>NC_140592.1:147622503-148347215 GCF_964204655.1 Triturus cristatus
GAGAACCAAGTAGCTGTGGAAGGTATCATCCTCAACAGAGCAGTGATATCTGGAACAACAGGAAATTGTGGTACAACAATTTTGTTTACCTCCCGCAGATCAATTACGAAACGATATACAGGTGGCTGAGAAGGATCAATGCGTTTAAGAACCGGAAGAATAGGACTATTGCATGTGTTACCTCTTGTTTCCTCAACCACACCCTTTTGAATTAAATCATGAATGATTTCTAAAAGCGCTTTTTCACCTTCAGTGGAAATTCTATACTGCGGGATGCGCGGCAATTCAACATTGGGCTTGAGAGTGACAACATAAGGTGGAATCTCAAGACAACCCACATCATTCGGACCCGTGGCCCAAAGCGTTGCTGGAAGAGAAAGCAATTCAGGTGGGAACTGATCTTTGGACAAATACATTGGGGAAATCAATTTCTATCCTAATGTAAGATGTACACCAGAAGGAGAACAATATATCGTAGCATACATTCTTTTCAATAGGTCTAGACCCAACAGATTCTCACCACAACCATTCGTCAACAGAAGTGGAGCTTCTAAATCGTAAGGGCCAATTGAAATAGGCAAAGGGCAAGAAACCGGATTACGAACAGGGGCGCCAGAAAATCCTACAGAAACATTCGTTAAGCCAGACAAAGGTGCCCCAGGGAGTTTAGAGTGAATGATAGAACTTCTCATCGCCCCAGTATCTAGAAGAAATGGCTCTGAAACACTGTAGTGACGTTAACATAAGGTCCATTCTGATCTACTGGAACCGACACAACTCCCTTACTTTGTCCATGGCTGTCCTAGTTAGCATGAAGACTTTCATTCCCGTTTTCAATGTAATGATCTTCATTGTAGTACTGAGTAGGCCTAACATTCTGCTGATCGAAGTAGTTCATGGTATTTGGAGAAGGAAGGACACGCTGTTCTTGAGTCAACACACCTCGACCTCTACCTCTGTTTGCTGACTGGAGGCCAGCACGACCTCGTGGAGCAGATAATGTTCCATTGCGCTGCAATAAAACCGGACAACTACTCTTAAGATGACCTTCCTCTCTACAATAGGCACATTGATTATGTCCTAACAAAGGTCGCGGAATGTATGGCTCAGGCTTTTGATACAACCTCTGAAACTGCGGAGGCTGCTGTAACTGAGGCTGAGCATAGCGAGGAGGATAAGCTTGTTGCAAGAGAACCTTCGTTTTTAAATCTTTCGTCTTTTTCTCTTGCTTTTCTTTTTCTTCTTTATCTCTGTTTTCATAATATTGTGCAGTAGCCAATATCTGGGCAGAAGAAGAAACAGCCCATGAACTTTCAGAATCTTTCAATTTGTATGACAGCTCGGGAAGCAAATTAAATACGAATTTGTCCACAAATAATCGCTGTCCACCTTCTGTAGCCATATCTTGACCACTGTGATCAATAAATGTCTCCTCGAAACGAGTAAAGAAATTAGAGACACTTTCATCTTTCTTTTGTTTGCATGCTGTTAATTTATCCCAATTAACTCTCAATGCAGGCATCATAGTTGTCATTAATGTAATAATCCTACCAGGGAGTTCTGAAATCAATGCTTCAGGCTTTGCACCACCCACTTGGTCTCTGTCTGTGGTAGTTATAACATCCCAAGTAGCACCTAGTTCCTGGGCGTGATCCTCTTTACGAATCTTAGCCCATATTGTCTGTGGAACAACATTTCCCATTAACATATCAATATCAGCTAGGTTCATGATGCAAGCATCAACTGTCTGTGATAATTCTTTATAATAACCTGCAGGGTTTTTGCGAGGATCCGGTAGAGTCTGCTTAAGGGCCAAAACTTCAGATCTCTTCCAGGGGACATGTACCCATATACGTTGAAAATGAGCAGGAGTAGCTGGATTAGCACCTACTCCCGCAACCTCTTCCTTCCATACTGGAGGAACCTCTCTCATGGGATAATTTTTCAGTGTCAATTTAACCGACGGATCAGAATCAAGGAAAGCCTGAGAGAGCAACAAGGATCTATAAGAAATAAGTGTCCTTACAACTTTCTCAACCTTAGAACCCACAATAAGACCTTTATCAAAATCAGTCTGAACATCTAACAGATCTTGTGGGATCGGACTCGAATTCACGTCTTCCCATTCTTTAATGAGAATATCGCACATTGCATTAAAAACATACCTTTGCGTAGGCGCATTCCATTGTGAGAAGGTAGGCATAATATCAAGCACACTGTATTGAGGACCCTTTTTGATCCATTTACGTGCAAGAGAGTCTAACCTTTCTCATTCTTCAAAATCTGGGAACTGACTACGAGACTGTCTTCAAGCAAAAGCCGGAGACACATTCAGAGCTCCAAAGAAAGGAGATAGAATACCAGTGACAGTGTCTGTGAGACGCTTACGCACAGACGGAGAATAGGAAATAAGAATTGGAGACAAAGTATTAGGAGATCTGACAGGAGGAGAACCGATTATTGCAGGAGGAGCAGAAGGCAAAGGAGATCTAAGATCAGGAGATGAGGGCAAAGAAGTTGAAGTTAACGGTAAAACCGGCAAAGGCGGTAATACTGGAGGAGGCAAATGCGGAAGAGCCGGAACAGGCGGAGGTACCGCTGGCGGCTGAACAGGCTGTAACAATTGGGGTGCATTGGCACTTTGTGCATAGGGCGGAGGCAACCTCAATAAATGGGACATTAGGGGATCTTCTTTTATTTCTTTCTTGTTTTCAGAAGGGAAAATAGGTAACACCGGGTAGCATTTATCTATCACCATGCGATGCTGTCTTTCTGAAATTTCAGTCGCATTATCAATTTCATCATCTTTGAATTGTTGGGCAGCCTGTATAATTGTCATACCCTGTGATTTTCTATCTCGTTTTGCTTGCTTAATTTCTTTCTGTTTGTCTTCCTTACGCCAAAGGCAGAAAGAGTCAAACATTGCCGGCCGGGCTTTTCTTTTGAATAGAACTGCTTCTAAATTATCTAGCACATCGGGATCAAAACTACCATTTTCTGGCCATTTTAGAACACCATCTTTCTTCGTGTATCGGGTCCATGTCTCGTTAAAGGCAATGGGGCCAATACCATGTTTTGAATAGAGCTCATATGTGGGAGTTCCAACCGAAGGAATCAGACAAGAGTCCTCAAGTCGGGAATCCCTATTACAACCAAAGCAACAAATTCTTCCAAACTTAGTCAGATCAGGCATCTCGTGATTTCACCGGACTGTTCACAAACTTCAAGGGGGTAAAACTCAGTTTACGCAGCACAAATGCATTTACCCTCGGCTTCGGCTATTGCAATAGTCGAATCTAAGGACCACAAATACTAAGAAAACAAAGGACAAAAAATTGTGGGCGCGACCCACGAAGATACTTAACTAAGGACGTCTTCTCACACCAACAGAGGCCCGTCTATCGTCTCGCCTCACCATACATCATCAAAGGAAGGGCCAAGGCAGGGCAGCAGTCAGGGCAGTGGTCATTAGTAGCCGTCAGGAAGGAGTAACCGCGCTGTAAAAGACCTTCGGACCACTTTCAACATACAGGGGTCGCTTAACCTGGCTCGCGAACCCTCCGGAATTTTCTTGCGGGGTTCCTCACGACCTTCGGACAGAACCGGTACCACTGAAGCTGCCCCACGTGGGCGCCAGTTGAAGAACCAGAACCTTTTGGGCCTGGCGGCGCAGGGTACGCCTTAATCTCCTGGAATCACCTGCTCAGCTACACAGAGACACAGGACACTCTGTCGGCGTTTTATTAGCTGCAGCTAGTACAGTTATCCCAGAAGTACACAAGGTAGGTTCTCAGTAGACTGCCACTTCACTCTGTGGCACACAATCTTATATACCATATAGAAACATATACATTAACCAAATATACACCCAGAGCATACAAGAAAGAGCCAATAAGGAAAGTTGGAATACAGGACAGAACCAATAGGAGAGATTGGAAACCACAGTGTCAGATGACTCGAAGAAACCTCTCCTCCAACTATGTTTGTCACCCCTCCCTCAAACTAATTTATTAACGGATTCGTAACTAACTTACAGGTGGCGAGATACGTTTGTGTGTGTTGGAGGACAGTTGTGAAACGAGAGAATGCTAGCAGAAGACAGTGAAGGCCAGACGATAAGATAAAATCAGAAAAGAATAGTGTGAACCAACAGATAGTGGAGACGGGGATTAGAAAACCAGACGGGGATTAGTGTACTCGGCCAGTCCTAACACCAGCTTTGCAAATAGAGGCAGAAAGGCTGTTATTAACACGAAGCTGCAGAAAAAGCAGAATAGACTTTGTTCGCCGTGCTGCCTGAGTGATGGCAACACAAAATGGCGGAGGAGCACAAAATGGCGGGTCGATTCGATCGCTATCGGAAATCGAAGTTCCTCAGGACCCATCCCCCAGAGTATGGCCAGCTGTTTGGGGACTATGGGGGAGCATGATGGCTCCAGCGGTACGGCCGTCTCCTGCCTCCTGCAGAAGCCAGCATGGCTTTTACCCCCAGGAAGCTGCTGACATGCAGCTGCCTAAGAGTAAAAAGCAAAGTCTGCTCACTTTGAACATTCAAGAACAAAGTGATCTCGCTTATTCAAAGCAAGCACAGTGTTTGCTAGTGGGAGAGTGCTCTCGCCATCCCATAGCAAACTGCAATGTCCCAGGGGTGGGGACCCCGGGACATTGCTGGAGCTGGCCCTGGGAGCTGGTGATCCCCAGAGCCATTTATGGCTCCATGAGGGGGGCCGGGCAGCCCCCTTCCAACAATTTTTTAGCCCCGGGCTCGAGCACCCCCCAAACTTTATTTATTAACATAGCCCCCAGGAGGTGACTGTCCCCAAGGCTCCATGGGGGGTGGAGCCCCCCAAGCATCTTTTGAATTTAGCCCCAGGGAAGTGGTGGACCCTGCATCTATTTTAATGATTGCCCTAGGGACCTGGCCCACTCAGGGGCTTAAAGAAAATGAAGCGTGGGAGCCCCCATTTCGTTTCTTCAAAAAATGTCAGCCAGATTTGCGGATCCAACGTCAATCCCACCAAACATTTAAAGGAAAAATTGTTTTTTTGGCCCCCTGAGCAGACCTAGGGGGTCAGGGTGTTTCTACCCTGCCCCTTCTTCTTAATTTTTAATTTTTTGACCTTTTGTCCTGTGCCTAGGTTCAACTGAGTCACAAGATGGCTGCCAACACTTCTGGTTTGAAGTGTTGGCAGCCAATCAGATTGCAGTCTCGAGATGCGGAGGGTTTGAGGATCCTCCGTGTCCCTACTTGTATATCTGAGAAATGTTTACATTTCTCAAGAACTACTGAATGGATTTACACCATTTAACAAAAAGAGTGCACTCTGGACCAAGAGCTACCTTTCTACCAACTTTGGTGTTATTCCATTCAGCAGTTCAGGCTGTAGCTGCGTCAACAGTTTCCTATGGAAATTAACAATGGAGAAAAAGTATTTTGGGAACCCCCTTTTTCTTGGACCCCACTTGACGAATCACCCCGAAACCTTTAACACAGCAGCTGTAGTGACATTAGTTTTGAACATTTCGCCAAGATTTGTCAAATGGTGCCAAAGATATTGGCACAAAAGAAAACGCTTTTTGAATAGAAACAAGGTCCTAACTATAACTACCTACTGGTGACCAGCAGTAGGTAATGTATATATCGCTTTTACCCTTAAATATACCTGCTTGGCTAAGGCATGCATGAGAAACGCATCTGCATGGTAAAGGCATGTGTGGGAAAGGCATTCATTGTAATGTCATACAACAGGTTTTGAAGAATGAGGAGAGATCAAAGAGAACAAAGATACAGTGGTTGAACTTGTCTGTGATGAAGAGAGCATCATCAACTACATGAATGGTTGATGGTGGCTGTCGTTATATGGCACTGTGCACTGTATTGAGATTTGCAGTCCTGTAGCAAGTCGTTGGTCTTGATTTTCTTCTGTAGGTGGGTGGCTACAGTCTTTTACATTTTTTACTGGAAGAAGAAAAGCTGGCTGAGTGAATAGTAGTTAACAAGGTCAACCAAGTCCAAGCTGGGTTTCTTCAGTAGGAGCATTAGTTGCCAGTCTTCTGGGCATTTGAGACAATGACTTGTTTGTAAGTGTCATTGAAGATGTTGAGAAGATAGATTAGAGTTTTCCCACTGCTCTCTTTCATTCTGGCTGCTGGGATATCATCTCCATGAGATGTGGATTTCAGAGACCATTGGACATTGAGGTTGTATTCTGAACAAGTGTGTGAAAGGTGGTTCAATCATGTCATTTTTAAAGGAATTGAAATGATGTTGATAAGGTCAGAGTCAGCAATATATTACTTGATCGTATTTGATCTTATTTTCAAAGAACTTATTTATGTCAGTGCATTTTTCTGTTGTGCTGGTAAAGCAGCTGGTATGGGGTTCAAAACTTGCTTTTTATTAAGACAGCCTTGCTTCTGTGGGTGGGTTTGTTGATCAAAGTGTTGTGGTATGTGATACTGGGAGCAAGCAAACATGAAACCCTGTGAAGAGTACAGTATTTTCAGAAGCTGCAGGTCTTCTGGTTTAGATCTGTGCATATGTGCTCCTGTTTTTGTGTTAATATTATAAAGGAGGTATGGTCTGCATATAAGATGATAACAGTGTTTTCCAGATCCAGGTGCTCTGACTGTGTTTGGACCATCTATTCCACTTGATGTAGCACCTCAAAAGTCTCTTCCAGGTGAAAAGAGCACATACTGTAAGCAAGACCAATTTGTTCTGGCAGGGCGACCCTACTATCTGGAGATTATTCACCCCTTGCCAAGGTAAGGTCTGACAGCTAATAACAAGTGTCCTAATGGAGGATCTACAAATCTTCAGACCATGAATGTTTTTTAGTAAATGTAAAATGTCCTGTCTTCAATGAAGGAAACTTACAGTTCTAATGAAGTTACAATGGCAAGGACTAGCCTTTAACTTCCTCTACTGCACATCATAGCACTAACAAGAAAACCAATTACAAAAAACACTCTTGCAAGAAATCTCAAGAGATGGACAACACATCAACATTTGACTTACTGAGGGACTATCAACTGCTCAGCATTCCTGGAGTCCCTTTTTTCATGATACTTCAACTCTTTCTTTGCATAGATCCGTTAACTGAAAACCAAACGTCCAGAACCGACATTTGCAATCTAAAATAACCTATTGTTATTTCTATGCAGAACCTAATAAAATGAAACAAACACATAAAATCATGAAAACACTAACCCACGCTTCCTTTGAATAAGAGTCCATGTGAACTATAATATGTATCATACCACACCTACAATGCATATTATATATCCATGGAGGGGGTGGGGTGAGGTCATAAAATTGAAAATGAACAGCTATTGTAATTCACTCACTGTGGGATAATCCTTTACAGGACTACAACTTTCCATTGCCCTAGTTACAACAATTTCCATTCTATGGCAAGAGAGAGGCGAAGATTAGTGTATTTTAAATCTGACTCACTGCTAAATTAGTGGGATCCACTATCGCTCCAAAGGAAAGCTTCTAGCAAGTGGACCCATCCAGCCAGTCTGCAGCTGGAATAATACCTACACACTTACTTCCAAACAAAAAGGACAAGGAAACCATAGTCCCCTGTGTGAGGAGACCTCAAATAGGAAAGTATCTATTTCCAACTCTGACACGATACCTAGAATGCACCTTGCCAAAATAGGGGAACAAAGAGGAGCAAATAGCATAAGAAAAGAGATAGCAGTTGCTTTACTGACCTTGGTACCCTTGGAATATGCTCATATGCTTTGGGGCATTTAACCAGGCATAACACAGGGTGGTCTAGATATATAGGCTAAGAAATCACAGTGTTATTTCACTCAGTTCTTCTGGAAAATAACGGTACTTCCTCTGGAGTAAACACATCTTCCTCTAAATCGAATTTTTGCACATATAAAACTCTCCTGCAAGGCAGAAACAAGACAAATTGCATCCTAAACAAAGAATTGTTATCAGGCCAATTTGGAAAGAGAAACAAGACTTAAACATCCCATGTCTAGGAATAACTTCATTCCATGTGTATATGTAGTCCAATTCCCTTCAAGAGCTTGCACCCCAATGGGACTTCTCCAATATGATCCCCCAATGACATCTTACAAGTGTTTGGCACCCTGGGAAATATATATTTTGAGGCCCGTTTGGAACATCCTTGAATGTACTATCCATTTCAGCTAACGTACTCCCTTGTGAAAAAACATTGTTATGCATTAATTTTCAGAAATGGAGGCAAACAAAAAGAGCCAATACATCAATATCCTGATGTCAGGCAGCCCAATAGCACCAGAAAACACCTTGGAAAGAACTGATAAAGCGATTTCATTTTGAGCTGGGATTTTGAATTGCAACATCAACATTTTGCGTGGAAATCATGGTCTAACTGGCCTGTCCCTCCCATTGTAGGAAAGACACTGTAGTGGTGACTTGGTGGACATTTAATGGCCTAGTGCAGAACTTTAAAATAAGCTATAGGCACACAGTGCTTGAAATTGTAGCTTTAGTTGGCAGATTTCACAATTACAAATAATTTTTTTTTTACTGCTGATAGTGGGTACTGAGCCCAACATGTTGTCATCCTTTAGAGTTAGCAAACACAATAAGATGATGGACGGAGTGCTGAAACTTTACAGACACTCACCCCCAGTGACAGATCTGGGTTTAATCCATCATCATTCTTCTGCTCATTAAGCCATCCCAGTTTGGGCCCAGCCATATGCAAATCAGTCTTGATCATGTTCCTCGTGGAAACAGTCAAGCCTGAACTGCCAGGCAAGGTCCTCCCTGGACCGAAAACATGCATTAAAGGACCAGTTTTGGGGTTTCACCCTTCATCAGCCAGATTAGCTTGAATCCAGTAGTAAAGTGAGCAAGGGACCCACATCAGGGCATACCCTAGCCACTTAGGGTGAACATAGCAAACACAACAAAATGATGTACGGAATGCTGAAACTTTTTAGACACTCACCCCCAGTTCCAGATCTGAGTTTAATCCATCATCGTTCTTCTGCTCACTAAGCCACCCCAGTTTGAACCCAGCCATATGCAAATCAGTCTTGATCCTGTTCCTCATGGAGCAGCCCAGCCTGAACTGCCAGGGCAGGTCCTCCCTGGAAGGGAAACAAGCATTACCTCTCATCAGCCAGGCTAGCTTGAACTGACGTTTGGGCATACCAGTCCCACTAAGGTTCACAAATGCAAAAAGAACAATTGATGGACAGAATGTTGAATAATGTCAAACATTCACCCCAGTACAGAGATCTGGGCCTAAATCTATAATTTTTTTGCTCCCCGTGCCGTTTCAGTTTAAATCCAGCCATATGCAAATCAGTCTTGACCAGTCAAAAATGTGCGTCTGGGGCAATTCACCTGAGAAAAAGCATTGAAACTACCTAGGAACACACACTAATATAAAAGTCCAGACAAACATTGTAGCAGGCCTCTTCTTCCACAAACCAATCAGAGAGAGTTCTTCAGTAAGCAGGTTCAGCTATTCTGTTCCCACAGAAATACATGCAGATTAAACTTTTTATTGTATGGTTAGCTACAGACAGTCTTGCACAATGAAATTCTGGCTTTCTAGGCTTCAAACACAGACCAACCTTCCACATATACATTTGTTCCACTGTGAGAATTATGTACTAATAATTAAAAGGCAAAATCAGTATTAAGTAAGGCATTCTTTTACTCTTTGAATCAATCATTTTATTTAAATGCACAAATGATTCTATTCAAGCTTTGTATGAAACATAAGATTGTAGGAAGTTCATGACGTTCAAGAAAAAAACATGTTGCTTCATAAAGTAATACATTTTGTTAGGGCGAAAGATTCAGCAGGTATTTTTTAAAGAAATGAAAGGGGCACCGTAAAGAAGTCCATTTTCAATATGATTTTCAAAATTTCTCCTTTATTCTTTTTCTCCAAAGTAGAAAATGTTAATATCCAGCCAATTCATTTTCTTCCAGTACTTGGAACTTCATCAGGGCTGAAAACAATCACATAAAACAAAACATAAACACAGTATTCAACTAAATATTACAAGACATCCTCAAAAAATAGAATCATTACATATAATAATTGACATATGATATATAGACAAATACTAACATTTAAAATCTGTGTTTCTTCTACAAGGTTCTTGTTTCAGAAATACCCCTTATTGAATAGGCTGGCACATACAATCTGGTCAGATAAAAAACTCTTACTAAAATAAATCGATAACTATGCAAAGTTTCCACAACACAACAACAAAGAGAACAATAAAAAACCTTAATACAGACATTAGTGGACAAACACTATAAACGTATCATCCAGATTGGTACATGAAAAAACAATTAAAACTGGAAAAAGAGACCTTGGAAACAATAACTTTATTTTAAGTGTTTTTCAGTTCTACCCAAAGTAGTACATGTAAGTATAATTGTGGATATTAACAACATTCTCCTCACCTTTAAGTCATGTATGGCGATGTGTGTATAGTAACAGCATTGATTAATGTTGCATCAATGATATTTCATAGGGATTTCTCCATAATTGGTCATCAGCTTCTATGTTATCTTATGGTAAGTACCTGACAAGTTCACCAAATTCCATATTTGTTTCCTATGCAAAAATAAAGGGTACCTTTTTTTCAATTCAATTCAATTCAAAACATCTTTATTACAGTCAATAGACGATAAAAGAGCAAGATAAGCAACATGTTAATAACAATCATTCTCAGATACATAGTCTTAAAACACCAAAGGCCAAATGGTTACGGCTCCAGATATATGTAGTTACCCACTCCCCGATAACAAATGAGCAAAATTCATTATAGCACATACATAAAAACCATATTAAAATGCATGTACAACACATTAAGTGCAGATGGATTTCACAGTCTACAACATGAAAAAGACGTAGATAAAAACCACAAAAGAGGCAACCCCCAAAAAAAAGGGGTGATGTTATCAGTAACACCGCTATGGGATACTTTTTTTAAACAACCTGCGCACACACCACATAGATAATAAAAAGCGTGACACCACAAATACAATAGGAGTTAGAGTTTTATACTACAGCAGCCTAAAAGCCTCCACACAGTGTCTGGTGCCCAAGTTTCTACAGAGTTGAGTCAGCCAACGACGCCTAGAATTTCTATAACCAGGGGAGAGAAAGAAGACGTGTAACTCGGATTCCTGTGCATGGTCACAAGCAGCACAGCCCAGAGTAGGTGGACCTGCCCATTTGTTCAGGAAGGCGCGTAGTGGGAGGGTCCCATGCCTAAAATGGACATAGAGTTTCCTTGCTAGATCATGTTGTATCTCATCCAGTGCAGGCTCCAGGCTATATTGATCTTTGACCCTCATAAACGAAGCTGCCAGTGAACCTATTAACGAACACCCCTGTATTCTGGCAAGTCTGTCTTCCCTGTATCACTGCGCCAATTCCTTACGAGAAACTACGACACAGGCTGCCTCAGGGGTGTGCGATAGGATTGCTCTGCCCATATTCTGAAAGGTGAACTTAACATAAGCTAACCATAGTATTTTCCTGGCACCATTCAGAGTCAAAACCTCTTTTAACTCGTCCTGGTAAGCAGCCAATTCCGGGGTTACCCAGAGTCGGCGCCAGTGAAGTAGTGTTCTAAGGGCAATATCTTCAGCAATGGGTGCTATCCCCAGATCTAGATGCAGAGGTATAAGCGGAGTACTCGGTGGAAGACCAAGAATCTGTCTGGTGAATGCATTCTCAATCTTGGTAATATTTCTTAGAGAGTTATGCCCCCAAAGATCGGCCCCATGCATAGCAGAACCCCTAGTTTGCATTTTATAAATGTCAACTATTGGGCCGATGGGATTGAACAGGGAGTTCCTAAATAGCTTCATTAACCCTCCTATACTCTGCGCCAACTTCAAACTGGTTTTATTAATTTGCTCCCCCAGACCATTTTTTCGGTCAGGATAATCCCAAGGTAATCAAAAACAGAGACCCTCTCCAGGAAGGTACCATGCAGGCTGGGGTTAGAACGGGTAATACTATTCAGATTGAAGACCATATATTTAGTCTTCGAGCAATTGATCTCGAGTCTCCTACTGTCGCAAAAGGCCTTGAAGTTGTCAAAGATCTGTATGCCCATTGGTGTTTTTGAGAGCAACAAAGTATCATCGGCAAAAATCACTGCCGGTATTTTTCTGCTGTCTAACTTGGGTGCATTATTATCCCTCCCCGCATTCAACATATCAACAAGTGCATTGATGAACAGACAGTAAAGGGTGGGTGCGAGCACGCAACCTTGCCTAACCCCTCTATCTATTGGAATGGGTGAGGTCAGTTCCTTGTGTTTGCCAAATCTAATTTGGGCATAATTGCCTTTATGCAAACACCTCAACATATAGCAAAGATAAGGAGGCACCCCCAGAGCACTTAGAACGGCCCACAGCTTCTCTCTTGGTACCAGATCAAACGCAGATTTTAAATCAACGAAAATCAAATAGAGACTACCACCCTCTATAGTCACTATTTTTCAGTACAAGAGTTAAGGCCTGAATACTTGGTCCATAGTTGAAGTGATTCCCTAAACAACAGCTTGTAATGGGCTTAAGATATTGTGTTCGTCCATCCAGGCTTGAACCTGGACCAACAGTACCCTGGCAAAAATCTTCTGACTTACGTCAATTAAACATATGGGCCTATAGTTAGAGGGGAGAAGGAGTGAACCATTTTTGTGAACTGGGAGTATTTCTGCACCTGCAAGATATAGTATTCCCGCAACTTTTAGGGGCAAAGGTAGGCCCTCAGGCAGTTTATGCATATGGTTCGGGTCCCATTTGGGTTGTTCGGTAAAACCACAGGAGTTTGTTTCTAAAAACTTCCAGTGCCTTCTTCTGACTTTTAATTCCAATGCCAGAATTGCCCTGTTAAATGCCTTTTCCAGACCTGTTAGTATTAGTCATGGATCTCAGACGGATGTATGACGTTACAACGCATGCTGTTACAACGAAAGTTTTACAACGCGAGTGCATTACATCGACTTGCACTAGATGGCGTGCTAACATTAAAAAAGTGTAATTTACTATTCCAACTCCAGTCCACGTAACAGTAGGGAAGGTGTTGGGATAGTAAACTACACTATTTTTAATGTTAGCACGCCATCTAGTGCAAGTCGATGTAAAGACTTGCGTTGTAAAATGTCCTGCGTTGTCAATGCACTCGCGTTGTAACAGTTTCGTTGTAATGGTAGTGCGTTGTAAAAGTTGCGTTGTAAAGGTTGTTCCCCATCTCCGACCCTTGACTAACTAGCTACCTTCTTGACCATCATCCTCAGTAACTATTGGACAGTTGTGGGAGGGGATTTTAACTGTCAGTTTGAGCCCTTGAGTGACCTAAAAGGTGGAGTGCCCAGTGAAGAAGATCTACACTGGGGTGTCTCTGAGCTCAATATCTGACCAATAAGGGCTTGGACACCGCTGGCGCTGCAGATTAAGTCCCTTACCTTGTCTCACTTCCTATGGGCTTGTAATGGTGGAACAACATCTGATATGCCAGGGAACTTTACTTTCAATCGCCCAGGGCATCCTTCTATCATAGATTACTTTTTTTTGTATTGTTGTTTCAATTTAAATTCAATTATACTTTATTTGTCAATTTGGATTGTTTATCACTCAACCCTTAAAAAAAGCAGGTAAAAATCAAATCACACAATCTTTTCAAAAGTAATAGTAACACAAAATGAAAAATGAAAAGAAAAATTGAAAAAGGTACTCTCTGACTCTGAACAGGTAAAATAAGATAATTAGATAATCCCTTTACCAGAAGATTCCAGCATATCCCATGTAAGGACGTGTAATGATAATCAAAAAAGAACCCTCATGAAGGACACTTCAATCTAAACGTCCCATACCCTCTCACACTGTGAAAGTGTGGTTTGAATCGTACAGTTGGAAACAAGAGATACAGGGTAGCATATGAAATTATGGACGTCCAATTTTCGGTATTGCAGAGCCAGGAGGACATAATGGCAAGTAATTATCCTTATGTCTAGAGATTCCCCGGACCCGCACACATGCAAGACACTCACCTTAATAAGCTTCATGTTCCATATCCACTGTGGCCTTGTTTTCCAAATGCCGTTCCTGACACCCGTTACTTATATTTCCTTTTCTGAAGTCAATTACAGCGACCCGGAAGGAGTGCCTATTGTGAGATGGGACTGAACTCTAAGGTCTACCACGGCGGCCATCTTGAAATGTCTGCTGTTTGGTTATTATACCAGAGATGTAAGAGCGTTTATCTATTCAGTCCAGTTTAGAAGGAGAAGAACGGGAAAGTTCCATGCACAACTCACCAATTATATGTACATATACCAAAGCATTCTGCAGTTATGACAACAACTCTAAGCATGTTATTCTAGGGTAAAGCTTCTAAATCAAGTGCATATTTCAGCAATATGGAGTTCCATTCTAGCTGGAAAATCTTATTTCATGGCCTTTCTATGGCCTACATGAGTAACAATGACTGCCTCCGGCAAAATAGCAAGTTTCAAACCCATGTCAGTTCAACGTTAAGTTTTACTCTTTATGGCACAATTAGCTTACTATGGTAATTCATTTTCCGTCCTAATTAAAACACTTTTTGACTGTGACATTGAAAATCAAAATACAGCACTGACAATTGTCAGCATTCCTGTGGGTAAAATCTGATAATTGTCTCCTTATTTCATTTTCTCTGCCTTGTCTCTCTTCTGTTATTTTATTCGAACACATTTCTGGTCTGACAGTTACTTCTTACGCTGCTATGTAAAAGATAAAAGGAGGTGGAGAGACTGGAAAGGTCAGAGAGGTGACATAAAATGAAAAGGGAGGTAAAAGGGAAGAGTAAAGTAGAAGGGAATGAGTGGTAGAGATGTAAATGAGCTACAGTTAGTTAAGACATGGAGAGACATAAGGTAAAAAGAGAAAAGCCAGGTAGCCTGAAGGAAAGATTCAGAGACAGAGAAAGGAAGAGGTGGATAGAGGAAGAGGCATATACAGAAAGAGAGAAAGATAGCTAGGTAAGGAATCAGTGAGGTAGAGAGACCCAGATATAAAGTGAAAATTATTTAAAGTGAGGGAAGGGGGTCAGGGTACACTGAGTGGTGCTTAGAGAGTGAGAGGCAAGGTAGAAAGAGCGGTTAATTCAAAGAGAGGTACGGGTTGATAGGGAAGGAGAAAAACGTGGATGGAACAAAGCGAAAAACTGATCATGTAAAGATTGTGGTGAGGCAGTGAGAAATGTAGAAGGAGAAAGGTGAAAAGAGATGAGGCCTAAATGGAAAAGAGGTACAAGGATAATTGAAGTGGAGAAAGAGAGGTGAGGTTGGTAGGGTAAGATACAGGGTTAGGTAGATAGAGGGGCGGAGATAGAGATGAGGGTGCAAGATGCATTAAATGAGAGGTAGAATAATATAAGTAAGTTGGAGGGGGTGAATCAAAATGGAGATAGAGATACAGAAACAGATGTATTTGTGTGTATGAGAGAGAGAGAGAGTGAAAGATGGAGAAAAAGAGGAAGAAGTAGAGAAATGGAGGTAGCAAAAAGGGAGTACTGTAATGAGAAAGTTGAAGTTGATAGAATAGATGTAGAAAGAGTGGAGGCACAAAGGTGAGGCAGCACACACATAATGAGGTTAATTAAGATGTTAGGTAGAAAGATAGAGTGGTGGGGTTGCAGGATCTGATGTAGAGAGAAATAAGAGTGTGGGTAGGTAGAAGAGAAGCCTGACATTGTTATAAAGGTAAGGTGTAGTGATGTGGAGAGAAAGATGGAAAGGTGAAATAAAGGGTGATATGAAGTTGAGAGGTGAAATAGATGGAAAAGAGAAATAGGGAGGGATCGGAACAGAGTAACGAGGTTCAGAGTGAGGTGAGGTAGAGAGACAGTTGAGGTAGAGAGGGATTAGGGCAGACAACTTCACTTGGGAACTCACTGCAAGTGCCTTGCTCCATATATTAGTGCCCCTCTGCTTCTGCATGTTTGCATATGGGTCACAATGTTTTTGTTGTCCAGAATTCCATCAATCATTTGTTCCTTCTACTTTTGTTGCCCTAAGTGGGAAGGTTAAGCCTAGACGTGGGTCCAGTGCTCCCTGTTCCACTGAATTCAAGCTAGCCTGGTTGATGAGGGGTGATGCCCCGAAAATGGTCCCAGGCCAGGATGCTTTTTCCCAGCCCAGGGAGGATCTGGCTTGGCAGTTCGGCTGGACTGTTCACAGGAGGAACAAGGTCAAGCCTGATTTGCATATGGCTGGGTCCAAACCGGTGCGGTGCGGGGAGAAAAAAAAACATGGATTAAACCCAGATCTTTATGACTGGTGGTCAATGTTCACTCTAATTTTTTCTCTCTGTGTGCGGCACTGTAAGGTCTCTGTGCGCTGCAGCCAAGGCTATGTGCACCAGTAACCCGACCGCGTGTGTGGTTGCAGCGACAAATATCAGTACAGATTGTGTGAGTACTCATGTTAATCGCAGCGCCAGTAATGTGCTGCAATTACCATGAATACTTTCTCAGAGGCACACAATATTCCCAGCACCCAGCCGGCCTTACCGCTGGTGGCGCCCTGTGTGACAACGTTTGTTGGTGCACCCCAGTGACCACCCCACCAGTGATTCCCTCGCTACTACCCTTTAACAGTGCCCCTCAAGGTCTCCATTACACTCTCTCTGAGATGTATTTAATTCATTTTATAACGTCTCTCATACCAGTGTGTGGTGTACTTTATATTGCACACATATTAAACAGAGACAATCTAATGAGTTGTTTAACAACTATGCACAGAATGTGAGGTCAGGGTCCCCATTAGACCCCCTACCCAATAAGATCTGGAAAGAGCATGCTTCGGCTCTGCTCCCTCGGCTGTGGCAGATATGTTGCCAATCTTTGGAGGAAGGGGTGGTGCCTGAAACCTGGAAGCTGGCAGTGGTTAGACCACTGCTAAAGAAGCCCTCTCTGGACCCAGGAGATCCTGCTAGTTTTAGACCCATCTCTCTGCTGCCTTTTCCTATAAAGATTATTGAAAAGGTAGTGAGCAGATCTCTTTCTGGGTATCTGGAGGAGTTCCATCTCCTGGATAAGAGCCAGTTTGGCTTTAGACCAGGTCACGGAACGGAGACAGCCCTGGTCACTGTATTAGATAACCTTCGGATGCGGGCTGACAGAGGCCTTTCGTCAGTTTTGGTCCTCTTAGACATGTCAGCCGCATTCGATACGGTAAACGACCAAATTCTGTTGAATAGGCTGGAGCATTTGGGAGTGAAGGGATGTGCCTTGAGATGGATACAATCCTATCTCACAGGGAGACAACAGGTGGTCTCTTTGCCCCCTTTTACCACCAGTAAGACCTTGATGGAACATGGGGTCCCTCAGGGATCGGCTATCAGCCCGATCCTTTTCAACATTTATTTGCAGCCATTAATCCCTATTATCAAAGCGTATGGGATCGATCTTATTAACTACGCGGACGATACCCAACTAGTGTTCTCACTGGAGGGCAAAGGAGCTTTGAATATGGAAGATTTCCAAAAGTGTATGCGTCAGACCTCGGACTGGCTCAGGGCTAATTCACTGCAATTCAACGGAGGCAAAACTGAGGTGCTCTACTGCCCCCCAGCGGGAGTAAGAGATTTGCCTTTTGAGTTCAGAATGGCCCCAGATGTGGAACCCACTGTCCCAGTGACAACGGTGCGGAATCTGGGGGTCATGTCCGATAATGATCTACAGATGGCCTCTCAAGCTAAAAAAACAGTGGGGGTGTGCTGTGCTCTCATGAAAGCCCTACGGAAGATTCTACCTCTCCTGCCTGTGGAGAAAAGACCTGTGGTGGTTCGTAGTATCATCTTAAGTAGGCTGGACTACTGCAACTCTCTGTATCTAGGAGCTCCTCTTTACATCTACCAGAGTTTGCAGAGGGTCCAGTCTATGGCAGCCAAACTGGCGCTGAATAGGAAACGTGGCTCCTCAACCACGCTGGCGCTTCAAGAACTTCATTGGCTTCCCATGATGGAAAGGGCTAAATTTAAATCCCTGTGCATTGTCTACAGAGCGGCACACGGTCTTGGCCCTATCACTCTACAGGAGAAAATATCCTGGTACAAGCCTCAAAGGACTCTCCGTTCATCAAATGCCTTCTTGCTAAACACTGGTAGGATCAAGAAGGCCAGGATGGGAGGTAGGGCCTTTAGTATAGTGGCCCCGCGACTTTGGAATGAACTCCCCCTGAATATTAGACAGGCTAACTGCTTGATGGATTTCAGGCGAAGTTTGAAGACTTGGCTCTTTCCCAGGGTGGGGCATATGGCCTCCTAATTCTCCCATTATTTGATCGGTATCCGTTTTCTATCTTCCCTCGTTCTTTCTGTCACTGCTGCTACACACTTTGTTAGTTTAGAAGTTTCTCTCCATCACAGTCCGAGCGCCAAGATACCCGTTGGGTGATAGTTGCGCGGTATAAGTACAAAATACAAATACAAATACAAATCATAGGTATGTAAATCAGTGTATGAGAAATGTTACATATGACAGAGAACTGCAAGGAATAGGAGTGACATGTCATTCATACTGATAGGCAGTATAGTTTAGGAGTGCTTTGTCTGGAGAATCACAACCTCAGAATTTAAAATGAAACACCATGGTTAGGATTTCTCTTTAATAAGAATCACTTTGTACCCAAATGAACCCTATTTGCCACATTAGGATAATGAATGGCTGGGGGAAAAAATCATAACGCTCTAATCTATACCTTGTAGCATGCATGAAGTTCTTTGATGACAGTTAATAGATTACTGTTCTATATTAGGATTTTAACTGATAAACTGCAAGTAACAAAATGACCTCTCTGACATAAGTAGTAACCTGCTAACCGATTTTCATTCTTTGCACTTTGTGATCTGTATGGTACACGTTCTTTGCAGCAGGCATATTAACCCTCTGTGCTACCATAAACCTTCCACTAGAGAAAATTCCAATCGCTCTAATACAACAACTAACATTACACCTACAACAACCATGACTGTTGGCTTAGTCATTGGTTCTTATTTGCATATGATAAATACGGTGGCTGTTTATTTTTGTACCGTCTGGGACATCAAAATAATGAGCAGGCAACCCTAATCATAAGAGTGTAAGTTTGTTGCAGGATTAGCACATTATTTATTTCCTCCACCCTCGATCCCTGTTTAATGCCATAATAGCAAAAGTTTAACTTGTATCTGAAACCCTAGACTGCCGTCAATAACATGCTGAGTTACTTCAGGTGTCTGGTTATCCACCCTGCATTCAGACAACTCACTCCTCATTCTCAACCTTCACTTTCACACTCACCCTGCACTAACAGCGATCACAATTCACTCACACTGATCACCATGCACTCACACCATTCACCCGCTCACCCTGCACTCACAGTGATCACGCTGCACTCACAATGCACGTGTGCTGTTCACCCTGCTGCCACAGAGCACACTACTCACCCTGCAATCATGTGACACTTCACTCACTTGTCCCTCTCACTGATCAATCTGCAATATCACTCAAACAAGCCCATCACTAACAATGCATTCATTCATCCTACTCTGCACTTACAGCCGCACCCAAATTCATGTGGTACCCTCGCTCAACCTGCAGTCACTCCTCTTACCGTACTCACACTGTTGCATCGCTCACTGTACACTCACATGGGAACTCCTACCACCCACACAGCACAGAGGGTTAATGCGCCTGCTACAAAGAATGTGTACCATGCAGATCACAGAACTGAGTGCTTTAAGTGGGATGAAAAAAACACAGGGGGCCTCATAGGGGCTAATATAATTAAGGGAGTGGTTTGAAATACTTATGCTAAAAATCTGTTCTTACTTTAAAGAATTAGCTTTATAAATGATAAAGGTTTCAGGTTCACCCCATCTTGTTTCTTAATTTACACAGTCCTACCTGTTCCTTGTCCTTGTTCCTTGTCCTTTGGTCCCAACCCCTTTTGTTGATTAAAAATCTGTACTTAGCATAGTGTGCTGCCCCACTGGTATTTTGCAGCATCTGTCCATTTATCCATATGTATAAAAATATAACACAACAAGTAACATTAAACTTACAACAAGCCAGGGCTATTGGCTTTGTCAATGGTTGTAAATTGCATAAGATAAATAAGAAATAGCTATCACTTCATTGTATATAAAATTGAAATGAAAAATGCTTCTCTACTTGTGGGCGAGGTTGTGGCGAAGGCTAGAGCTGCCGTCTTTAGAGCTGAGAAAGCAGCTTCTAGCCTCATGTCGGTCAACATCCTAAGAATCAAAGCTTGTAGTCTTGCTCATTTAATTTGTTAATAGAGCTCTGCACACAATCTGCACCACTCTATTAGCAAAAGAAATGGAGCAAGTCTACAAGTATGACGTGTGCCTTCAGGTAATTCTGAAAGAACAAGTCCTGATTGTAGACTTCTTTGCATTTCTTTTGTTGAAAGGACGCAGCTGTAGGACAGATTGTGTGTCATTGTTAAAGTAATCATGTTAATTGCGGCGCGTGATGGGCGCTACGATTAACATGAATACTTTCCCAAAGGCTTACTATCTGTCCTGCAGCCGCGCCCTTTCAACAAAAGAAATGCAACAAGTGTAGGAGGCACTTGCTGCTGGACTAGCCTGCTGTAGTCCGCGCTTCAAATTCCACACTGCGTCCTCAAGGAAAATCCAGTGCGCGCGCGCCCGCGCGCACATCTTACTAGGAACAATGCTGGTGGTGAATGTTTGCATTGTTCAGCATTCCTTCCATCATTTATTCCCTTTGCTTTGGCTGCCCTTAGTGGGAAGGGTATGCCAAGACATGGGTCCTGTGCTCACCTCACCAAAGGATTCAGGGTTGCCTGGCTGATGAGTGGTGATGCTCCAAAACTGGTCCCAGGACGCTTGTTTCTGGTCCAGGGAGGATCTGGCTTGGCAGTTCGGGCTGGACTGTTCCCATGAGGATCAGGGTCAAGTCTGGTTTGCATATGGCTGGGTCCAAACTAGGGTGGTGTGGTGAGCAAAAGAACGATGGAGCAAACGCAGATCTTTGTGACTGGGGGTGAATGTATGCACTGTTCAGCATTCCGTCCATCATTTGTTCCTTTTGCTTTTGTCGCCCTATGTGGGAAGGGTATACCCAGACATGGGCCCCGTGCTCACTGTGTCACAGGATTCACGCTGGCCTAGCTGATGAGTGGTGATGCCCCAAAACCTGTCCCAGGATGCTTGTTTCTGCTCCAGGGATGATCTGGTTTTTTAGTTCAGGCAGGACTGTTCCAATGAGGAACAGGGTCAAACCTTATTTACATATGGCTGACTCCAAACTGGGGTTGTGTAGTGAGCAAAAGAACTAATGAGCAAAAGAACGATCATTAAATCCAGATCTTTGTGACTGGGGTGAATGTTTGCATTGTTCAGCATTTTGTCCATAATTTTTTCCTTTTGCTTTTGTCGCCCAAAGTAGGAAGGGTATGCCTAGATGTGGTTCACTTCGCCACTGGATTCAAGCTAGCGTGGCTGATGATGGGTCTTCACCATTATTTTGGATTTTAAATTGTGATTCCAATGACACCAAACTTGAAAAGTCCATCGCTATACAATTAAGAATTACACTTATAGCTTGGAATAAAGTAATCCAAATGTTATCCTATGGGAGAGATAGACCTTGCAGTAGTGAAAAATGAATTTGAGGGTTTTTCTCTGCCAGAGCATGTAAATCTCAAAAGTATATGTCATGTCTTTTAAATACATTTCGCCCTGCCCTCTGGGTTGTCCAGGACCTAATTTAGGCGTGATTTATATGTTTAGCAAGAGAATGTTTGGGCCTGGCAAAAAGTCAAAATTGCAGTCTGAACTGCACACACAGGCTCTGCAATGGCAGGCCTAAAGCAGAGTTAGAGGGCTACTTAAGTGGCACAAGCTGTGCTGCAGACCCACTAGTAGCATTTAATGTACAGGCCCTGGGCACATGTATTGCACTCTACTAGGGAATTATAAGTAGATTAAATATGCCACTTGGGTATGAGCCAATATTACCATGTTTAGAAAAGAAAGAACGTGCACTTTGGCATTGATTAGTAGTGGGAGAGTTTTAAGGCCAAAATAAAGGAGGTCACAAAAAATAAGAGGAAGGTAAAACTTTGGGGGTGACCCTTTAGAGAGGGCATTTTTCCAACACAATATGACTCATTAACATAACTTGCATTTAATTTTCATTTTAGCTGTGCGTTATTTTGTCTGTAGGTATCTGAACGTGAAAATAGTTAACTGAGGGTGAAAGACAAAAAAAAAGTTTCAGAATATTTTACTTTTTATCATTCATAATCACACAAAGGAGAGAGAGAAGACTGTGCGGGTAAATTCACTCACCTTCCCAGGGCAAATCACTAATCAAAACAAGAGAGGAACCCAAGAAAAAACATCTGTAGTTCCAGTCTCAAAAGGATTTTGTTCACTAGGGGCATCACTAATGTTCACTAGAGGTATACTTCATAATGGGGTATCACTCCAGATACCTAGTGTACCGCAGTGGGCTCAACTTTCATGAGAATGGAGCCTTCCTAGATATTCTTGTGTTGGGGGTGGGGTCCTGCTTCATCATGACCCATGATAATAAAGCATACCACTTGTGAACACTAGTGAAGCCACTTGTGGACACAAGTCATTGAGGGTCTCACAACAAAATCCTTTTGAGACTGAAACTACAATTGTTTTGTCTTGGGCTGCACTCCTCTTTTGATTAGTATTTAGTGTTTTAGCCACGCCTTTGATCACACCCCCACGCTTATTTACCTCATCCTCACTGCACACAGCATCAAAGTTCCCATGTGTTTTTTTAATGCACTTCGACCACTGTAATGGGCTGAAGAATGAGGCTGTGTTGCTGTATACCAGCACTGAGAAGTTGGAGCTGGAGATGTCCTGTATTGCCAGCCAGAGTGCTTTGAGATGCTATAACACTCGGGGTGCAACTGCATTTAGGCATCATTGAGTCAAGATATCAGAGACTGAGGTAGGTTCAAGGGATTGTTGATGTCTAAATTGCTGCCAGAGAAGTCAAAGATGAATCATTCGAAAGGGTTGTTTCATGCACTGTGAAGACCCTGACACTAAAAGCATATTTACTGAACTCTCTTAATCGGGCGCTGACACCCATGAGAGAAAATGTTGATTGCAAATTAAACCTATTGTTTCAGAAACTTTGTGTTCGCATTGAGGAAGCTGCCGCTTCAGTGGAACTTCTACTTAAGCGGCAGAAAGAAGCGGCGCCCTCTTGCGCTGCATTTGATGCCGTTTGCGCTGATTTTACAGCACGGGACAAACAACCAGCACTAAAAATCAGCGTGAGCGATGCAAGGTAATGCACTCTGCCATTTGCAGAACTCAGTTTAGCTTGGCAGATTTTTTTGTCACTTCAAGGAGTTCCGCTATCCGCAAACTCCACCCAGGCCTAGTTCTAAACTGTGACTTTAACAAACACCACTGTAAAGAGACTTTGAAACTGCACATTAGTTCTGGCTTTAAAGGCATCCATTTTTCAGAATAAACTTGTGCTTAAATATCAGCAGATAGATGATATATTTGCCATTGCTTGGTCGGTTCATTCTGTGTGAGGCACACAAGCACTTGTCACAGGAGGGAAGGTCGCTCAGCTGTCAAAAAGGCCAGAAAATAATTCAAACGAAGCTGATACTGACACATGCAGACCCTCACTCATAATCTAATATATTTTGAGCGAAGTGAGGCGCCATTTTAGAAGTATTTGCGGATCCTGCAAAGCAACCAAAATTAACCTCCACCTGTCACAACAAGACACCTCCAAACTTGCCAGTTAGTCGCACAAGTCGCATTAGCACGCAAAAGAAACCACTTCTGAAATAAGCTGCATTGGTGCCTTTGCTATCTCTGTGGAATGCACAACATTGTTATAATTACGATTGATGATATCACTAAACTGGTACAGGGCATTGATATTTGTGGGAACAAGATCCCCTTCCTTGTTGATAAGGTAGCCACAGGGAAATAAAATAAAAACACTTGCACTTTTCATTGCAATAATCGGAGGACAAAACATATGATCAAATAAAACCTTCAGGCCAGACACTGACAAACAAGACCCTGGCTGTTCTCATGGGAAGAATGTGGGCTCTGAGATAAAAATGCAAGTTACAATAAAAGATTGACCTCACTAAATCAGATGTTCTAGCTTGGTTGTACCACATTCAGAACGAAGCTACACTTAACTGGATAGTCAAACTAAATGTGCAATTTACAACATTGGATAACAAGATGTCAGTGCATTTAAAATATGTGTTAATGTGTAATAATGCTTATATTGTAGTAGTACTTTAAGCAACTAAAAAATGAATTCACAAATGTTATTAAAAACAGCTGGTATGTAAGTATCCACAGTAAGTATGTGGAATATATTTTGAGACTCCCTGGTGTCCAAACAAACCTCATATATTAAAGATATGACAGTTTTAATTAGTACAATTGAGGGCCATAGTTTTAACCCAAATGAATAATGGTTGGGTCATTAGATATAGAGGCCCTTTATACAAATATTCCTCAAACCTCAACAGTGGATATGATTAACAGAATACTACGAAATGAACATGGAGATTTATCTACCTTTATTATAGAATGTGTTGAGATTATCCTGAAAAACATAATTTGCCTCTTCAATGGGGACGACTTCTGCCAGATAAAAGGGACCAGTATGGGCACACCATGTGCCCCAAGTTTAGTGTGCCTTTATGTAGGCGATCTTGAGTAAGAACATATATTTAATGAAATGCCACCTTTTTTTGAAAATGTATCACATGGGGATCGTTTTATAGAGGATTTTTTTTTATTTGGCGAGGTAGTAAGAATGCTCTGAATATCTTCATTCAATGGTTAAACTGCGGTGACTCTAATCTGAAGTTTACCTCGGTCTACAGCCCAACCGATTGTAACTTTTTAGATGTCAAAATAAAAGTGACTAATGATATATTAGAAGTAGAACTTCACACTAAACTATCAGAACGTAATACTATTTTACATTACGATACTAACCATTCTAATTGCCAAAAGGATAATATACTATTAAGGCAATTTTTATGTGTTAAAAGAAACTGCAGAAAAAAAGTTGATTTTGAAAAACATACCTTAGTTTTACAGAACAAACTTCATAATTGAGGTTATCCAAAGAGAATATTGAGACAAGCATATGAAAGAGCAAAATATTATAATAGAGATAGTCTCTTTGATGAAAATACGAAACAACAAGAAAATCAAAAATGGATTGTGTGCATCACTAACTTTTTGAGTATTAGCAACAATTCTAAAAACTTGATTAACAGAAACTGGACCTTACTAAATGAGGCAGGAAAGGACAAAATAGAGTAACCACTATTTGCATATAGACTTAATAGAACCATCAGAAATTGCCTTATTCACACATACAGAGAACCAAAAGGGACGCAACAAATGAGTATTTTAAATGCCAGGAAGATAACAGCCAATTTCCTGTGTGGAAACTTTAACACCTTGATATCTGGAAACTGCATAGAATTAAACGGGGTGAAGCATTGTATAAATACTATGATGAACTGTAAAACTAAGAATGTACATTATATGATAGTTTGTCCCTGCAATAAAGGCTATGGAGGTGAGACCAAAAGAGAGGTTAAATGAACATAGATCGGCCAGAAGAACAGGAAAAATGAATGCACCCCTAGTGCAACATTGGAAGAAAAGCAAACACACTGAAAGGGACTTAAAATTGTGTATTCTAGAGGGCTTTAAAAACAGCCTACTAGGAGGAGATGTAGATAAAATAAGGAAAAAAGACAGCAATTTTATATGAGCAAATTTGCTACATCCCAAAGTGGTCTGAATAACAGAGAGGAATGGGAACATCTTTTTAGGTAAATAAAGAAATGAGGGGGAAATTTGCAAATCATAAACATTGATGTAAGTATAAATAGCATTGTATTTACATCTCAACTTATTTCATTACAATAACATTGGTAACAATGTAGTACTTATGAATGTAATCGGGAAGGATGTGATTCCATCGTGCCAATAAATAACTGACAAGACGATGATAATTGTGAAATTTTCTGGGTTCTAATTTATATTTTGTTCTATAATAGAAGCCAGGCAGATCATTGTTATTGTCACAGAAAGAGGTCTCAATATGGTTTGATATCATGATTGAAATACATGCTAAACATTACATATATCAACAGACCTAAATGTTTTGGCTCTCTTGGAAAAGGACTGAACCTTATTTAGTAGAAATCTTCTTGTTTCAAAAACCAAATGATGTTCAATACATAAATTATAGGTAGGAAAATAATGTTATACGTATTGAGAGATGGCTATAGGGGATATAATAATTGCATAAAATTTGAAAATAATATTAAAATATTCTGGTAGTATAATATAAACATTTATTGTATTTGTTGAATCAATGTTGGGGAATGCATTATAAGAGGCAAATTACAGGATGTCGTCCATTTTTTAGATTTTGAAGCAGCTGATGACTGAAGTCAAGATGGCCACCACTGAGTAAGCTTTGTTTTCATTCGTGAATAAATTTGAAGGTTTTAAAATAAATCCATATATTGTCAGAGGTATAAAGTAAGAATATTTACTTTTATGAATCTATCTCTATATATCCAAAAGGCAATTTCCAACTTAGAAGTGACTGTTGCCTGGACTATGTTTCAGAAATAAATGGCGCCTGAACCACATATGTCCGCCACTTAGAACGTTTTACCCATGTTACTTTTTTCTTCTTTTCATGTTGATAATATGGTGAACTAATTTTCAGCTTTAAGAACAATAGGATTATAAATTGATATAAGTGTTTATACAATGTGGTAAAAGGTATCTGTTTTCTATCTGCTGTTAAGTAATCAATTGCACTGATTTGAAGTAATTGTGCAATAAAATGTATCTATCTTATCTATCTATCAGAATGCTGCGTGTTCACGGATTTATGAACGGGAAGCCATTTAAAAGAAGGGCTAGACAAACATGGCTTTTTTCTTCGAAATCGAAAAATGAGACACACAAGACAGAAGCTGTTCGAGAAACTTGAGAATGAGGGAAGGGCCCCGATATAATCTTAATATATAAAATACCAACTAAGTCAAGTAGTAGCTATCAATAACAAAATTACCATTACATGATAGAATGACATATAGGATATATTGGACTGCTGTAATGAGGAAATGCAGTTGGTATGGATTAAGGCATACCGTTGTGATTCGTAAGATTATTAACTTAAAATGAAGGACATCCCGGGATTTTAAAATTAAAGTACCAATGTTGTTCACATTGAGAAATTTTGGTTGAATGTGAGCATTATTGACTAAGTAATAAACAGATTTGTAGGTTACTCATGTATAGGATCAAAGGGACACATTAAGACCGCAACCTTATTAGTAGATTGTTGTAACAACATAAATACTTTTTGTAATTAAAAGAAATTTTGTACATATTAAGGATGAATTTTTATAGTAATTTACCAGTAGAAATGTAGTAAATATTTTAAAATTATATAACTAAAACATTGATGTAGATTAAATAATTATGATTTTATTGCTTTCTGCATTGTAAACAGATTATATGGGAGGTGATTGAACGAAATTCCCCTGATACAGTGAGCACATTAAGAAAGGCTCTTCTTACATTAGCTCCCTAATGAAGCAGAAATGAATATACTGCTACTATAGTATTAAAAGCCAACGACTGAGGTAAGAATGTGGGAGCAAGACAACTAATGTTTGTAAAAATAATGAAACAGAAAAAAATAGGTATTATATAAGTCTAACAAAACAACTCTTCTCTTATGAATCCCAAATATAGGAGGTTAAAATTAGCATAACATATTCCCAAAGAATAAACTTGATGATTGGAATATAAAAAGGGGATTAATACCTCAGATTGATGTGTATATTTGATTTTAGTTTTTATTTCATGAAACTGAATGAAAATATTACTCTTTTTAGAGGTCTTAAATATTGAAAATTGGTATCAAAATGAGAAAGAACCTACGAAAAGTATAAAAGGAGAAAGTCCTCTTCTTCAAAGAATCTGAGGGTGGGTAAAAGTATGTGGGAGGTTGAAGAACATAATCCCTCACAGAATCCTGAAAGAGATTTCTTAGAATATGGAAATACAATTGATACCAGGACCCAACTTTGATTTGTGAAGATATTCATATTAGGAGGGATAGTTGCAAAAAAGTAATAACACTCCAAAAAAACAGATTTTATACATTTACGGCAGCAAGTATAGCAATGAGTATGTATAATTGGGATACTACAGTTGGTTTGGACTTAAATGCAAAAACATTTTTTTTAATACACTCAACTTGGTTATGTAAATCTGTCTTTTCTAACATACTGGACTGAATGTATATAAAAAAATCTGTTTTTATTTATTCACCTTTTAGATAAATCCATATTTTTATTATAATTATTTGTCCTGAAAAAAGTGGAGCGAACACATAAGACCACCGGTACGCTGCGTCGACAACTTGAGTTATAATTTGGAGCAGTTTTGTTATTACATATTTGTGGTTTTAGAATTGGTTTTAACCAATTGTCCCCTGGATTGATGTCTAGAAAACGTATATACTGATATGTGATGGTTGTATTTAGATATCCAGATATCCGCTAGGTTATTTTAATATGTGGAAGAATTAAAAGTTTTTCTTTTTTTTTTAAATCAGTGGAATCTTGTGTTATATAACTGTTGCTAAAAATTGATCATATGGATAATAAATGTGACTTTTCTGCATAACACAGGGATTGGTGTTTTGTAAAAAGGAAAAAGAATATAGGCCAACTAGTAAGAATACTTCATTTTAAGTAGTTTGAATAAATGGTATGAGTCAGTGAATGTGGTTCAAGGATAGGGAGTTTTGCTATTAATGAATTCACTTTGAGACATTGTCCCTTTCTGAATATCAGGGCACCACTCCAATTTCTGTGGAGCCTGTATAAATCTAACCTTGATTTATGGACACCCTTTGATCACTAACTGTATCAATCAGGCATGTAAATTTGGTTTGTCGCACTCCTGGAAATCAGCTGTTATAGTACCAGTTTTCAAAAAGGGGAAAGAGGATGAACCAAGGTGCCTTTGGCAATCTTCCTTTTGGATTATATGGTCAAGATAGTAGGGAGGATTGTCCTCAATAGGCCAGTAACTTAGGCTGAAGCTTCAGCTGAAGCTGCAGTACAGGTTTCAAGTCAGTTTGGGGACCTTGGAGCATTGTCTCAACCTTTATTTGGTGATAGGTAAATATACTATTGCTAAGCAGGGGTCCATCTTTCTAGTCTTCATGGACCTCTTGTGTGCATTTCCTTGTGTGGTGAGGTCCCTTCTGTGGGGCAAATAGAAGACTATTTGGGTCGAGAAGGGGCTATTGGGTTTTTTCAGACTCCCCATTATAATTAGGCTTGGGCGGTGAACTCCGCTCTGTTCGTGGAGTTTGCAGAGTTTATCACACTTCATGGAGCTCACAGAGTTCAGAAAAACTCCGCTCGACATAGCGGATTAGAGTTTTTTCCTCGCTCATGGTGAGCACGAGAGAGGAACATCCAATGCTAGTCCACTTTCCTGTGAGATTTCTCAACACGGGTGGTTGCAGATGGTCAGTACCGCTCGCATTGAGGAACATTCCATTCGCATTGAGGAAGCTACCTCTCGAGTTGAACTTATACTCGAGCTTCAGAAAGAAGCAGCACCCTCTTGCACTGTGTGGGATGCCATTTGCGCTGATTTTACAGCACAAAACAAACACTCGGCACTAAAAATCAGTGCAAACGGTATAAGGTAACCCACTCTGCCGCTCACTGAACTCTGTGTAGCTTGGCGGAGTTTTTGTCACTCCGTGAACTCTGCCCAGGCTTAATTATGATCTCTCTGCAGTTGTGAGATATGGGGAAAATGAGGAGTGCACCGATTATGTTGGTCTAGGGCAGTGGGGTGCGTCAAGGGTGCATTTTTACCGATCCTCTTTTTATTGTATGTCACAAGGCCGAAGGAGGCCCTGTTAACTAAGGGTGTGGATCCCCCTGCCATAAAAAAGACTCTTATGGAGATGGTGCAGTCTTGCTCACAAGGACGCCATGGATGCTCAAAATCCTGATAGAGGGATATATTGAATCTATGTCTAATGTGAAGTTGGAGCCTTATGCCAGGGATAGGTCCCTCCTTACCAGATTTTGTCTCGGAATTATTAGATGGCAATTATATTTTCGCTTTGGGCAGTTTGATTGTTCCTCTATCCTGCTCTGTAAATGTGGCGAAAGTTCATCCCCGCAAAGCCTGATACATTTGTTTTTTCCTGTGGCTTTTATTCTTGTTTTAGTAGGGGATTTTTCACACCTGTTATAAGAGGACAAGAGTTTAACAAAAGTAATTCGGCCTTGCCTTATTTGAAAAAGCTGAGAACTCCTGAGATTTGTACTAATGCCTGACTGTTTCTTAAAAGTGCTGTACATGTAAGGAATGATTTGGCTTTTTAATCGCAATAGATTAACAAATTTGGTGCTGTTACAGGGTGGAGGTTTGTGTTTGACTTAGATTTGATATGATCTTATAGCTCGAGTAGTATGATTCATTGTTTTGTCTGTAGATATGGGAGTTGAGTATGATATTGACTTTTTTTATTGTGTAATGTTTTAACTGTATGCTTTGTTGTTCATCGTTTAATGTTCAAATGAAATTAAATATTAAATATGAAATAGTAACTTTTGTCGCTCACTCTGGCAAGGATTGTGGCTCTTTCTTGAGAAGGTTTTTCACTCTTTGTCAATCAAAAACCCATATTCTCACATGAGCAAAGTTGTTCTCAAAAGTGGAGTATAATAGGTGATAGAATCAGCTTGAAATGCATTAGTTGTTGAGCTACATCAACATTTTTGCCACCCACATGAATTTGTTTTGTTAACAATAAAAGATGCTCCTACCACAAGGGGCAAAGTTGTTCTTAAAATTGTACATTAGTAAGTGATATGATAGGCTTGAAGTGAAGACCTATTTGAGCTACATCACCAAGTTTGCCACCCACACTGATTTGTTCTGTTACAAAATACTCTGTTTTGTTGTGTCGTCAGCATCTGATATTTTTCAAGATGACACAGACGAAGTGATTCAGTAAGCTCAGATATGTGAGAACTGATAACAAAACAAGGTGCATAAATGAATATGGCTAGGCTATTACATCTTTGCCAGGGGGCATGCCACAGACCAGACTGAAGGATTCACATACAAATGAGACTCAATTTGATCCCGTTCCTCATCTGATCGCTGCGAAAGAGGGACAATGCTCCCTGCATGAAAGGATAAGAAGAAATTTACCATACTATTTTATGGTCAATGGAGAACACCGTTTCCCATAATGCGAAGACGAGGAGACTAACATTGACTGTCTACCAGAAGAGGATACATCCCTTGAGGATTTCACTCCTAGATTGCCGGCAAGCAATTCCCACCCCCCAATTTCCATATTTGAGAATCCATTGATGCCTCCATCATCTCTCACTCCTTTTCAACATCACCGCCTATTCACCCCCAACATATCGGATGCTGCTGGGATGTGAAGGTCCTATGCATGTTTTAATAAGCATTCACCCCGCCATGATTCACCCACGTGTGACTCCTGTTGTGTGTCTGGCCTTCTTTTGCCGCAGTTGCACACCACCATCATACTTGTATGCTTAGTATTGTTTTAGTTTTGATCTTGAGACCCAGAGCAGAGCTCTGCACTCTGAAGGAACACACTACGAGTGCCCTCCTTAGTGACAGGAAATATAGTCAAACTGCAGGAACAAATAAAACTGGCAGTGGAAGCAGCATGTTCATTGATAATGGCGTGACAGGCCATTTTACCTCTAACCTGCAGAAGGGTGAGCGGCCTACTGGTCTTGCTGGTACAAAAGGTCTGCTGAGACTGATGTAACCAGGCCCTTCAAAACATTATGGTGCCGATTACGATCCTGGAAAAAAATTCCCCGTACGGCTCGTATCCGGTCTTTTTACCGTACGAATCGTACAAGTGCCGTACAAACTGCCAAGTACGATTCGCATGGGAAAAAGTCCATACGAATCGCATTGGGAATAATTCCCCACACGTCCTCGGGTCAGAAAATGTGTCCGACACATCCTCGGCCGATTTACCGTACAAATGTGAAAAGTGAAGTCCGACCGCGCTAGTACGATCCATCCCGTGCGTCCGATGTTACAACCGGATGGAAAAAACACCGTCCGCACCGAACTCCCATAGCAACCATGGAGACATGTGCCCGCGTACGCGCCCAACACTCCCCCCAGCCCTCCTATGTACGAGTCGAATCCCCACCCATGTATGTACACCCGTGTATGTACGAGACGTACCCCCACCCATGAATGTACACCCGTGTATGTACACCCGTGTATGTACGAGACGTACCCCCACCCGTGTATGTACACACCCGTACGTACGGCCCGTACCCCCACCCACGTATGTATGGAGCGTACCCCCACCCCAACCGTGTATGTACGGCCCGTACCCACACCCGCGTATGTATGGAGCGTACCCCCACCCCAACCTTGTATGTACGACCCGTACCCTCACCCACGTATGTATGGAGCGTACCCCCACCCCAACAGTGTATGTATGACCCGTACCCTCACCCGCGTATTTATGGAGCGTACCCCCACCCCAACCGTGTATGTACGACCCGTACCCTCACCCGCGTACGTATGGAGCGTACCCCCACCCCAACAGTGTATGTACGACCCGTACCCTCACCCGCATATGTATGGAGCGTACCCCCACCCCAACCTTGTATGTACGACCCATACCCTCACCCACGTATGTATGGAGCGTACCCCCACCCCAACAGTGTATGTATGACCCGTACCCTCACCCGCGTATTTATGGAGCGTACCCCCACCCCAACCGTGTATGTACGACCCGTACCCTCACCCACGTACGTATGGAGCGTACCCCCACCCAAACAGTGTATGTACGACCCGTACCCTCACCCGCGTATGTATGGAGCGTACCCCCACCCCAACAGTGTATGTACGACCCGTACCCTCACCCGCGTACGTATGGAGCGTACCCCCACCCCAACAGTGTATGTACGACCCGTACCCACACCCGCGTATGCATGGAGCATACCCCCACCCCAACCGTGTATGTACGACCCATACCCTCACCCGCGTATGTATGGAGTGTACCCCCACCCCAACAGTGTATGTACGGACCGTACCCCCACCCCAACCGTGTATGTACGGCCCGTACCCTCACCCGCGTATGTATGGAGCGTACCCCCACCCCAACAGTGTATGTACGGACCGTACCCCCACCCCAACCGTGTATGTACAGACCGTACCCTCACCCGCGTATGTATGGAGCGTACCCCCACCCCAACAGTGTATGTACGACCCGTACCCTCACCCGCGTATGTATGGAGCGTACCCCCACCCCAACAGTGTATGTACGACCCGTACCCACACCTGCATATGCATGGAGCGTACCCCCACCCCAACCGTGTATGTACAACCCGTACCCTCACCCGCGTATGTATGGAGCATACCCCCACCCCAACAGTGTATGTACGGACCCTACCCCCACCCCAACCGTGTATGTATGGCCCGTACCCTCACCCGCGTATGTATAGAGCGTACCCCCACCCCAACAGTGTATGTACGGACCGTACCCCCACCCCAACCGTGTATGTACGGACCGTACCCTCACCCGCGTATGTATGGAGCGTACCCCCACCCCAACAGTGTATGTACGACCCGTACCCACACCCGCGTATGCATGGAGCATACCCCCACCCCAACCGTGTATGTACGACCCATACCCTCACCCGCGTATGTATGGAGCGTACCCCCACCCCAACAGTGTATGTACGGACCGTACCCCCACCCCAACCGTGTATGTACGGCCCGTACCCTCACCCGCGTATGTATGGAGCGTACCCCCACCCCAACAGTGTATGTACGGACCGTACCCCCACCCCAACCGTGTATGTACAGACCGTACCCTCACCCGCGTATGTATGGAGCGTACCCCCACCCCAACAGTGTATGTACGACCCGTACCCTCACCCGCGTATGTATGGAGCGTACCCCCACCCCAACAGTGTATGTACGACCCGTACCCACACCTGCGTATGCATGGAGCGTACCCCCACCCCAACCGTGTATGTACAACCCGTACCCTCACCCGCGTATGTATGGAGCATACCCCCACCCCAACAGTGTATGTACGGACCCTACCCCCACCCCAACCGTGTATGTATGGCCCGTACCCTCACCCGCGTATGTATAGAGCGTACCCCCACCCCAACAGTGTATGTACGGACCGTACCCCCACCCCAACCGTGTATGTACGGACCGTACCCTCACCCGCGTATGTATGGAGCGTACCCCCACCCCAACAGTGTACGTACGGCCCGTACCCTCACCCGCGTATGTATGGAGCGTACCCCCACCCCAACCCTGTATGTACGACCCGTACCCACACCCGCGTATGTATGGAGTGTACCCCCACCCCAACCGTGTATGTACGGCCCGTACCCACACCCCAACCTTGCATGTCCGCCCGTACCCTCACCCGCGTATGTATGGAGCGTACCCCCACCCCAACAGTGTATGTATGGCCCATACCCTCACCCGCGTATGTATGGAGCGTACCCCCACCCCAACCGTGTATGTACGACCCGTACCCACACCTGCGTATGTATGGAGCATACCCCGACCCCAACATTCTAAGTACGGAGCGCACCCCAGGCCCCAACACCAGCACCTTCACCCAACATCGCGCATGTACGAGTCGTACCAAGCCAGACACAAGGACAGCACTGTACAACAAAATTGCCGATGTACACACGTACACACGCTAAAAACACACGTACACAACCAGGACAAAGCAAAACAACACAAGAATACACTATTCGAATGGCACAAAGCCACAAAACATGTCCAACAAGCACAAATACAACACATTCACTGACCTGCAACTGCCAAAATCCCAAACAGAGGCCCAAAACACAACCATTCCTTATAACACACCCACCCAAAGTTCAAAACAGCCACACCCACCAATGGACCAATAAAAAGGTCCCACAGACACAAACCATGAGCCTTTGCAACAGACTCACTGCTGCCAGACCCCACAGACAACCTACAGCACCATACTTGAACCTTTACTACACCTTACACTTGCACACCTTCACACACCCACCTTCACAAACACCCCCTCATCACATTCACACACACACCTGCACAACCACACCCACACACCCACAACCATCCACACCCACACCCCCCACAACCATCCACACCCACACCCCTCACCATTCCCACTAACAAGAATCCAAAGTTCACTAGCCAAGAGTTGGAGGTCCTTGTCGACGAAATCCTCAGAGTCGAGCCACACCTCTTTGGAACATTGGTCAGACAGACCAGCATTTCCGAAAAAACAGCCATGTGGCAGAGGATTGTCGATGCTGTGAATGCTGTTGCGTCCACCAGAAGGACCAGGCATGAATGCCAAGCCAGGTGGTACGATCTGCGGAGGAGGGTCCGAGCCAAAATGACCGACGACCACAACCAGGCCAACATCACTGGAGGAGGGCCGCCCCGCAGACGCGTACAATACCATCCCTGGGAGGAGAGGGTGATGGCCATACTGCCGGTGGTGTCAGTGGATGGAGTAGAAGGACTCCGAGAGCCGGGTGAGTACACAAACAACTCACCTCACATGGGGGGAACGTCATCCACAACCAAACTCACAATCAGGCACGCAACCACCCCAAGCTATCGCATGACTCAACCACACTCCATGAACACGCACATGCCACTAGCGCCACCATGCCCCATGCACCCAGCTGGACAATGCCAAGTCACAGGCCACAGAAAACACCAACACAAGACACGGTAAGCCGGATGGCGGGAGTGTGAGCCCCAAAAATCACATAGTGCAACTCAGAAGCAGACAACAATGCCCTCTGACCATATGGCCTAGGTCACAGCCAGACAAACAGTGTGTCCCCACACAGGAAAGACTTGCCAGCAAATGGCGGACGCCTTGCATTAAGACATGGGGGTGAAGGCACGTTTTTGCACATGACAGCAGCTAATGAACAGCCAACACTGTGAAAGAGTGGCAGCACACACCACCACAGCAGCAGCGCAGACACAGACACTACACCCAATGGGTGCCTGGAGATCAGAAACAAACTCACATCAACAAGCCAAGGGCCATTTAAAGATCTGTAAAAAGTGTGTGCCTAGGAAGCTGGGCTGAGGTGACAGAGGGTGACACACAGAGGGAGGGAGAGGGGGAGAGAGAGGGAGGGAGACACAGGGAGACGGACAGAGGGAGGAGGCTGACACAGGGAGGGAGGGAGAGGGGGACAGAGAGGAAGTGAGAAAGGGACACACAGGGAGACCAATTCAGCCTTGGGGGGTGTGGGAATGTCTGCTCGTCAGCAGGTGGACTGCGTGCATGTAGACAAGGGTGGCCAGTGCCTGAATCCCCCTCTCTTCTCCATGGCAAAACACTGGGCCATGTCTCAAACTGTGCACGAGCACAACGACAGCTACCTGCATTATATAAGTGTGTGGAACAACTCCATGTGCCTACGTACAGTGCAACACGGAAGGCGCCAATGCATGGCTCGCCACACCTGCTCACTCCACTGCTGACTGCAGTCACAATTGACGCAACAAGTAAGACTGTGCCACAGATAGGTAAAGTCTCAAAAGCTGTGGCCAAGGGACATACCCATGCACAAGTGCACTGTGAGTGGAATGCAAGACATATCCAAATACCCAGAGGAAATGTGCCAACTTAGAAACGAATGAAACATGGATGTTGCATGGAACAAAATTAACATTGTCTCTCTCACACACAGGTCAACGTCGTGGATCACCCCCCAACACTGGGGGGGAAGACTCACAGGACCCGGCTCTGCAGGATGACGGACCCACCGGCAGCGACGACTCTCATCACTCTGTGGACGACCCCGACCAACCTGGCCCCTCTGGTGTCCAACCACCTGCAGCACCTGCGTCAGGTACAACTGGGCCAACCACCACCCCCACTCCTGCCACATCCCAGGAGACACCCAGGATCCCTGCCCCACCACCAGAATGCAGCCAGGCTGACCAGGAGGGAAACGGTGTACCGGGCACCCAGGAGGAGGCAGGCGACAACGCTAATGCCACCCCTCAGGGGTCCCGGAGACCCGATGTGCCCACAAGGGCAGGCCAGGTGCAAGTGGGCAGGGGTGGTGGGAGTGGTGGACGGCGGAGGCGCGAGCCTGACCAGTTGGCTGCGGAACCGGTATATTCCCATGTCAGAAACATCCTGGACACATACCGGCAGGACACCACGGGCATGTGCCAGGTTGTGTCCACCCTCAACGAGATGAAGGGGACCCTCGAGGAGATCAAGAACCAGCAGGCCCAGCAACATGCGGAGCAACATGCCTGTCTACTGCGACACCAAGGGCGGATGGAGGACAGACAGGCTGAGCTTGTGACGGTGTTCACGGGAATTCACCGTACACTCCGTCGGATGGCCGACAACATGGGCAACCCTCCCTGTGCCACCAGGCCAAGAACATCACCACCCACAGGGAGGGATCAGGAGGAGGAGGAGACATCCGACGGAGCATCCCAAACATTGTCACGGCCTGCTTCTGAGGGTCCCCGCAGGAGAGCGGGTCGTCCACGGAAAAGACCGTGAGGGTCGGCGCAACAGCACCATCTCCCAGGACACCTGGCCTGGCACCTGGCCCACTGGACCAACAGCAGCACATCAGCAAAAGACATTCTCTGCCACATGGACTTGCTGGTCACTGTCTGACCAATGTTGACAAAGACTGTGGTATGGACTCTGAGGATTTCCAATGGCAAGGACACCAACTCCCCCAGTGAACTTTGGATTCCACACACCCGGAAAGCCCCTCATGTCATACCCCCCCCCTCCACGTACCCCAACAAAAATAAAAAGTTACACGATAAAGAGATGATGCCTACATTTTGCATTATTACCTTACATGTGTCTTGTGAAGTCTAACCATGCCTGAGTTCTCATATGACTTCAACCATCCACACCCTGGGGCCTGAGTCTGGCACAGGACACACATGGGTCACAATGTATTAGGCAACATAGACATGGAGCACCATACACACCCGTGATGGGCCCAACCAGCTGAGGGGGTGGCCGCACAACCGTGCCGACAGACATATTGAGTACAGCGACAGCCATGCGCAGAGGTCAGGGATCATGTGGAGTGTCCTGGGGGGCACCCAGGTATGTGTGGACAGGTGGCAGAACCATGTCCTGCAAGCTTGAGTCAGGTGGATGCAGAGAATGGTGGCCTGGCCAACGTTGGATGCAAGGGGATGGCACATGTCACAATACCCACACAGTCATTGACATCATGCACAATACAGAGTCTAATCCCACACAAACAGCTTGCATCTTGCTACTCGATACATAGACACATAGCCACTATCACGGAAAACCATGCCAGACATGCCGTATGCACCATGGCAACACACCAGCATTGACTGAGAATAGGCACCTTGGAGGCATAGGGACACCTTTATTATTCATGTATTCGGGAATGCAGAGGCAACTCGGAGTACACATACACAGGTCATGTGGAGTAACATGTGGGTCCAACACTGGAACCCCCCTTCTGCAGCACAAATGCGTGATAGCCATGGAACTGGCACACAAGTGTCGGGTAACAGCTAAACACCCCCTGCTGTTCACGGAGAGGCTGCCATACACCATTGATCCTCTGATGTGGAAGTCCCACACCATGTCAAGCCAATGCAAACCGTATGTGTCCGAGGGCAGTGTTACACACATTCATGCCATCATCACAATCCACTATCCCATCACAGATGACTGTCAACAAGTCTGACCATCTATTCAGGTGTACCCAGCTACATGTAATGTGTCCCATGGTGATGCGACATGTCTGCAGAGGAACCAAACATCGACAGGGGCAGTGTGCACACATCGTAAACAACTGCCACACCCAATACACCCCTGATGCATCCCTTACCCTAAGGAGACTTCCAAACTTGTCCGTGCGTGTAACGCTGAGTCAGCACACGATGACGTGTCCATGAGGAATAGCAGTGCCACAACAATGCAACCAGCAGATGGCATGCGCAAGTACCTGGGGATGAGAGACACACAAGAAGTCAGCCACAAAAAACACAGCCACTTGCATGTGCATGTACTCGACACATGTAAGGATGACAACATGCTAGGTCACAATTATGACTGGGGAAATACACTCATCACTGGCACCATCACTCGAGTGACACATCCACACACACCTCTGACTCACGTGGCATACATGCAGATGGACACACACATCGCAACACATGCCACACGGGGACCAATGCGTGCACACTCAGACACTGGTACTCACCACTAAGCAAAGAAGTCGCGTATGAGCCGACTCCGAATGTCCTCTTGTGGAACCACATCCTCCACATCACTAGCCCTATTGCCAAGCCCTTCGTCCTCCACGGGTGGATGGTCCTGATCATCTTGATCCAGGATGAGTGGCACAGCTTACTCAACTGCCATGTTGTGCAGCATGCAGCAGACCATGAAGATTTTGCAGACCTTCGCCGGGGCATATGGGAGTGCGCCGCCGGTCTTGTGGAGGCATCTGAATCGGCTCTTCAGGAGGCCAAATGTCCTCTCTATCACTCGCCTTGTCCGGCCATGGGCGGTGTTGTAGCTGAGCTGGGCTGGCGTGCTGGGGTTGCAGAGAGGTGTGATCAGCCATGGCATGTTGGGATAGCCAGCGTCCCCTACATGGAAACCACATGGACATAAGTAGGACAGGAGAAGCGGTCGTGCTGGAAGTCTACGCAAAATACAGGACAGACAGAGTGTACCCACCAACAACACATGCTCGTTCGTTGCGCAGCTGTGTCATCATTTCAAGCACCCTGCTACGCCTCATGATGTAGGCATCGTGTGCTGATCCTGGAAAACGAGCACAGACATGTGAAATCACCATGTTGGACAGACACACCACAAGGGCATTGATTGAGTGGTAGTGTTTGCGATTCCTGTACGCTACCTCCTGTGCCTGTGGTGGTACCAAAGCCACATGTGTCCCATCTATGGACCCAATGACATGGGGCATCCCTCCCAGGGCATAGAATCCACGCTTGACCCCAGTCAACAGTTCAGGAGTTGGGAAATGGATGAACTCATCCAGGTGAAGCAACATGGCCTCTAAGAAATCATGCAGCACACGGCTGAACATGCTCTGGGACATGCCACCAACATGAGCTATGGTATATTGAAAGGTACCCGTGGCAAGAAAATGTAGGGCTGCCATTACCTTCAGCTTGGGTGTCAGTGCCGTAGGATACCTGTGCAGCGGTTGCAGGTGTGGTGCCAGCCTTGCCGTCAACTCCTCAATCAACAGTTGGGGGAAGCGGTAGCAGCGTATACAGTCATTCTCCCGCATGTCAGCCAAGTCCGGAATTGGTCGGGGAAGAGGCGGCGCTCTGCAGTAATTTGGAAGTGACAAGGAAGAGTGAGTGCACTACAACAACAATTTATATGTACTGAGCACATGTTAATCTGTCAATACACATATGCTACATACGGAGTCAGGTATGTGCCACATGCCCTGGACACGTATGGCTGCCAGGTGACACTCCTACCAAGACCCAGCTACACACGGAGATTGTGAACCTCCACTTGCCATGGCATGGGATTAGCTGTGTCCCAGTGTAAGTGAACAGCCAGACGCAACACAGGAGTGACATACATCAACACATCAGCAGAAGTAGGATGTCGATTGCAGAGACAGGTAGCGGAACACTAGAGCCACAGGTCACATGACATTACACTAGGACAGCCCACACACCTTGCCATTAAGGTGTACATGTAATGACTCACCACACATACATTAAGAGGATGCAGACAGGTCCTTGTTACGCTACTCCGTGTCCCATGCATACATACACACCTCACATCCGATACCACATGTGGCCTGGTGTGCGTAACAGTGTGCCATGTTGTTAGAAGGCGGACCGCTGGGGAGTCGGCGGGACCACCCAGTGGGCCTCCTTACTGCAAGGAAGTAGCCGAGCGCCGCTGAGAAGCCTCCGAGGAGAGGTCCTTCCCCTAATCGTACTGGCCCAGTAACACCACCACACAGGACTCGACACGAGTATCAGTTCGTATATATCTTTATCAGTAATTATCGTAGGTTTCTTTGGCAATATGTACAGGTGGATCGAGGGATCCGCAAGAGAGTCTCAATGTCTTTGTGGGGAAGGGGTAGCGGGACAGTCTCAGTTTCAGCCTGGTACGGGGGTACCCTGCGCCCAGGTATTAAGCCTCCAGCTGGGAGGGGCTCCGGGAGTTGGAACGTCGGGTGCCGGACACAAGGGCAGCCCGAAGAGGCTGAGCCGCGATGGAGTCAGCAGGGCTCGGTGGGTCAGTTCCACTAGCTCGAGCCGCGACAAAGTCAGCAGGGCTCCGATGGTCGTTCAGCGAGGTTGGGCCGCGACGGCGTCAGCAGGGCTCCGATGTTTCCGTGAGGGTCTTGTTCTCAGCAAGGTGGAGCCGCGACGCAGTCAGCAGGGCTCGAGGTACAGGTCCAGATAAGAGTCTTTTCTCCGTAGGGTCAGCCGCGATCCGATCAGCAGGGCTCTCGACTCCAGGATACAACTACTGTCCTGGTGCGGGTTCGCCCCAGATATAGGTCCGGAGCCCTTTGATGTCCGGACCCTTGCGTCCGGAGGGGGCGGAGAAGCCGGGCTGGGAGAGGCCAGACGCCCAGCGGGAGAGGCGCCAGTGCCCAGGGAGGCCGGAGAGCAGCTGCACCCAGGCGTTGGGGGACGGTAGGGGGTCCCATCGACACTCCCCTCCTCCGGGATCGGAGGATTGGTCACGTGGTGCCCCCTGGCCGGATCTTGGTGCCTCGATGTCGGGGTTTCGCTGAGGCCGCGGCCGGGGGAAGGCCGGGTCACGTTGGCTGGTGTGGGTAGATGTGTACAATCCGGGGGGGACCCCGAAGGGTGAAGGGGTCCCCGGTCGGCCTGAAAAGGAGGCCAGGACCACGCCACGAGGCCGGGTCCAACAGGCGTCCCCCCCAGCCGAAGGCAGGGAGAGTCACCCATCTCCTTGGGGGTTCTCCTCGCCAAGGCGGAAGAAACGGGACAGGCCGTCGGCATTGGCTTGGTCGTTGCCGGGCCGGTGTTCTACTGTGAAGTCCATCCCTTGCAGAGAGATGGACCATCGCAACAACTTCGGGTTTTCTCCTCTCATTTGCATTAGCCACCGCAAGGGCTGGTGGTCGGTTTGGACCCGAAAGTGGGTGCCGAAGAGGTAGGGCCGGAGCTTTTTGAGGGCCCATACCACGGCGAAGGCCTCTCGCTCGATGGTGCTCCATCTCTGCTCCCGGGGCAGCAGTCGCCGGCTGATGAAGGCCACTGGTCTGTCAAGGCCTTCCGAATTTACTTGGGACAGGACCGCCCCCACCCCGTACTCTGAGGCATCGGTCTGTACTATGAATTCCCTGCTGTAGTCGGGGGCTTGCAGCACAGGAGCGGTACCAATTGCTGTCTTGAGGGTCTCGAAGGCCGCCTGGCAGCGGGGTGTCCAGTTCACCTTTTTGGGTTGCTTCTTGGACGTAAGCTCCGTGAGGGGTCCCACAATGCTCCCATAGTTTTGGATGAACCGCCGGTAGTAGCCCGTGAGGCCCAGGAAGGCCCAGACAGCGGTTTGGGTGGCTGGGGGCTCCCAGGCCTGGATGGCATCAATTTTTGGCTGGAGGGGAGCCACCTGGCCGCTCCCCACTTGATGGCCCAGATAGGTCACGGATCCCTGGCCTAACTGGCATTTGCTGGCCTTTATCGTGAGTCCGGCTCTCTGGAGGGCGGCCAGAACTTCCCCTAGGTGCTCCAGGTGCTCGGCCCAGTGGCTGCTGAATACGGCAATATCGTCCAGGTAGGCGGCGCTGAACGCTTCCAGTCCGGCCAGGACCTTGTTCACTAGTCTTTGGAAGGTCGCCGGGGCATTTTTCATGCCGAAGGGCATCACCCGAAAGTGGTAGTGCCCATCGGGAGTGGAGAAGGCGGATCGCTCACGGGCGCCGGGGGTGAGCCTGATCTGCCAGTATCCGGCAGTGAGGTCGAAGGTGCTTAGGTAGCGGCCGGCTCCTAGGCGGTCGATGAGTTCGTCGGCCCGAGGAATGGGATGGGCATCGGTCTTGGTGACGGCATTCAACCCTCGGTAGTCCACGCAAAATCTGAGTTCTGGGGTGGTGCCTGGGGCGGCGGCCTTCGGCACCAGGACCACCGGGCTGGTCCAGGGACTGTCGGAAGGTTCGATGACCCCGAGGGCTAGCATCTTGGCGACCTCGGCTTGGATGCAGGCACGCACTCGGTCGGGCACCCTGTAGGCCCGGTGTCGCACGGGGGGGCTGTCCCCGGTGTCGACGTCGTGGACGCACCAGGGAGTGACCCCGGGAGTGAGGGAGAAGAGGGCAGCGAAGGGTTGCAGCAGCTGTTGACAGTCGTGGCGCTGTTCCGAGGTCAGGGTGGTGGAGAGGTTGACGCCCGCTATGGAGCCGTCTTGGTCGGAGGATCTCAGGAGGTCGGGAAGGGGCTCGGAGTCGCCCTCGCCCCCATCATCGGTAGCCAGCAGCAGGCTTAGTTCCGTTCGGGCAAAGTGGGGTTTGAGCCAGTTTGCGTGTAGAACCCGGAGGGGGTTCCTGGGGGACTCCAGGTCGACTAGGTAGGTGACGGGGCCCTTCTTCTCCACCACCTTGAAGGGCCCGGTCCATTTGTCCTGGAGGGCACAGGGGTCCACGGGTGACATGACCCAGACTTGCTGGCCCGGCTCGAACTCAATAGAGGAGGCATTCTGGTCATACCAGCGTTTCATGTCCTCTTGACTGGCCTCGAGGTTGGCCTTGGCCAGTGCCCGGAACCTCCGGGTTTGGTTCCGCAGAGTCAGTAGGTACCGGTAGACGTCGAGAGGGGCATTTCGGATGTTCGTCTCCCAGCCTTCCTTGACCAGGCTGAGGGGACCTCGGACAGGGTGTCCGTATAAGAGTTCGAAGGGGCTGAACCATAGAGACTTCTGTGGGACCTCCCGATAGGCAAATAGGAGGCAGGGCAGCAGGACGTCCCATTTCCGCCTCAGGGGTTCTTCCAGGCCCTTGATCATCCCTTTCAGTGTTCTGTTGAAACGTTCGACTAGTCCGTTCCCCTGGGGGTGGTACGGGGTGGTGAACCTGTAGGTGACCCCGCATTGTTGCCATAGGGACCGCATGTATTTTGATATAAAGTTTGTACCTCGGTTGCTCACCACTTCCCGGGGGAATCCCACTCTCGAGAAGATTCCCATCAAGGCCCGGCCCACCACGGGGGCTGTCACAGTTCGGAGAGGGATGGCCTCAGGGTATCGGGTGGCGTGGTCGACTAGGACGAGGATGAAGCGGTGACCCAGGGCGGTTCGGGGGTCCAGGGGCCCCACTATGTCGATTCCCACTCGCTCGAACGGGGTGTTGACGGCCGGGAAGGGCTGGAGAGGGGCTTTGACCCGTCCCCCAGTCTTCCCGCTGGCTTGGCAGGTCGGGCAGGTCCGGCAGTGATTATCCACGTCCTTACGCATTCGGGGCCAGTAGAAGTGGGTCACCAGGTGGCTGTATGTTTTGTCTTGCCCCAGGTGCCCGACGAGGGGCACATCATGTGCCAAATTGAGTAGGAATCCTCGGATTCGGAGGGGGACCACCAGCACTCGACCTGCCCCTAGTTCTGTGATCTTCTGCTCGCTGTAGAGCAGGTCATTGTCCCAATAGACCCAGTGCGCTCCTGTTTGGTCACCGGCGGCCTGGGCGGCCGCCTGCTGTCGGGTCCCCTTGAGGGAGGGGCAGGTTTTCTGTTTCTGCTGGAACTGTTCCCTGGTGGGGCCCCCGTCATGGCGCCACTTTGCAAGTTCAGGGAGTTCGCCGAGGGAGGCGACCTCGTTCTGGGGAAGTTCGGACGGCCCGGCATCCGCGTCGGGTTCCTCCTCGACCGAAGGAGGTAGGGGTTCGGGCCCCTCGGGCTCGTCGGGGGCCGCCGCTACCGTCGGTCGGTGGGCCTGGGCGGTCATGGACCGGGTGGTGGCACAGGCCCATTCAGGCAGTCCCAGCATCCCTAGGTGCTCCCGGCGCTCAACCTGGGCCCAGGGGGAACTTTCCAGGTCGTTCCCCAGGAGGCAGTCCACCGGGGCGTCGTCGCGGACGGTCACTTTCAGCAGGCCTGACACTCCTCCCCACTCGAATGGAATCCGGGCCATCCGGCACATGCTCTCGGTGTTGTCGGCCGTTCGGACGGGGCATATTACATGAGGCAGGATCTGTTCGGGGGTCACCAGGTGGCAGCGGACAGCGGTTACGCTGGCTCCAGTGTCACGGAGGGCTTCGGCCCGGCGTCCATTAATGGTGACCCACTGCTGGTATTTCTGGGTGTTGCTCGGGATGGGGGTTTGGGGCACCATTTCTCGGCTGCTCAGGCATACGAGGGACATGGCGGCCGGCTCCCGCTCGGTGGACCCGGCGTCGGTGTTCTCTTCCTCCTCTTCCCCTTCCCCCAGGGCGGCCGCCGCCAGCTGTCGGGGCAGGGGCCCGGTGGCCCCGCTTCATCGGTTCATGGGGCAGGATGGGTCACTGGCATAGTGTCCTGGTTGTTGGCAGCTGTAGCAGGTGACCGTTGTCCGAGGTCCTGGTCGGGCTGGGGTTGTCCCCCTTCGTGCTAGGGTCGGGGACGTGCGGTTCGAGGGCGGACCCCAAGGAGGACTCCGGGGCGGCCCTGCTGTAAAGTCTCGGTTCCGGTTTGCTCCCCCTCCTCCGCTGCGCTGGCGGGGGGGTCCTGTGGCATTCCGCTGGTACTCCCCCATTGAGTTCCGGGGGACCCGGGTGTTCACCCACCGATCGGCCTCGATGGCGAGCTTCCGTGGCTCAGTCAGTTTGCTGTCAAGGAGGTGCTGTCTTAGCTCGACGAAACAGTTGTTGGAGAGATGCTCCCAGACAATGAGGTCGAACAGCTGCTCGTAGGAGGTGACTTTGCTGCCCTTGACCCACCCTTCTAGGGCTCTGCTAAAAAAGTCGACGTACTCCACCCACGTGGTACCGGGGAGTTTCTTGCAGTCTCGGAAGCGCTGGCGGTACATTTCGGTGGTGAGGCCATAGCGGGTGAGCAGGGCCTCCTTCATGTGATTGTACGAGGTCATTACGTCGTCCGGGAGCTGTAGCAGGGTGTCTCGACCCTCGCTGAGGAATCGTCCCCATAGGCCGGCACCCCAATCCTTCCGGGGTACCCGATGGGAGGTCATGGCCACTTCGTAGGCTTTGAACCATTGTTGGATGTCGTCGTTTTTGTAGTATTCTTTGACGACATCCTTGGGGATATGTACCTTCGCCTCTGTCGGCGGAGGAGTGTCCCTGTTTCCGGGGGTGCCGGTCTCCCCCTTTTTGGACTTAAGTTCCAGTTCCTTGAGGCCCCGCTCGTGCTCGAGAGTTAGCTTTTTCTCCTCCAGTTCTCTGTGCCGTTTTTTTTCCTCAATCTCTTCCTGCAACCGTAGTTGCTCTAGGGCCAACTTCTTTTCTGCCAGCAGGAGTTCTCCGTCCAGCCGGAGTCGTGCGAGTTCTAATTCATGGGTCCGGACCCTCTCCCACTCCCGTATCTCTTCTGGGGATAGGCCGGCTTCCACGTGGTTTCTCCCCCCATTTGCCGGGGCCGTGGTTGGCTGCAAGGCTACGTTTAGTTCTGACGTTCCTTCGTTTTGGGGCGATGCTGCTTCGGACTCTACCCAGGCTCTTAGGGCTTTCTGCATGTCCTCTTTTGAGCCTAATCCGGTGGTTGAAATACCTTTGTCTTTGCAGAACTGTTTGAGTTCTTTGTGGGTATATTCCTCCAACCGTTCTTGTTGGAACCCCGCGGTCGTGGTGGTCTCCTGGCTGCTCATGGTTATTCTGCGTCTGGTTAGGTAGCGGGTGAGTTACTTGCTGTACGATTTGCGTCCGGCTCGGATCCCGTCGCTGGCCACCAAATGTTAGAAGACGGACCGCTGGGGAGTCGGCGGGACCACCCAGTGGGCCTCCTTACTGAAAAGAAGTAGCCGAGCGCCGCTGAGAAGCCTCCGAGGAGAGGTCCTTCCCCTATAATCGTACTGGCCCAGTAACACCACCACACAGGACTCGACACGAGTATCAGTTCGTATATATCTTTATCAGTAATTATCGTAGGTTTCTTTGGCAATATGTACAGGTGGATCGAGGGATCCGCAAGGAAGTCTCAATGTCTTTGTGGGGAAGGGGTAGCGGGACAGTCTCAGTTTCAGCCTGGTACGGGGGTACCCTGCGCCCAGGTATTAAGCCTCCAGCTGGGAGGGGCTCTGGGAGTTGGAACGTCGGGTGCCAGACACAAGGGCAGCCCGAAGAGGCTGAGCCGCGATGGAGTCAGCAGGGCTCGGTGGGTCAGTTCCACTAGCTCGAGCCGCGACAAAGTCAGCAGGGCTCCGATGGTCGTTCAGCGAGGTTGGGCCGCGACGGCGTCAGCAGGGCTCCGATGTTTCCGTGAGGGTCTTGTTCTCAGCAAGGTGGAGCCGCGACGCAGTCAGCAGGGCTCGAGGTACAGGTTCAGATAAGAGTCTTTTCTCCGTAGGGTCAGCTGCGATCCGATCAGCAGGGCTCTCGACTCCAGGATACAACTACTGTTCTGGTGCGGGTTCGCCCCAGTTATAGGTCCGGAGCCCTTTGATATCCGGACCCTTGCGTCCGGAGGGGGCGGAGAGGCCGGGCTGGGAGAGGCCAGACGCCCAGCGGGAGAGGCGCCAGTGCCCAGGGAGGCCGGAGAGCGGTTGCACCCAGGCGTTGGGGGACGGTAGGGGGTCCCATCGACACTCCCCTCCTCCGGGATCGGGGGATTGGTCACGTGGTGCCCCCTGGCCGGATCTTGGTGCCTCGATGTCGGGGTTTCACTGGGGCCGCGGCCGGGGGAAGGCCGGGTCACGTTGGCTGGTGTGGGTAGATGTGTACAATCCGGGGGGGACCCCGATGGGTGAAGGGGTCCCCAGTCGGCCTGAAAAGGAGGCCAGGACCACGCCACGAGGCCGGCTCCAACACATGTCCATCTACACACAGACACATGTTGGTTGCTGCAACAGCTGATGCTTTTGAGGGAACACCAACATCAAGCTAATGGGAACACACCACACATACATGACATAGACACATCGTGCACCGTGGGTAGTCACATGTCTGGTGTGGTAACCCCTGTAGCGGGCATCAGGGGACACTTGCCTGTGTTGTTGACTGTGTCATGCCAGTGACGCTCATCCCAAGTGTGCAGTACGACATGCACACATATCAAAGGAGTTAAGGGCATGCCTGGCACATATTGCACCGTCACACATAACATCTGTACACATCTCATCATACATCTATTGCCTTCTCGACTCAGGAGTAATGTGCCACATCACAGCCTTTCACACCTGTGTCCCACACATGTAGTACTGCCCAGACAATGCCTTGATGTCTATCCATGAACAAGTATGTCAGCTCTATTCCTTCCTGTGTGCTGCCTGTCACCACTGTGATGTGTGAAAGGCACCGTACATTCGCTCTGAGGGCCTGTGTATGTTCCCTATCACTATGGGAGTGCTGCCGTAGGCCTACCCATAGTGATGGTGAGCGTACGCGCATGTGTACGGTCCGTATCACTATGGGTACGCATACGCCAGCACACCCATAGTGATAGTGAGCGTACGCGCGCGTGTACGGTCTGTATCACTATGGGTACGCATACGCCAGCACACCCATAGTGATAGTGAGCGTACGCGCGCGTGTACGGTCCGTATCACTATGGGTACGCATACGCCAGCACACCCATAGTGATAGTGAGCGTACGCGCGCGTGTACGGTCCGTATCACTATGGGTACGTATACGCCAGCACACCCATAGTGATAGTGAGCGTACGCGCGCGTGTACGGTCCGTATCACTATGGGTATGCATACGCCAGCACACCCATAGTGATACGGACCGTACACACGCACGTACGCTCACTATCACTATGGGTGTGCTCGCGTATGCGTACCCATAGTGATACGGACCGTACACACGCGCGTACGCTCACGATCACTATGGGTGTGCTCGCGTATGCGTACCCATAGTGATATGGACCGTACACGCGCGCGTACGCTCACTATCACTATGGGTTTGCTCGCGTATGCATACCCATAGTGATACGGACCGTACACACGCCTGTACGGGCCGTTGCTATGCATTTGGGATGCCCTAGGGCCCCGGAACGCACCGTACCTGTGTGTGAATCTCCAAATTACATAGGGAACACATGAGGGACAAGTATAAAGGCCTACATGCATGCTGGTTGTCATGGAGACCAAGTTTAAAGTATGATTTTTTGTTCTGCAGGTGCACAGCAAAAGTCAGTTTGAATGAATCTACTTTGTTGCAATGTGGTTCTGGAGTTGACATCATGAAAATTAAACAATAAAAACCCACTGACTGTGCTAGGTTTGAAGGGATTTGAGGAAACATAGGATGCAAATGTGAGTGACCAATCACTCTGTACTCCTGTGCATGAAACAGGCCAGCAAGGCAGATATAAGGCAGCCAGGTCCCATGAGAGAGCACTTGCCTGCACATCTTTGGATTCTACGACCCAGCTGCTGCTCCTGATTCCCTGGAACCATGTCAAGGTCTGTGGAGAGGGCACAGCCTTTCACCCTGGAGGAGAACCTGGCATTGCTGGATGTAATCCTCCGACAGTACCCCCTGCTGTATGGGCGACCAGGGTATCAGGTGAGTGCAGAGTCCTCTGGCACAGACTGTGTCCCTTTTTTGTGACTGTGACTTCTGGCATTGTGTCCAGGTGTGACACACATGCAATGTACTGTAGGGGGGTCCCAATAGGGGGGAATGCCTGATGTCTCCCAGCCAGGGCATGCTGTGGTGCATGTCTGCCGTCCTCACTTGCATTGTGTTTACTGTGACAATCACTGCATGGTGCATGCCACATTCTGCCTGTCTTATCCTCCTGGGAATGTAGCCTCTACAGTCCTCATGTGATTATGTGGTCAGCCCAGTGTGACAGGTGACTGTACCCACAGATGTGTGTTAGTTCTGTGTACCGGTGCAGAGAGTGTCCACATGATGTATTCGTACCCTGGACATCGGTGTGTGTGTAAGTCCCCTGTCATGTGGGTGGGAGCATATGTGGAGTGTAGCACCCAAGCTGCATGAGGGATGGATATACCCTGCCCATGCGATGTGAGCAGGGAGCAGTGCTGTGTGTCTGACGTGCAGAGCCAGCCCCACACCTGTGAGCCCCCCCCCCCGTCTAGTGGCACATGTGCAGAGTGAGGTTTGTAGCAGCATTTGGCAATGGCAGGTGAATGTCCTGTGCCTGTGTGTGTCTGTGTACTCTGCTGAGGTAGCGTCAGTGGCCTGTGGCATGTGACTGCTTTGAGGTGCTGCACATAATCCTGGTGTAGCTTTTGATGCACAGTGTGAGCCTGGATCATTGATTGTGTCGTTGCCCTCATTCCACCTGTGTCCTTTCAATGGCACGTACTGCTTTTGCCCTTCCCCAGAGGATCATGTCCCTACGACAAAGGTGCAATGCGTTGGATGCATACTATGCCTTGTTGTAAACAGCAAATTTGTTCTAATATGTGTCTCTGTGACATGTGCCAGGTGTATTGATGTAGTGTCACTTGTTCATCCTCACAGGTAGGCGCCTCTGCCAAGAAGCAGATCTGGATGAACGCCGTCAGTGCCGTGAGGAGGACGGAGGGTCGCAAGCGGCGCCTGGCCCAGGTGAGAAAACGCTGGCAGGATATCCGGTGCTGGACGCGGAGGATCGCACGGGTCCTGCTGGGGGACTCACCTGAGACCCATAAGAACCGCGGGCGCCGCCGTCTGACCCACATCCACAAGCGTGTGCTGGCTGTGGTCTTTCCAGACTTGGACAGGCACTTACAGGAGAAGCAGCAGCAGGAAGGGGGTAGGTACATGTGTGTTTGTTGTGTGTCACCAGCATTTGTAAGTGCACAGTTGCATGGATACACTGCCAGGGTTTAAAGGTGCTGTGCAGATCCTGTTACCCACAGTATAGCGGTGCTCTCCTGCCTCCCTTCCCCTCCTTGCAATGTGTTCCCTGGTCTGTGTGTAGTCACTCCTTCACAAGGTTATCTAGGCTGGCACTTTATCCACGTGAACAATGCCTGTAGCATCATGTGTGGGGGTGGTGTGTAACAGGTTTTGGGACCTTGCCTGTGCCCTGTCCAGTTCAGTACTTGTGGGTTCCATGTCAGTTGGCACTGATGCTGAGTCCAGACATGGGAGTTAGTCTCTCAAGTGTCATGCCTTACAGCACGCATGTCCTATGTTGTGGCCTGTGACATGATGTGCATGAGTGTGCTATATGCATTGTGCAGGGATGGTGCCGTGTGTTGCAGTCATTCCCATTCAGGACCATGGAGTTGTGTGGCCACTACTGTCCCCTGGGGCATATTTTCCTAGGTGTCATGTGTGTCATCACAAAATGTGGACACTCTCAGTGTCTACAGCATAGGTTGTGCTCTGTGCCATTGTCCCCTGGCACCATGTATATTGACGTAAAATGTAGTACAAGTGTCCACTGTACAGCCTGACCTGATTTTCCTTGTTCATACTCACGGTGGCCAGTGCCTGTGTGTCTTGTTACAATCATCTGATGATGACCATTTGTACATGATTATTTGGACAGGCGCACCTTGGGTATTTTGTGTCCAATCTTGCTTTTATCCAGCCCATGTGTATTTCACCCAGACTAAGAGATGTAAGTGCTTCCTGTGTCTCAACAAATTGTCTCATGTAGGGGGTGGTTGGTGCGGGCAAAGCCTACATGTCAAAACCTGATATCTCCTTGCTAGGTCTGGCCAGTGTGTGATGTTTGTCTGGACATACACTCAAGGTGCAGTGAGCCATTCATGGTGGGCATGTTTTCAGTATTACCTATGCAGCATGTGCCTAAAGTTCATGGATATGGTCCCTGCTCATCCCTATTTTCGGCAACGCTGTGTGGTGCAGATGCAGTGCTGGATTGTCCCCAGAGCCTGGCTCCTCTGTCAAAATCCATTTCATGTCATTTGCTATTGTGTCATGCTCTCCATAGTTTTTCAGTGGCATGGTGGGTCAACCAACTGTGTGTTGCAGGGCCTACATATGTACCTTGTTTTGTAGATGTTACTCATCTTTATTTTCAGGCTATGCACTGTAACCTATGTAGATTGGACTCATGTGACATATGTGTACAGGTGTATGATTAATTGCTGTCTCTTCACCTTGCCCACAGCATCGTCGGGGGACACGGAGGGAGACATCAGCACAGACGGAGCGGAGGGACCAAGCACCAGTGCCAGCGGTGACATCTTGGCTGGCACATCGAGTGGAACTGAGGTGGAGGGGAGTGAGGCCGAGGACCTGTCCAGTGCCACCACAGAATATGAAGCTGACGGGTCCGAGGATGAGCTCTCCGAGTGGGCGGAGGCTGCACCAGCAGCTGACAGCGGCACAACATCTCTCCCCGCCCCCTCCATTGCCATCAGCCGCCTCCCACTTGCTCGTGTCCCTTCCCAGCGTGCCCAGTCACCACATGTCTCCTTCCTGCCAGGCACCGCACCCCCTGCCCCTGTCTCCACTGCTGCCGCCAATGCCGAGTCTGTGGACATCCAGCGGCAGTTGCAGGTTGGTCAGGCTGCGATGCTTAATGTCCTCCATGGCCACAGCCAAGTGCTGAACAACATGGAGGCATACTTGGAGGGCATTTTCTCATCGCAGGCTGACCAACGCAACTTGCTGAGGTCCATTGACTCGACACTGACTGCAGCAGTGGGTCTCCTGCAGCGCTTCGTCCAACCCCCTACCCCTGACCCATCCACACTTCCCACTCCCATGCCTGTCCCACGTACACCCAGACGTCAGCATGCACCCACCACAACAGACACAGGCACCACACCAGCAGGGAAGGTCAAACGCACACCTCCTGGCACGCACACACAGGGTGAAGTAGGCACACCCACTGGGTCGGGGGGCAAACGTAAGACACGCAGCCAGAGTGGGAGTCCGCATTCCACCAAATCCACTCCCTCCAAATCCCCTCCCCTCAGCTCTCCTGGCCACAAATCCAGCAAAGACTCCTTCATGGCCGCTCTGTCCCTGAGCCCCACAGTGACACCACCCCGCAAGCGGTCAAAGGAGTCCCCGGTCAGGGTGGTTGAGTCCCCCCCCTGTCCACACCCTCCCCCAGTGGCGCTGCGACCCATCCCTCAGACCCCCCCCCCTCCTTGGGGCCTGTGGTTCCTTCGGGTGCAGGGGAGTCGCTGGAGGACCTTGCTAAGGTGTGCAGCGCCATCCTGGCCTCCGCCTTTGGCGCTGCCCCACCCCCTGTGGTGGAGTCCTCTGTCCCTGCACCCACGACGCCTACCCTTCACCCTCATGTCCCTGCGGTGCCTGGTCCTTCCCCCCCACATGATGCCCCCCCCCCCCCTCTGGAAGACGAAGGAGTCTGACTGTGCAGGCAAGCTAGGGGACACACGTCCCACTGTGTCCCCCACCTGGATTTGAACTTTGGATTGCCGTATGGGCATTGTACATTTTGAACTTTCAAGGGACAAACAGATTTTTGGATGCTGAATAAAGCAATTTATTTTTCCTTAGTACACTACTGTCTGTCTGGTATTGCTGTTGGTGGACCTGCTCCATTATTTTTGGTGGTGATAATGTGTTGGGTGTGTGGGAATTGTAGTCTTGTGCTGGTCATAGGGTGGATCCTGGTATCTGTGTGCCATCACAAGCTGTTGGCTACATAACTTTGTTCATGTAAGCAGTTACTGCATGGTGACATCATCCCAAGGTGTGTTGCTTCCTCTGTGTAACCTGACATCTTCCCTGCAGGGTCATTCCAATATGTGGTGCTGAGCTGTGTCTACATTGGCTGGGTGTGTGACGGACTCGTTAGACTTGGGCCATGCATGCTGAGCGATGTCTCCACCTGCATCATTCGTGGCGTACTTGGTGGTCACTGTACTTGTGTATGTAGACTGTTGTCATGACTTCATGTGGACATGTTTTCTTTTCGGCGCTATGCATGTGTATACTCCCAGCCTCGCACACATGTGGTACATGTACTGCAGGATCTTTGTGCACCTGACTGACATTTGTGGGCATTGGATCTGTGGGTACTCCACCCTTTTCTTTGCAGGGGCACTGCTGTGAGTGTTAGGCACCCACCCCTCCTGTGTCTGGGCACTGCTGGGAGGACTCTGCACACACCCCTCCTGTGTCTGGGCACTGCTGGGAGGACTCTGCACACACCCCTCTTATGACTGGGCACTGCTGGGAGGACACTGCACACACCCCTCCTGTGTCTGGGCACTGCTGTGAGTGTTAGGCACCCACCCCTCCTGTGTCTGGGTACTGCTGGGAGGACTCTGCACACACCCCTCTTATGACTGGGCACTGCTGGGAGGACTCTGCACACACCCCTCCTGTGTCTGGGCACTGCTGTGAGTGTTAGGCACCCACCCCTCCTGTGTCTGGGCACTGCTGTGAGTGTTAGGCACCTACCCCTCCTGTGTCTGGGCACTGCTGGGAGGACTCTGCACACACCCCTCCTGTGTCTGGGCACTGCTGGGAGGACTCTGCACACACCCCTCCCGTGTCTGGGCACTGCTGTGAGTGTTAGGCACCCACCCCTCCTGTGTCTGGGCACTGCTGTGAGGACTCTGCACACACCCCTCCTGTGTCTGGGCACTGCTGTGAGTGTTAGGCACCCACCCCTCCTGTGTCTGGGCACTGCTGGGAGGACTCTACACACACCCCTCCTGTGTCTGGGCACTGCTGGGAGGACTCTGCACACACCCCTCCTGTGTCTGGGCACTGCTGGTTAGGCACCCACCCCTACTGTGTCTGGGCACTGCTGTGAGGACTCTGCACACACCCCTCCTGTGTCTGGGCACTGCTGTGAGTTTTAGGCACCCACCCCTCCTGTGTCTGGGCACTGCTGGGAGGACTCTGCACACACCCCTCTTATGACTGGGCACTGCTGGGAGGACTCTGCACACACCCCTCCTGTGTCTGGGCACTGCTGTGAGTGTTAGGCACCCACCCCTCCTGTGTCTGGGCACTGCTGTCAGTGTTAGGCACCCACCCCTCCTGTGCCTGGGCACTGCTGGGAGGACTCTGCACCCAACCCTCCTATTTCAGGATATGTACGCTTAGAACGTACACGGGTGTGGGTTCGCTCCATGCATACGCGGGTGGGGGTACGGTCCGTACGTACACTGTTGGGGTGGGGGTACGCTCCATACGTACGCGGGTGAGGGTACTGGTCGTACATACACGGTTGGGGTGGGGGTACGCTCCATACATACGCGGGTGAGGGTACAGGTTGTACATACACGGTTGGGGTGGGGGTACGCTCCATGCATACGCGGGTGTGGGTACGGGTCGTACATACACTGTTGGGGTGGGGGTACGCTCCATACGTACGCGGGTGAGGGTACGGGTCGTACATACACGGTTGGGGTGGGGGTACGCTCCATGCATACGCGGGTGAGGGTACGGGTCGTACATACACGGTTGGGGTGGGGGTACGCTCCATGCATACGCGGGTGAGGGTACGGGTCGTACATACACTGTTGGGGTGGGGGTACGCTCCATACGTACGCGGGTGAGGGTACAGGTCGTACATACACAGTTGGGGTGGGGGTACGCTCCATGCATACGGGGTGGGGGTACGGTCCATACGTACACTGTTGGCATGGGGGGTACACTCCATGCATACGGGGTGGGGGTACGGTCCGTACGTACACTGTTGGCATGGGGGTACGCTCCATACCTACGCGGGTGAGGGTACGGGTCGTACATACACGGTTGGGGTGGGGGTACGCTCCATGCATACGGGGTGGGGGTACGGTCCGTACGTACACTGTTGGCATGGGGGTACGCTCCATGCATACGGGGTGGGGGTACGGTCCGTACGTACACTGTTGGCATGGGGGTACGCTCCATACGTACGCGGGTGAGGGTACGGGTCGTACATACACCGTTGGGGTGGGGGTACGCTCCATGCATACGGGGTGGGGGTATGGTCCGTACGTACACTGTTGGCATGGGGGGTACGCTCCATGCATATGGGTGTGGGGGTACGGTCCGTACATATCCGTACCCACGCTGTGGAATGCTTGTGCGGGCCGTACCCAGGCCTTTGCCACGTGGGTACAGCCGTCCCGCCATTGTTGGGGTGACGTAGGTGTGGGCGTGGTACGACTCGTACCCACGCTCTTAAGGCGTGGGTACGGGACGTACCTGTATTGTTGTGTTACCGGTTCGCGTCATCAACCACTTCCGTTGTGGCGGACGCTGGCTTTGCTGGACACGCCCCCACCCCCTCGTAGTGACCAGGGCCTGGGGGTCAGGTATGTCCAGGGCATGTGTGCTGTGTGACTTGGGTGGGGGTTTTGTGGCCTGCCCCTGCTCCTGACCCCCCCCTTTCCCCCCTCCCTTTGTTGTTCTGACCTTCTGCGGCATCTGCGTCGTAACCTGTAGAGGAGGTCGACTGCTATGAGGGCCGAGATGACACGTAGGTTCGGGTCCATGTCTGTCCGTCGCGTGCAGGTACTCCTTGTTCGCGTCGTCCTGATTTCCCGGCAGTTATTGGCTGCCGGAAAATATTCTCCGTGCGGGATGACGTCGGTGCGAATCGTACTTCCTGGTTCGTGAATGGCAGGCTGCGTGCGTCCCGACGTCACGTCGGCGCTTTCCCGGATCACATTTGTTCACAGTGTTTTGTACGAATCGTACGGAAATAGTATTTCCGTGCGAATCGTACTTCCATGTTTGTATCTTGTTCCGACCGGGTACGTGTCGGACGGGGAATATGCTCCGTCCGACGGTTCGTACCCGGTTTTTACAGGATCGTAATCGGCACCTATGTGTTCATGGGTAAGGTGCATGTATGTACAACTTCTGTTCATGGTAAACTGAACCAGGAATGTGTGGGTTATGATTGACTATGAACAATGTGCAATCCATATTGAATCTTCAGTTAAAAAATACTGCACAAAATAGAGGCTGGAGGTAGTTTGCCAGACTAGTATTTTGCATTAGTAGCTTTCCTGAAGCCATTGTGAAGAGTCAGACTCCAAGGTGTGGGAGGAACAGAGACAGCAGTCTTTTTAGATAGGCAGAAGCAGCCTTTTGCAGTATTCTGCCCTTTTGGCCTTTCCCGCACTACCGCTATTAGGTTGGTGGAGGGAGTGGGGTGTCTGGAGACAGTGGTATCCTTAGAAGTGCAAGGGTAACCTTTTCTTCCCCTGGCATTTTCGCTTCAGAAAGGTCGATAGGTGTGAGGTATGATGGTTTCCTTCTCCATTGTGCCTGTGTTTTGGGTTTCTTCCAAGAAAGACTGTGAAGTTACCTGTTCCAGACCATCACCACATTTAATGTGAGATTCATTAAAATCATAGCAACTCTTCAACTAATACAATTGTGATTTAACTTTACATAATAACACAAACAGTTCACAAATCAGAAAGTTCCATATTTCAAAATGATAAGAGACCTTTATGAAGGGCGCTTTGTTGATCTCTCATACAGATTGGTAGTTGAACATGTGCAAGTTGCCTTGGCTTTCACTTTCATCTTGCACTGGTGAACGATCGCTTTGCCCATGTTACTAAACTTATGCCGCGAGATAATTACAGCTTTTTGACGAAACTATGGTCTGGGACCCTAATCTCCATCTCTGCAATGTCTTTCTTGCGTAGCGGCCAAATATCATCACTTTGGTCTTATGTGGGTTGACCACTAGATTGTTGCGTTCATTATAAGAATGTAGGGCATCTAGCCCTGTCTGGAGGCCTATTTTTGTGTGGTCAAGACATAGCAAGCTGTCTGCAAACTGCATTATGTATACTTTCCAAACACACAAAAGATGTAGGAGAACAGAGAAACATATAACATAGGTTGTGTATGGCACACGCTTTGTTCTTGAAAACTGCCCTCACCCACAAAATGTGGCATGCTTCATCATTGGGCTTGCTGACAACATCTCTGCGCAGACCAACGCCTGGGATGGAGCAAAAGGGAAGGGGAAGACAATACAAACAAAAAGTTATAGGGATCAAGAAAGAATTATAGTACAGAAATTAGAATTAAAACTTGCTCAGGAATATCCGCTGTAAGTTTTATTCCTGGACTTCCTGGTGCACGGCTCCCTCGGGGGAGCGGGAAGCATAACTCGGAAGACATCTGCCTACCTGCTGGGGAAACTCTTGTTGCTCTGCTGCATTCTGTCATCGCCGCCGCAGCTCCTGGGCTTCCTTCTGCTGCGTGTCTCCCCCGCCGCCGCCACTTTACATCGCGGACGAGAGCGGGGGGAGACTACAGCCCCCAGACTACCTTGCGGCCGCTGACGCCGCCAACGCGCCCGGAGGCGCTTAAAAGTGCACGGCTCCCTCGGGGGAGCGGGAAGCATAACTCGGAAGACATCTGCCTACCTGCTGGGGAAACTCTTGTTGCTCTGCTGCATTCTGTCATCGCCGCCGCAGCTCCTGGGCTTCCTTCTGCTGCGTGTCTCCCCCGCCGCCGCCACTTTACATCGCGGACGAGAGCGGGGGGAGACTACAGCCCCCAGACTACCTTGCGGCCGCTGACGCCGCCAACGCGCCCGGAGGCGCTTAAAAGTGCACGGCTCCCTCCGCGTCGCGGGACGCGCGCGGGCGACGCCGGGCTAAGCCCGGGCAAAGGGCGGGCCCGTTTAAGCCCGTTCAAGACCGGGTAAGACTGGACTGGGCCACCCCCTGTGTATTTGCTGCTGAACATCTCCTGTTCCACTGTTGATCATTTGATATACTTGAAATCGATTGAGTGGGAGTGTATGAGCACACTAGCACTGTCATGATGACTAGAGGTAGCAAGACTAAATCCATACCAGGGGTTACTAACGTAATTGGCCCAATTGACCAATATATATCTAGGGCCAACGAGGCAATCAATCAGGGTATGTCTCTTTTGGAACGCAGGGTGTCCCAGGATCTGGCCTTAGCTAGACGCTCCTCCTTAGGCCTTCTGGCATTAGCCAAAACACCTACTAGCCACGGGGAAACTAGGCCCCTAATTGAAGTCCCAGTGGAATTACATGGTGTCCCAAATGTGGTTGATCTCTCAGTATCACTGGCACTCTCGGACACACAACTAAGCGAGGTGCCCGAGAAGACCCTGCATCCAATTATGAGTCCAAGACAGGAGGTATTGACTATTGAGCAGTCAAGAGGGAAGAGGGAGGGCGCTGTACCCAAACGGAAGAAGGCCAAGGTAGTGAATAAATATAAATTTACTAAAAAAAAACCAACCGCTCTTAAGCCCACTAAGAGTGCACTACCTCAGAGCACTTCTATCAAAGCTGTAGCTGAGACGACTTCGTGCTCTGCGACTCTTAATAATTCTAGCAGGTTGGATAGCTCTGGTGAGGGTTGTAAAGTTTGTGAGATAAATAACCAATTACTACTTCGGCTGGGTGAACTCATTAAGGCCCATCTGCAGCCCTTACAACTTTCACTCTCTAACATTGAAAAGCAAATAGCTTCCCTGAAAGCATCCTGTATGATTCAAACGAAGGTTGTCCCAGTCCACCCAGGCCAACCAAAATTAGCCAACATGAATTCAACGGCAGGGCCGAAAGCACCTACTATTACCTCTATTGGCCCTACTTTAAGTCCAAAGTTTCCCCCTGCTCTATTGCAAAAGGGCAATCAACCATGCGAACTTACTGTCCATCCTACTAGTTCTTCCATGGAATCTGCACCTGCTAAACAAGTAGCCCCTTTGCTCCCTAATTCCGAGAGTATAGATAATAGAGGGCCCCATATCCATTTACCACCTGAAGCAGGCCCATATGTTGCAATTCTGACCGGGGTCCCTAAGCTAAATCCAAACACTGAGGAACCGACATTGTCCTTAAAAAATAAGGCACTCCATTGGCTCACCACCAACAGACCGCTCCCAGCACACTGTCGTACTAAGATCTTAATGGTGCGTAGGGTACCCTGGCTAGGCAGTGAGATGAAATCAATCCGGGGAGATTGTGTCATAGTCAACTTTGATGATCCACGTACGGTTGACTATATTTGCCATAGAGGTATGTGGGATAAGACTGATGGCATAGAAATAAAAAGGCTCTCTTTCTTTTACCCTCCTACAAATAGGTATCTTGATAACCTGGCTAGTAACCGGCCCCTTATCAGTGCGCGTGACAGAAGAAAGGAATGGGACGAATGGTATGTACAGGAAGCTAGAAATATAGTCCCCCCTGTAGGCTGGAAAGGTGCTCCAGTTACCAATAGATTTAGTTGTCTGGAAGCAGTGGATTGACCACCACAGCGTTTAGGACATGGACCTGAGGGCATTAATCAATCTAGCGCCAAAATTTCACAACCTTTTGGAAGTCTTACAATTAAGGTAAATTCCGATAATTGTTATAAACCTCTGGTTTCCCAAACTATTAATCAAGCAATCTTGCAACCTGTAGTTCTATGTCCCTCCCCTCCTTCTCATCTAGGGCTTATTGATGCCCAGTTTTCTATTCCTGCTGAACTTAGTCAATCAGCTGTATTCCCGTCCTTTTTTGACCATTCAGGCACCGGTACTAAGACTGCCCACGATCCTATGGGTAGCCTCAAGATTCTTAGCTGGAACTTAGCTGGCATCCAAAGGAAACTGAGCATCCATGACTGGAATGTTCTAGTGGGGATCCATGAGATTTGCTTATTCCAAGAGACTTGGAGTCTGGATCCTCTATATCGAGTTGGCTATACTACGTATTTTGTTCCAGCAGTGCCACCAAGAAACGGGAAGGGTCGTCCTTCGGGAGGCCTTCTTATCTGGGTAAGCATCGACTTAAATTGTAATATAAAACTTAAACAAATCAGTAGCCCCGATATTCTAGGAATATCCTTGAGAGGCCCCAGTAGAGGCTTAAAGATTGACCTGTACAACATATATGTTAGAGGCACCAAATATGGGTCTATGTCCCCGATAGTGGCAATCCTAGAAGTGGAGCTTAGAGAACACACAGCTGGTGCTCAAGTCCTGGTGGCAGGTGACTTTAACTGCACCTATGAGCCATTACAGTTGGGTGACACCTTTGACTTGGGTGAGGACGATGCTAGATGGGGAATTCCTGCTCTAACAATCCCCCCGATTAAAAAATGGTCCCAATGCGCAATCCAGCTCAATGCCCTCTCGCTGGAGTTTGGCTTACGAGCCACAAATGGCCGCACAACCTCAGACACCATGGGTGCCGTTACATATAACAGAATTAATCACACCTCAAGGATCGACTACATCTTGTTAGATTTTAAACTTTGGGGTTTGGTACAGGATATGGTAGTTTTACCCTCAGTTGATAGTGACCACAACTCACTTTCTCTATCCCTTAAAAATCCTTGGATCAGTAATCTCACTAAAAACCCTTCCAAACTAACCCAGAACGTTTCAGTCTCCGCATGTGGGAGACGACTAAAGTGGAATATAGTATCAGTAGACGAGTCCAAACTCAATACCATAAACACTGTCCTTTTAGCCTCACAGATGAAGTTGGACAGTTTTGATTTGGCTTTGTCTAATCCTGGAAAAGTTACATCTGTTTTCGAGGAAGCACTCACGATAATTGGGAATGTATTCCTGAAAAGGGAGTCCTCTTCTAAAAGTGTGGAAATTCGAAACCTAAGAGGGACATGCGAATGGTACACTTCGGCCTGTAGGCACGCTAAAACTCTCTTGATTGGGGCTATAAGAAGCAAATCCCAAGTAGCTATACAACGAGCTAGAAATAACTACAAACAACTACTAGTTAGTGCTAAGAAGGACTGGGAAGAAGATTTTTGGTGCTCTCTAAAAGAGGCAAGCCAAGGGAAAGATCCAAGGCGCTTCTGGGACATAATCAGGAAAAAAAAAAGGCCAGACTCTGACCTTATAACTTGTAACATCCCTAGTCAAGTCTGGGTCAACCACTTTGCTAAGCTGTACTCTTTCCCTTCTAACATCACTATTATTGGCACTCCCAAGGACGACCAGGAAAGGAAGGTGATTACAGTAAATTGCGACTCCCAAATAAGAAGAGCTGAGCATGTCACTGATATAATTGATATCATTCCAGCACAAAAGGATTGGGAGTTAGACCTAGTAGACTCTGATTCCACCTTCTCCTTAAAAGAAATAGAGCATGCCATTAGTACCATTAAGCCCCAAAAGGCGGCGGGGCCAGATGGTATCCCTGGCGATTTGTTACGCTCTGATGTCCCGAAATGGGCTAAAATTATTCACTGCTTGCTTATTGCAATTTCCAAGGGTGCTCGAATCCCCCTTTCCTGGAAAGGGGCTGAGGTCGTACCCATTTTCAAAAAAGGGGCGAGGGATGACCCAGCAAACTATAGACCCATAAGCCTGCTGGACATAACTCAAAAGGTGGTCGGTAAAGTATTGTTGCTTAGAATATCACAATGGATTTGTGATAATAACATCCTTTCTGACTACCAGGCAGGCTTCAGAGCAGGCACTGGCACAATAGAACACGCTTTCAGACTTCTCTTAATATATTGGAAGGTGGTGGTCATAGGCAAAGGCAGTCTTTATCTTGCGTTTATTGACCTGAAGACTGCCTTTGACCTCGTCCCTAGGCAGAGTCTCTGGAGAGTGCTTCGTGACATGGGGTTACCCCATTATATTTTACGATTAATTGTAAGACTCCATGAAGACACTTTTGCCCAGATTAGATGGGGATCAGAAGGCGAGAAGACTAGTAGAATTCCGGTTGAGAGAGGGGTCCGTCAGGGATGTGTTCTTGCTCCCACCCTCTTTTCACTATATGTCAACGGAGTGGTCGAGCATCTGTTGAAAGACCCATCAGATGAACCTTCCCTGGCGGGTGAGCGCATACCGACCCTCCTCTTTGCGGATGACACGCTCTTACTGTCTAAATCCCCGATGGGCCTCCAAAAATTGCTTAACAACTTCCAGCATTTTTGTGTACAAAGGGGCTTGATCATCAATACTGAAAAAACCAAGTTCCTGGTGATGAACCCCCCCAAAAAAAAATCTGTTCGTTCCCCACAATTGAACGCTATACCTTTGGGGAGGGTGGATGTATTCGACTACTTGGGAATCCGATTGTCACATAATATGCAGTGGGCTCCCCACCTAAGCAAAATGTTACTAGTACACAAGAGGGTAACAGGGGCACTTTTGAAAGAGCAGCGCGCCTGTGCATCCAGACCCATTGCCCCTGTCATTGAAATCTATGCTGCTAGGGGAGTCAGTTCTGCTCTCTATGGGTCCGAACTCTGGGGCTCATATAATATCAGTGAGTTAATTAGATCTGAGAGGAAGTTCTACAGAGCGATTATGTCACTTCCTCAGGGCACCCCAATGATCCCGTTGCTGTTAGATTTGGGTCGCCATCCCATTAGCGATCTAGCAAAACTTCGCCCACTACTCTTATGGGCCAGGTTGTGGAGAGTCCCTGAATTGGCAAAATATGCAAAGGGCCTTTCCGAAGTAATGTCATCCCCCGGGTGGCACAAGATAAAATGGCTGCGAGACTTGAAAGCCCTTTTATGTGATTTGGGTCTAAGCGAAGCCTGGGAGAATAGGTCCTCACCTCCGAAAGCATTCTTGAAGAAATTATTTTGGAACTGGATTGCGACCCAGCGGAATATTAACAACGCCTTGGGCAGCCTCACGGAGGGCTTCCTGAAATTTAAGGACTTTCCTTTCCGGGAACCATACCTAGATATCATCGAAAGACCCTTTGATAGGTCCCTCTACTTCAAATTTAGAACTGGTTCTCTCCCTCTTCGTGCGTTTACCTCTCGGTGGAAATCCAAAGATCAGATCACTGACCTCTGCCCATTTTGCACGTCCAGAGAAGAGACTGTGGCACACTTCCTATTTGAATGTAAGGAGTATGCTCACCCAAGAAGCAGATGGCTAAAGCATTTGTGTCGTTTGTTGGGAACCAGGCATCATGTTGAAGCATTGCGCATTTTAATGTCGGATTCCCGCCCTTTTTATGCTTGTGTTCTGGCAAAATTTTTATCATGGGCATGGGCCATTAGAAGTAAAAGGCTAAAAACACTTGTTTAATCCTTTTTTAATATGCTGATGTATTTATTTACTTTTACTGAAAAGGTATATTTTTAGATGAACTTATAATCGAATTTCTTTGTAAATTTTTAAATTGTGATGCTTTTATGATAATTTTTATCGAAATAAAGCCTTTTTGACTTGACTTGACTTGACTTGGACTTCCTGGTCAGGATTAAAATGCATATAGGATGGTGGTGATGGGGAGAATTAATGGCCCCACAACTCTCCTATCTGTATGTCTGTCAACAAGTTCCAGCTGATTAGTTTTAGCCCTATGAGGGTCTTCCGGCTTTCGTCAGGACCTTAGATCCCCTAATTACACTACTCTCCTACCTTCCTTTGCCGGTAGGTTGAGGTCTGACCCATTCTGGTCTGGGTGCTTCTATACACGCTGCGGTAATACCAAGTTTCACAGATGTAATTGTTCTAAAAGGTGTGGGAGCGAGAGAGGCTTCCTGTAGTCAAACATTTGTCAAGGTGAGACCGCAGCTACTCTGATTCTCTCTGCACACCTTGAAGGTCTAGTATGCTTTCTTCTAACCTGTCTTCAGGATAGCTGGATTAGAGTTTCATAGCATCTTGCCCAAATCGACCGTGTATGAGTTAAGACAGAGGGTTGTTGACCTGTCTGGATGGATACACAAAGTGGCAGAACTCATTTGATAGAATCCTGGGGTTCCGTCCATTGAATTCATGATCTCTGTCTGCAGACTAGTAGAAAAATGTCAAACTCCACATTAGGGTTCCAGGACTTTTCACTGAACAGCTTAGGCATCACTCTACAGGGTGTTTCAGAACCTTTTGAGTTTCAAGGCTGGAGCCTTTGACATTCAGCTTCCAGTCTGGTGAGGGTATATCACCCGAAGAAGTCTGCAATGATCTTCTGGAAGCACTGCAGGTCTGCGTTGGGCAAGAGTCTGCCTTGCCTAATGAGAGAGGGGTGCCGGAGGTATCCTGCAAAAGCAGTCTGCCGCGGAGGAGGAGAAGCCCAGCCATAGCTAACTGATAGAGAACCTGACCAGAAACGTGGACTGATCCTACAACTGCACCATGAGCAAAGAGAGTGAGCACCCCTGTAAGGAAAATGTGGTGCACCCCTGCCATTTGGTGCATTTAACTCGTCTCCAACTGAGCCTTGACATTTTCTTGGCCTTCCTCCATGACCTGGGAAAGGTTGGTGGGTTTCCTTGCATGGACTGTTTGGAGCCCTAATTCCATGGACCCACTCTTGATCTGCCCTGGTGTGGTGCAATGGCACACTGCGTCAAAGAAAACTAAACTTCAAAATCAGCTGTGGCTGCTGTGAATTGAGCCATGGGTTGGTATTAACAAGTGTGAACCATGATAATTCACCTCCATTGACGTGACCTTGGAGATTCTACAGTGCAGGCTGTATGAACAGCTTTAGTCTCTCTAGGCACACCTTCCTCACCTTTCACTACGGAACTGTGGGTGAACCGTGCTCCTTGTTTGGGAGGGAGTTTGTTTAGGCCTAAGACTTCAAGAACCACGACCACTCACTTGCCCCACTTGGACCCATCAGCAAATTTGCCAGGAAATGCAGCTTGGGTGATGCGGCGCTGTGACTGCACTCGATGTTGGAGGCTCCTGCACTAAGGGTCCGCTGCCTGGTGCTCAGGTAAATCTGCTCTTGCCAAGCGTGATGGCCAGTTTAGGAGACCACTGGACTTGAGCTATACAATCTCAGGGGCCAGTAAAACCATGGAAGCACTCAGAATGACCACTGGCTCACTGACCAGAAAGAAAGTCGATCACTAAATCTCAGCGTGCTAGCATCCGTGCACATTTCCCATTGTCTTAAATTACTCCTGTAGTCAACAGAATTGCTGTAAATGTGGACCTCTTGCATCCCGCAGGATCTCTTTGTGTAGTATTGTGTAGTGGTAGTTTGAAGTACACTTTCTTGACATGTAAACAAAATAGTCTATTACTGAGTGATAAAGCTTGACTTGTTTTGGTCTAAGTCTCTAGCACCACTCCCTCTTCCTGAGCAAGCCTTTGACTGTCTACCTCGCTACCCTTAGGGTCAAGTGCTAAAGGGGTGTACCTGGTTCTCAGTTTTCAGAGGATGGCCCACGACATCAGTACGAAATGGACTCAATCGACTCGACTGAGACACAGTAGCCCGTGTGCCACGGGAATCCAGATCTGAATTTTGAGAGGCCCACAGAGAAACGTAGCACTGTTGTATAGTGTTTGACGCGAGGCCCCATTCAAGCTAAGAGAATGTAATGTTTACACTGACCAGCGCTTTTTATCACGCTGGTGAGGGTATCATTTAAGATATGCAGACTTTGCAGTCCAATGGGCGGATATGTCTTTATCTAAAAGGGAAACTTGCTTTCTTCCATGCACCTTGTATATAATCTATTGTGAATCGAGGTTCCTGCTCGCCGCCATCTTCGTGCATCTGTCATTTATTATTAAGATCAGACCAGAGCTCGAGGCACCTGGTCCCCTGGCACCCGTGCTACGCTCCTTGGCTGCCCGCCAGCACGCCTCGGGTGAGCCCTGCAGCGCCGCCCTCTTTGCACGCTCGCACGCAAGCTGAGTAGTGAACTGAACACTTGAGAGGCAGGGCTCAAGTTTTATGACCAACACACTTGTAATTAAAAAGAAGGGTCAGCCTGTCAAATGCAATTTGATGGAAAGTTGAAGTGAGCCTGCCAGCTCAGACCCTCTTGCAGAATTCAGTTTCGCTCTGACTTTTATCCTTTGCAGGGAGGAAGCGCGTGCCTCAAATATGATATGAGTAAGCCTTTTTTTATAGCTTATTCATAGCTGTCAGGTCCATGTGCTTTCGGAATCCACCGGAAAGCCGGGGCAGAGCTGCCCATGGCGCTGTGGCTCACGAAATATTTTATCTGTTACTGGCAATAAACGGAAACATCTGGGTTCACTAAAGAGCGACTTTAAAATGCGGAGAATGAATTGGCTTGCCTTGGAATGAGGGCTACTTTAGAATTGTGGAATTAAAAAGTTGATAGAAATAATGCTTAAAATTAACACTTGGGAAATGTTTCGCATACATTGTATAAGCTGACAACAAGTGCTATTAATGCCTGTCATTTAAAACTCTTAGAATATATGTGCGCTGTACAGCGCTGAATACAAATTATTATTTCTGTAGTTGTAGAGAGGTTGTAGCTAACATGAATGACATAGCAGTATATTTTGCACGGTACTCTGTGCGTAGCCCAGTTCTCGAGCCAGGCAGCTGAGCACTGAGTCCCAGGCCCCTTTCGACCCCCTCCTTCCCTCACTTCCACTTTGCAGTAGTGGGAGTTTCCAGCCTGCGGCAGGAGGGGACCTTCCCGACTTGGCTGGTGAGAAGAGCCCTTACCTCAGCCAGCGCCGCGCGCGGGCATCAGCCGCTCTGAACCCCCGCCCCCTCCCGCAGAGCGGCGTCCCCTCCTACTGCAGCCCGCTGCTTCCCACGCCTGCCCAGGCCTCACGCCCTCCCTGCTCCAGCCAGCGGCAGAAGGGATCCCGGCGGGAGAATGGGCTCTCACACCGAAGCCATGGAGCTGAACGGCAGACACGGGGGCCGAGAGGACTTGGACACGCCGGAGGAGGAAGAGGTACGGGGATGGAGGGAGCGCGAGCCGGGGGATGGTGGTGGACGGGATCAGTGCATGGTGGGACAGGAGCCAGGGCGTGGGAAGAGGCATGTATTTATACGGCTTATCTCTTTAAAGACACCTGACCGCAATCCCAAAGTAGCTTCGTTGTTTAGAAAATCTGCCCCTTTGCCAGTGAGAGGCGAGCTCCGGCGCGAGACACACTTGTGGGTGGATATTGGCACACCGGCTGCGAGAAAGAAAAGCTGGCTCGAAGCTATCATGACATTCGCAGGTGAAGCGCCCCCTCGCAGACACATTCCGGGCGGAGGATGATGGTCTGTGTGATGATGAGCGCGCTAGACAGTCTGTACACACAGCCGGAGCTCCGTGCACTTGTCACCGCGCTGCCAGTAAACTGCACCCTCTCCGGGACGCCTGCACGAGCGCCGGCACACGAGTGGCAGCGGGTCCTCTGTGCCCTGCCGGCAGCAGGACCATCCCTGTCTCGCCTTACAATGGCTGTTATTGTCTCAGCCTCGCGGTGTTTTCTTTTCCGCGGCTGTGCGTGGCAGAAGTCTGCACCTGACGACACCGGTGTTTTGCCACAGGATGTCTGGTGTCCGCACAGCGCGCACTACCTGCCGGGCATGTATTTTCTTATTTTCTCATAAGTTAGAGAATGAGAAGTCCACCATGGCACGTTCCCGGCGTTGGATTTGCACACGCACCCATCTCCCCTCACCTTCACCCCACTCCTTTAAACTTGTTTGGTTTCTCCGCTGCGGCCGTGAGTGCATGCCATAAGAGAATTCTGCCTGCTCATCAGCTGCTATTATTCATCCGGATCCGGGATTCACTCCGGTCACAGGGAAATGTGCAAACGTTGTCCCGGTGTAACTGGAAGACACTGGAACAGATTCAGCAGCGACCGCACAAAGTATGGACACACCAGCAACCCACAGTGGATGAGAGAGGATTCTTATTTCATTTTGAACTGGTTGCAACGCAAATGCCTCACTTACATGGCCACCTCTACTCCTCTTGTTCCTTTAGGGTAGGAGCTAGCTGTTGCCTTGTGTCTTGATGCCAGTGTCTAGGAGGAAAGCACAGACACTCAACCTGCTGTCTCTTCACAAGGGCGTAAGAGACAAACTATGATTGAGTCAGAGTCCGGGTTTTAACTTTTCCAACCCTCCGTGTACATGTAAGAGGTTTACCTGCACTGTAAGACAACGAGGGTGACGGTGTAGGAGTCTCGTCTCATACATGTTAGGAGGGGATGCATAGGAGAAACACAAAGTTAGGATTTAGAACGTCTGTGGGTTCTACAGAATATAGAGATTGCGAGTGCCTATACTAAAATCTATATTAATACACAAAGCCGCCCTTTTTGCAATTCGGAGTGATGAAAGATTTCGAAAAAAGTACAGTTCTTGCTTGCAGTTTCCTTTTAGCTCACTGATGTCTGTTCATAGCTCAGTGTGCTATATATAATACAAGGATAGTACATTTAAAAATCTAGTTAACACAAGGGACTCTGTGACAAAAGGTGTAACCCCGTAGCTATCTACATAAAATACAAATCAGTGTCCTGCATGTTGCACATTGTCCTTATACTGTTTTGCGGTGAGTCAAACCTGCACTACAACCACACAGATCTCTCCAGCAAGTGAGTTATCCACCAAAGATATCATACTGTTTCTATACCCTGGAAATAGCAGGCTACACAACACTTTCTTCAGCAGGTTCCTTAACCCGATACGCTATTTTAAAATGCAAGCTGCTTGTGAGCAATTAAGTAAGCCAGGACAGATTTACTGACACATTTGTTGTCTCCCTTACCAATTTTTGTGTTGCAGAGTTTTTTTTTATTAGATAAATGTATATTGACTATCAGACTGCGCCCCTCGTGACCCCCCCCCCCCTTTATGCTGACACACCCTGGCCTGAACCTCAATGTATACGATAACAGAGTACTTTTTTTCATTTCCAGGACTTGTGTTCGTACATGACGTGATTTACTTACAAATGTTTGCTACCACACACACTCTTAGAAGCCCCAGTCACGTGCAGCAATGGCGCTGTTTCTGCCTCGGGCATGTGCCCGCGTGAGTGCATTCCGTGCCCATGGTCCTTCATTACCATTTTAGCGTGATTTGTAGTCACGCACAATTCACGCCGCTGTTTCGTTGCCAACATCATGTGCAGTTAAGTGGCTGTTTTTTGCCGCCATTCTCACCCACCGCCTTTATCGCTCACTGCACGCCGCTATCTCCCACCTCTCTGGGCAGGCCTCTGTCCATCGCTCAGTCACTGTATGCGGCTGGATGTAAACAGAATCGACATTGCTGCTCCCCCGGCCCGTTGCCATGGACACCACTCGCCTCTCCAGGATGGGAGGAGAGATTCCAGTTTGAAACCTGGGAGCTGAAGGGCACAGGGAGCTCTAGACAACACATGACCGCTCTTTGTGGGGAACCAGCCGGCTGTAATGTGTGCACCTGAGGGCAGAGCACGAGAAAGGCGTCGACCTAAATAAAGTACCAAAGCCGGAAGTATTTCGCCCATCAATGTATGAGTGTTTTGAGTAGGAGCGACGCCTTTTCTGGGCTGTGCTTTCGAAGAACATGAACTGTATCACTCTTTAGGTGAATTGTGTGAGTTTATAATTATCAGGATCGTTTGATGGTTTCAGGTTAGCATCTCCTGCTACGGTTAGCCATAGCTCATTGCAAACATTTATATTTTTGTAAGAATGTTGGTTGTTAGATGGAGGGTGGATGCTGCCCACAGAGGAGTATCATGCCCCCCATCACTTCTTCCCCTACCGTTCTGTATCTTTAGGCTGTGCTTAATTTGTAAACAGAATAAGTGCCAGGGCCCTCCTCAGGAGGCCACTTCTGTTTGCACCACCAATTGCAGCTGTCAGTTCTGCCAATTGCAGTAACAACCAAACTACTAACCATCACACTCACACACGTGTGGCAATTCTTACTATTCCAGGCCCTAAAACTATATAAATGGGTTTGGCAGCAGGTCTTTAGTCATTTTTAATGTATTTTGAACTAATAAACAAAATGTTGTGGTGGTCTCCAAATTAGACAAATAGCGCCACCATGTGACAGACTGTCATGAGGGCCAGTGGTGGCAATGAAGTGCCGTGCCGAGCATGGAAACCACCAGCTCAAATTAAGGACTGCTTTATGGATGTCTGGTCTGATGCATATTGGTACCGATCCATGCATTGCTTTCTGGGCAGACGACTTTCCCAGATCTCCTCTTTTAGCAGGGAAACCTAAACCCCCATATGACTGGCCGGATCCCTTGAACCTAGAGAAAGCACCGACTGTGATTGTCAGTGCAACTTACCCACCTGCATGGACCTTTGGACCCTGACGGTGTACGTAACATGTTTGTTGCTTAACATTCTTTGGGGATTGTACTTGTCTCTTGTCCTTTTAGAAGTGCCCCACATTAAAAGCCCCCATCCCCCTCTCCTTCTATATCTCCCCTCTTGCTAGACCCTACCCTATCCTCTTTTGTTGCTCGCTCTCCCTGCTATACATTGTACAGTGTTTCAATGATTTGATGCTCGATTTGCATTGTGCAAACTCACATGCATACATGTGTCTAAGAGTACATTGATATGATACAGTTGCACATATGGTGCTAGATCGATATAGCAAAACACCTGCTGAGATTGCCTCTTGTATTTGTAGTTCTCACTAATAAAGGAGGCTCCTGTGTGTTTCAGTTAAACATATATGATAGGATTTGCTAAGATCTAATTAAATCGCACACACTGTACCAGGTCTCTATTCATAGAGTTAATGTGCACAATATTCTAAAGGGAATTAACCCCGTACAGGGCTGCAGAACTAAACCAACTGGCTCCCAGTGGCATATCTAGCCACCCATAGGCCCTAATTCAAGCAAAGCAAATGTTCCCTGACCACTATTTGGGTAGTAAAATAAAAAAAAAACAATCAGCGAGGCCTTCAGTCGCTGGGCCCTAGTGCTACTGCACCTGCTGCATGCACCATTGATAGTGTGCCCCTGTCCAACCTACCCTCAATGAGTTCACAAGCACTAGATAGCTGCCCATGCCCTTATCTTTTGGCCCTGCCACCTCTCTTTAGTACGTTTAGGCTAGAACAGTAGCCTGTTTTTGACAGTAAGCCTCAGATAATATGGCGGCAAGCTTGACATTTTTTCGGCTGACCATAAATGGAGTGTCCACACGATGTTCACTGTGAAGGACGTGTTTTCTTATACCCTTGTCCGGGGGTGGAAGTACAGCCAGTGCAGCAGGCGGTTCATCTTTGCTACTTGCAGTGCATCTGCGATGCTTCCGACATGATACAAGTGAAAGAGGAAGGTAGAGGTGGGCGAGCCACTGAAAGGTCAGGCCAAGCTCGAGCCTGAAGCCTGGTTCTGTCTCACCTTGAAGTCCTGTTGGAACCTCAAGCCCTCAACGCACTTTCAAGTGGCTTCTGCTTGTTAACTTTACTCTACACAAGATGTGGCACAACGGCCAGAGCTGCAGACTTTGGAAATGGGGAACCAGGTTTGTGTCTCAGCTCCAGCACAACGTTTTGTGATTCCGGGCAAATCCCTTAATCTTCCTGTGCTCCTACACCTTCCTGTTAAGTTCGCACTATGTTAAAACTGCAGAAAAATGCACAAATTGGTTACAACAAAGAAGAGACACATAACCGTTTAGTGGCTGATTTGCTCAAATAGAAATCAGAAAACCTGAATGAATCACTGCTTACCCGCTTACATTGTGTGATCTTAGGCAAATCTGTTTTCACCAAAATTACTTTTTCTTGATTTTTCCATAAGAAAACACTTTGAAATACGTGAGATCAGGATACCAGTTGTACAAAACCTATTGTGTTTGATCTAATAGACTATAATCTTGCTGTATAACAGGCGTCTCCAACCTTTTCTTAATGAGAGCTACTACTGATCAGTGAAAATCGTCATGAGCTACTGAAGGCCAAGTAACTCGCGCATTGTTACCAGAAACACCGTCGCCCAGCTTCATTAACTTTATACCTAATGTCCATAGAGCCCGATACTATGGTTTGAACAAAGTACTGTCACTAGGGGTACTATGATAGGGCTGGCATGTGCGTCTGTGAGTACATGGTCTGTGGGGATGTATGAACATGTTTGTGAAGTGATAGGATATATGTGTATGGGTGGCTGAAAGCCTGTGTCATATGGTCTTGTGGCACAGGACATACCTTTGCCAAATGTGGCACTGCTACATGTACAACACAAACATACAACCAGTTTCTTTTAATGGGAGAAATTTGAAGTGCAGAATATTGTTCTGCAAAAATGTTCATAATAAGGAACATTTTTCTGCACTTGATGGAACATTTTTTTCCACTTCAAAATTCTCCGATTTAAAAAAATGACTGTTTTTTCAGTTATAAGTATGGCACTGTGTCTACCACAATGCCTGCTGTGTAGAAATGCGGCACTTTGAATTGGGAATACATTTAAATGAAGGTTTAACATTTTGTGTATATGCATTATATAAAGATCATGATTTTAATTTTCTCCCATGTCAATCGCAGGCATATTACTCCCAGTGGCCAGTAGACTTGGTGCAATATTTATAACAGGAAAATATAGTTATTTGTTTAAATGTGAGGAATTTAAAGTGAAAAAAATATGTTTCATAAAACCTTAGGACTTAATTTAAAGTAAAGAAAAACATTAAGACATTGTTTGATAGATTTTTTTTTCTTCTCTATAAATTTCTCCCTTTGAAAAAAAAAAAATGACAGTATTTTTCAGTTATAAATATGGCACTGAGTCTACCAGCCACTGGGAGCAAGATGCCTGGTGTTTGTAAATCTGACGCTTTGAAGAGGGAGAACATTTAAATGAAGAGGTAACTTAATCATTAAGTTAACTCTTCATTTGAATTTTTTTCTCATTCAAAAGCATTCAGAAATATCAATTTGTTCTCATGCTCCAATATTGGGTTGAGAATGACTTTTATTAAACAGTTTACTACCTCAGTGCTGTTTTTCTGAACCTCTGTGACCCACATGGGTCATAAATCTGAGTAGAGAACTGCTCATTATCATGTCCTGCTATCTGCAGCCTGATAATAATGTAAAGTAATCATAACCTTTCCTTAACTTTAAAATGAAAACTAAACACTTATTTATTGCAGTTCTTAGTTAAGAATAAACTCAAGGCTGGGAGCTACTCTGAAGGCTTCTGTGAGCTACTGGTAACTTGTGATGGTTGGAGACCCCTGCTCTATAATAATATGGGCCTTGTACAGGGCGTACTTGACAACTGTCTTGTCTCTTAGTTCTCTTATGGTTTATGTTTAATAACTTTAATACTTCTCAGTGCAGTGCTATAATGTGACAAGATAATGCTGGTGTATGGAATGGGATCTGGGGCTATTGGGAGGTCTCCAAGATCCAGGTGGAGGAGAATAGATTTTGTAGGCGCTTATTTAGTCTTCCGTGTTCAATCCCCCATTTTTTCCTTCGTGAGGAATTATGGCTGACCTATATATCAGACCTCATCAAGGTTGCACCCTTTTTGGAATTCAGTCTGGGGCTAATAGTCACACGGGCCGAAATCGGGAAATCATCCAAGATTGTTTGAAGTGCTGGAAGGGTATTTATATTCTCTGGATAAATTACATGAAAACTGTTGCAAGTGACATCTACTGGAACAGGCTAGTCTCGTCCCCCTATACCTAGACCAAAGGGGACATTCTTAAAGCCAAAACACTATTTCTTAAACCTATGACCTCAGCAAGAGAACACAAATATTAAAATAAATCTTGTTTGTATGATTATGTCCTGGTGCAAACAACTCCTCTCATCAAACCATATCTATCATGGGTTCCCAGCCTGTGGGAAAGGTCCCTCTTGGCTACATTTTGGCTAGGATCAGTCAAATCAATGCTTTGTTTCCCTTTCCCAGTTTGACAAAACTTCCATCCTTATGTGTCCATGTGACGAGAGCTCAGTTCAAACCTTGGAACACTTTTTCTGTAAATATTGAGTAACAAAAAGGTTTTTAAAAGCTCTTCTTATACTGTCTGGTTTTACTCAGTATACACCAGCTATATATTTTCCCCACCAATTTACGAACCCTAAAACTCAGTTTTTAAGTGGGCTGTTTTTTAAAGTCGTTACAACAAACAAATGATGGACGGAATGCTGACAATGCAGACATTCTCCCCCAGTCAAGAGATCTGGGTTAAATCCATCGTTCTTTTGCCCACTACGCCACCCCAGTTCAGACATGGCCATATGCAAATCAGTCTTGACCCTGTGCCTCATGGGAACAGTCCAGCCCGAACTGCCAAGCCATGTCTTCCCTGGACCGGATTCAAGCATCCTAGGACCGGTTTCTGGCTATCAGCCGTCATCAGCCAGGATAGCTTGACTCCAGTGGCGTAGTGAGCACGGGTCCCACGTCTGGGAATACCCATCCCACTTAGGGCGAAAAGCGTTACAACAAACAAATGATGGACGGAATGCTGACAATGCAGACATTCTCCCCCAGTCAAGAGATCTGGGTTAAATCCATCGTTCTTTTGCCCACTACGCCACCCCAGTTCAGACATGGCCATATGCAAATCAGTCTTGACCCTGTGCCTCATGGGAACAGTCCAGCCCGAACTGCCAAGCCATGTCTTCCCTGGACCGGATTCAAGCATCCTAGGACCGGTTTCTGGCTATCAGCCGTCATCAGCCAGGATAGCTTGACTCCAGTGGCGTAGTGAGCACGGGTCCCACGTCTGGGAATACCCATCCCACTTAGGGCGAAAAGCGTTACAACAAACAAATGATGGACGGAATGCTGACAATGCAGACATTCTCCCCCAGTCAAGAGATCTGGGTTAAATCCATCGTTCTTTTGCCCACTACGCCACCCCAGTTCAGACATGGCCATATGCAAATCAGTCTTGACCCTGTGCCTCATGGGAACTGTCCAGCCCGAACTGCCAAGCCATGTCTTCCCTGGACCGGATTCAAGCATCCTAGGACCGGTTTCTGGCTATCAGCCGTCATCAGCCAGGATAGCTTGACTCCAGTGGCGTAGTGAGCACGGGTCCCACGTCTGGGAATACCCATCCCACTTAGGGCGAAAAGCGTTACAACAAACAAATGATGGACGGAATGCTGACAATGCAGACATTCTCCCCCAGTCAAGAGATCTGGGTTAAATCCATCGTTCTTTTGCCCACTACGCCACCCCAGTTCAGACATGGCCATATGCAAATCAGTCTTGACCCTGTGCCTCATGGGAACAGTCCAGCCCGAACTGCCAAGCCATGTCTTCCCTGGACCGGATTCAAGCATCCTAGGACCGGTTTCTGGCTATCAGCCGTCATCAGCCAGGATAGCTTGACTCCAGTGGCGTAGTGAGCACGGGTCCCACGTCTGGGAATACCCATCCCACTTAGGGCGAAAAGCGTTACAACAAACAAATGATGGACGGAATGCTGACAATGCAGACATTCTCCCCCAGTCAAGAGATCTGGGTTAAATCCATCGTTCTTTTGCCCACTACGCCACCCCAGTTCAGACATGGCCATATGCAAATCAGTCTTGACCCTGTGCCTCATGGGAACAGTCCAGCCCGAACTGCCAAGCCATGTCTTCCCTGGACCGGATTCAAGCATCCTAGGACCGGTTTCTGGCTATCAGCCGTCATCAGCCAGGATAGCTTGACTCCAGTGGCGTAGTGAGCACGGGTCCCACGTCTGGGAATACCCATCCCACTTAGGGCGAAAAGCGTTACAACAAACAAATGATGGACGGAATGCTGACAATGCAGACATTCTCCCCCAGTCAAGAGATCTGGGTTAAATCCATCGTTCTTTTGCCCACTACGCCACCCCAGTTCAGACATGGCCATATGCAAATCAGTCTTGACCCTGTGCCTCATGGGAACAGTCCAGCCCGAACTGCCAAGCCATGTCTTCCCTGGACCGGATTCAAGCATCCTAGGACCGGTTTCTGGCTATCAGCCGTCATCAGCCAGGATAGCTTGACTCCAGTGGCGTAGTGAGCACGGGTCCCACGTCTGGGAATACCCATCCCACTTAGGGCGAAAAGCGTTACAACAAACAAATGATGGACGGAATGCTGACAATGCAGACATTCTCCCCCAGTCAAGAGATCTGGGTTAAATCCATCGTTCTTTTGCCCACTACGCCACCCCAGTTCAGACATGGCCATATGCAAATCAGTCTTGACCCTGTGCCTCATGGGAACAGTCCAGCCCGAACTGCCAAGCCATGTCTTCCCTGGACCGGATTCAAGCATCCTAGGACCGGTTTCTGGCTATCAGCCGTCATCAGCCAGGATAGCTTGACTCCAGTGGCGTAGTGAGCACGGGTCCCACGTCTGGGAATACCCATCCCACTTAGGGCGAAAAGCGTTACAACAAACAAATGATGGACGGAATGCTGACAATGCAGACATTCTCCCCCAGTCAAGAGATCTGGGTTAAATCCATCGTTCTTTTGCCCACTACGCCACCCCAGTTCAGACATGGCCATATGCAAATCAGTCTTGACCCTGTGCCTCATGGGAACAGTCCAGCCCGAACTGCCAAGCCATGTCTTCCCTGGACCGGATTCAAGCATCCTAGGACCGGTTTCTGGCTATCAGCCGTCATCAGCCAGGATAGCTTGACTCCAGTGGCGTAGTGAGCACGGGTCCCACGTCTGGGAATACCCATCCCACTTAGGGCGAAAAGCGTTACAACAAACAAATGATGGACGGAATGCTGACAATGCAGACATTCTCCCCCAGTCAAGAGATCTGGGTTAAATCCATCGTTCTTTTGCCCACTACGCCACCCCAGTTCAGACATGGCCATATGCAAATCAGTCTTGACCCTGTGCCTCATGGGAACAGTCCAGCCCGAACTGCCAAGCCATGTCTTCCCTGGACCGGATTCAAGCATCCTAGGACCGGTTTCTGGCTATCAGCCGTCATCAGCCAGGATAGCTTGACTCCAGTGGCGTAGTGAGCACGGGTCCCACGTCTGGGAATACCCATCCCACTTAGGGCGAAAAGCGTTACAACAAACAAATGATGGACGGAATGCTGACAATGCAGACATTCTCCCCCAGTCAAGAGATCTGGGTTAAATCCATCGTTCTTTTGCCCACTACGCCACCCCAGTTCAGACATGGCCATATGCAAATCAGTCTTGACCCTGTGCCTCATGGGAACAGTCCAGCCCGAACTGCCAAGCCATGTCTTCCCTGGACCGGATTCAAGCATCCTAGGACCGGTTTCTGGCTATCAGCCGTCATCAGCCAGGATAGCTTGACTCCAGTGGCGTAGTGAGCACGGGTCCCACGTCTGGGAATACCCATCCCACTTAGGGCGAAAAGCGTTACAACAAACAAATGATGGACGGAATGCTGACAATGCAGACATTCTCCCCCAGTCAAGAGATCTGGGTTAAATCCATCGTTCTTTTGCCCACTACGCCACCCCAGTTCAGACATGGCCATATGCAAATCAGTCTTGACCCTGTGCCTCATGGGAACAGTCCAGCCCGAACTGCCAAGCCATGTCTTCCCTGGACCGGATTCAAGCATCCTAGGACCGGTTTCTGGCTATCAGCCGTCATCAGCCAGGATAGCTTGACTCCAGTGGCGTAGTGAGCACGGGTCCCACGTCTGGGAATACCCATCCCACTTAGGGCGAAAAGCGTTACAACAAACAAATGATGGACGGAATGCTGACAATGCAGACATTCTCCCCCAGTCAAGAGATCTGGGTTAAATCCATCGTTCTTTTGCCCACTACGCCACCCCAGTTCAGACATGGCCATATGCAAATCAGTCTTGACCCTGTGCCTCATGGGAACAGTCCAGCCCGAACTGCCAAGCCATGTCTTCCCTGGACCGGATTCAAGCATCCTAGGACCGGTTTCTGGCTATCAGCCGTCATCAGCCAGGATAGCTTGACTCCAGTGGCGTAGTGAGCACGGGTCCCACGTCTGGGAATACCCATCCCACTTAGGGCGAAAAGCGTTACAACAAACAAATGATGGACGGAATGCTGACAATGCAGACATTCTCCCCCAGTCAAGAGATCTGGGTTAAATCCATCGTTCTTTTGCCCACTACGCCACCCCAGTTCAGACATGGCCATATGCAAATCAGTCTTGACCCTGTGCCTCATGGGAACAGTCCAGCCCGAACTGCCAAGCCATGTCTTCCCTGGACCGGATTCAAGCATCCTAGGACTGGTTTCTGGCTATCAGCCGTCATCAGCCAGGATAGCTTGACTCCAGTGGCGTAGTGAGCACGGGTCCCACGTCTGGGAATACCCATCCCACTTAGGGCGAAAAGCGTTACAACAAACAAATGATGGACGGAATGCTGACAATGCAGACATTCTCCCCCAGTCAAGAGATCTGGGTTAAATCCATCGTTCTTTTGCCCACTACGCCACCCCAGTTCAGACATGGCCATATGCAAATCAGTCTTGACCCTGTGCCTCATGGGAACAGTCCAGCCCGAACTGCCAAGCCATGTCTTCCCTGGACCATCAGCCAGGATAGCCGTCATCAGCTATCCTGGCTGATGACGGCTGATAGCCAGAAACCGGTCCTAGGATGCTTGATTCCGGTCCAGGGAAGACATGGCTTGGCAGTTCGGGCTGGACTGTTCCCATGAGGCACAGGGTCAAGACCGATTTGCATATGGCCATGTCTAAACTGGGGTGGTGTAGTGGGCAAAAGAACGATGGATTTAACCCAGATCTCTTGACTGGGGGAGAATGTATGCATTGTCAGCATTCCGTCCATCATTTGTTTGTTGTAATGTTTTTTAAAGTCAGCTGTTCGCAAACTTAAAATATTGTCTGTTGGCCATTTTGTATCTTGAGATTTGATGGAGTATGTTTGTTTATATACTTTGCTCTTGGCACATTTGATGGCCATTTGCCGTGCTGGGACCTAATCATGCATTCTTATCTATTTATTTTCCGTTTTACATCTGTTGGTGATTTGCGCTTTTTAGGTGGAGCCTGGGCAGCGCATGCACTGCTCTGCGATGTATGCTGTATTCAAGTATGGCTTTGAAGCTCCGCCTACTCTCCGCCCATATTTTTCATTGGCTTGTGTTAGAAATGGGATTTCTGGTTGGCTAGGGCATGCGCCTAAGCCAGGCAGAAACCACCACTCTTGTCAGGGCAAGGGAGTTACACACTGAAGATAACCCCTGCTCACCCCCTTGGTAGCTTGGCAGAGCAGGCAGGCTTATCCCATAGGCAATGTGTAAAGCGTTTGCGCAACACACACACAGCAGCGACACACTGGGCACACCACAAAAGAAACTCCACACAAGGTTATATAAAAATAGCCTTTGTATTACTCATAAAACACAATAGATCACAATCACAAATGTACACTGTGCCACCTGGCACTAGGTTGTACTTCACAGGGGATTATATACAGGACAGGGCCAATCTGGCCACTGTCAGAACCATCAGAACAGGTAAGTAGTAAAACAACCAGTAATTACTTAGCACAAACACATTATGCATTAGTCACATTGGGCATCACCCACATTATGCAGTAATCACATTAGGCATAAACACATTATGCATAGTTAAGTAGTAACCAACGAGTAACTACTGGTTGAGACACTTTGCATAAAACACATTATCAATGCACCTCAGTAACACTCCCCAGGTGCATACATCACCTTAGGGCCTTGCGCCTTCTGGTACTCCCCTGCAATGCCCTATGTCCATCCAAAGTCAGGGGTCTATTTGCATGTGGCCTCCACCGGCTCGTGCTCTCATGGGCCAGGGTGCACCTCACCCTTGTCTCTCCTGAGACACAAAAATTCCCCCTACGTTGCAGCTGCCCGCAATCTGGTGGCGCAGCTGTGACACCCACTGGGCAAAAACAGCGTGCCTCCTAAGCCCAACTCACTGGTGCTTCTTCTTGCTGATAAGCAAAAGGCACTACAACTGGCACCAACAGTGCTTTGGGAGCACCCCCCTTCCTGGGGCTCCTCTTGGTGTAGCTAGTGGCACTAACAGTGGGCCTTCTTGGCCCCACTGACTGCACTTCCCCTTTCTCTTGAGCCAGCTCGAAGTGGTGGTAGGAAGCGGGCACCAACAGTGTCTTGTGAACCCCACTCACCGGAGCTATTCTTGACTCTTCCGGTTTGGTGGTGCAAGCAAAGGGGCCGTCTCCTTTCCTCACGCTGCCGTACTCCAGCGGCTTCCTGGCCACAGCCGATGCGAGCCCATGCTGAAGCCTCAACGCTGCCTGACTTCCTGTGGCTGCACGGGCCCCGTCAGGCTTTGCTCCTGCCTGACTTCCGGCTTCCGAGCGGAGTCTCCGTGGCTCCTGCCGCACTTCCTTCGGCCGGACCCCAATCAGGCCGCAATCGCCTGACTTCTCCTTTGGGGGCCCTGGACACACCAGAACAAGGGTGGGCTCCCGCCTGAAGGGTGATTTCGATGGCGTCTCTTTCCCTTGCGAGAGCCACGCCTTACACCAGACTTCCTTTGGCAAGTCCCACCCCCAACTAGGCAGCACGGGGGAATCCCCACGCCAGGATTCCTTCGGCACAGCGCTTTAGAGTGCAAAAAACCCTGAGGCACTCCTCACGCCTCGGGGCAGTGTGGGCCCCCTTTGGGGCTCCGGTCAACTTGGTGAGGGGAGCGCACCTGACGCTGCAGGGCACAAGCGCTCCTCCCATTTCCCTGCACCAGGCAAATAACCCTGGAATGCTCACAAGGCGCTAAGCCCCAAATTCAGAGAGAAGGGCTGGGTACAGGCAGGCAAGCACATAGGGACCCTTAGGAAGCAGCAGTTGGGTCCCACGGTGGTTCCTCCTGGCAGCCCAGCAGCATGCCGGCCACCAGTTCCAGGTCAGCACAGAGTAGCAACCCTTTCATGGGGTCACAGCCCCAATATTTATACCTGCCAAGTCTTTGTTCTGCCCTTCCACAGGGCTCGGGTATCCTGTCAAAACCAGTTATGGAGGGAACTCAATATTTTATTTACAGTGCACAACAGCCCCCTTTGACAGTGCAGGTCCTGGCCCCAGACACACCACAAGGGCGGAGCCAGCATTGTACACACCAGGCACAGACTTATTCAGGGTCAGTGGCTACTCCTCCAACTACTCCAAATGCAGATCTGCCTATTCAGTCTAGCGCCGACTCACCCAGCCCCTCTGGAGCCACAGCACCACCCCAGTCCCTGTCACTCCAGAGTCATATATGCAATACACATCAGGCCGGCACAAAGACACATAGCACACAGAAATGGCAACTTCTATGAGTGGCATTTCTAAAATAGTGATAGTAAATCTGTGGACACCATTACGCAGCATTTATTACCACTATTCCAAACATACCAAACTTGATCCCGCTACTCCACTTGGATCAGAAATTCCCACTGAAACACTTATCAGGGAATCCCCTATGCATTCCTATGAGAGGGCAGCCTCACAGCAGTGAGAAAGCAAAATGGGTGTTTGTCACTATCAGGACATGTTACACAGTTAAGGCACGTGTCCTACCTTTTACCTACATTGCACCCTGCCCATATGGCTTGCTAGGACCTACCTGAGGGGTGACTGATATGTAGTAAAAGGGAAGTCGCAGACGTGGCACCCACTTTACATGCCACGTCACGGCGGCAGTAAATTACGCGCGCAGGCCCTGCAATGGCAGAGGCCTGAGACAGGTTTGAAAGGCTACTTTGGTGGGTGGCGCAATCAGCTCTTCAAGCCCACAAGTAGCATTTAATTTACTGGACCCAGGTACATGAGATACCACCTTACTGGGGACTGATAGGTAAATTAAATTAGCCAAACAGGTATAGACCAATCTTACCATGCTTTATCATAGAGAGCACATGCACTTTACACTGGACAGCAGTGCTAAAGTGCCCAGAGTCCTAAAACCACCAACACTAGGTCAAAAAAAATACCAGGAGTAAGGCAAAAAGTTCAGGGATGACCCTGCAAAAAGGGCCAAGTCCAACAGCTTGTGTCATTGTCCTTTGTAAATGCTGGCTTCCGATTAGTTAATAAGCTTGTTAGTCCCTCCTTAGTACCGCCATGTCTTCTTTTGTAACCTCCCATGAGGATGACCCTTCTACTTCCGTTGTTACACAGTCTGCCTTATTTAGTCTGTAAGTACAATTTTCTTTAATGAGTTTCTCCTCATTAAAGAGAAACTCATTAAAGAACAACCTGCAACCTTCAGCGCACCATGCGCGCTTTTTCTTTCCAAGAAGCCTGGGACAAAGGCGGCTGCTTCTTAGGTCTGGCATTTACAAGCGTTTGAGCTATCGGCATTGTAAATGACAATGCCTTTTATTTATGTGTTAATTTTCAAAACAGATCAATAAAAGGCATTGTCATTTACAATGCCAATAGCTTAAACTCTCGCATATGCGAGACCTATTGCATTGCAAATGCTTGTTTAAATATCCTTATGTTTTAACTTGAATTGTGAAGTTATCGCTTTTTATCTCGTGCTTTTTATCGGAGCCTTTTAACCGTATTTGTTTGGTATCTTTTGTTCTTAATGATCAAATCAAGAATTTAATTGATAATGTGACATTTTTATTTCAAAGCTTCCACAAGGTAAAGAAATACAATGTTTTTAATTTTGTAGAGACGTTATCATATTTTATGTGATGTTTGTTGCATGATTTACATAGCAAACATTTCCATGGCTCGGCTAATACACAGGCTGTAAGAGCCAAGCCAGTCCTTTGGCTCGGCTCTCCATGCTCGCCCGCCTGTAGTGGATGGAAAGACATTCCACTGTCATGTCTGTGAGTTAACACTTTTTTGGGGTGCACTAATGTAGATATACATCGTTATGTGTTTTTTCTCACACAACTGTTCATTGCACTCATTTTCACTGGCGCATATTCAAATAATATTATGTTTGTGTCTGTGTGTTTTATTTTGTTAGAATATACCCCATACAAGAGCGAATAGCATGGCTGCATTTAGAAACCAATCAAAGAAACCGCTGACATTGCCCTAGTCGTACTAAATGTAGTATCTAGTACATATAGTAATATATAATCTTAAATATGTTATGCTTTCAAAGTAACGCAATGCATTGCCGTTTGGCTGACTGTATTTTGAATACATTAAGGAGATTATTGGACTTTTCTTTTACTTCTTTACAAGGCCTTCATGGTGGAGACACAGGAAAAATACAGTGGTTGATGTGGGATCTGTTTCCTTATCTGTGCAACTTTACCCTTCTTTTTTTTTTTTTGGTGCATATTTATATAGCGCGAACTTGACCCGAAGGTATTGGAGCGCTTTAGATAGCACCGTATTTACATTACACATTCAGGCACGGGGAGATTAAGTGATTTGCCCAGAATCACAGGATGTGGACGCGACCCCGAGGCTCGAACCCTGGTTTCCTGCACCAAAATTGGCAGCGCGGCCGACGGACCACATCCTCTCGTCATCTTTTCACTCACCCTCAGTAAATATTGATTTATATATATTGAATCAATGAGTACAGCAAAAGTGTACTTCAAGGAAATGTGTACATGAGAGCTGTGGAAATGTACTAGAAACCCTCAAAGGCAAACACAGGTTAAAATGGAAAATCTGATAGAAGTGCCTTCTTGCGTCACCGGCTCACAGAGGCTGCTGCTGTTGGGACTGAGGGTCCATTATCTTCCTCAGCCAGGGAGGCAGACGCCCATACTCCTCACGCACTCGCGTGGCCACCGAAAGCGCGGATGTAGGCTTTAGGTGATATTTTCTTTCCGAAGGGTGTGAAATGCACCGTTGGTGGATGTCCAACTTTTCTGAGGAGATTTACAGTTCGTTAAATATCAAAGATGCTTCTCTCATCACTGCCAGTGTGGGAAGCCTCGGTTTATGCATTGGCCTGACATGACTTGCCTCCTTCCCCACACACTTCATCTGGATTATCACAGTGCAAACTCGCAAAGCATTATGGTTGCAAAATAAACTTTTCCTGTGGGAATTTTAAAGCTATGGTAACCCCAGCAGTGTGTATCCTGAACTTGGCGTTACACACAGATGTCAAGGGGAATCTTTCATTTAAAAGTGCTAAGGAAGACAGAAGAGCTGTGCATTGGATACATTTTTTCTACGTTTTTGGTTACATATTTGGTTGTATTCAGTCATTATACTTATGAATGGCACAGAAATATAAACTGGATGACCTAAAATGAACAAACGGCTGAAGTGAAATAAAAAGCAGGAGCGCACCTGTGATGGGCACAGTGCTCTTCACAAATGTGCTGCTGTGTTCTTCTCGACTCAAACAAGAGCCCAGTTTACAGTGAAGACGCGATGCTCCGTGGCTGCTGAACTTTTATGGGCTGGCACTGTTGGTGTAGTGGTGCAGTAGGCATGCACCTGTTGCTGCAGCATTCATAGGCTGCCGTGAGTCACGTGGGATGCGGGTGACCTTTTGCCCTTCCAAGTGGCTCATGAGAGGACATTTCCCTGTACAGGCCTCTAAGGCCCTCGGGCGCGAGATAAGCAGGCGCATGCCTCTGCTAATGGGCAGGAATGTATTTCTGTACTCCACTGCTCTTGCCTTTTACGAGCTTCAGAGCAGGGAGGCCTGCGTTACTCTTGGGATATTTCTGTTCCTACCCATTGCTTTGCAGTAACCCTGCACAAACAAGATGGCCGTTGTCCAATGGGATGTGTAGCACGCGCAGATCTTGCCACATATTTAAATAAGGGATCCTGCACGAGGCACGGACCCACAATGCGTTGTGCACATTGTGAATTCGAGAATGCATTTTCAACATCTTCGCTAACGCAGAGGGGCTTACAGATTTTGTGAATCTGACAAGAAATGTGAATTGAGACCAAGATCCGGGTGCCACTTCCGCATTTTCATGGACCACTTCCTAGCGTAGTGTTATTAATTTACTGCCCCTTGTGGTTTCTGGTAAGAATCCTCCTTCCGTGAAAGGGGAAGACAAACCCTCAGTGTCTATAATTTTTTGTGCGAGTGAGGCGACAGAGCTTGAACCAGAGCCACATTGGGTCACTGCTGACATTTGGCGCACATTCCTCTGAGGGCTGCACACACTCTTAATGAAATCAGTGATGTGTAGATTACACATTACTCAAAAGAGGCCTCCTTTCAGCAGCTGGGGGTGCCGGCTATAATTAATAAGTGGTGGAAGTCATACTTGGCTCCGAAGTTTCAGGAAGGGCTGGGAAAAGATGCAGTTGCCAAATGAACTCAGAAATATACAAAACAGTGTTGGGTGGAATGCTTTAATTAATCTCAATCACTGGTAATTACTAGGGCCGCATCATAGGTCATCGTTATTTTGCACACCATGCCACCTCAGTTTGGATCCAGCCATAAGCAAATCAGTCTTGACACTGCTCCAATATGAACAGTCCTGCCCTAACTGCCAAGCCATGTCTACCCTGAACCAAAACACAAGCAACATATGACCGGCTTTGCCTCGATTGGTGCTCATGAGTTGGCTGTGGCTGGGTTTCAGTGGCACAGTGAGCATGGAACCCACGTCTGGGCCTACCTGTAACATTTAGGGCATTGCACTGAACTATATACAAAACGTGATGGATCGAATGCAGGAGTAAATCTCAGCCACTGGTATTTACTCAGGGTCATATCCAAGTCCATTGTTTTTTTGTACAATGTGCATTTCTCAGTTTGGACCCAGCCGTATGCAAATTAGTCCTGTCCCTGCTCCAATAGGATCAGTCCAGACCGGACTGCCAAGCCAGGTCCTCCCTTAACCGGAACACAAACTACCGAAGACTGATTTCGACCTGATTGGGGCTCATCAGTCGGGTATAGCTTGGTTCCAGCTTAGGGTGTCACACTGAAGCATACAAAAAAGAGTTATTTTGTACTCCATGTCACTTCAGTTTGGACCCAGCTGTATGCAAATCAGTCTTGACACTTTTCCTGGCTGAGATTTAACCCCTTCGCCACGGCGCGAATTCCGCCGCGGCGCTGGGGGTGTTTTTCGGTGAGCGCGGCGCCGCTGCGCTCATGACGGAACCACGCCGTCATGAGTCACGGGCGAGCTGTGCTCATGACGGAGTGGTTCCGTCACGGTGCCGCCCACTTACGTTACACGCCCGCACAGGCGGGGAAAAGACTCCGCGTGGACGGAGCGGCCGCCAACGGCCGCAGCATGACGGAACCACTCCGTCATGAGCACAGCGCGACCGTGGCTCATGACGGAGTGGTTCCGTCATGAGCAGGGAAGGGGTTAATTCAAGCATTCCATCCATCACTTTGTTTTTGTTGCTGTTTATGTCCTAAGTGCAACTGGTATGCCCAGGCATGGGTCCAGTGCCTAATGTGCCATAGGACTCAACATATACCACACTGATGAGATCTAATTAGGTCGAAACCAGTCCGGGGTTGCTTGTGGTCCCTTCTGGACGGGGCATTGCTTGACGTTTCGGTACACACTGTTCCCATGAGCAGCAGGGTTGGTACTGATTTTTTTAAGGTGGGCCTTTCTTTAGAGCGGCACAGTGGGCAAAAAACTAAGGACTGGAATGTGCCCCAAGTGATTACCAGTGGCTGAGATTAATTCAAGTATTTAATCTAGCACTTTGTTGTTGTTGCAAATTAACATAGAGGCATGTTGGAAAAATTAACCGCCAAAATCAAAATTACCCCCAATTGCATTATAACTTTGAAAATAAACTCAAAGAAGCACTAATTGACTTTTTGTCATATGCATCCTTAGGACAGTTTCACTTTGCTAGCCACTTGCAATCTGTGAATAATAGTGTCTCAAAGTTGTTATCATTATTCACATACTCACCCTCCACACAACCGGCTTCCTTGTACGTTGTCATGAATGTAGCTGCTGTTGTCCCGGTGATATATGAATAATAGAAGTTTCCAAATAGGGTGTGTTGTTGTAAGATGAATGATTACGTGAATCTAGTTGCTAGTTGTTGCTTTTGTGCTCTATACTTAATACCATGAGAACAGTCGTTCTGTATATTTGACGTAGTGTACATACAAACCGAGCTTGTATACTTGTATACACCTTTCAAGTATTTATTTTGTCCACCTTTTTATCCGCGCTAGAGCGCAGTGAGGTTATCTGCAAATCTGTGGCTATTTAACATACACATGAAGAGAAGTTCAGAATCTGGTCCTAGAATTTGAATTCTGGTCACGCCATTCAGTCTAGGGATCATTTATGTCATACAACCAACCCCTTCTGTATTTTACGGCGTTGCATGAGATGTGATTATACAGCGGTTGTGTCCAATCCAAGTACAGAGGGCCCGGATCCCCAAGTTAGGTTTTCAAGATAACCAGTGGTTATGTAAACGATTTCAATTTTGTTTAATTATGTTATTTTATTTGGCCTAGTCCTCTTGAAAATGTGGCATCGCTACAGCCCTCTTTGAGCTGTGCTGGACACCACTGCAAGATGCCAATCTCTATTTATTTGGCTATTGATAATGAGCATTAGCTACCATTATTCTTTAGAGTTGACCAATGTTCTACCGGATTAGGATAATCACAGATAGTCTATGCCTTGTTTTGTCGTCGGGCAGGGGTGGTACTACAGCCACACAAAGGTTTCATCGTAGGCCTAGCGTTGAAATACTTCACCATGTAACTTTTCGTTCTGTTATTCTGGAAATCTGAACTCTTTTTTCCCCTCTGAATTGTTCTCATGGCCAGTGCAATAGCGTGAGATGGGTGATTGAACCTGAAACATGATGAAAATTGTTTCCACGTTTTATTGAACGATGTATATTGGCGGAGAGGCTCTCTGCACTGCTGTGTAATGTGTGTGCAAATTATCCAAAATAAAACAAACAAAAAAATAGCTTGAGAATACAGGTTTGGTAGAATTTCTGAGCACAAAATGCATATTTATGTGATTAATGAACATCGGTTTATGCTGCATATTCTGTGGCATTATCTCGCTATAATAAGATTGAAATGCGTTTTCGAAAATCTTGATAATCCACATTTTTTTATAAAGCGCGAACAATCATCCGTTAGGGTCGCTAGAAGCTGGGGGCCGTCGGGAAGATTAAGCGAGCTATTGCCCAGAGTCACATGGTGCTGGGCTAATCTGCTGCCAGGGATCGAACCGTGGTCCCCAGACTCCGGAGTCAGTCGCCCTGGCCGCGGTGCCACGCTGAGCTAATCTGCCGCCGGCGACGGAGATCGAACCGTGGTCCCCAGATTCCAGAGTCAGTCGCCCTGGCCGCGGTGCCACACCTCTTTCCTTTTATAAGGAAGAAATGTATACACATTAAGCAGGTATCATACAAAATGTTATTTACTAACCATGCCGTTTGTTGCTTGTGCAATTTAAAGCGATGTATGTTCCTTGCCTGGAATTATGATATCAAGAGCATGCCTTTTGACCCTGCCAGTGGGAAGTGGTGATGTACCCCCACTTTAGCAGTACATTGGTAGCATAATTACCACCATCTGCCACTGGAAGTGGTAGAATTTGAGCCAGGTTATTTGCCACCAAAGTGGCTCCTCCCTTGGCAGAGACAGTCATCTTTGATTGGGAACCCTCCGTCGCTCAGGCGGGCGGATATTCTGGAGCCACATCTGTGAATCAAATTAATAATCTGCATACAATTTTACATTTGCATGCATTTTTTAGACATTGATTCTTTGATGAGCAATACTAGATTTCAAAACCCATGTTTCTTCTGGAGAATGTTATTTCTGTGGGTTAATGTAGTAGTTATGAGTCACGCGTCACACAACAAAAGCAACCTGCCATTTGTCAAACCAGTGTATCTTTTGTTTGCTTCAGTATAAGTGTGTGAGGCTCAAGTACCACATAATTACGTGTAATTCAGCACGAGCCGAAAGTGTATCAAGGCGCGAGCATCAGATAGGGTATTAGCAGGTTTGTTCAGGACCACTGTCTCATTCTAAAACATCTATGTGGATTGGCCCATCATTAGCAACAGCCTTCTTACAGGGTCTAAGAGCGATTCAAGAGTGTAAATGCACTTTACACGGCGAGTAAATGCAACAATTTAGTAAGGGAAGCTTTAGCACTGTTTGGGGAGTGTGTATAACCGTTTGGAGGTGGGCAAGTTGTAATCGTGGTAACCCAGTTTAAATGGTGAATTGTGAATATGGGATCACAAAAGGGTTCCCTTGTGTTTCCATTGACACTAGACTACAAGGCATAGCCGTGTGCAGCAGATTGGTGCATCATGCACTGTCTTGACTGTGGCGAACTGAGACACATTCGAACGGCTGTGATGAACCATCGTGTATCCATAGACTATGATCTGCTGTACCTCTTCACAATCCGCAGTACAAGTTCCAATCATAATTCTTGCTTGTCTCATGATAAATAACGAGGGAGACCTCTCAAGAACCCTTCTTAATTTTTCTGCAGATGGCCCACCATCCCCTCTTGACAGTACTTATTTCCAAACCCTTTCTGCTCCCCTATTTCTGCTTCTGTGCCTCGCTTTTTTCCTGGCTGACTCTCCAGTCACCATCTCTGTCCCATCGCTCAAAGTACTCCCCCCTGCCATTCCCGCTTAGCCTCCCCTGCTCTTCTGTCACTTTCCACTGCCCCTCCATTATGGTACATTTCCACTGTTTTGTCTGTCACTTTCCACTGCCCCTCCATTATGGTACCTTTCCACTGTGTTGTCTGTCACTTTCCACTGCCCCTCCATTATGGTACCTTTCCACTGTTTTGTCTGTCACTTTCCACTGCCCCTCCATTACGGTACCTTTCCACTGTTTTGACTTGCCAAGTTCTCTGTAAGTCACCCAGCACCTCTGACACTCTCAAACTAAAAACAGCCCCTTTACACGCCCACCGTACACCCCAACACAACGCCATGTCCTCATCCTCACCTGACCCTTGTGTCTGCCTGATGCTGCAGTCACTCTGTTCCAGGACATCCTAGAGCATCCACCTCAAGACTGAAGTACACCACAATTTCTATTAGTGTGCAGGGGAATGCATCTAAGCACATTACCAGCACCCTTCAGTCTTCTCATGTACAGTCTATACATAGTTTCTGCATGCTAGGTGCCATATGTTGTCCAGCGGTATCACAGCTCACTGCACCAGCCATGCTTATATCTCAACAATTAATATGCTGCATACTGATGAAATAAGGCTGTGGATGTGTAAGACACTTCTTTTGCTGCGGGCTGCAGATGTATAACCCGTGCTTGATTGAAGAGAGCCTTTTCTTCTCTTCCCACCCAGTTTATAACATTTCTTTCTGTGAAAAGCCCCACAGGTTTTTTGAGGGAGCATTTAGGGCCTCATTACTCTGTCGGTCTCACCGACATACAGACCATCAGTCCGACCACTGCATTACAATGCAGGCGGTCGAACGGTAGAGGTCTGGGGGTAAGACCGCTGCCTCCGACAGGATCTAAGATCCCGTCTTGGTGGCGGTTGGAATCGTATCCCTAACATGAGGGTGGTGCCTGTGCAGGCTTGCAATGTCCCTTTCCGGCTGCCTTTTCATGGCGGTCCGACCGACATAAAAAGTTAGCCGGACAGGGACTTTGGGGGCAACAAGCAGGGCCCCCATACCCTGTGGCCCACTGTAAAGTGGCCCTGGGGACATTTGTAGTCCCCCTCACACATTCATGCACTGTGTGCCAGGCACCCCATTGTGTCTGCCACACGGTGCATGGATGTGCGCAAAGTGCTTTTTTAACTGCGGCTTACTTATGCTGCAGCCCTTTTCCAGTAGAAACAAGCATTGCTAAATGCAATCGTTTTTGCCAAGCATTGGTAAATGCATTGTAAAAGTAAGCGGAAAGTAGTCCCGCCATCAGAGTTAGAGAAAGTTTAATGTGAAAGCCAGAGAAAGTTAGGCAAACAATGAAAATGTAGGAGAATTGTAGGCAGGCATGCTGCCACGAAAATAATTCTTCAGATGCAGCGGCAAAAGTAGTTCCAGCCATTGAGGCGGATGAGAATGAGTAATCAGGCATCAGGAAACTGATAAGAGAAGCACACTAAAGAAACAAGCATTGGTAAAGGAAATACAACACTCAACCAATAGAAACAAAGGAAAACTAAAGTGACAAGTCGACAGACAAATTGGAAGAGAAGGTGGGATGTAAGCCCTTTTTAAGATATATTGAATACAATAGATTTCACAAGCACAGCGCTGTGCAGGCGAAACCTAAAAAGCATTTTTCGACCGCCACCACTTTGGTCTAATCAAAATTGGGCGGTCGGACTGCCGCTGTCTGCCTGTCCAGCGGTCTCGGACTGCTGTGATGGCGGGTAGCGGTCCGACCTTTCCGTCATCATAATGATGCCCTTTGTGCCTCATTCAGAACTTGGCGGACGGGTTACTCTGTCACAACAACAAGGGATATCCCATCCACCGAAATATAAATTCCATTATATTTCGGTGGACACACACACACGCACGCACGCACGCACGCAAACTCTGTCTCTCTCTCTCTCTCTCTCTCTCTCTTTCTCTCTCTCATTTTCGCACTCTCTCACTTTTTCTCTCTCCTTAATATTAAACAAGCAAATTCGGGTCAAATGAAGTCCACAAACTTAAGAAACAAGAGCTAACAGTGGAACCTTCACTTGACCAGCACCTAACCTTCTATGACTCAATCTGTAATGACCCTGTATGTGAGGGAGAAACGTGTGCACACTCAGTGGCACCCACTGTTGAAATGCCTATTCCCTTAGGAATCCAAATGTATTACAAAAAACAAGAGGTGCACCACAGATAATTGGAAGACAAGGGAGTCCTTTGTCATTGATGAATTGTCTTCAAAGGTCATACCTTATAAACATTTTATTTTTCAATTTATATAATAATTTCAAGAGACATGAGCAAACAGTTTATATGACTTTACAGAACAGACCAGCCGACAATACGATTCTAGTGGTAGGTTAGGTTTCTCTCACTTTGTTCCTTCTTTTGGTTTCTGTCTATTGGTATCCTCGTTACCTACTTCTGTTTGTCTTATCTGTTTTGAGTTTGTTAGTTCAAAAAACAAAGGCATATCTCTCTGGTCTGGCCCTGCAAATGTGGTAGCACTTTTATTAGACTGAAATGTGATACATTGTTTGGAATGCCTAAAGTTAATTCTCTAGGTGGAAACAAAATGACTATCAGGTTTAAATGTACCTCATAATTGAAATCAGTGTATCTAACCACTAGGTAACAATGTCGTCTTGTTTTGTCATTGCTTTTATGGTGTTTATATTTGTGTATAAGTATTTTTATAATATGTATATGTTTTTTATATGTATGTTATTTATATGTACACATCTTTCTGTTTATTGTTTGACAGCCCTGAAGAAGTCCTGTTTCAGGACGAAACGCGTCGGCTGGTCTGTTCTGTAAAGTCATATAAACTGTTTGCTCATGTCTTTTGAAATTATTATATAAATTGAAAAATAAAATGTTTATAAGGTATGACCTTTGAAGATAATTCATCAATGACTAAGGACTCCCTTGTCTTCCAATTATCTGTGGTGCACCTCTTGTTTTTTGAAGTCCACAAACTATTTATGTTATTGATAGCTTTCAAAAATTAAGATAATGGAAAACGAAGACATGTAATTGAGAATCCTCTGGTTAACCTTTTTGCTATTAACACCCTTTTTTCACACAGGAATGATGAAGGAAATACTAGTAGATTAAGAGCCCTATAGAGAGATACCAGCAAGTGTTGGGTCGATCGTTCTTCGGTCACTGATGCTTGACTGGTCCCTGGTGGCCAAGCTCTGCAGCGGTGTCACTGGGCTCACGCGCCGGTCCAGGGATCTGCTTACACGTCGGTGTCATTGTTAAACACTGCACCGTGGAGCAAGCAGCATTAATCTCACCCCGCCTGTTACCTGATTAGCGCATGTTTGGCGACACTGACTATCACTTATTCAAGACCTGCCTCGTACCTGTCAGTGGTGGCTTTTCAGCCAGACGCGGTGATCAGGCATTCCACGAAAGCCCTGTTTTTTGAGGTAAGATGGCTAAAAAATGGGAAGCGATGAAGTAAGCAACACCAGACAGAAATAGCGCACTTTTGCTTCTTACTGCTTTACTCATTGTAAAAGAGGAAGTGAAAACCTTTTTTTATTGCCTAATTTCACTGTTTGAATCTTTCAGATGCATTATTTTGCAGAATAGTTTTCCTTTTTGCGTAGACCTCTGCAAAGTATTGAGGCAATAGGTGTTACCTGGAGTTACATTACTGATGCAGATCATCAGACATAGATTAAAAGGTCTATATACAGTTTAGCAGTCTCATTATTAAAAAATTCTAAAATATTTAACTGCATATACATATCTATAAGGGCTTGGGGTCATCCATTTTCAGCCATTGGCCTGTTCTAGTGTCATTCACATTTTGTTTCCCGCCCACAACAGCAAGCAGTATGGGGCAATGAGTCAGCCCACTTCCGCATTGGCTGTATTGCCCTAAGAGTAGTGTTATTTTTCTTGATCACAAGTGCACATCCACCTGAAAAGTAATTCATTATGTGTATGTATGGGGAACAGCCATTACAACGCGGTTTTTACCACGCGCAGCTTTTACATCGCATGCGTTACAACGCATGCGATGTTACAACGCAATGGCATTACAACGCAAGTCTTTACATCGACTTGCACTAGATGGCGTGCTAACATTACAAATAGTGTAGTTTACTATCCCAACACCTTCCCTACTGTTAAGTGGACTGGAGTTGGAATAGTAAATTACACTTTTCTAATGTTAGCACGCCATCTAGCGCAAGTCGATGTAAAGACTTGCGTTGTAATGGCATAGCGTTGTAACATCGCATGCATTGTAACGCATGCAATGTAACTGTACGCGTTGTAATGACACGCGTTGTAATGTCATACATCCGTATGTATACATACACACCTGTTTCGGTTCCTTTCTTTGATTTTGAAGAGGGAAGCTCAGTTAGCCAAAAAAGCTTGAAAAATAAACAAACAGATTTATGAAGCTGACTGGGCTTGCCTCTCAACAAAATCAGGAGGAGGGCGAGCCCAGGCATCCCTGTATAATGACTGTGCTTCTGAAGAGGCTCAGGGAACACTTTAGAAGAATGGAGCTGCATTTGTCTTTCTCTTCAGGTAAGAGAAAGCTCCTGCAGGGCTCTCAGATTTTTTTGAGTGGGGTATAAATATCTGAATTGCATTTACCTGTAGCTGTGATTGCCGTAGGGTGTGATAATAATGCTTAACAATTGTCCTTGACATATTTGTTAGTGGCTGAAAGAGCGCTACTTATCTGTTTAAAAAGTAGACATTGAGATATTGGTTCTGGTTGCACCTACATCAGATTCCCACCTGTTTGAATGGCATGTAAGCTTGGAATTGAAGGACCACATTATCAAACAACCTGGGGATCATCTTTTTTTGCAGATCACACTTTTGCTCCTCAGATCAGCAGGGTGGTAAAAGGCTTCCACACTATTTGTTTTATTTTTCCAAATATCCTTCTTACTGCTCCTTCAAACCCAGTGCCAAGTGGAGCTAACTAGAGACTTGGCAATACTTCTTCTACATCAGGTTACCAGAGAATCTGAATGACAGATTGCAAACTGTGCTGTTTATGCAGCTAGATTCATTTCTAGAAAAAACAGACCATGGAAAAGCTTGATTGGAAATTACTCTAATGGTACCCATTGAGATCTATAATTAAAATCAATTTCTTGTGCACAGTACATCATTTGTACCGGTTAATAGGCTGTGTGTCCTTGCAGAAATCAATAGCCTACAATACACCCAGTCAAAGCTCGCTGATCAACCATCTTTAATCTAAAGCATCAACAAGGGTTCGAAAGACTAAAACACAGAGGCAAATTTCTGTTAATATTCAGGCCCTTATTCTGAAATGATTGGAAGTCTTTTGTGAGGGCAGAGCCTGGCTGTGAGCGATTCTGAATGGGTTGGACTGGCATTTAAGTGCAACAAAAAAGGAAGTATCCGAAAAATACCCTTGTTGAGGTTTTCAAATCTTGCAGTGTACCTAGCCCTCCAAAGTCAGTATGTGGTGACCCTGTAGCTCTACTAAAATATGAATTAACTAAAAAAAATGCTTCTATTCCAGAGGCAGAGGCTGTCTTGTATAGCTGTAAACTTAGATTCTTTTTGTTGAGCTGTTTGATTCAATCATCTCATTGTTACATCTCACCTACACATTCTAGCTGTGAGAGACCTTTTTTGGGCTAAACCAAGAACTTACAGTGCCGTTAGAGCCCGCCCACTGCTCCATTGGTTGGCTTTGTTGTTACTTTGATTTCCTTGCTTGATATTCAATGGCTTTCCTTTCTCTTCTTTTACTCCCTTCCCCGGAGCAAAGCCTCTTTACAAGCCTTCAGACTGGCTGACTAGCATCCACCCAATGCTCACTTTTAGGGAGCAACTTAAAAAAAAAATGTAAGCACTGAATGACAGTACATTAATTTTCTTGTTAACTCCCACTTGTGCTCCTACCCTAGCCAACCCCCTCCCATGCTCCGTGTTGCTCTTTTCCTCATTTGCTGCCCTCTCTTATGTGCTCCTCTTCGCTGCACTCCAAGTTGCTGTCTCCCTTACACTGTTTTCCACCCTAGTCCCACAACTTGCTTTATTTTTATTTTATTCCCCTACACTATTCCCAGTTGTTCCCCACCAGCAGCTCTAAGTGGTGACTTCCATTGTGCATCAATCATAAAAAAATAAAGCCTGTAATCATAATACTGTATGTGTGCTTACAGAAAGATGCAAACGCCAATAATGGCCCTGCCAGAACACCTTTTTACTTCTTTTTTTTGCTAATGTTGTGCAACATTGCCAAAAACATTACAAAAGCCAATGACAGGTCCAAAAAGCCTAGCCTATTGGCTTTGTCAATGCTTGTTTTTCTTTGTACCTGCCTCTTGTGTTCTCCTTTAGGCGTTTTATGGTCTAACTTGATGGAACAGCTGTTGCCAGACAATAATGAGAGAATCATCAGAAGACAGACTTTGGCTCCACCTACATGTTGGAAGCCAGGAGTACATGTGTTGAGTGGGCAGAAGTTGTGTGCTTCCACCAAAAAAGTGTTTGCCCTCCACACAGCTGTGATCATTTTGTTTATTTATCAAGCTACCCGAGCTTGAACTTTCAGGGACACACGTATGCCATTGCACTGCTATTAAGGTGCCATTTAAATCCATGGATTTGTAGGTCTGGCTTGACTGTGCATTCATAAGCCAGACTTATTGGCATTGCCAATGCTTGTTAAATTTAGGCGTGTGTGCTGCTCTTCGCATGATTTAACTGCATTATATTAATACTGTAAATACATAGAAAATCAACCAACTTTATTGCCAATGTTGTGCATCTTTATTAGTAGCTAGCTACCCAGTGTGTGATTGCCGATTTCAATCAAGTGAGTTCTTTCTTTTGAGGTGAAAGATATGTCGTGTTATACTTCATGCAGCTCTGGAACATGTTTGGTGTTCTTTTGTATTGTATGTATTTGAGATTTTCATGCAGTCAAAATAATCCAGAATGAGAAATTTTTGACTTCTGGTGCATTTAGTTTGTCCATTGCTGAGGATTGCTGTTGTACATTCCAGTCCCAGGAAATGATGTTTAAAGCACTTCTCACATACAGGAGAACAGTCTGTTGTAGGTTGTGTTTATTAGAGTCATTATTTGTCAGCAGGCATCCTTTGTATTCCTGGTAACTTTCTTGTAGCTTTAACATTGTCCCTGTGCTCCTCCTGACTTGAACTATTCATTCAGTGAGCCTTCTTTATCCATCACACTCGGATTGCCATAGAAATCCAATCAGTCTTCTGAAATAGCTGAAATAATCTTTGAACGTTTCCACTTTGTTATAACTAGTGATGTTCATTCTTTCATTTTTTTTACCCTTGGTGGTGCTTTCGTTTGTAGTGTTGAATGTCCTGCTACAGTGAATCTGATGATGCTCAAAATGTTGCTAGACTCTGTTTAATGATAGTTCTACACTCACTTTTTAACATGGGGGCCACCAGTCTCTTGATCAGGCCATAACACAATTAGCACTTGGTTGAGCCAATACTAAACGCCTTTTTATCTGCACACTCTAAGGGAGATTGCATGCTGGATCTCCATGGTAAGTTTGTGTAATATGTCATGATTGTGTGCTTTGATGTCCCCTTGGATCTCCAGTATGACTTGGAGTAGGAGTAGGATTGCTAACCCCCTGGAGCAAGAACCCTGTCAGTGCACCAGTGCCAATTAGAATTCCAATTGGACTGCAACCCATACACAAGCTGTGGAAATACTGTGCAATAATACTACTTGCACTAACAGAGTGCTTTTACTTAGCGCTTCCTCAGCACTATCGCCATTTTGAAGTTCTATAAATAAAATGTGTAACTGTTACCCGATTTAATAATATGTATTACACAACTGTGAAACACATTAACACAAACTCTGCAGAATGAGTAAAATGTTCAAAAACGGAAAACTTAATTTGCGGCTTCCAAACGATGGCTCGTTCAAGCTGATGGATATTTTATTTACTAGCTTTCAGCACAAAATAGGTCCCTCTGGTGTGTGTCATAAAACCGAAGCAAATATCTGCCTTCATGCAGAAGTGGATTCTGATGCAAATGTGTAAAGAAGAAAATGTAATACTTGCACGCAGCTTTGATAACCAGTGGTGCGCGCGCACCACAGAGGAGCGGGGGGAGCGAGCGCGGCAGCGAGGCAAACGCGCGCTGCGGCGCGTGCTAGCCACCGACGGGAATGAGCGGAGCAAAGGTGGGACATGCGCCTGCCTTGCCCAATTGCGTGCTGGCTGTTTAAAAATAAAACTTGCGAAAGCCAATGGCAGCCGCGGAAAGCAAAACCACACGCATGAGCGTGTGAGCAGCTTTCAGAACCCCATACAAAAGGGCTCTCTCTGCGCGAGCAGTGCTACGCACTGCAATGCAGGCGCGAGCCCTAAAAAGGAATGAAGCAATGTATTACACGGTCAGCGTAACCAGCAAGAACATTTCTAACATGGTTAGTGAGTTCTTGACATCCTAACGCTCTTAAGCTATTTCTAGACCCTAAGCTACATTTTAGTCGAAGCAGTAAATAGCAAGCCTGTTTTCCAAGTTTCTTAAGATGGCTCACAGAGCATACCTGTTTTTGTTAAGAAAATAGCAACGCAACTATTCTCTATAACAGCTTTGCCTGGGAATGAATAAGATTGCAAGACTGAAAGCCACATCTCTGCACTGCTTTCGTCATCGCGTCCTACTGAGACTGGTTGGAGCTGTAAACCGGCATGACCTCTGGTGTAACAGTCCTAGTGCGATGCCCTTCTGTCTCATTATCATTACTTGAGTTTTTATCGTATCCAATCACCGATTTGATCTTATATTTATAAAATAAAACCGCAATTGCAGATACTAAAACATCAACAAGACTTAACAAAAATTGTGATTAATGTGCTATCTCGTTTCACATACTTTATTATATCCTCATAACTAAAAATAATGAAAACATGTCTGCTAATATAATGAGCGTCCATGATGTTATGGCAGCATCCAAAACTGAAAACAATAACATATTTCAGCCTAGATGGTAAGCAGATTTGATGTCAACATTTTTGTGTGTGTCTAAAAACATCAACCTTCTAAAAAAGAGATCAAAGAATCTGAAAGCAAGCACAGAGTGAAAATAACAGAGGCTTAAACCAGAACTATCACATTGTTCACAGCACCCAGATTGTATGTAGTTTGCATGGTAGCACTAGAATACATAGAGACGTGGCTGCCATATGTCGGTGTATCTTATAGGGACATAGAATGCTTTGCTGGATTTAGTGGTAATCTTTGCTGCTTTTCCCTTTCTCCATCCTGCACATTCCAGAGATCCCTCTTTGGTTCTACTCTCAATATTGAATTATATGCATAACCAAGTGAACTGTCTGCCTCAAATTTGGATCCACATGAAATGAGCAATAAAGATATTTTATTGCCCAGTTACCCTTGACCAAGCAAGTTTTTACACAGATCAGCCTGTTATCTGACAAAGTTGCACCTAAACAATTTTGTGAACAAAGACATATCCAAGGTACACACTTTCAAAAGAGATGGGATACCTGCCCCTCCTATGCGCTCTGCATTCTGTTTTAAGAGAAAGAAAATACCCCAGCAACAGCATCTGATTGGTTAAAAGGTAGTTTTGAAGCCAATACAAAACTGAGAGTGACGGCTCCTCGTGGATGGTTACCATGAAGCTGTGGCACACCTAAAAAGGAAAACACATTTTGTCAAGATTGGTCCCTCCCTAATGTTTGGGGCTAACTTTGAATCGGAGTTTAGAGCTGGGTTCAGGCCAACTGCCTCAAGTCTGGCGCATTTGGCTTATCTAGTTTTCCCTTTTTAGGTCTCGCCTGAGCCAGCACATGCGCTGCCCTGCGAGACATTTAGTAGGTGGGTTTTCCAAGTGCTGCCACAGGCTTTTGGAGGCCTAAAGTTTGCGTGCACGTGAGCATGCACGCGCGCAGCCGCCATCTGCGATCACGATCACTTTCACTTTCGCGGGCCAATGCTTGTGGTATATGTTACAGGAAAGCAGTAGTGTAGGGTCGCTGACAGTGAGAGGTGCATGTCTGACTTTTTAGTTATTACGTGGACTATGGTGATCTTGAAGGGTGGTCGGACTGCGCATGGTCTTGTTATTCTGCTGGCTGCTGCAGCACCGGTCTCCCGCCAAACCCTGTTGTCTGGAGCCTACCCCTCTCCCTATCTTCACAGCACCCTAAACCTGGTCCTGATACCTGAAATCAGTTTGTAGTGTGATAGTGAAGTTCCAACTCACAGGAAGTGATGTCACTTCTTGAGCACCTCACAATAATGGGTTAGTTGCGGGATCAATACAGGTGCACTGTATACAATACCGTTTCTAGTAATAGAAATATATTTTCGAAGACATTATGGGACTATGTATGATGATTGTTGTAAATGTCATCATAAAAATAAAAATGATACAAAGCATATGTAACATCAGTTAATTTTGCCAAGAGCAACTGGCTGTGGCAACTTCCACACCGAGCAATTACCTAAGGCAAAGTAGCACACTATTCAGTGCCACATGAAATATAGCAAATGGCCTGCAAATGTGCCTTTTTTTTTTTAATTAGGAGCGCTCCAGAAGCAAAATGTAAATTTATGTGGAGCGCTGCAAATACTGACGACTTTCCTGACAATACCCCCCTCTGTTCCGCTCGCGCCCACCTCCCTACGGAACATCTCTTAATTGCTGTTCCACGGAACGCGCCTTTGAGTCACAGGTCGTGAGCGAGCGCAATTATTCAGCTCTGCACCAGAGCACGTTGTGTTCCTCCGGGCTGTAATTTGTCTGCTGCTTGCGCCTTGATACAAGATCCCACAGCAATTCATCTCCAGCAATTTCGAGCACGCATCTCCACTGGGGACGAGGAGTTTACTCAAGGAGACTTTTGAACGATTGAGACTTCTATTCCTTCCTTCCACTGTCTCTGGTTCATATTTCAGTGCACATCGTCCGTGGTCATTGCATTGAGGGTGACCTGGGCTGTTCATGCGGCAAAGACATTGGGAAAAGATGAGACTTGGGCCAAAGGGGGCTCAGCGCATCTGGAGTAAGTCATGTTTTCTGATTAAGACCCTGACGTGTGACTGACTTACCCCAGTCACACCGGCCTTCTAGAGCTAGGCTTGGCACTTCCATAAGGTGCGTATGGACGTCATTTAGGGGACTCCAGGGGTCGCAGCCGCGACCCCTGGCTTGCCCCTTGCTACCTCTGGCATTACATTTGCAACCCTGGCTTGCTCTCATGCTGGTAAGCAGCATGAGAGAAGCACCATGAATGGAGTGAGCGGCCTCTCTCAGCATTCTCAAGTGTGCGGGAGGCCTGTATTTTCTCTAACCCAGCCGTGTTAAGACAGCTAGAATAGAGAACTTTAAAATGTGCATGTCTGGCTGGCCGTCGCAAGACAGTGGGCCCAAAAGACATGAGCACTTTAAACTGATGTGCACAGCTTCCTGCAGCCACTCAGCAGCAATGGCCCCGCCCCGACCTGACACTTGGTTCAGAATGGGAGGATGGAAAATAAAATGGGAATAAATTAATGTTATCGTCATTTTATTCTGTGGGCAGTGGGATGACACTCCTCGGTCCTAACGGAGGAGCCGATCCTGCCTATCTGACAGCTCCCGTAAGTAAACAAGCATTGGCATAGCCAATAGTTCTCGCTTTTGGGACCTTATAAATATTTAGTTATGCAGCATAATATCCTTGGTGCAACAACATCAACTGTTGCATGGCTAAACACTTATAAGGTCCCAAAAGCGAGACATATTGGCTATGCCAATGCTTGTTAGTTCATGAATCTCTCCCAGCCTTTGTAAAAGAAGAGGACCAGAGGTATTATTTTGGTTGTCCCCATTTTAGGGCTATTCTCTAGAACCGAGGAAGGTACTTTACTGCTGCTGCATGTGCAAGCAGTGGCAGCCACTGACTATCTTAAGTGGTAGGGCGGCTGTGGGGGTAGAGTAGGGGTTTGGGGGGAGGGTTAAAATAATATAAAAGAAAAAAATAAAACGGACCAGCCGCTCCCGCTGGCTGCCGCCTCACTGCTCCTCTTGTTGTCGTCGGGCCGGAAGGGGATGGGCCCTAAGGGCACAGGCTCCACACCCAATCCAGACGTTGCTCTCACATGAGAGCAGCACCAGGATTGGTCTGAGCAGCCTCATTTGCTGCTCAGATGGTGCATTGGAGCCTTTGCCTTTTCCCCAACCCGGCTGTGAAACACAGCCAGATTGGAGAAACATAAGTGGGCATGTGTGTTGGGCCGGCCTAGGACAGTCGGCCAAGCACACATGCACACTTATGAGTGCTCTCTTCTGCTCCTCCCTGACATGCCTGGCCCGCACTATAGTTATTGCGAGGCTCAGACAGACAGCATAAATACAATTATAATAACTGTGTTACTGTCATTTTGTTTATCATCTGCTGGTGCGTGCTGTGTGGCGACTCTCCTCTGCCATTACGGAGGAGCCACCCCTGTGTGAAAGAGACAAAGAGATGGCTGGTCTTGCAGGTACAGGACCTGCCTTATCAGCCCGCATCACACGTCCAGCATTCCACAACCATGCATAGTGGAGGCCTCAGATCCTGAGCTTGGAGAGATCAGTAGCCTGCAATTGCTTCTGTGTGGGATCTGCACTATCCCTTGGGATTGGTCTCAATGCCTGTTTTCTTTACCTTGCTGCCAGTGGCAAAGCAAGGGAGGGCCGGGGTCCGAGTTTTGGGGGCAGCAGCCTCCCCTCACCCCCACTTTTACCTGCGCCCGTCGCAGGAATTGCGAGCACCCCCAGCTCCTACATGCGGCTGCCATGGGCAACCGCCGCAGGAACTGCCACAGGCGGCACAATGTCCTGCTACGCCAATGCTTGATCCTAACTTATGAGCGCCTATGAAGTAACACTGCTATCCTGCATCGCCTTGTGCCTTTTCATCAAGTGATGTCCACGTGAAGCTTATGTGCCTTGTGCATATGTTTTGCATTCTGCCCTCACATGATGCTGATTTCTTTGTGAGGCCTATGTGTCTGCACCATGCATTGCTGTGCACCTCTTAGAATGATGGTGATGCCTGTGTTGGGTCCAATTACTACACCACTTGTAACCCCTCATTGCCACTACGCCCCACTGGCAGGCAGTAGCTGAAATAACGTGCAACTACTACTTGTCTGGCAGTGCTGTCACATGTGATCCCTGTGCATGGCTGAAAGAAGCTGTATACCAATGTAATTAAGGGTGTGTCTTAAAACTGATGCTGATGCTGTATTGGTGCATGGTTCTGAATGATTTGCCGGTGGGCGTTGGTTCTGCGCTCCGATTCACTCGGTGTGCTTAATGGCTACAGCTACGGCCACGGCGCTTTGTTTGTTCCCGGTTTTGCTGAGCTACGGTTGATCCTTCACGGATGTGTCGGCTGGTGGGCGTTGGCTCTGTTCTCCGATCCGCTTGAGTAGCGGGATGGTGTTCAGCTGGGAGCCTGTTTGAATTTGCCGCTCCTTCTACGCCGTCCAAGACCTGGTCTTCACGCGTCGACGGACTGCTGGGGGTGCTTTGGATCGGAGGAAGTTGGTGCGGAGGCACTGGCTGTATCAGGTGGAGCTCTGTGAGCTGGTTGGAAAAACGGCCAGACTTCATAGCCCCCCCACTGTCAACTCGCCGAGGACGAGCTAAGGCACAAGTGGAGAAGGACGCTCATTCTACAGTCCGAGAGTGTTTGGCAGATACTGGGGCGAAATTTTCAGAATATTGAGGTGGTGCTTCCAAGTTGGTGTGCGGTGCGGTGTGGTTCCTGGCGCTTTGCTGCCCTGGCATTGGCGAGTCTGCCGAGCGGAGCAGCTGAGGACTACATTTCCCATCAGCCCTAGCGGCGGCGGACCCGGAAGCGGGCTGACGATCTTTTGCGCCTGGAGGCGCTTAAATATCACCTGTGACACCGCATCGCGGGACCGCGGGTCAGCGCCGGGAGAAGCCCGGGACAAGGGCGGGACTGTCTGTGGCCGTCCGAGGTCGTACAAGGTTGGGTTGGGCCACCCCCTGTTCACCGAGCTCCGTGCCATTAGATAAGTAGACTGTATTCTCACCATTAACTTTCTGCTGCTGTGGGTCTGTGCTCCGTGTATTGGTACCCGATCTGGACTGAACTCACTTGTGTAATGTCAACGCGCTCTGGTAAAAGCTTGAGGGGGGGTGGAGGGGGAGGGGAGGGAGATGGGGGGAGCATGATTGGCACCATGGACCGTTTTATCACCCGCGTGGCCAATGTGATTGACAAGGAAATTGGCATGGCCGAGCGCCGTTTGTCACGAGGGCCTTTGGTACTCGACGATCATCGTTGGGACCGATAGCTTTGGTTCCTTCACCAGAACGCAGCCAGGAGCCCCCTTTCCCTGTCCCTTTTCCCATGGACCATCCCCGGGTGGCAGCCCTGAGAGCTAATATAGATGATCTTGAAATGCTGACAGCCTCAGTACTTCAAGTTGAAAACAATATGGCCACAGATTCTGTGACCAATGAGGCGGACACCATGCTTTCTCCCTCGGCCAGTCTTCCTAATCTTGTAAAAACACCTATTGTTCCGACCCTAGTGGCACAGGCGGATGTACATCCTGTCCCTATTAAAAGGAAAAGGCTGCCCACCCCGCAGAAAGGTAATTCGGCTAAAGTCTACAAGAGGCCCAGGCGGGTTGGTGCCAGGTCGGGCGGTCCTCACAAGAAAGTGGGGCGAGACTCTTGCCCGCCGCAGGGAGATATGGAGGAGGGCTTATCGGGAGGGACAGCGGTTACTAGCCGTGAAGTATCGCTTGGTGGTTTCCCAACACAACCATCCTTGGATCCCTTACTCTCCGCAAATTTAGAGAAAATGATGAAAGCTCTACTTCTCCCGGTGCTAGATAAAATTGGGGGGCTCTTACAGCGGGTGGACAAAATGGAGCAGGTAACCCTGGACAATTTTTTCTCTCTAAAATCATTTATTAAAGTACAGTTGAGAAATAGGGAGGATGGCCAAGGGAGTGGGGTTGACAGTAGGGAGCCACATACAGTGCCTCAAAGTTCAGCCTCTGTAGTAGACATCTTACCGGTTGCACCTGAGGCGCCTGAATGTGCCCAACAGCCTACTGTTATTGTTGCAGGGTCGGGGAGGAAGCCTAGTCTGTTAGTAACTGAATCTGCAGATAAAATAAAGCCCACTAAAACTGCCAATATTACATCATGTAAAAAGAAGACTTGTCCCATAGCTTCTGGCATCCCTGCCAAAGATAATTCTATTACTCCAGCTACTAAGCCTGTGGCTTCAAGCCTATCTGTGATCCCAAATCCTGAAGTACTTAAGCCTTTAAAGGCTCATACACACCATACAGGCGAGGGATTAAGAGAGGGAAGGGTGAATAATATCAATCTCCCCCCTGCTTGTCAGCCATACGTAGCGGTCTTGACTGGGGTGCCTGTGCTTAGTCCGGGCAAGCGGGAGACCTTCGAGGATCTGTACAACAAGACTCTTTTTTGGCTTAAAGAAAATAGGCCTTTGCCCAAACCCTTGGAGGGACGGATCATCCACGTTAGGAGAGTTGACTGGATCGGTTCTAAACAAAAAACCATAAATGGGGATTGTATTATTGTAAACTTTGATGACCGAAGAGTGGCTAGTTATGTATGTAGTGGGCCCCAGAGGGAGTATAGCCCAACCGCCAGTGGGGGTCAAATTGGTATCCACGACCTTAGTTACTTCAATCCCCCAAACTTGCCTGGGAACACAGCCGGTTCCTCTGGGTGGGAGGAGGGAGGTGGCAGACAGTTTTATGGACCCCTCCTCTACCCTAGCTCCTATGATAAGCCTCCACACCTGTCACGAGATTGGCCTTCGCAACATTATTGACATATTGCTTGCCCAACATGGGAGACGCACATTGAAGCAACAGAGGAGTTATCAAATAATAATCTAATGACTGGTGTAGGATTGGTGAGGCCTCCCACTTGTACTCTACCCAATCTAAATTCCTCTAGGGAGCAATTGCAATCATCCTTGTCACGTCCTAAAACATTTGCTCCGTCTCTCCCAATTAGGGATGCACTGAAGGAGGTCATTGTACTTAAGGAGACCACATCGTTGCCGTCCACTAAGGCGACTGCAACTACTGCTAGTGCCCCTCTTGTTAGTAATTTGGAACTAGGGAGCGATGGGGGTGGCAGTGTCCCATTGAAGGTTGTTAGTTGGAATATAGCAGGACTCGGACGGAACATAGGTATACCAGATTGGAATGCTATGATAGAGTCATTTGGGATTTGCTTGTTCCAGGAGACTTGGTCCCTGGAACCTCAACACAAGATGGGCTACTCCACCTATTTTGTCCCTGCTATACGTCCAAAGGGAGGGAAAGGTCATCCCTCGGGAGGGCTGACAATCTGGGTGAATATCTCCCTGCGATATTCCATCAAATTTATAACTACGAAGTCACCTGATCTCCAAAGGCTAACAGTCAGAGGTCCCTGCGGAGGGAAAGTATTCGAAATTCTCAACATTTATGTTAGAGGAGCACGGGGGGGTTCATCTACGTTATCCTCAACTGGCATTGATGAGGAACTCAGGAACATTAAAACCGATGCCTTTATCATGCTAGCTGGGGATTTTAACTGTACGTATGAACCCCTTGCTGTGGATGATGTACTGGGTAACAGAGAAGACGACATTAGGAGAGGTATCCCTTCACTGCAAATTCCGCCAATCAGGAGATGGAATCAAGGTGTTATTGATTTTAATGCACTCTGCATGGAGCATGATCTTAGAGCCACTAATGGTAGATCCAACTCTGACCAAATGGGGGCCCACACGTTCAACAGAGTAGGGCATTCCTCACAGATTGACTACATTCTGCTGAACTATTGTTTGTGGCCTTACTTGTTGGATATGGTGGTTTTGCCGTCTACTGACAGTGACCATAATCCGTTGTCCCTATCCCTGTCCCCCTTTTGGTTGGGCCACTCCCCACCCCGAATCCCACACATGTGGAGAGCTACACATGAAGTATGCCCTTCAAATTGTGGCAGGCGCCTAAAATGGAACAATTTTGTTGCCAAGGAGTGTAAGATCCAGGAGGTAAAATCTATAATGACAAACATCCCTCTACGCTTAGACTCTCCCTCTACCAGTGCACGGGAGATCTCATTATTGTTTGACCAAACTATGCACGCACTAGGTGAATTATTTTTAGTCCACAATGTGGGGAAAAGACCTAATAAAAGAGGCGCCACAAAGGGCAATGTTGGGTGGTTTACCCCTGTCTGCCGAGATGCCAAAAGGGAACTAATTAAGGCGGTCAAATCCAAGAATCAAGCCTTGATTAGAGCTGCGAGGGGCAATCAAAGGAGAGTTATAAATGAGGCTAAAATAGCATGGGAGGATCAGTTTTGGCCCGATCTAAAGGCTGCTAGCTCAAGGAAGGACTCCAAGGGTTTCTGGGACCTACTAAGAGCAAGGGATAAGCCCGTGGACTCATTAATAACATGTAACATACCAGAGGACGCGTGGTTTGCCCACTTCTCCCAGCTCTACACTGTGGCCCCGGGTGTGGAGACATGTCTGACAGAATGCCACCCTATAGTATCCTGTGAACTCATTGAGGAGCAACTGTTCACAGTCAAGGAAGTGGTGGGGGCGATTACATGCCTTGTCCCCAACAAAGCTGCAGGCCCGGATGGCTTGCCAGGGGACTTGCTACGTATCAACCCAGTGGAGTGGGGGAAACTCATCGCTGCCCTACTGAATGCTAGCTTCAGTGGGGCAACTTTCCCGGGTTCATGGAAGGGTGCCGAAGTTGTTCCAATCTTCAAAAAAGGGAGTCGGACAGACCCCGCCAACTATCGCCCCATAAGTCTCTTGGACTCCTCCCAGAAAGTGGCAGGTAAAGTAGTCCTAGGCAGGATATTACAATGGGTTGAGGAAAAAGGCATTCTTTCTGATTTTCAGGCCGGTTTTAGATCAGGTATGGGGACAATAGAGCAATCCTTCCGGCTTTTGATGCTCTATTGGAAAGTAGTTGTACTGGGCAAAGGCAGTCTGTATCTTGCTTTTATAGATTTGCGGACTGCCTTTGACCTGGTTCCGCGCAACCAACTCTGGAGTGTGCTGAATGATCTGGGCATTCCTCCATACCTCTTAAGTTTACTGGTGAAGTTGCATGCTGACAACTTTGCGCAGATCAGGTGGGGTAATCAGGGTCAAAAAACAAATCGAATACCTGTAAATAGAGGAGTACGCCAGGGGTGTGTCTTAGCCCCCACTCTGTTTTCTCTGTATGTAAATGGAGTGGTGGAACACTTATCGGAAGTTCCATCAGATGCACCATCCCTGGCCGGTAGAAGAATACCTACTCTTCTATTTGCAGATGATACCCTCCTGATTTCTAAAACTCCGGTAGGCCTGCAGAGCTTGTTATCTAGCTTCAAATCTTTCTGTGATGCAAGGGGGCTAGCTATTAATACTGGGAAAACCAAGTATCTAGTTCTCAACCCTCCGAAAAAGACAGTCAAACCACCAACTCTAGATTCTGTTTCCCTAGAGAGGGTTACTGAGTTTGATTATCTCGGCATCCGCCTCTGTGACTCAATGAGTTGGAAATGTCATCTCCATAAGATGTTGCTGACCCATAAAAGGGTATTGGGTGTTCTTCTTAAGGAACAACGTGCCTCAACCCTAAAACCCATTGCACCAATTCTTGATATTTATAGGGCAAGGGGTGTTAATGCTGCATTATACGGGGCCGAACTCTGGGGGGTTTAAAAGATAGACCAGTTATCTCGCTCAGAAAGCAAGTCCTTTAAAGATCTAATGGGGCTTCCCTATAGCACCCCGACCCTCCCACTGTTATTAGACATGGGGATAAGATCAATCAGTGACCAGGCTAGGCTCCGCCCTCTCCTTTTATGGGCGAGAATCTGGAGGGTCCCAGAGCTGTCTTGCTTCGCGGCTGGCCTAACCGACGTGTTGGAGTCGCCGGGCTGCTCCAAGATTCAATGGCTGAGGGAAGTCAAGCGCCTTCTCCTCAACATAGGTCTCGGCAACGCCTGGGTCAACAGAACTGCCCCCCCAAAATCTGTGTTAAAAAAATTATATTGGAATTGGGTAGCCAATGGCAGATCTAGTGATTCCAAATTGTGCAGGACCTCCCTGGATTTTCTATTAGTAAAAGATATGCCCCTTTGTGAACCATACCTGGACATCGTCACAAAGCGTTGGGATAGGGCATTGTATTTCCAATTCAGGATAGGTTTACTTCCTGTCGGGGAACTTACCTCTAGGTGGCAGGCCTCGGCCCAAACCATTTCTTTGTGCCCATTTTGTGAGCACAGGATAGAGTCAATCCCGCACCTGTTTTTTGAATGTCCGGCCTATGTACTACCCCGCAGTAGGTGGTTAAAACCACTCTGCAAAGAACTTGGGACAAGGCACTTTAAGGAGGCCTTACGTATTTTAAAAAATGACCCACGGCCACTTTTTGCCTGTGGTATAGCCAAGTTCCTGGGCTGGGCCTGGCGCATCAGATCAACTAGGCTTTCGCATCTTGTTTAATCTGTTTTTTAATTGATTTAATTTAATTTATTGGGGTCATTTGTAATATGAATTGTATGACAATGCACTGGCTCCTTTTACTGTTTTATTGCTCTATGCTAAAATGTATTGCTTTTTAAGATATATTTCATATCGAAATAAAGCCTATGATGATGATGATGATAAGTATACCACAGAGGATACATGAGGTATTGAACTGAGCATCTAATCTTCATGACATAAGTAAGCATGCTCTGATGGTCACTTAGTTTAGGACCGTAAGCAGTTGTTAAAGTGCACACAGCTTGGCTACTTATTGCTTCTTAAAGTTCCCGAGCATATTATCTTAATCTTAAGACTTTTACCTAAAAGAATAAAGGTGCCTGGACATTATATTTAGTGTAAATAATACATGTGCTCTCTGAAGTAGACGTTCTACCACTTAGCACACTCAGATATTAGCATTTACTCGTGAACAATTCGCTACATCCTCAAAGAGGAAGTTCTTTGAAATTGGAATTTCAAAGGACCACGTCAATACGTCAGCAACCTCCTCCTCCACCCCCAGCTCGTACCACTTGATCACTAGCAATGCAGGCTTTGTTTGCGCGCGCACACACAGAACAAGTACATTGTAGGCTGAAGCAGTGCAAGCTTCCCACCGGGCTCAGGGACCACATGGCCATCAGTTGGGCAAGATTTCCTCACACGCAGAGACACGTGTCAGTACATATGTTGTCTGTCTACATGAATGACCGTCTCTGTTAGACACTGATCTTAGACTAACTGCTCGCTTTGTCAAATTCCACCTGAAAAGATTTTATTTTATTTTTAAATCATTGTGTAGTGTTGTGATTTTATTTACTTCAGTGTAATTTTTAACTCATTATGCATTGCTATGATTAAGATATTTGTTTTTTAAAAAAGATCTTTTTAGGTGGAATGGAGATGATGGACTTGTATTAGTTCTTCTTTTAACTATTGATTGTGATTTAATTGTGTAGAATGGGAATGAATATTACGGTTGAGAATAAAATGAAATAAAATACTTAAATAAACATACAGTGTGACGGAGATTATTTATACATGTCCTTTTAAAACCTATGGTGCATGCACATTTGTTTCAGATTAGCAACTAGAGGGTGCCACACAAAGAGGGTGCACAGAAGAGAAGGTTAATTGTTTATTTCTACACTACCCTGCCCCTTTTGCCAGTTAAGGGTGTCTCTCCTTTTATCTGGACCAACTGTACCAGCTCATCCACCTTTCACATAGGCATCTGATATGTCACAAATGTTGTCCTACCCTAATTGACCTTTCACATGTATGCCTAAAATGTGGCCAGCATTATCCCAGCGACATGCTTGTCACATATGCACCCCCTTTTTTCTAACTCTGCTGCTTTGCCAGAAGTGCGCCTCGACTGGCACTCTCCGCCACCATTTTTGGTCAGTACAGAGATGCATATGGCATGTGAAATGTTCTGCCCACACTTATGGTTTTGTCAAAGTGATGCCTGCGTCCGACTGGCTGCCACAGCATATTGCTTTAGAGGCACTTGTCTGTAGGAACCACTTTCCGCACCCGGAGGCTAGTCTTCTGGCTATTTTGTAATCCCTAAGTACTCTTGAGAACAGTGAATTAAGCACATAATAGTGGACCTGTTGATAAAACCGAGACAGGCATCTATCTTTGTCAGCTTTAAAAGGAACTGCCTGTACTTTGTTTTTAATTGGCAGATTTAAAAAGCAAATTTTATCGTGATATCTGGTCAAAGTAAAAAAAAACCATTGAGTTCCTGATAACGTTTTCCCAAATCAGGAAAGATGAAAGAAAATTGTGGCCCAAAGCCAGGTCTAGACCGCGAGCCATCTGTATGTGGACGCATCATTGCATTGGGAAATATTTTAGGGTAATTGCGCAATGGCTAAACCCCAATGTAAGAAAAGGTATCCCCCAGTTGCTTTGAGGTCCAAGAGGCGGGGGAAGAAAAAACAGTACAAAAGCACAACCTCTGATCTGACCTATCGCTTTTTTCACTGTGGTAAGTACTCACAAAAATGCCATTGCCCCCATAAGCAAACAATTTTTCACATATGGTTATTACTTTAGGATTTTTTTCAAAAAAATCTTTTAGTATAATTTATTTTTTGTTGGGGGCAATGGCATTTTATGAGTCCTTACCACAGTGAAAACAACGATAGGTCAGATCAGAGGTTGTGCATTTGTACAATGGCTAAACCCCATACATTAACAGCCACCCACTACCAATAACAGGACGCGTGTCTCTATATAAACTACATGAACTCTGTGAGGCAGCTGAACCTGTTTCTAACAGACCTAAAAAAGGCCCTGTGACACTTCTAGGATTGGGTGGTAATGAAAAATGTGTCAAATAGTTTAAAGGTACTACATCTGGAGTAGATATCACCACCAGGCATCCTACATCTGCATACCCTCTCCCTATGCATTAGGATGTTCAAGTGAATTCTCCTGTAGATTTAACAACTCCTTCAAATGTCGGAGGATTTTCTATTGCAACTTCAGTGTAAGTATCTGTTTCTTTGCTTGGAGCAGCTAAGCAAAAAAAACTTTTTTTTTCATTCACAAGCATGGTTGGACTCTCCCAACACAATCCGAAACATTTTTACGGCATTTGTGCACACCAGGATTCGGCTCTGCACTGTTTACCAATGAAATTCCCTTGGGCGGCTCCATTGGAGCGGAGGAGCGTCGCCCCCCTTAAGTGCCCCCCAAAGCCCCAGAGATGAAAAATAAAATTGTAATTCATTACCTTTTATTTTTCATTGTCCCATTCTTAACCAAGCGTCAGGATGGGGCGGGGCCTGCTGAATGATAGCCGGGAGGAGTGGTGGGCAGAGGGCTGCCTTTGCACTGTTTAAAGTGCGCATGTCTCTTTGGCTAGCCGTCATGAGACGGCCACCCACACAAGCGCACTTTAAACCTTTCAACCCAGCTGTCTTAAGACAGCTAGGTTGAGAGCAAGTGCAGGCATCCAGTGCCCTCAGGAGGGCCGGTAGAGGCCGCTCCCACCAATCAGGACACTGTTCATATGCTGGTTAACAGCACGCGAGCAGGCCGGCATTGATTGAGGGAGTTTACTTGGGGCCTGCACTGTAGTCCCAGCAGAAGAGTTCGGAGTGAGGAGGACATCGCCGGACATGATTGGGTAAGTGTTTTTCTTTTTTATTTCTTTTTTATTTTGTTTGCCTGCCCCCTCCCCTCAGTAAATGCCAGCCGCCACAGGCATTTGCTCTTTTGTTTTACCCTAAAATATTGAAAGCTCAGTGGAGCTGCAAGGGTGCCATGGGCCCCAACACAAGAAGTGAAATGGGCCAATAGGGCCACTCATTTTGTCATGACAATTATGACTTTTCTAGGTCTTCCTCTTCTTGAGTAACATATGTTAATCAATCAAACATGAATGTACAATTAATATAGAATACACATTTAGCTTATGTTATTTCTCTATGTCATAAGACAATCAAGTTTGCTTGAATATATCCACGTTATTTTATCTAAAAGTTGACTGTTCTGCTATACAATAGTTATTGATGTCTGAAAAGTTTCTAGAAGGTTGATAACCTTGTCTCCTTTATTGTTATTACTCAAAAGAACACAGATTCTGTTAGTTGCTTATTCTGAGAGTTTCAATAATGACAAAATAAGGTTATTAAATCTGAGCACAAGAGGTGAGAGGCTGTCACCTCAACGCCCGGTGACAGCGAGGCAGGCGGTGCAGAATCGTACCACCCATTCTTATTGAAGGCTTCCGGGAAGGGAGGCATTCAGACTTTGCTTGCTAAGCTTATCAGCACGGCTCACCTCACATGACAAGAATAGCTGGCTCATTTATTGTATTGAACACAAGCCATACTGTTCAGACTCGTATGAGGTTGTGAACCATCATTGAAACTCAAATTAGGCTTTCTGTTTTCTGCTGTGCTAGAATTAGCTTAGTGTCTGGGAGGGAGTAGCAGAAGGAGGCTAGGATTTCTGTTAGTATGCAGCAAATATGCTGGGATTTTTACTGTTATTTATGTTTTTAGCAAACGCTGCTGCCATTCTAATTGTCTTTATTGTGGTTATAATTTGTATCAATCACACTACAATTGGGTTTGGGTTTTTATAAACAAATATTTAAAATGGACCCTTTATTTGCTAGTGTTCTTGAGGATGTTCTTCCTTTATAAAAGAGGTTTTGGAATTCCAACAACCATCCCAGCAATGTTTCATGAGATTAATCATCTCTCACATTGATGCTCATTGGTTTGTGGGGTGGTTACAGCCCAAGTGGTTTTCTGTCTCTAGTTCAGTGGTTCCCAAACTTTTGACTCCTGAGGACCCCCACTGAATCACTAATGTAGGCCGGGGACCCCCAAGCAATTTTTGCAAGACACAGACAGCAGAACAACAGATTACCAACACGGCGGTGAGCAGTGCAGTTTAGGCATATTTCAGAGAGGCCTCGCGTGGCACCTGATATGACCCTCTCCTGTTAGGAGGCCCACTGCCCCCGTCTCCGGCCAACAACAAACCGCAAAGGTTACACAGTATAAGAGCTTGATATGTCTGAGTATGAAAGCTTGACAACAGACATCATTCATCGAAGGGCTTATGGAAAGTGAGCAATTGGACAGCAGCATGAAAATCCTACTGCTGATCCTGGCTGCATCTATTTTTACCCGCCTGCCAAGTAACGATAACCTATACACATGTGCCTTTCCACAGCAGCAGCCACAGACACAAAAATCAACATAAACAGCTCTATAATTGCTTGATTTTTGCTCACAAATAAGTGTCACTTGTAGTCTTTGAATGTCACTCAAAATGTCATTGAAATTATGAAAATGTCACACATAGGCAATCTGAAACATTGGCAGCTATTTTACATGAGGATGACATATAAAGGAAAGACATTTTTAAAGCACACACGTGCTTTTACTGTAAATGCGGGCGTACACTTGTAAAAAACACTCACATGCCGTTCCAGAGGGAGAAGAGCCCACCTGCCGGTTGAAATTCCACTTTCAGGGCAAAAGGGGACATATGGTAGCAAAATGCCCCGGGTCAGTGTCACAAATGTATGTGTAAGCCGCAAACTCTCCCATTTTTGCTGCCTCGGATTAGCCTCCAGCATTTCAGCAGCGCTCCTCCATAAATACCAGCATTTGTAAATAGTGGGAGGGTGGTGTGTGCTGAGCTGCATGCAGCCTAAGTTTAAGGAGGCGTAGTTGCAGGCAGTGTGGCAGCAAAATCGGTGGCAGCTTTGGCAAACATAAGGGACTGGGAGAGTTTAGGAAATTATGAAAATGTCACACATAGGCAATTTGAAACAATGGCAGCTATGTTTCATGAGGCTGACATAAAAACTGGAAAGACAAGCACGTGCGCACTTTTACTGTATATGCATGTGTACACTTAAATAAAACACTCACATGCAGTTCCAGAGGAAGAGCCCTCCTGCCAGTTCGAGGTGCTCGAATGCTCTTCAGCCTCGATACAAGAGGCACAGCTGCACTCTGCTTTAAGGGCAAAAGGGGACATATGGTAGCTAAGTGCCCCTGGGCTGGCCGCAAACACAAGAGGAAACGCACGCACTGCTGTGCGAGCTCGACGTCGGGTAACGGCAGAAGTAAATAATAAAATAATAAGCCTTAAGGCCTATCACCCTTCAGCTTGCACCTAAAGCTGAACGGTGATTGGCCAGATTGTATTGTGGTTTTGCCGCGATTGTATTGTGGTTTCGCCGCGATTGTATTGTGGTTTCGCCGCCCCTGCGCCAACATTCACAGCTCTTCTGTGCTGTGAGAGCGCATGGGCGTGTCGTTTTTCAGTAGGACTGCAGTCGCTCAAGTCTGTCCTGCGGACCCCCTGGGAATGTGTAACGGACCCCTGGGGGTCCACGGACCACAGTTTGGGAAACGCTGCTCTAGTTGATACATTGACTGGGTCCTTATTGCCAGTGCTGTAACGAAACTTGAAGGGGCCCCCCTGCAAAGTACATTGGGGACATCCTTCTCCAGACCCAGTAAGGAGCTTTCAGTCGAGGGGTCCACTGCACATGCACAGTGCCGTAGGGGCCCCGTGGAGCTCGCCCCCCCCCACACCATGGAGGCTGCAGGGGCTATTGTTATGCCACTGCCAAGGTTTCTGGAAAACCAAACTCGTGTTCTAGAGTTATCTACAAAGGTATCATTTGTATAGTAAAAGAGAGCCCTAATAAGAGTGCAGTAACCCCTTATGTCCCCGGGTCCTGGTGCCACTGTTCCTGCTGCTCTAATGATAGCTATGTCCCCTATTTTAGCTGATTGAAGTGATGTGGCATAGGTTATAAAACTGGGAATTTAGAGAGTTGCTTTTGCAGGTTTACAGATACAAATCTAAGAAACGTTGACTTGAGAGGTGCCTTCTTAACTTGAGTATTGTTTACTCTTTCAAAAATTTGGATCCCAAACCTTTGTGTATTTTCTGCCTCGCTCTAAGTAATCGCCGAAGGAAAGCAAAATGAGCTGAAAGCATTCCTACTGGTTACATCCAACTTGACTCTCCTTGACTCTTTCTTCTTCTTGGCTGCCTTAGCAGTCAGACACTTACAAACCGGTTAATGTTTCTCAGCAGTGCATTAAAACTCCACCACCTGACCTTAAAGATCCTGCCAAGTTAGTTGATTTGTTACTTTCAGAATGTATTAATTTAGCCCTGGGGCCATTACATAGCTGGGGTTGGGCTTATTTCAGTACTTTACTGTTAGACGAGAACAGGATCATCATAAGTAAGCAGTTTGAGAGGGCCTATCCGATTGTTCACAGTAACCAAACTGGTATTATCAAGTAAAGCACCTCCCGAAAATATTCCATCTTAAACAAAGCAAACAACACTTAACCACAATTGTGCATGTAATTAGACAGGCCATCACCAAAGGCACCGCCAGCGGCTGACACTGGAGCCGCAGCCTTCGCACATTATTCCCTAGACAATGTTGTGTGCTCAGCCCTTGCAGCCTTAGTTTCCTCTCTGAGCTGAGCACTAACCCCTGAGACTGCTCGACTGGACTCCAGCTCCACACCCAGTGAAGTGAAATAAAATGAAATGAAAATGTGTACAGCGCACTACTACCAGTAGGTGTCTAGGCAGTCAACATTGATCTGTGTTACTCATAAAAGTATTGTGCAGAGTCCCTTTTTCTTTGCTCAGAAGCATCTGATCCAGAGTGAATGAAGGTCCCATCTTCCTCCGAAGAGAAAGTAGCTGAGAAGGATAGTTAAATACCCACAAACCTTTGTCACATCCACATTCCCACAATCCTTTCCACTATTGCTGCAATCTTTAAATGTGATTTTCCATAATTAGGCTGACTTTTCCTTACATTGTAACATATTGCATCGGTTTAGTTTACATTTACAATAAGTCACTGTACCCTTCAAAGGCTTAGCTTTCCCCTGGGATGACAAGCACTAATCTTCTTTTGTAAATTAAATATTAATAGAAAATGTATATAGTGCCTGATTGCTCTATTAAGAGTGTCCCCGTACTAGGAATTCATTCTCCAGTATAGAGCCAAAATTCACAATCTACCAGCCCTAAATTTGTTTAAAAAGTCAAGTCTTAATTACAAAAGACTAATCCTAAGAATTCCTGTCTCAGATCAACAGGCAGGGTGTTCCACATTTTAGAAGCCAGAAAACTAAAGGAACATCCTTCCATAAGAGCTTTTTTCACAACGGGTATCACGGTGGACGCAGCGCCTGCAGACTTAAGACATCTGCTGGGTCCATAAGGCTTCACCAGAGAATGAGTGGGCACCATTGTGCCAAGTATTATTACATAATGTTCAAAATGACCATCATTATGCATAATTAGATTTGTCCCACAATTTATTAATTATTAGTATATGTTTGAATATGGACATCCCTCAATAATTCTTAATGCGAGCTCAGAGTTGCATCATTACTCAGTAATCCTAACTGCATACCCAGATTTGCACCATTGCCCAGTAGTAATCAGTACATGCTGATGTTTTTACAGTCATTTAGAAATGTGGACAGCATGGCCATATTTGCACCATCACTCGAATTCTATGTTATGCATGGATTTAAACCATCACTTAATAAGCTTGTGCATTATCAGTTTTGCAGCATAGCTGAGAAATATTGACTCTATGCACAATTTTCAGAGAACTGAGATCTTTACTCACTGCCGTAAGCTTTTAACTTAAGCCGGGGCTTGAGCCGTCTGATTCTAAGGGATAATTTTAATGTCCCTCGTAACCCCTTAACACATCTGCACCCAAAGGTACTGGTATCCCAGGTATTGATAGCTTGGGAGAGGGATAGAGGGTGGGAAAGTATGTATTTTTTTTTTCTTGATCGTCACACAGTTAAATCTTAAAAACCTAAAAAATTAAAAACATTTACACTTCACATCCACTGCTTTTCTTATCTCTGTTTCTACTTGCCATCCATTTGTACGTTACTGTTGCCCGTACACTACCTGCGCTGTGTTCGTCTTGGTAAATTAATACTTTTAAATGGTATGTACCCTTTCATTGTTGTCTTTGTAATGTGTATTCATCATCACAGTTATGAATTATTGAAAGCTATTTTGCCTGTTCGTCTTCCTTTAAGGGTTCTATTGCCGTATACTATGCCTACAACAGAGTGATGGTGTTTAAAAAGAATCATTGCAGTGGCGGCTCCTCCACTAAGGTGGAGGGGTGTCGCCCCACTGCTTCACAGCAGTGAAGTAAAGGAAACAGAAAATGGTAATAACTTGCGTTATTATCTTTTTATGTTTCCTTCTGCTGGAGCTTGGCATTTGTGTGGGGCTGCTCCGACGACAGAGGAGCAGGGGAGGAGTGTTTTCCCCACTCCTAAGTACACATGACTGTTTGGCTGTCCCTCTCGGGCCGGCCAAACATTCATGCACACTTCGCATTTTGCATATGCAGGCTGCATTACAGCCTGCATGGAGACGCAGCCTGGCTGAGCGCCTATCCACGGTGCTCAGAAATCACAACCCTGCATTGCAGGGTTGTGATTGGCTATTGTGAGGCTGGGAAGCCGGGTGCATCCTGCATCCTGCTGCGGGACCGAAGTCAGGAAGAAGAGGATGGAAAAACGGCGGCAGTTGGCCGTCATAGGTAAGTGTTTTAAAAAAAAAAACATAATCCCCCCACCTCCCTGCCCCTGCCGCACCGCCCTGGTCTGTTAGCAGCCGCTACTGTCATTTAGGTCTGTGAAATATATGCAATGTACATTTCAAAACTGAAATGGTAATACTTGATGCTGTGTTATACTGCATGTTACTTCAAAAGGAGTACTAAAGTGGTGCAGAGGTTGTCGTGAGCTGTGATAGAGTTGGGCGAGCCATTGAAAGCTCGAGCCAGTCTTGAGCCTGAGGCTAGGATCTGGCTCAACTTGAGGTCCCATTGGAACCTTCAGCCCATAACGAGCCGAGCCTTCATATGGCTTCACTGTCGCATTTTAAAGCACTTTCAAGTACGTGACAACTGTCCTGCCTTTTAGTTCACTGATAGCACTATTGCCAGGTGGGGACGGGAGCAGGAATAGTTATAAGTTCAAGTTAAAAACTACCACTTTTAATAAGTAAGTCTCAGACAGTGCTATAATGTGACGTAATAATGTCACAGCTTCCACTTGTTAACGAAGTACACTTTTTTTTTTAATTTTGAAGAAACTTTTCATATTTTACGTGATGTTTGTTGTATGATTTACATGGCGAACGTTTTTAGGGCTCAGCCCGTGCACGGGCTCCAAGAACCTCCCGGGCCCTTGGGTCGGCTCTGTCTTGGCTCACCCTGTTAATTTGTTGGATCGCTCACCTCTAAGTCGCAGATTCCTTTACATTCCTTCCATGAGATCAGTCGTAAGTTATTGTCTGTTTACTCCCTCCAAGTTCCGTGTTTAACCTTCCAATGATGTGTTCCGAGGGAATAGTTCCATTGTTTCCTCATCCCCAAGGACTGGGCGTGCGCTCCAGCCTTCCGTAGGTAACCTTAGGCCTGAGTGACGTGAGCAGTGGTTGCGCTCCGCCCTTCGATTCCCTGACTGCACGCTATGAAGTTTATCACAAACAATATTGTTTCTTTAATATATGGACCAAATGAAACTTAGAGTAGAAGAAAGGTAACATGTATCATGTAGAACTGTTGTTACTAGTTAACAGCACACCCTGCAATAAAGGTTTACACATTAGAGCTAAGTGTGGATAAATTATTAACGCGCAACAGATGAGGCTGACCTCACTCCTGGTCAAGACACTGAACCTTGAGAATGTTTGCAGGATTTGCTGCAATTACCAATCTGACGTCAAACACAGTGTAAATTAAATAATGTAGTCTCATGGACCGACATATGTTTAGAACACGTTTGTCTCGCAGTATTTGCATGTGTTTGTTGTTCAGACAAGTGTGTGCTTTTTACTTTACTAAACAAGATGACAAAAATCTGATACCTATGAAATGATGCTATTTCATTTTACCAGCAAAATTACCTTTGATTACTAATTTTAAGTGATAGTTAATTTTAAGTTTTGGTAATGGTTTATATAGACCATTCCTATAGATATATATAAAACTAAACACGCGGCTTATAAATATGTCCATATCTACCATATTCATAAACAAGTGTTAATTCAAACTAATAAAATACAGAGATACATAAAAAACACTACATTTTCTCGAAAAGTATCACAAAACAACTTTACATATCTGTATCGCTTTCCAGCCTGGCTGCTAATAGTAGCCCTATCTAGTAAAAAGTAGGCCTGGGCTAAAATTTCGTTCCGTTCGCGGAAATTGCGATAATTTGACATTTTCGCGTTCCGCGGAGAGCGCGAAAATGTCAAAATTTCCGCTTTCCGCAGCTTGGCGATAATTTGTTTCTTGCTCGCGCTGTAAAATAATACATTCTCGCGCGCAATCGCCTTACCTGAATCCCTGCGTTCGCTGACAAGTTTTCTTGATCCGGTCGCGTTCTCCATGAGATGTTGTATTGTTTTTAGCCATTTGCGCTGTCTCGCGACAGTTCGCGCCCGCAGTGACGTCATGCGTCGCGCGATCATGTCTTTCTTCTCGTGATCATGCACCGCGAGACAACTCAAAACAAGATGGCCGCGCCCGCGAGCAACCAGATGGGTAAGTTGGCGACCCGCAACCATGCAGAAAATCTCGCGAACATGCGGGAAAAAAACTTCCGCATCTTCGCGATATTTCCGCTTGTTTGCGATAATTTTAAACATTTTCGCGATAATTTGCGAAAGTGGATTTCGCAAATTCCGCCCACCCCTAGTAAAAAGAGGGCCCCATAACTCTGAAACTAGGAGAAAACGTTACCAGGGGAAACTAGAAATCAAATCACAGCAAGAAAAATACATTTCTCCATTCATTTTTGACCGGTATAACTCAATAGATAATCAGGATCAAGAGACAGACAGACTATTTTTATTATTTAGTACATATTCACTTTATTGTACAACTCTTCACTTTGTGTTTATTATAGGCTCCCTATCAACACATAATAGTGGAAAACTTACTACTACATCAAATCAATCATACACAGTCTAATTCAAACCAATCATACACAATAATTCCAGAAGAACCCATCCAATCCAAGCATTAAAAACATTGTTCAGAGTCCCAAACAATCATTGATACACATTATTTAGACAATTATATATTGACTTAGGCGTCCATTAATGTATATCACAGTAGTGCAAATACATCTTCATGAATCATTCAAAACATATCGTATATATTATTCAGTATCATCAATGTATTATTATTACCAGTCGTTTTAGGAAACGAGGAAGATTGCGCCTCTTCTTCTTTTTTCCTAAAACACCTGTGTCTAAATAATGTTTTCCTACCTGTTTTGATGGATAATAGTAGGTTGACAGTAGGACTTCTGCCCATGTGCCCACATTTGCCAGTGCCCTCTTAAGTACCTGACAGCTATGCCTTGTAGTAAGCCCGTAGGAGCTCGGAATGGGACTGTAAGAGCAGACCCAACTTTTGACATCATCCTAAATTCTGTGATAATGTGAGGGGCCAACTTCCTCTTCTACACGCAGAAGCCAAAGCCTCTTCCGTGTGACCAGGCGGCGGTGGTGGTAGTGCCAGTGCTCTGAAATATCGCCCATTGGCAGCGGTGTTGGCCTATACCGGAATCATTGTACTCCAGAGAGCCTCACTTCTAGTTATATGTGGCTTCATGGAAAGCAGTTTTTACCAGTCGACATTGCCATAGAGATCTAATTAACACCACCGCACTTGCTTTTTTGTAATCACATTTCTATTCTAATTATCTGTTTCAGAAACTGTATAGGCCTGAATCTAAGTTATTGCACTTTACGACAGTTTTGCAACTCTTTGAAACCAAAGTCTGCCTATTTATCTGTACTTTTTTCAATGTATGCGCACAAGCACTGTTAATTGTGATGGCCAAAAAAGCTACTTTGTTAAACTCTTCACCACACACATAGCCACTTCAAGCTGATTAGCATTCGTAATTTTTTTGAAAACCTACCCTTTACAAAAACTTTCAACTCAATCTTCCAACCAGTACCTGTGACCATCCGCCCTAGGGTACCTAACGCTTCTCAGTCACAACACACCCACCTCACCCTCATTACATTTCCCAATTCCTCTGTCTTAATCAAATACATATATACTTCAGCTTTTCTAGTCTATGTTTCCATCATGCTGTAGGTACTGTTCAGGAACTCGACTAGTTTGAGTCTGTGAAACTGAAAATCAAACGAATAAGTAGATGACCCATTTATTAACCATTTGTGGGTGCCCTAAGTATGCTAATTTCTCGCCAAGCATTCAGGTAAACTGGGTGTTGCAGCTCCCCAGCAGTCTTGTCTGAGTGTAAAACACACAGATTCTACAGGTTTTGCCTCCATCTATCCTATCGCAGAGGCATCGTGGAAGCTCCTGCAGGGCCTATATGGGTGCAACTCTGGAGGGTTACCCTAGATGATGTACTATAGAATGCTCTAGTGACGTGGACAGACCAGGTGAAGAGTGAAGGAGGTACCTGTACGTGGCCAAACTACACCCTGTAACATGTGTCCCAACTATATTTTGTTATGTTATGTTATGGGGATTTGTATAGCACGCTTTTCACCCGAGGGGTATATATACACTGGAGCAGATGAGTAGGCCAGTCGAGATCCTAGTTGAATAGCCAGGTCTTCAGCTACTTGCAGAACACGAGTAGGAATAAGGAGCGCCTGATGTGGTGTGGAAGGTCATTCCAGATCTGGCGGTGATGTAAGCGAAGGAGCATCCTCCTCATTTGCTCCTGGGGATGCAGGGTATGTGCATGAGGTGGAGTGTGGCTGAGTGCAGTGGGTTGGTGGAAGTTAAGGTGGTGGTTGAGATAGGCAGGTCAGACGCAGTAGAATCATGGTCTTTGCTAGTAGGGTAAACTTACCATCTTGCTATGCATGTTCCTTCCTGTCTATGTTGGAATAAAACACACAAAAGGTGATGGGAGGAATGCTTGCAATTTGTCTAATCAGTGGCTATTGCTCGGGGTAGCATCCCAACCCATCATTCTTTAGCTCACCATGCAACCTCAGTTTGGACCCAGGCATATGCAAATCAGTCTTGACCCTTTTCCTTATGGGAACAGGCCAGCCTGAACTGCCAATCCAGGTCCTTCCTGAACTGGAACAGAAGCAAGCCAGGACCAGTTTTGCCCTAGATATGGGCTCCTCAGCCAGGTACAGCTTGGTTCCAGTGACACAGTGAGCATGGGACCCACGTCTGGGCATACCCATGCACTTAGGGCAGTACATGAAACACACAAAAGGTGATAATAGGAATGCTTGCAATTTGCCTAACCACTGGCAATCGCTCGAGGTAGCATCCATTATTCTCTTGCTCACCATGCTACCTCAGTTTGGACCCAGGCACATGTATATCTCTCTTGACCCTGCTCCTTATGGGAACAGTCCAGCTCGAACTGACAAGCTAAGTCCTCCCTCAACTGGAATACAACAACCCAGGATGGGTTTTGCCCTCGTTATGGGCTTATCAGCCGGGTACAGTGTAGGAATCACTTAGGTGGCAAAAGGCCCTCAGATGTGCCACAGAAGTGAAAGTAAACTACTGTAGTGAAGTAGGCACAAAATTACAAGTTTTTAATTTTTTGGGATGTGGAGCAGTGGCGCGTACTACTCCAGTGTTGGATTCCAAATCTATCATTTAGGCTTATACAGAAAGGGAGAGCAGTTTTCCTATTCTATGCTTGTGTGTAAATAAATGTATTGCACTCGTAGCGTGGGCTTCACACAGTGATGTGCGCTCCAGCAGTAACTAATTTTTTTCATGAATAGGTTCTGTAGGTAGAGAAATGGATAAGCAACATGGATTATTTACACCCACAGATGCTCCAGGGAAGGGTTTATTACAACATTTTACCTTCAACTAGGGGATCGTTTTAAAAGACTTATACATTTTAACCCATCTCAGTAGATTCTGCAAGTCATTGAATGTGCTTCCTTTCCTAATGAACCATCTTCTTCGAATCAGGGCAAGAATTTGTGAAAACTAAAAGCATTTAATGTCAACTAAGGGCAGATGTGGTGAGCCATAAGTCAATATTTCAATACTGTGAATAGCAGAGAGCTAACTTGCAATAAACACTGGTATACTCCTTGACATAAACCTTCTCTTGCCACAAGTTCAGACTACACCTCTCCTGCAGCTCCCTGAAACATCTTAAATACCCCCTCCTCCGCGTAGGCGCTGGAACTACAGGGCAGAGGAGTCTGGCAGTGGAGAGGGCGCGGTAGGAAGGTGCTGTGGAGAGAATGCTTCCCCCATTCCCGCCCATAGTTTGTGCATTTAGAAGCGGATGTCATGGCGAGAGGGCGTTCAGCACCACAGGAAGGTTCAGGAAAGTTTGACACTTTCTGGAACTCCCCGGGATCATAGTTTATTCAGAGAACATTCTGTCCTCAGCGGATGTAATTATTGCCCTGAACAGCCTTCTGAGCTGTCAGTGAGTATATCATAGCATTATCGATGGTGTAATGATTTCAAAGTTCTGTTGTGGTCCTCAGTGGTAGTAAAACCTCATTGGTTGTCCAGACATCTTCGCTCTGCCTTCTGTGTCAGGTCCGTTTAGTGCTTGAGTGACAGTGGCAGCAGGAAGTAGACCCAGCCACGTGCCATCCCACTGTAAGTGTTATGGTACAAGCAGGTGCCACCTGGAGAAGGTGGGACTTCGACCACGATGTAAGAACGTACACCTGCCATACTCCTAATTTCAGCTCTGATTAAAAAGCACAACTGAATACTATATAATAATCAGGTCTGTTAGTTCGAGACTATTAGCGCCTGGACACTCTTGCGGAGTAGCAGTGAGCTCTACAAATATGCTTAATTTATTCATTCACCCTGCTAGTTTAAATCACCTACTCGCTAACACTCCCTTTCTAAGGAATAGTAATTCCTTCCACTTGTAAACTTTCATTTATTTTGTGCCTGTAAAAATACTCTTCACTCCAGTGCAAGTCAGTGAGCAAATAAAATTCCATGTGTTTCTGCTGCAAAATCTCTACGTTGGATGTTCCCATATTTTGGTGTACATGTCCAAAACTGGACCTGACATCAGCGGTTTTGGTCCTTTCAAACCAAAAGAGCCCTTCCTTGTTCACCTGAACAACTCCAGCTTGAGGGACTTGCATGCGGTGTGGTCGACTTGTGCAGGTTAACATATTCCGCAGAGCGTGTATTGTTGCGTCACTGGTCATCGGTGAAGAGGCCAGGGAGAAGTATTTTGGGATTAGTTTGTCAAAGGCTCCAGCCATATCGATCAGTATGGGTAATGACCAGAACCCTCATTCATTGACCAGCACTCATTTTAAGTACTTGAGGGCAGGAGTGCCCTGACTGAGGCTGTTGACTTGAGATTAATGTAAGAGAAGTAACATCTATAATGCACACATTCGCTTTCTTGAAGTGGAAAACGAGTAGAGTACATTCAAATATACATCCAGTGGTCAAAAACAATAAGTGTCAATGAATACATGTTTTTGGGGGAAATATGTTGTTTTAGCAGTGCCTTATGATTTAAAATAAATCAACATTGTTTTTGCCTAGGCAAGTAAAAACTCCACATTTGTAATCTCACAGGATGTTAAATACATATACTTTAATGACACTCTTATTTTCCTAAACCTCTTGTAACATTTGCTAAATGTGCAGAACGCATCTGTGGGGTTCGGAAAATGCAGTAATTAGTTTAATGTCTCATTTAATGCCCCAAAGGTTATTACTTCCCACAATTAGCCACACCTTTCCCTACTCCTATTCAGTTTACTGCATGATTTGTTCCACTTGACTGCACTCTATGCACAGCTTAGCCAGGCACTCCTGAAAGTATGTTAGGTACTCAGGTAAGCGAAGGAGCGCATTCCCAAACATTTATGCAAACCTACAATGTTCCATAATTTACTTTGCTGTTCTTAGTGGTGCATCACACAACCACTTAGAAATGCTGTGTGTGTAATGCAACAGTGCCCAAAGACTGAACTGCATGTTGTGCGTTTTTATAAGTACTGGCATTCAGTCATGCATCTTCTGTGCACATTCCACTTGCGTAGATCATTCTTACGTGCCCCCTTTCTTTTTTTTCTGCACGACTTGTGTACTTTGTGCTTTTTACGAGTGCAAATGCCACTTGCGTCTGCAAGAAAAAATGTGCAGATCTGGCCTTGAATGTCGGAGTGAGATGTCCCTGGTAATGTTCAAGCCTTTCACACCACAAGCACTTTCACCCCCCTCTGGTTTTCTCGATTGGATCGGCTCTCACTTTGTCTGCCAGTGTCCTTGATTGTAATCCTTGTGCTCTTTGTTTGTAGAGAATGTTCTTATAAAAGTAGAAAAAAGAAGAACCGAGGTTAAATATGACCAGACTGTACTGAAGGGAAAAGGCCACAGAAATCCGGATCTGTCTTCCTGGCCTGAAGCATTTCCTGGATATCAAATTCGCACAAATTGTAGACTCTACTTTGCAAAATCTTTGCTTCAGTGCAAAAGAAACTAGTACTTACCACCTGCTTCCTTTGTTTTATCCAAGAACTGCCAATGTTCACATTACTGGATTAACTCATCCGGAGCAATCGAGAGTCTGTGTAGCATATCAAAACAATTCAGTTTGTTACTGAGGCCCAATAGGAATCAAGCCAATTCGCACACTTAGGTCCCGATTATGAGTCTGGTGGGCCAAGGACTGCCAAACTCGCGGGGTAGCATTATGACTTGGGCGGTGGGACTGCCACAGGCCCACCGCAGCTGCCAGGGAACTGCCATTCCCTGGCGGTGTTGCAGCACTCAGTAGGCTGTCACGGTCCCACCAAGCATATTACAAGTTTCCTCTCTGCTGGCTGTGATGTCACACCCAGTTAATATCACTCACTCACAGAGTCAATTCACACATTCTCAGTCATACATCAGTGTCACACCGACCCAGGTGACATGGAACAGGAGAGATGCATACTTTCCTTTGTCACAGGGGCGTAACACAGGCCCCTGCAGCCCCCGTGGTGCAGGGGGGGGCCGAGCTGCAGGGGGCCCCCTCCGCACCGTACTCAGTCCTGAGAGCTCCATAGTAAATATGGAGTGGGTGTCCCTTTTTGTACCTTGAAGGGGGCCCCCTCAACTTTCGTTACGCCAGGGTTTTGTCAGGGGGCATTTTGACACCGTGGAAGAGTAGTTTTTCTACACACAACCATAAAGGGCAAGTGAGTAGCTATGACTCCTACGTCATATAGATGGGACATTGCTGATAATAGCAGAAGGCACCAGAAAGTGAGAGTGGGTGGATGCCACAGTTTGCTGGAGGTGTTTCAAGGCAGACAGAAGATGTAACTTCAACATTTTACCCTATCCTGTTCCTCGCTCTGCAGCTGATATTTAGATTTTAAATATTCTTTTGGATTGAGGCAAAGACATGATGTTGGGTGTGGTTAGTTTTCCTCCCCAGCTGCTGCTTACAAATATGACATCAGTGGGTAGTTACTGCGTGCTAATGTAGAATTTTTAATATGTTTGCTTTGAGTAGAGATCGTGTATATGTCTGAACAGTCATATTAAGCAAATATTTATCGTTCGGAAAAAAATACATTTCACTTAAAAATCGTTGAACATGGTGATTCCGGTTTTATTTTTACTTGAGGCGACTACTCATTCGGGTGTGGCTAAGTCGTGCTTTCAACATGCATTAATTTCTCCTTTTCATGAAAAATTCCCTTAGTGTTCTTTCATAACATGTGTATTTGTTCACCCAGAAGGGTATCTTGGCACTGAATTATAGATGTGTATTGTTACCCAACTCAATAGTACTCATTGTATCGGCCTCAGAAGGATGGAAGGCTGAGTGGACCTCCCAGGATTTGAACCTGTGCCCATGAGGTCAAACACAGACCCCTTTCAGTGGACGCATTACTCCACTTAGCCACCAGATCCAGTTTTCATACTGAACTGAGAGGGTGTGTATTTGCATCCAAAGTTTCAGGAGCCATTTCACTGGTTTGTCTTTTTGTGTCACAATCCTCCCTTTAAGTGAGACCTCACCCCGGAAATGGACAAATCATGTGCTATCAATACTAAGAATAAAAAAAGAAAACTCCAACCCTCTCCTAAGGTATAATTTCCTGTCTCTCACCAGTAATATTCCGTTTTTTGGTCTACTTTGCAGACTGTAACAGAGGTTCACCGTTTTCCCTTCCAGGTAAGTGCCCAGTTTGTTTTGGTCTAATGTTTGTGGCTGCTCTCTGGGTCTTTGTGATAATCTCTTGTGCACATTCTTCTGAGTTCGCTCACTAACTCTGAAATTCTAGATCCGGACTCACACAACGCTGTAGTAGTATGCCTTTTGTCTTATATTCTTACATAACTGGGAGTTGCATGGAAGACTACCTTTAAGACTTTTATGTATGGCCTGTTTCTTTTATATTCTCATCTGATTGCACCCTATGACCTTGAACAAATACACGGTGTAGGAAAGTGCCCTTTTTGACATGGTCAATCCCACTTTTTGTCTGGTATTTGATGTGATTTCAACTGGCAGTGAACTGGGTCCCTGCTAACCAGGTCCCCAGTGCCAGATCTCTTTCCCAAAACTATGCAATTATTTTCCCAAATTGACAATACCTTTAGCACCTTCTGTAAGCCCCTAGTAAATGGTACCCTAGGTGCCTAGGACCTGAGGTTCTAAAGAGGGTCCCCAAGGGCTGCGTCACAAATTGTGCCACTCTAAGAAACTCCTCACCAAGCTCATGCAAACTGCCACTGCAGGCTGCATGTCTAAGTGAGGACAAAGTGAAAACAGGACATGGCACACGCCCTACGTGCCATGCCTGCCGACACTGCATGCAGAATAAGTAAGTCAACCCAATAGCAGGCCTTACCACCCTAAGGAAGGGTGCACTATACTACATGTGATGGCATAACTGCATGAGCAGGTATGCCCCTGTGCTGGTCAGTTCTATTACTGCCAGCACAATTGATCATGGAAGCCATTTTAAAGCATGTGCTGGACACTAGTGAAAATGAGTTCCCCAGCTACATGATGGCTTCATTGAAAGTAGGATGTTTAATATAAAAAAATCTAAAATTAATATGCCCACACTGATGCCAGTGTTGAATTTAGTAATACATGTACACAGAGGGCATATAAGCGGTGCCCCTGGAAAACCTACTAGCTACTGGTGTGCTGACTGACTGGTTTCTGTCAGCCTGCCACCAGAAACAAGTTTCTGACCTCCAAGGGTGAGGGCCTTTTTTCCCAGGAGGCCAGAAACCAGGCCTGCTCGGGCAGAGAGTGTTTTCACCCCCTCCCACACAATGACCTGCTGATTATCATTTCAATGCAGGGAAGCTTCAAAGAGCACCCTTTGTCCAGAGCCATTTGGCACCTGGACAGGCAGGAAAATAAGCTAGTCAGATAGACGTGTCTATCCTCTGGCTAGTGTCACCCTTACGGTGGGCTGACTGAAGTGGAAGTGAATTTTCAAAGTAAGCCATCTTGGTGATGGCAAACTTAGGAATTCTGGGACAGAGTTCTGCCCACTTTCCACAGTAAGTGGTCATATAGAGGGCATGGTGACCCCAAGGGTAGGTCTCCCATTGGCCACTAACCTACACTCCCCTAATGCCACTAAATTAAGTATTTAGGGGAGACCCTGACACCAGTGAATCAGATCCTGCCGACCAAAAGAAGAAGAAAGGCCGAAGAGCCATGAAAGTGAGAACTGCAGAAGAAGCAACTATCTTGGCCCCAGCACTGCTGGCCTGTCTGTTTTTTCTCAACAATTGTGGCAAAGTCATCTTGCCCTGCAAGCTGCTGATCCTCCAAAGCCTGGGAGGACTGCCAGCTCTTTCCCAAAGACTCAGGAACTCCCTTGGAGCAGCGGAGCTGTTCCCCTGAATCTTGCATGTAACAAAGGCTGAGCTGTGAGGCTCATAGACTGCGAAAACCTGGCACCGAAAAGTACCACTGCACCCGAGCCACCTAACCCAAGCTGAAGTGGGCCAATGGTGCCAATGTGGTACCCTGATTCTCCAGATACGAAGCCCACCTTGGGTTTCCCACTGTCCCCGCAGCCTCTGTTTGCAGGCCCCCCTCTACCACAACTGCTCCCGGTGACGAAAACCTGACCCTTAAGTACACCTCTGCACCCGTCACCCCTGGTCTGCAGAGAAGAGGACCAAATGTGTCCCCACTACCCCAACCATGGTGAGACCTTTGTCACCCTGTTGGTTCAGCCTGACTGGCTTCCCAGTCCGACTCTGCGGCCTATTCCCCTTGACTTGCATTGGGCTCCCAACACTGGCAACATTGCACCCAGCAGCCCTAGTGCAGCTGGAGGTGACCTGGTGGTGCTACCTTGGACCTGCCCCATACTCACCTCAAGTCTAGGAGGTGGGTGTTATAAGTCACTGCAAAGAACTTACATGCCATTTGTTTTCTTCTCCCATAGGATAACATTGCAACCTCTGAGAAATGCACGGTGTCTTATTTTCAAAACGTAAAGTATTTCTCTTGCAAAACATATATAAAGATATGTGTTATTTTAATTAATTGGTGTGGATCTCCTTTTTGAGCTGTGTGCATCATTTATTGACTATTGTGTGTATTTGCAGATTATGTGACACTATCTCTGATTACCCTAAGACTGCTTGACTACACTACCCCTTAGAAGAGCACCTTGAGATTGCTAGAGAAAGCACCTGTCCATACGAATGGGAATACCTGGACTCTGCATGATATACCTCTTTTTTGGCATACCATGGTGCTTCAAGGATTTGCTTCATAGTTGGCGAGTCACTGGGTACTTGAATTTTGTTTCCTTCAAGCCTCCCTTGGGCACACTCCGTGTACCATGTTATTGCTGATGCAGGGCTTTCTGAGCGTTGCATAGAGGTGGGCTCTTAAAGCTAGCGGGACCTGTCTGGCACTGGGTGTCACTTCTGTGGTGAGGAGGGTGTTGGGGGGTTGTTGGGGGGTTTGTGTTGTTTTTTGTTGTTGTGTGTGGAGTTTGTTTTGGGGTGGGTTCCTACATGCTCCTACATGCTTTGGCAGCTCTCACATGCTACAAGCGCAGACCACTTGGTTGTTCGCTCCAGCAGTGTGAGAGGTCACCGGAACTGCGCAGGATTTTGTCCTAGTTTGGAACCACACAGCAGATGTAGCAGGTGTTGTTTTCTCAGCTGAGCAGATGTGTGCCATGAAGCTGCTCTTCAGTTCACCATCACCCACAGCATTATTCTGTGACGGTCCATCACTGCTGATGAAATTAAATTTAACGTGGAATAGACATGCCTTTAGGCACTGCAGTGTAATGCAGGGCCATCGCCTCATGATTTCTCAAGATTATCAGAGTCATCTCTATGCGTCTTTTTGCTGAAAGTGGTTTTTCCATGTCTTTCCGTTTTCTTGTTGCCCAATACCTCATTTTTGGGCATTCGACTGCTGGGTTTGATGGTGTTCATGTTCCTTTCGGCTCTGAGAATTTGCTACTAGTTGCCATGTGGGTCCTTCATTATTGTGACTGCATCACCCTATCTGGCTGTGCAATAGCTGGGATGCTGAGGCCCTTTGTTAGGTATGACTCCAGGTGCCCCTTCCCCTACAAGTTGACATGAGACCTGTTTGGGGCTACATTTACATGCATATATAGACGTTAGCATGTGGTGGTGGGTTTCTCTTGTTAGTCACTGGATGGATGTTCCCCTACTGTATCTCTGGTGCATTATTTTCAAGTCTGTTAAGTTTGTTGCTGCACTGGTGTTAGAACCTGTTGTACCACTTCATAGGCACATGTCCAGCTGAAATCTCCCATGCATGCAGGGCTTGCTTCGATTGCTTTGCATTTTTAATCATGGAAAATCATTATTCAGTGGAATGAAAGTAATCTGACTCTCTTCGATTGCCCCTTCCAAACTCTAAATCCATATTCTGTTGACCTTCTGTCTTCTCTCTTTGCTGACCCTTCAACTAATGCTTCTAACCCTGTAATGATCTTTGCTGGCCCTCATCCTTCTTAGTGGTCACCCCCCAACATTGTCTTTCTCGAACAAATTGCCACCAATCGTGGTAATATCACTGCTGGCGGTTAAACATCTCAGTGGCCATCCCTATTTTTTCTGCCATCTCCCCTAAAGCTGGTCTTTCTTCCATTCCAGCTGATAATATATCCTTGAAGCTAACTCTGCTGCCCTCCTTCCCTCACTTACCTTTTCTCACTTCCTTGTCTCTCTGTTCCCAGTCTCTCCCTCTCCTTTACATATTCACGCTGGCCGAACACCCACCTACGAGTCCTCTTATTCTACTCTTCCGAGACTCTAACCCAGAAACTGTTTCCGCTAGCTCCCCCACCCCGTCTTTGACGGACATCCCTCTCATCCCCTACGTAATCTCTCCTTCACTTGTCAGTCTTCATGTTTTTTTGGTTCTTTTGCAACTTTATCTGATATGAACATGCCCCAAAGGCATTAGTGTGCTTCACATGAGCACTAAATGACATTACACAAGGTCAAATGAATTTTCTTTTCTTTTTAGGTATGGGGAGGTTTAGTGATATGCACAGAATCACAGAATGTTGAGCAGACACGAATACTCCAAACTGGTTCCCCAGTTCAAAATGCAGCAGTTCTGGCCATTAGGCCACATCTCTTTAAAGTTGTTACCTAAAACTAGATCTCTGGGTCCGACTCCAGCTTGGAAGGACGGTCCAAGCCTCCACCTGGGACATACCTGTGTTCCTCTTCAGATCTTTTAACCTTATCCTGTTTTACTAAACTGACTAATACAATTGATATCTTTTCACAGGTAGTTACTCTGAAGGAATGTTCTAATTCAGGTGCAATGTTGTGTACACCATGAACTACAAATTTAGTGTCTTGCCTTGAAGGTTAATACGTGGGGCGATAGACTACCTGGAACCAAATGGGACCCTCAACTCCGCAGAGCTAAACCTTCCCTCAAATATGAGTATCTTTGAACTTGCCGAAATATTTCATGACACCAAGGCCGCCTCTATGTCCAATACAACCCACTCTTCATGCGGTGCTTATCATAACTGCCATTCAGCCGTTAAATACTACTTTGACCCTATTGTAGACTTTGACCTGGATATATTGGTTTTGACAGAAACTTGGCTCTGCGACTCCTCAGTGTTTAGACCTTCTTCTCTGCAATACTTCCTCATTCGGTGATGTGACCATGAAGACAGACATGGAGGTGAAGTAACTGTTATCCATAAGAAGACGTTATGTGGTAGGAAACTTACCACTCTTTGGTGCCATTTCTTCCAATGCCTGTCTCTTGAAGTTTCTGCTCCCCAAGACTCTATGGTCAGACTGAATGTTATCTATCACCTGCTGGTGAAAACACACACTTATTAAAACATATATGGAATTTATCACAACCCAGTTGATGATTGCTGAGGTCTGCATCTTCCTAGGTGATTTCAGCTTGCATTGGGGGTGATGCCAATGCCAAACTTGTAAGCATGTTTGCGTCATTTCTCCAAAACTGTGGTCTCTTCCAATATTGCCAAACTCCACTGAACTGTCAAGGATACATTCTTGATATGATCATCTCAAGGGATACACTTCTGACCACCAATAATCCCATTCCAGTTGGGTGGTCTGTCCACCTCAGATTCCTTTCATGCCAACCTTTGTCCACCAGAAAACCTCAGAACAACTGATTTTTCTTTTTTGCACTAAGAATTTTGACATTAGTGCTCTTCCCCCAAGTCTCAGTGGAGCCTTCTCACTTCTTGTTTTCAGCAAAATATTAATACAAAAACTTCTGCATGGATGGAGGACATGATTGATAACTGCATCTTGAAAGGTCTATATGAACAATTAAAACTCCTGAGAAAAGAACTTACCGCAAATCTGTTATCCTACTGGACTACTTTGGTGAATTCCTCACTTACACAAGGTGTTTTCTCACACAGAAAATCAGCTAAGTTGCTCTCTTGAAAAAACACTCAGCAGAAGCCAATGACCTTAACAACATCAGTTCTATATCACCTAGCTTTTCAAGGGAGCACAAGAGAGAACTGTGTAGCCTTCCAACTCTCTCTTCACTTCCATGCCAAAAACCTTCTTGACATTTTCAAGTTGGATTTAGACAAGACTACAGCAGAGTGACTGAACTTCTGCAAACTGTTGATGACACACTCCTCTTCCTCGACTTTGTCAGATCCTGCCTACTGGTACTGCTAGATTTTAAGGTGGCATTTGATACAGTAAACCAGCTGTTTCTGAATTACATCACAAAGGACAGATTGGCATTGATGGGGTATTTCTAGCGTAGTTGGTCTACAAGAGGGTCATCAGGGATTGATTCTGTCCCCAGCGCTAATGTACATTTGGAATCACTTAGAAAGGCTGAGATTTTATAGCATCAATATATAAATGATATCAAGATATCTCCCCCCCACAATATCTCCAGCACCATGGACAGATTGAAAAAAAGGAATTCAAACCACCACCAAAAACCCAACAAAAACATAGGTTTTGTTAATCTTCTTGAAAAAAATGCAGCCTTCTTGTCCTTGTTCTTCCCTGGATTATTAACTGGCTGTTGTGGATAATGTAATTTCTATAGAGGCAAATCTCTGCCACGGCCAAGAGCGCTCGGTACCAACTCAGGCTCCTTTGGGGCATCAAGCAGTTCATTCCCAATCAGGGCTCAAAGGCTGTAGTCTAGACAATAATTCTTAGCAGATTGAATTATGGTAATTCACTCCTCTCTGGTCCCTCATAAATTCACCTAACCCCTTTTAGAGCTGTGCTTCACCGTCACAAGGTTACTCGCTGTGTTTCATGCATAAGAAATGTGACCACATCATTGCTGTCCTTTTCAGTCTTCAGTGGCTCCCCAGTAAAGCAAGAGCTTAATCTAAGAGTGCGTATATAACTCATAAAGCCCTTTACTACTTCACACCTTCCTTTCTGGCTGAGAAACTCAAAATCTCTGGTGTTCAATGGGGTTCGAGAAATGGAGAATCCCTTCTCCTTGAACGTCTCACATTCAAACAAGGGTAATGTCTGAAATAGTCCTCATCGGACAGTGCAGCAGGATTATGTAAATTACTTCCACCAGCCTTACTCAGAACGCCTGTCTCACTAAAAAAGAAACTCAAAATCCTCCTGTTTCAGAGGCACTTTGGTTAAGACTTAAGTCTTAGAATGTGTCAATGCATTCCTACCTCCAAGTTCTATTGCCCAATGTTCTCTGATTTGTCTGTATTGGCGTGTTTGCTTAATTGTTTTTATGTGTTAATATTCATATTTCAATTTTTGTTCTCTTGTAAAGCACTCTAATGCCTTTGGGCCACGCTCACACCATAGATAACCACAAAATGTCTCTCTGTATTTCCTACACTGTCTGCCTTTTCTGTTCTCTCCAGTTGTGTACCATCTGCTTTGGGTGCTTTCTTTGTTTGGCCGTTTGTCTCGACTGTGATTTTCAATGTCTTTCCTTTAGCATCTGGATTTTTGCAGGTTTGTCTTTCCGAGTAATGATGAGTGTCAATGTTATGCACTTATCACTAGTAAACTGTGTTATGTCTGGCCTGGGTTGTCCTGGCTCCTGCCTGTTCTGATCTTCCTTGTGTTCCTTCTTCATAATGGTGGGTTTGGTTGTTCACTCATTTTTCCAGAGGTTCTTCTATCTTCTCACTGTCTTTCTGCCTCTGGCTCTTCCTAAATCTGCCTTTTCGTTGGAAGGTTTTGTGTGCTTTGTGATAGTAAACTATTGGTCCTCCGAATCAGGTCGCCTGCTTGGCTCGGCCTGGCAGCTTGTTATTCTGGTGGTGGCTTGCTCTTTGCAGCTATTTATTACCTGCTTTCTTCATGCCCCGTTGGTTGCCCCACTCACCACGTGTAGGACTCCACAGATCTGCTTGGGATTTTGAGGGTGGTATGCTGTTGTTTGGATCTCGCTGTTCACTCTCTTGCTTGGTCTATGCCTTCCTGGAGTTTAGTGCAGCCTGCAGGTTCGATTCAACTCTTTCACACCAACTTCTCAGGTGTGTTCCTTAGTTAGGGCCCTTTTCTGTGTTATGCGTACCTACTTAACATTTTCTCTTTTGCAAATATGCCAACTATGGTTTGGAATTGTTTTTCAGGCGCAAATGACATTTGCTCTGCTTAATGACTATTTCACTACTTCCAAAGACGTGTGATTAATGTGGTCATTTTCAGTTGCTGCAATACCATGTTTTTTCTGCTCTATGGTTGGGTTCTTTTGAGAGGTTCCTGCCGATGGCTCTGTACTTCTTTTACACACCTTTTTCTTCCATTAATAATTCTTGCCCTCTGGCTTCCTGCGACTGGTCTTAGTGTTCGAGATCTTTTCTGTTCTTCGATTCTGCCATGGTTTCCTTTTTTGACTTTCTCCTTTTGGTGTTTCTGTTTGTTGGTCCTGCACAGAACATTCCTCAGTTTTTGATCAGCTTGTGTCTGTCTATTCGCTGATTTCTGATGCCTTCTGTTTTTTTGGGGGTGGCCGGGCTAGTCCTATTCAGCTGTTCAGTTCTGCTTCTACACCTCTTTGTAGGGGGAGGTGGTTGCTCTTCAGCCATTGCTTTAACAGTTTATAACCTACATCTTGGATCAGCTCAGAGGAGTAGACCTCTCTTACACCAAACATCTCTAGGAGGACGTAAGATTCTACTTCCTATGAAGTGTTTTTATTGCAGTGTATAAATTGCAGTCTTTTCACCTTGTTGCTGATTGCTGATTTTGTTCTTGGTTCCAAAAACACAAGATTCCATCTTAAAATTAATGTTTGCTTTGGCGCCAATGAAAACCATATTCAAATAAGGATGGGATATGCTATATATATATGAGCCATTGTTTATGTTTCTTTATCCAATACTCCCCCTTCAAAAGTGAGCATTTTTTAATGTGGGCATGGAGTCTATATGACTCAGGGTATTCTTCAAAAGCCAATAGGCAGCAAATGCTGGATACCTTCCCTAGGGCTAAATACTATTAAGGGATCTATTTTTTCCATTTGAATGAAAGAGGTAATTAAGATTGTCATAAACTTTCTGGATATGCAAATATTGCCCAGAGGATTGTGGGTCTTCAGATTTTACACGAAGACCTAAACTGCACTGCTTACCGTTGGGAATAGGGTTTGTCTATGTTCTTTCCAAAACAGATACTCTGTCTATCTAAAAACATATATCCTGTTTATTCCCCTTTACTGTCCCATTGGAAGAGAGCATTTTGAAATATGAGTATTCTTACTTTTATATATAATGCACGATGAGCCAATTAAGATTACTTCACTACTAGTGGAGCCTTTACGCCTTATACTGTTCAAGAAAAAATGCAAAACCTTTGCTAGTACTTAATGCTATTAAAATATGCATTTTGTATGTGAGAATGAAAATACAAATGACAAATATTGTCTGTGTGTCTAATGATGATCTGCAAAAACCTTGCCTACACTGTTTCCTACACTGAAAAGCATTCCCTAAGCTTTGTTGTTATAGCCATGTTGATTTGTGTTTATTAAGCTGTTCCCAAAACACAGAGCATTTAATTATAAAACCTTTTCTCTGTTCCATTTTATGGTGTTTAAGAAAATGCGTTTAGAGTAAGGGCGGGTGGGAACTGCCGTTCTGCCGGCAGAGTTTATTGAGTTCCGGAAAAACTCTGCGAACCACCGTGTGGCGGAGTTTTTCTCACACGCAGCTCGCCAATGTTAAGTTAGCGAGCAAGAAAAATTGAACACTGGGACAAATCCCAGCACGATTTCTCAATGCGGGTGGTCGTGGCTGCTCGCTACCGTTTGCATTGAGAAAACTGCGCTCTTATAGAAAATCTTTTCGAAAGGCAGAAAGAAGCAGCACCCCCTGGTGCGGCCTGTGGAGCAGTTTGCACTGATTTTACAGTGTGGAATAAGCTCCCGAGACTAAAAATTAGTGCGAGCACCGCGACTTGATGAAATTCCCCCACTCACAGAACTCCACAGAATCTTGCTGAGTTTTTTTGTAACTCCGCCAAGTAAAACTCTGCAAGTTCCACCCACCCTAACATGGGCATTTAGTACCAGCTGGTAGTACTGCCCATTTGTGCTACTGACTCAACAGTGACATCTAGTAAAGTAATATGCAATATATAAGCATAGTAAAACCAGATCTAATGATTTTCCCAATGCTCTTCAGGAATAGACACTGGTTTTACAATTTGGATGAAAACTACGCAAATAATGTGCCATTCATACCATCTGCCTTTGTGGGCTTTCCAGGTAGGAGTGTGATTCAGAGGTGTTGATGACTAGGCAAGACTAGGCAAGAGTCACATTTCTTAAGAATGCAGAAAGCATTATCAGCTGATTCTACACAGCCAGACTCTGCAATCCATCCTGACACCATCTTGTAGTTTTATTCCCCTTTTGTAAAAGTGGACCTGGCTATTTTGGGTAATCTAGAACTATTTACTAGACAATGAGCTATTTATCACGTTTGTGCAGTAGGGTGTAACGAAGGAGCCGGTTTTCTTTTAGGAGCTTGGTGGGATGGGTGGTGAGAAATGTGACAAAGGCTTAGTGCTAGCAATGCTCAAAAGCAGTTCCATTGGGGTGACTTCTCTGAAAGAAGATTTGTCAGTCCTCCTGTGAGACCTTTGCACTCACAGGAGGACCGCCAAGTCTGTGGTGCACCCGCCCGCCAGATTCCGAGTTAAATCCAGGGCGGGTGGCGCTGCGTCGATGTCATGGCAGTTGTCTGTTAGGCTCATAGGACAGCCTAACATGCAGATCACTGCTGGCACTGCGCCGACAGCACATTCCTTCACGGTGTGGCAATTATAGGAGGCACAACCTCCATGAGCAAATTTACGCGGGGGCCCTGTTAGGGCCTCTTTACTTGCATGTCTGCCACCCTTTTCATTGTGGGCTCACCGCCATGAAATAGGCGGTGGAAATGCAACTCGGAATATGCTCAGTAGTGTTGGCATCGGCACAGGCAGTATATTCCTGCCCCTTCACACACCACCACGGGATCCTGGATCCCAGTGGAGGTGGCATCCTGTGACGGTCTGACCGCCACACTCCTAATATGGCGGGTGGACCTGCAGGGGTGGCAGTGGTCAGATCATCACCACAAGTACAACGGTTCTAGGTCCACCGTACTCGTAATAAGCTCTTAAGTGACCTTTGTTTCCTGTGAAGCCTCACTCTCATCCAAGGGATTTGTGTAGTGAATGAGGAAGGATGAAGTCGTTTTTATCTTATCCACAAAAAATGTGCAAATGTCATGCGTTTCTTTAGAGATATCAGCTTCCACTCTGATGTAGGGAGAGTTGACTCTTTCACAATTTCGATTTTTTTTTTTTAATGGTGGTTCTTCTTTTGGATTATGTTGATTTGGATATGGATGTGTTTTTAAAAATATACTTTTAGGATTTGTTCTTTTCAATTCACAGTTGTGCCAAGTTCTGCAGAGATGGGTCAAATTCTTTCTGAGACTCTGTGGATTTTGAACATGATCCCTGTTGTTTTGTCCCTGTATAGTAATAATATCACCGAATTTGTGAGACAGTAATCTGATTTCTGATGGTCTCCTATACTGTGGTGATATCAGGGTATTTGACATAGCTCTGAGGTTGTAAATGTGTGGGTACAAGCTTGTTAGTACTCTTGTTTTAAATAGCTCATATTACTGGGTCAAGCTTATTTGCACTTGTAGCCTAATGTCCATAAATGGCCTTCCCAATGTACCCTTTAATTTCTTCTAAATTCTACAAAGTTCATGTTAGCGTAGCACTGTATTTGAAATCCTCGCGATCACCTTATTTTGATGCCTTTCTTTGTTGATGCTGATTATCCTTATAAACAGTGGAATTCTCACATTGCAGTAGTCGTGGCAAAGGTAGAATGTTTCAATCATATCATCAAGAAAAGAAATAGTTTCAAAAATAGTCCTGCTGCCTCCTGCTTAAATGGGTAATGTTATGATTTCAGTGGGTCCGATATGTCGGGCATGAAGGGAGTTCACTTTGAGGTCATTTAAGACTTCTCCAAGCCCACCTAAGTTCTTCCTGTTGGTAACTGGCAGTCTTAGATGTGGCGAAGCAAATACAAACATTCTACTGTTACCTTCTACTTAGGTAGAGTTGAGTAGGTGGTCTTTTAGAGGAGTAGAATGAACATGGCAGCATTGGGTGAACTGAGACAGAACAGTATTGTGGTCCATTACTACACTGGCACAGTGTTTTGCAGGCACAGTACGTTTGACACACCCTGCTGGTCATATCAGTGAATCTTATTTAATTTGCCAAACTCGATCATCATTTCCATCTACGTTCTGTCCTGTTTTTTAGCCACATCAGGTGAAAGCTGCTTCAGAATCAAAGGGCCTGATGTACATAACTTTGTGCATGTGTGAGGATAACATAAATGAACAAAACGTTGAATGAATCCTTGGAAATCCCACATCTTGATTAAGAAGGTTAGGATATGTAGAGTTTCCACTTACAACTACAGACATATTTCAAGATATGTGAATTGATCCACAGTCATAAGTGTGCTTAAGAGGTTGAAAAATCGATTTTCTATGTGTTATTGGAGTGGACAATGTAAACGTGGTGAAGAACCACAAAGTAATAACTTTGTGTGTGGTTATTAGTATACATTTTCTCAATCAGACAGTATTTGTTTAGTGCAGCACTATCTCCCATAGGGGTATCTGGGTGCTGAGGAAGCTATGTCTCAGTTGAACAGCCAGGTCTAGGGTCTCTTTCTGAGGTCCGCCGGGAGGGTGCAGTACGAAGGTAGAGGGGCAGGTCGTTCCAGGTCTTGGTAGCAATGTAGAAGGAACAGCCACCACTGTGGATGTGGAGAATGTGTGCGAGGGCTAGAGATGACAAACGAAGGTGTCTGGAAACATAACATAAAAATACATAACATGTGTATTTGAAAAGCGCACGTTCACCCAAGGGTATCTTGGCGCTGAATAACAGATGTTACCCAACTCAATAGTACCCATAGAAGACTGATGGATGCTCAGTCAATGTTTGATGTAGGATGGTCCTTGGTCATGGAGAGCTTTGTAGGCATGCATGAAGATCTTGAACTGGCATCTCTTCTGGATGCGGAGCCAGCCTAGGTTTTTGAGTTGGGGGTGGCGTGGCACCGTTTAGGGAGAATCAGGATGAGTTTTGCTGCAGCTGGGAAGATGTGCCGGCATTTAGAGCATCGCCAAGGTCGTGAAAGCTGGTAACAAGCGCCTGAGTGATGTTCATTCTGGTATCAACAGAAGATTCTGCGGAGTGGGTCCAAGTTCAGTTGGTCACCAGCTTTGATCCCAGGTGGAGGTGGAGTTTCCGAAGGTCAGTATTTCTGTCATGTTGGAATGGAGTCTGAGCAGTTGTCACTCGCTCATTTGGCTACGTTGGTCATGGCATTGGAGAAGTTGTTTCTTGCATTATAGGGGGTCCTTAGTAGGCAAGAGGAAGTGTTGAGTGTCATCCGGAGATTATGTTGAGGCCGTCGGATCTGATGACACCTGCGAGGGAGGTCATGTAGGTGTTGAACAGGGTGGGACTGAGAGAAGATACTTGGGGTACACCACATATGATTCTCTTGGGTGCTGAGGTGAAGGGAGGCAGCCGGATGCTATGTGTGCACCCTGTAAGGAAGGAGGTGATCAACTTGAGGGCGTCTTACTGTATGCCAGTGTTGTGGAGTCTGTTCATGAAGGTGCTGTGGATGGAAGCCGAAGAGAGCTCGAGGAGGATCAGAGCCATAGTTTCTCCACAGATGAGGAGAGTTCTGCTGTCTTATGTGGCGGCGATCACCACAAACTTGGTGCTGTGATCGGCCCGGAATCCTGATTGTTCCAGGAATTCGAATGGCTGTTGGTTAATGGCTTTCTACAGTACTTTGGCTGGGTAGGTGAGCAGGTAGATCGATCGATAATATTTGAGGTCAGTGGGGGTCAGCGATGGGTTTCTTTAGGAGGGACTTCTAAACTTGGACCTAAGAAACGTATGTTGAAATGGTGTAATAAATATGTAAACGTGCCATTAATATAACAGTTTTCTGAGGGAGAAGGGAATGAATTTCTTAACAGGCTACACTTGCGGATAGTGTGCTTTGTGAACAATACAGCAGGATGGCTGGACGCTGCTGGTAAATATATTAAACAGTTGTCAAAGAGCTCAAATCCAAACAGGGCCAACTCAGCATTCTATCTTATTGAAGTGTGTAGATAGAGTAAAATTAAGATGGGTAATAATGACAGCCTTTACAAATGGTAGAAGTGCATTTTGAAGCCTGATATAAACAACAAGTTATAGTTACTTCACAAGGGTGGGGATAGTAGGCAAAACTGGCCTACATACGGGCATCTACAAAACTCAGACTTCTTTTGTGTCACATGAAACTTCAATGAACAGGAATCAAATCATTAATATTCATGCCATCGAGGAATTTTCTGCTCCATTCCCCCCAAGCGTGTGCTTCTTTTTTATGGGGCTATCAAGTTCATGTAAGAGAAGTGATCCCATTCAAAGTTTCATAAAGATAATTAAATATATAAATTAATAAAAAGAGAGAGTAAAATCCAAGAAAAAAGCTCAGTGAAACTTCAGAAAGTAGGTACAGTTTGTTGTGTGCTTTTACAATGATTACATTATCAATTAAACTATTTAATAATAAAAAATAAAGTGAACTGTATTCAAGCCCCACAGGATTGAAGCCTTAGACCCCCAAGTTATGAATGAATGAATGAATGAGAGTTTTTCTAAAGCGCTACGTTCACTCCAAGGAGCATCTTGGCGCTAGCGGCAAAAAAAATATCTAAAGATATGTAGTGCGGAGAAGCTTAGTTAAGACAGCAGAAGTAAGTATTAGATGAGAGATAACACAGTGTGATCTGGGGTGGCGAAAATCCTGGGTTTTAGAAGTTTTTTGAACATGAGTTCCGTTTGTGAATGTCTCAGCCGAGTGGGCAGGGAATTGGTCTCAAGGACAGCCATTGCCTTACCCCCTCTAGATTTGAAATGGAAAGAGGGGGCTGCTAAAAAGTTCTCTGAAGATGACCACAGGGTGTGTTGGGTGGTATATGGTCTAATTCTATATCTTAGGTATCCTGGTCCTGTTGCCCTTGTGGCCTTGTTAATGATGGTTAGGATTTTGAAGAGAATACTTTTATGGATAGGCAGTCAGTGAAAAGTTCTGAGTGCTGCTGCTGAGGAAGAGTCTTTAGGCCATTTGAGTACCAACCTCACTGCCGCATATGGACAACCTGTAATCTTTTCAGGACCGTCTTTTTAGTTCCAACGTACAGGCTATTACAGTAATCCAGATGTGATAAGATTAAGGCTACTGCAACAGTTTTCCTAGCAGGTACCGGCAGAAGATCAAAGAAGTTTCTAAGGGTTTTTATCGTTTGAAAACATATGCCTGCCACAGCAAGGGCTTGCTTGTGAAAAGATAGTGTGGGATCAAATTTGATTCCTAGATTTCTCACAATATCTACTGTGTTTGGGGGTTGGGTCGAATTTGAGGGCCAACACTGTTTGGGCAAAAAAGAGTTGGGTTTTCCAAAAAGCATGATTTCTGTTTTTGAGCTGTTACATTTGAGATGATTGAGTTTCATCCAATCCATCGCTGCCGTTAAACAGTAGTGAAACTTCTCTTCAGCTGCTGTAGAATTTTTATCAAGGGTAAGAATCAGCTGTGTGTCGTCTGCATATGCAATGGATTCAATGTCAAATGTGGTCATCAAAGTAAGGAGCGGTGTCAAGTAAAGATTAAAAAGAGTAGGGCTCAGGCTGGACCCCTGATGACAACCATTTTTCTTTAGATTTGTAACTTCCCAATGTTACTATCTGATGCCAGTTTTCCAAAAAGGATGTGATCCAGTCCAGTGCCTAGTTTGTGATTTCACTATGTGCAAGCTTGTCTCTCAAAATGTCGTGAGAGACCGTATCAAAGGCGGTTGATAAATCCAACAGAATCAGTACCGCATCCTTACCCTGATGCAAGGCAAACCGTATGGCCACGGTAGTGTGGAGTAGCACTGATTCTGTTGAATGGCTAGGTCTGAAACCTGATTGCTTAGGGTGTAGGATGTTAGCTTCCTGCAGGAAATCATTAAGTTGTGTGTTAACTAATTTCTCAGCTATTTTACTCAGACATGGCAACAATGAAATAGGTCTAAGATTAGAGAAGTGGTAGGGTCAGGAATTTTCTTTTTTTGGAGTGGCTTCACCGCAGCAATTTTCCAATTGTCAGGGACTCTCGATAGCCTAAAAGTAGAATTACTTATCTGGTTAATGATTGGAATTATAATATCTACCAGCGCATGTAGAGTTTTGGGGGGCAGGGATCAAAAAGTGGACCTGACTTACAGGAAAGAATCGCTTGCCTGGATTGTTCCAAATTGATCTCCTTGAAACAATTAAGTTAGCTTTTAGTTCCTGAGATTTGAGTTTCAGAGGACGGGGGGGGGGGGAGGGGAGGGGGGGGGGGGTTATGTCCGTGAAATCTTTCTTCTGGTCTATGATTTTGTGATTTGATCACATAGACCCTGTGATGGAGGGATTTCTTTTTCTAGGAATGTTTCGGTTTTTGAGAAAGATTTCACAATATTAAAAATGGTTTTCTGTTTAGCTGCCTTGTTGATTAAAGTGGAATAGTGTACCTTCTGCATTTTAAAAAGCACCGGATCTTCTGATTTATAGTTTTCCCTCATAGTTTTTCCAGTTTATTGCATTGTCTTTGTAGGTCTTTTAGACGGGGGTAAACCATGGGGCAGACTTTTTGTTGGTGACCCTTTTCCTTTGAGGGGCTAAAGGTGCCAAAGTATTAGCTAGAGACGACATCCAATCATTGAAAAGATCATTATTAATTGAGGGATTTCCTGTAAGGGTAGGTTTTCCTGCTTCTGCCAGGCTCTGTAGGTAGGGGTTAGTGAGCATGCTATTCCACTTCCGTGTCAGTATGAGTCAGGATTGCCTAGGATTTTTGTCTGGTTGGACATTATAAAAGCCAAACTTAAAGGGAATAAGCTTATGGTCTGACCATGTTATAGTGACTGGGGGATCGGTTGTTAGGCTGACGGCATTGGTACATATGCCGTCAAGGGTATGTCCTGCACGATGTGTGGGCCCCTCTGTCTGTTGTTTCAGCCCCAGTGTATTTATAATTTCTGTGAAAGTTTTTGTATTAGGAGTATCAGCTGCTTCTAGGTGTAAATTGAAATCACCTAGAAATGTAAAATTCGAGTATCTAACCACTAGGGAACTTATACTTTCCCCCTAGGTATTCAACAAGCTGAGAGCAGACCCCGGGTGCCTATAGATCAGAGCCCCCGCAAACATTGTGCAACTATCTAGTTTGAAACAAAAACAGAGGCTTTCAGCTTCTTTTAGTTCTGTAATGTTAGATATAGAGCATTTCAGGTGGTCGTTGTATATTATTGCTATGCCCCCTCCTCTTTGCCCATTTCTATCTAGTCTAGAAATGGTGTATTCATGAGGAAGGGCTTGCACAACATCGGGATAAGAACACCCCACTAGCCATATTTCCATGATAAAGAGGCAATCTAGATCCAAATGTATCAGCATGTCCTGGATATGTAAAGCATTTTTGGCTAAGGATCCTGCGTTTATAAGGCCACAGCACAGCTGTTTGCAATGATTTGCTTAAAGGGAGCGGTGTGTCCAACTGTAATACTGAGCTCATGGTTAAAAGTATCTTTGCATTTGAGGCAGGTAAGTGGGCCTTTGATATTCTCCATATGTGGGAGAGCTTCACAAATATTGGCCAGATATTTAAATGCCAGTAGCTCCTTCCTGGAGTATGAGAGATCAAGCCCAGAACCTGCAGCATTTTTGGCCCTGGTCACGTTTCGGACGCAGACGGGCGGAGACGGGCTTGCCTTTGGCGTGCCTTCGGCACACCGGCGGCGCACCCGCTGCGCGTCCAGTGCAGCATGAAGTTTAAATACCCTTGCGGGTCCCGCAAGCTGCCGGAAGTGGGTGTGACCTCGGTGGGAGAGAGTGCAATTGGCAAGCAGGACGCCACGGCAGACCGGAAACGCAGTCTTAACAAAGTAATCGAGTTTACCAAGCTCTTTATCAGCTTTGGAGATTTGATTGAGGTAGCTTGCTAAATCTACTACTGGGTAGCAATGAAAATGAATATGGAAGGTTCACTCTCACATCACATTTAGAGGGGAATGCACAATGCTTATTTTGATATTGATGGTGCCATGAACACAGCGTTAAGAAAGCTACGCGAAGCAGGACCGGACTGGCTGTAGCGGGCAGTGGGCGTTTTGCCGGGAGGCTGGAAGGGTTGTGGCTGGGTTTGGAGCAGTGTGCGCTGGTTCTGTTACTGGGGACCAGTTTACAGCAATATCGGAACCCAGTAACAAAGACAGCAGTGCTGGGGGCTGGTTTTGCAGGAGCTCTTCACGGTTTCTTCCCCCAGGGGTGGGGGCCAGTCTGACAAAATTTCCAGGACTGCTTTGGATTTTGCGAAGAAGTTTGTTGAGATAAGATAGAACATTCTGGGAATGAACAGACCATGGCTTTAAATAGTAACTCTACAGATACAGAAATCTGAGCCATGGCTTCCTCATTTTATCTGCCATGCTTACGTGAATACAGCTGCAAGGCCACTGCAGGTAAGGTTGGTGGGGCCAGCGGGGAGGGATTTCGAGAGACGACCACTAGGAAAACTTAAATAAATTATTAATTTTTCCTTTTGGTCATCTACCGAAATCCCCCCAGACGGCCCCAACGCCCCACCGCTCTTACCTGCAGCGGCTGCATGAATAAGGTGTTCTACACATCCTGAAGTACCTCATTATATGTCTGGCAGTCAGTGGCAGGGCCAGCGTGTAGCGTGAGTGAGCTGGGCCAACACCCAATGTGCCGACCTTCAGAGGAGCACAGAAGCTGCATGCATCAGTCTCCCTCTTAGGTAGATGCAAAGAAAAGTGTGATAAGCACTGGCACCCGTGTCCATATTTAATTTTTCTTGTCATGGCCCTCCTTTCTCTTATCCCCTCACCTTCCCTCCTCCCCTCCCATTTTTCCATCACACTGACAACAGATGGGGACCCCATATTTGGTTTCTTTCAGGGCACTATCTGGCCAAAGGCCACATCTGATTTTTGTCGTACTTTGTTGTATATAAAATGCAGAAAATAATGGACATAACCTTGCAGTAAGTAGGAAAAGTCATCCATCATTTGTGCTTACCTCGCCCAACTATTTTCTGACTCTCATTCTGATCTCGGGACTGTTGTCAATGGTTCATCATTCTCACTTTTTCAGAAACTCATTGCATAATGCAGACATTCATTATTTGCCTCAGGGAGTGATGGGAGACTTTACTATTACACATTTCCATGATTCAAACTATTCTTGTAAGCATTTATTTTAAGCATTCACAAAATTGGTGGAAGCATATAATAACATTTCTGATATTTGTCAATGCGCCTTTCATCTAATATTCAGAAAAGGGTCTTGAAAGTTGAATAAACATTAAAATTACATTCTTAAAACACACAGAATACATGCATTTCCATTCCATTATATATTTTAAGGATCACCTAGTGTGTGAAAACCCAATGTGAGTGAAACATGTCGAAGTTCTAGATTGCTGGTTTAACTCCATCTGTAAGAGTCACTCTTAAGTTGGCAGGATATCCCTAAAGGGGGCACAGGGTTAGGGGCGGCAGCATCATGCTTACTGCAACACCTTTCTGCCTGGGCAACTATTGTGAAAATCAGGTGAACTTAATTAATCACTGTGGGACAGTTCAAAATGTTGTAGTGTTTTCACTAATGAACCACAAAAGCTTAAAACGATGGGGTTGTTTGCCTGTTTTATAGACATTAAGCCACTCTTTGATAGTGCTTTTATAACATATCAATGCCATAAATATTGGGATACACTAATATTGTGGTAAAACTATTGTGGTACTAAATATCCATTTACATTCTAACAATGCACTTAAAAAAAAGAATGCAATATCTCCCTCTCCCCACCCGAGAGAGAGAGAGAGAGAGCAGTGGGGGAGGGGGGAGGGGGGTAAGATATTTCATAATTGTTTTATAAGAACATTGTAAGAATGTAAATGAATATTTAGTAAAACAATATTTTTATCACAATATTTTTGACATTGATATGTTATAGAAGCACTATCAAATCGATATGATTTACAAATGTATTAAACATAAACAATATTGATTGTATATTATAAAATGAATTTCTTACTAGGAATATTCTGTAGCACAATGTTCTTGTCACCACAATATTTTTGGATGATATTAATGCCTGACAATATTTCTGAGTTTCGTAACACAAGAGCGACCCAAATGTCCTTGTGAACGTAGGAATCAAGCATACACTTGGTTCAAGTGTTCACATGGAACTCATGTTGCAAACAAACCAAAGTAAGACAGGAAATACCTGTCAAGAATCAATCTAGTTAAAACATTTAAGATGAGACAGGAGATATCTGTTAAGAGTCAATCTTAGTCACAACATATGAGTAACAACCAGTATGTCATTGTAATATCCAATTTGTCTGAATTGAAATTTATTCATATTTGAATGGTAAACATGCATAAACAAACTGATAAAGTTAGGTGAAATATAACATGGAACATATGGTATACCTACTGGTTTAACCAGTATTTATTCCATATATTCTAGGTTATAGATCACTGTTATTCTTAGCCCATGTGCTAATTCTCCCTATATCATTAGTCCTAATGAGACCTTCATACCTTGTGTAGGGTCGAAACACCGTCGACACCATCTTAGACAGACCTCTTGTTCTAAACTATACACTGTGGAAATTGCCCAGTGCTGTTTTATGTATTTAACAAAGTAGACTGTCTATTATCTTCACTCATTTTTGTCACCACTCTTCTCTTTTGGTTCATGTTTTTTTCTCTGAAAATTATATCTAAGCTCACCTAACTGCATAATTCTGTTTATGCACTTTTTAAATTCACATTTCAACACATTTTAATTCTGTCAAATTGAATATTGCAATAATATACTGGTGTTACTCATATGTTGTGACTAAGATTGATTTTTGACAGATATCTCCTGACTCACCTTAAATGTTTTGAATTAGATTGATTCTTGACAGGTATTTCCTGTCTTACTATATTGTGTTTCCAACATGAGTTCCATGTGAACACTTGACAATATTTTTGAGACCATATTAATGTTGTGCCCCTCGACAATATCAATAGAGGGTTGCTGCAGCAAAAATTGAGAAAGAGTCTTATCTTCCCGCTGCCATCATAATATGGATGGCGGTGTCTAGCAGACACCGCCACCATATCAGGCCCCTTTTCCGCCCGGTCACCTGTGTGACCGGCAGAAAACCGGCGGACGGTCATTCCGTCCGCCGGGGTCCCCCCGTCATACTAATATGGCGGAGGGTAAATGGAATGCGGGTGGAGGAGAATGTCGGGCGGATCGCCACCGCCATGCGGGTGGTGGCGATCCGCCCAACATTCTAATAGACCCCTAAGTGTCAATGAATAAATGTTTTGGGGGGAAATGTGTTGTTTGAGCAGTGCTTAAGTTAAGCCTTATGATTTAAAATAAATCAACATTGTTTTTGCCTAGGCAAGTAAAAACTCCACATTTGTAACCTCACAGGATGTTATATACATATACCTTAATGACACCCTTATGTAATATTTGCTAAATGTGCAATACGCATCTGTGGGGTTCGGAAAATGCAGCAATTCGTTTAATGTCTCATTTAATGCCTCAAAGGTTATTACTTCCCACAATTAGCCACACCTTTCCCTACTCCTATTCAGTTTACTGCATGATTTGTTCCACTTGACTGCACTCTATGCACAGCTTAGCCAGGCACTCCTGAAAGTATGTTAGGTACTCAGGTAAGCGAAGGAGCGCATTCCCAAACATGTGTGCAAACCTACAATGTTCCATAATTTACTTTGCTGTTCTTAGTGGTGCATCACACAATCACTCAGAAATGCTGTGTGTGTAATGCGGCAGTGCCCAAAGACTGAGCTGCATGTTGTGCGTTTTTATAAGTACTGGCATTCAGTCATGCATCTTCTGTGCACATTCCACTTGCGTAGATCATTCTTACATGCCCCCTTTCTTTTTTTTCTGCACAACTTGCGTACTTTGTGCTTTTTACGGGTGCAAATGCCACTTGCGTCTGCAAGAAAAAATGTACATATCCGGCCTTAAATGTCGGAGTGAGATGTTTCTGGTAATCTTCGAGCCTTTCACACCACAAGCACTTTCACCCCCCTCTGGTTTTCTTGATTGGATCGGCTCTCACTTTGTCTGCCAGTGTCCTTGATTATAATCCTTGTGCTCTTTGTTTGTAGAGAATGTTCTTATAAAAGTAGAAAAAAGAAGAACCGAGGTTAAATATGACCAGACTGTACTGAAGGGAAAAGGCCACAGAAATCCGGATCTGTCTTCTTGGCCTGAAGCATTTCCTGGATATCAAATTCGCTCAAATTGTAGACTCTACTTTGCAAAATCTTCGCTTCAGTGCAAAACAAACTAGTGTTTACCACCTGCTTCCTTTGTTTTATCCAAGAACTGCCAATGTTCACATTACTGGATTAACTCATCCGGAGCAATTGGGAGTCTGTGTATCAAGACAAAGCAATTCAGTTTGTTACTGAGACCCAATAGGAATCAAGCAAATTCACACAGTTAGGCCCTGATTATGAATCTGGTGGTCCACGGACCGCAGATTGGGGTGGTGGGGGGGTGCGACGAGGGCGGTCTCCCGACTGCGCTATTATGACTTGGGCGGTGGGAATGCCACAGCCCCCTGCAGCTGCTAAGGAACCGCCATTCCCTGGCGGTGTTGTGGCGGTCAGGGGGCTGCCACGGCACCGCCAAGCATATTACGAGTTTCCTTTCTGCCTTTGGTGATGTCACACCCTCTTAATATCACACACACACAGCCAATTCACACATTCCCAGTCACTCTTCAGTGTCACACCGACCCAGGTGACATGGAACAGCGAGAGATGCATACTTTCTTTTGTCAGAGGGTATTTTGACTCGGTGCAAGAGTAGTTTTTCTACACATGACCCTAACGAGCAAGTGAGTAGCTGCAACGCCTACGTCGTATTGGTGGGACATTGCGGATTATGGCACAAGGGACCAGAAAGTGAGAGTGGGTGGATGCTGCAGTTTGCTAGAGGTGTTTCAGGACAGACAGAAGATGTAACTTCAACATTCTACCCTATCCCGTTTCTCGCTCTGCAGCCGGTATTTATATTTTAAATATTCTTTTGGAATGAGGCAAAGACGTGATGTTGGGTATTGTTGGTTTTTCTCCCCAGCTGCTGCTTAAAAATATGACATCAGTAGGCAGTGACTGCGTGCTAATGTAGAATTTTTAATGTTTGCTTTGAGTAGAGATCGTGTATATGTCTGAACAGTCCTATGCAGCAAATATTTATCGTTCGGAAAAAAATACTTTTCAGTGAAAAATCGTTGGTGATTCCGGTTCTATTTTCACATGGGGTGACTACAAATTTGGGTGTGGCTAAGTCGTGCTTTCATATACACTGCTGGTGAACCGACACCAGTATACTGAGTGCACAGCTGAAGACAATGCAGGAGACAATTGTATCACTTTCAAGAAAAGTAGAATGGAATTAACGTGAGTTTAAACTCTCTTGAACAGCAATCTGCTACACAATGAAAACAAAAGTATTTGAGAGAAACTCTTTTTATGAATCAATCAGAAGGCAACAAAAAAATTGCACATAGCAATAATGTTGAAGTGACATGGAAAATAAAATTGCATGAATACATTCAATGTAAAAACTGCGCAATGGCAATGAAATTGGTCGTCAATTCATGGGGAGGTGCCCAATGTATTTCGGGATGAGAAGCATCCCTTCTTCAGGGGAAGCTGTGGAAAAGAGGAAATTTCATTGAAACTTTATGCACTGCGAAGAAACTGTGTAAAGAACACTGAAGCAGTTACAAGATGCATCGTGGCTAGAACCATGGGGGTGAGCGCCTGATCTGAGTCAAGCCGAGACAATTCAACGTGCAAACTGTATCAAGAACGGAAGGGAATAGAACAGACAGTGAACGTGTGTGTGGAGCGAAAACAAACCCATTGTGTTAAGGAGAGTAAGAGAGATTAAAAACGTGCGCAAAGTGACACAACATTGGATAACATTGCAAACCAAGCTCCTTTATTCCTCCATATACTCACTATTTAAAATCACATTCCACAATTTCCTGCCCACAATCCCCAAAAAATGGAATACAAATACATGATGAACCACCAAAAATAACCCTATGTCCAAGACAACTCACTCTTCATGCGGTGCTTACCATAACTGCAATTCAGCAGTTAAACATTGCTTTGACCCTATTATAGACTTTGACCTGGATATGTTGGTTTTGACAGAAACCTAGCTCTGCGACTCCTCAGTCTTTTAGACCTTCTTCTCTGCCCACACTACCTCATTCACTGATGTGACCATGAAGACAGACATGGAGGTGAAGTGACTGTTATCCATAAGAAGACGTTATGTGGTAGGAAACTTACCACTCTTCGGTGCCATTTCTTCCAATGCCTGTCTCTTGAAGTTTTTGCTCCCAAAGACTCTACGCTCATACTGAATGTTATCTATCACCTGCTGGTGAAAACACACACTTATTAAAAAATATATGGAATTTATCGCAACCCAGCTGATGATTGCTGAGGTCTGCATCTTCCTGGGTGATTTCAGTTTGCATGGGGGGTGATGTCAATGCCAAACTTGTGAGCCTATTTTGGTAATTTCTCCGAAACAGTGGTCTCTTCCAATATTGCCAAACTCCAATGAACTGTCAATGATCCATTCTTGATATGATCATCTCAAGGGACACACTTCTGACCACTGCTAGTCCCATTCTATTTGGGTAGTCTGACCACCTTCAGATTCCTTTCATGCTGACCTTTGTCCACCAGAAAACCTCAGAACAAAAGAAAAAAATGTTTTTGTTGCACTAAGAATTTTGACATTAGTGTTCTTCCCCCAAGACTCAGTGGAGCCGTCTCACTTCTGGTTTTCAGCAAAATATTAATGCAACAACTTCTGCATGAAAATGCATGGAGGACATGACTGATAACTGCTCTAATGAAAAGAAAAAAAAATACTCCCTAGATCTAGAAAGATCAATATGAATAAAGAAAACTCCTGAGAAAACTCAAGAAGAATGGAGATAAGTCATATAATATGACTAGACCTAGAACTGGCATATGAAGTTAAAAATCTCCCATTTTCAGTGCTAAGCCATCACGTATTAGGAATTTGCCAAAACATCTATTCAAAGTGATTAAAAAGCTAAATAACCCAACTTCAAATATCGCTACTCATGCAGCAACCAGGTGTGAAGACTTAAAAAACTTCTTTGCTGAAAAAGTAAAATCTGTTGAGCAATCACTTCCCTCACCTTCTGACAACCCAGATGACTGCAGCTGGTTTATAAAACTCACAGGATGATGAATTGGTAACAGACTGACTCCAAACTGTAGCTAACCACTTCAGTGACGCAGTGCCTGGAACCATTAGCAAAGAGCTTACCGCACATCTGTTACCCTACTGGACTACTTTGAGGAATTCCTCACTTACACAAGGTGTTTTCTCACATCGAAAATCAGCTAAGTTGCTCTCTTGAAAAAACACTCAGCAGAAGCCAATGACCTTAACAATATCAGTTCTGTATCAACCCTACCTTTTCAAGGAAGCACAAGAGAGAACTGTGTAGCCTTCCAACTCTCTCTTCACTTCCATGCCAAAATACTTCTTGACATTTTCAACTTGGATTTAAACAAGACTACAGCAGAGTGTCTGAACCTCTGCAAACTGTTGATGACACACTCCTATTCCTCGACTTTGTTTGCTTCTGCCTACTGGTACTTCTAGATCTTAAGGTGGCATTTGATACAGTAAACCAGCTGTTTCTGAATAACATCACAAAGGACAGATTGGCATTGATGGGGTATTTCTAGCGAAGTTGGACTACAAGAGGGTCATCAGGGATTGATTCTGTCCCCAGCGCTAATGTACATTTGGAATCACTTAGAAAGGCTGAGATTTTATATCATCAATATATAAATGATATCAAGATATCTCCCCCCCACAATATCGCCAGCACCATGGACAGATTGAAAAAAAGGAATTCAAACCACCACCAAAAACCCAACAAAAACATAGGTTCTGTTAATCTTCTTGAAAAAAATGCAGCCTTCTTGTCCTTGTTCTTCCCTGGATTATAAACTGGCTGTTGTGGATAATTTAATTTCTATAGAGGCAAATCTCTGCCACGGCCAAGAGCGCTCGGTACCAACTCAGGCTCCTTTGGGGCATCAAGCAGTTCATTCCCAATCAGGGCTCAAAGGCTGTAGTCTAGGCACTAATTCTTGGCAGATAGAATTATGGTAATTCACTCCTCTCTGGTCACTCATAAATTCATTTTACCCCTTTTAGAGCTGTGCTTCACCGTCACAAGGTTACTCGCTGTGTTTCATGCATAAGAAATTTGACCACATCATTCCTGTCCTTTTCAGTCTTCAGTGGCTCCCCGGTAAAGCAAGAGCTTAATCTAAGACTGCGTATATAACTCATAAAGTCCTTTACTACTTCACATCTTGCTTTCTGGCTGAGAAACTCAAAATCTCTGGTGTTCAATGGGGTTCGAGAAATGAAGAATCTCTTCTCCTTGAACGTCTCACATTCAAACAAGGGTAATGTCTGAAATAGTCCTTATCTGACAGTGCAACAGGATTATGTAAGTCTCTTCCACCAGCCTTACTCAGAACGCCTGTCTCACTAAAAAAGAAACTCAAAATCCTCCTGTTTCAGAGGCACTTTGGTTAAGACTTAAGTCTTAGAAAGTGTCAATGCATTCCTATCTCCAAGTTCTATTGCCCAATGTTCTCTGATTTTTCTGTATTGGTGTTTGCTTAATTGTTTTTAAGTGTTAATATTCATATTTCAATTTGTGTTCTCTTGTAAAGCACTCTAATGCCTTTGGGCCACGCTCACACCATAGAAAACCACAAAAAGTCTCTCTGTAAAGCACTCTGTCTGCCTTCGCTGTTTTCTCCACTTGTGTACCATCAGCTTTGGACGCTTTCTTTGTTTGGCCGTCAGTCTCGACTGTGATTTTCAATGTCTTTCCTTTAGCATCTGGCTTTTTGCAGGTTTGTCTTTCCGAGTAATGATGAGTGTCAGTGTTATGCACTTATCACTGGCAAACTGTGTTATCCCTGTCTGACAGGGTTGTCCTGGCTCCTGCCTGTTCCGATCTTCATTTGTGTTCCTTCTTCATAATGGTGGGTTTGGTTGTTCACTCATTTTTCCAGAGGTTCTTCTATCTTCTCACTGTCTTTCTGCCTCTGCTCTTCCTAAATCTGCCTTTTCGTTGGAAGGTTTTGTGTGCTTTGTGATAGTAAACTATTGGTCCTCCGAATCAGGTCGCCTGCTTGGCTCGGCCTGGCAGCTTGTTATTCTGGTGGTGGCTTGCTCTTTGCAGCTATTTATTAACTGCTTTCTTCTTGCCCTGTTGGTTGCCCCCCTCACCTCCTGTAGGACTCAGCAGATCTGCTTGGGATTTTGAGGGTGGTATGCTGTTGTTTGGATCTCGCCGTTCACTCTCTTGCTTGGTCTATGCCTTCCTGAAGTTTAATGCAGCCTGCAGGTTCGATTCAACTCTTTCACACCAACTTCTCAGGTGTGTTCCTTAGTTAGGGCCCTTTTCTGTGTTATGCGTACCTACTTAACATTTTCTCTTTTGCAAATATGCCAACTATGGTTTGGAATTGTTTTTCAGGCGCAAATGACATTTGCTCTGCTTAATGACTATTTCACTACTTCCAAAGACGTGTGATTAATGTGGTCATTTTCAGTTGCTGCAATACCATGTTTTTTCTGCTCTATGGTTGGGTTCTTTTGAGAGGTTCCTGCCGATGGCTCTGTACTTCTTTTACACACCTTTTTCTTCCATTAATAATTCTTGCCCTCTGGCTTCCTGCGACTGGTCTTAGTGTTCGAGATCTTTTCTGTTCTTCATTCTGACCTTGTATTTGGCGATTAATAATATGCCATGGTTTCCTTTTTTGACTTTCTCCTTTTGGTGTTTCTGTTTGTTGGTCCTGCACAGAACATTCCTCAGTTTTTGATCAGCTTGTGTCTGTCTATTCGCTGATTTCTGATTCCTTCTGTTTTTTTGGGGGTGGCCGGGCTAGTCCTATTCAGCTGTTCAGTTCTGCTCCTACACCTCTTTGTAGGGGGAGGTGGTTGCTCTTCATCCATTACTTTAACAGTTTATAACCTACATCTTGGATCAGCTCAGAGGAGTAGACCGCTCTTACACCAAACATCTCTAGGAGGACCTAAGATTCTACTTCCTATGAAGTGTTTTTATTGCAGTGTATAAATTGCAGTCTTTTCACCTTGTTGCTGATTGCTGATTTTGGTCTTGGTTCCAAAAACACAAGATTCCATCTTAAAATTAATGTTTGATTTGGCGCCAATGAAAACCATATTCAAATAAGGATGGGATATGCTATATATATTAGCCATTGTTTATGTTTCTTTATCCAATACTCCCCCTTCAAAAGTGAGCATTTTTTAATGTGGGCATGGAGTCTATATGACTCAGGGTATTCTTCAAAAGCCAATAGGCAGCAAAAGCTGGATACCTTCCCTAGGGCTAAATACTATTAAGGGATCTATTTTTTCCATTTGAATGAAAGAGGTAATTAAGATTGTCATAAACTTTCTGGATATGCAAATATTGCCCAGAGGAGTGTGGGTCTTCAGATTTTACACGAAGACCTAAACTGCACTGCTTACCGTGGGGAATAGGGTTTGTCTATGTTCTTTCCGAAACAGATACTCTGTCTATCTAAAAACATATATCCTGTTTATACCCCTTTACCGTCCCATTGGAAGAGAGCATTTTGAAATATGAGTATTCTTACTTTTATATATAATGCACGATGAGCTAATTAAGATTACTTCACTACTAGTGGAGCCTTTACTCCTTATACTGTTCAAGAAAAACTCCAAAACCTTTGCTAGTACTTAATGCTATTAGAATATGCATTTTTTATGTGAGAATGAAAATACAAATGACAAATATTGTCTGTGTGTCTAATGATGATCTGCAAAAACCTTGCCTACACTGTTTCCTACACTGAAAAGCATTCCCTAAGCTTTGTTGTTATAGCCATGTTGATTTGTGTTTATTAAGCTGTTCCCAAAACACAGAGCATTTAATTATAAAACCTTTTCTCTGTTCCATTTTATGGTGTTTAAGAAAATGTGTTTAGAGTAAGGGCGGGTGGGAACTGCCGTTCTGCCGGCAGAGTATATTGAGTTCCGGAAAAACTCTGCAAACCACCGTGTGGCGGAGTTTTTCTTGCACGCAGCTCGCCAATGTTAAGTTAGCGAGCAAGAAAAATTGAACACTGGGACAAATCCCAGCACGATTTCTCAATGCGGGTGGTCATGGCTGCTCGCTACCGTTCGCATTGAGAAAACTGCGCTCTTATAGAAAATCTTTTCGAACGTCAGAAAGAAGCAGCACCCCCTGGTGCGGCACGTGGAGCAGTTTGCACTGATTTTACAGTGTGGAACAAGCTCCCGACACTAAAAATGAGTGCGAGCACCGCGACTTGATGAAATTCCCCCACTCATAGAACTCCACAGAATCTTGCTGAGTTTTTTTGTAACTCCGCCAAGTAAAACTCTGCAAGTTCCACCCACCCTAACATGGGCATCTAGTACCAGCTGGTAGTACTGCCCATTTGTGCTACTGACTCAACAGTGACATCTAGTAAAGTAATATGCAATATATAAGCATAGTAAAACCAGATCTAATGATTTTCCCAATGCTCTTCAGGAATAGACACTGGTTTTACAATTTGGATGAAAACTACGCAAAGAATGAGCCATTCATACCATCTGCCTTTGTGGGCTTTCCTGGTAGGAGTGTGATTCAGAGGTGTTGATGACTAGGCAAGACTAGGCAAGAGTCACATTTCTTAAGAATGCAGAAAGCATTATCAGCTGATTCTAAACAGCCAGACTCTGCAATCCATCCTGACACCATCTTGTAGTTTTATTCCCCTTTTGTAAAAGTGGACCTGGCTATTTTGGGTAATCTAGAACTATTTACTAGACAATGAGCTATTTATCACGTTTGTGCAGTAGGGTGTAACGAAGGAGCCGGTTTTCTTTTAGGAGCTTGGTGGGATGGGTGGTGAGAAATGTGACAAAGGCTTAGTGCTAGCAATGCTCAAAAGCAGTTCCATTGGGGTGACTTCTCTGAAAGAAGATTTGGCAGTCCTCCTGTGAGACCTTTGCCCAGGTTCTATACCCTGCTGAAGATACATAAAAACAGGGTCCCACCACCAGGAAGACCCATAGTCTCAGGGATCGGTTCCATATTAGAACCCCTATCCCAGTTCTGTGACTGGTTCCTGAGACCTATTGTCCAAAATTCAAGAACCTACCTACGGGACACCAAGGATGTTCTCTGTCTCCTACGTGACATGCCTATCAATCATATGGAAGACACCCTGGTCACCATGGATATTGAAGCGCTATACACCAGTATACCACAGGAGCGCACTTTACAAGTGGTAGAGCAAATAATTCTAAACCAAGATTGGAACTATGTCCCACCACAACACTTCATAATGGAATGCGCAGAACTGGCACTATGTGAGAACTTTTTTGAATTCAAGGACGTGATATACCACCAGATCAAAGGTACTTCAATGGGGAGCACATTCGCTCCCAGTCTGGCATGCCTCTACGTACACCAATTTGAGGAGGACCATATTTTTAAGGAAACCAACCCCTACCTTGATCAAATCAAAATGTGGAAGAGGTACATCGACGACGTTCTGATCGTCTGGAGGGGTACCAATGAAGAAGCACAATCATTCGTGGAATGGGTAAACAGCATTGATCCACATTTGAGATTCACACATACCATCGACAAAGAAAGAGCAATATTCCTGGACCTTGAAATCAACCTATCTTCAGAAGGCCTACGCACAAGAGTTCACAACAAAGCAACCGACAAAAACAGCCTTCTGCTTTTTGAAAGCTTCCATCCCAAAGCCCTAAGACAAAACCTCCCGGTAGGGCAATTTCTGCGCATCCGCAGAAATTGTTCAGAAATTTTAGACTTTCATGAACAAGCAGACACCCTGGAAATGAAACTCAGAGCAAGTAATTACCCCAAAAAATTGGTCAAGAATGCCAAAAAAAGAGCTCGAAACAACAACCGGGCAGCTCTTTTAGAAAATACGCCAAAGGAGCCGGCGAACCGGATGGTGTGTGTCACCACCTTTACCCCAGCGTCCAACAAAATTCAGAACATTATTCAAAAGAAATGGCGCATATTAAACACCAGCGACAAAGTCTGGACCCAACCCCTATTTGCGTACAAACGCAGTAGGAACATCAAGGATGAACTAGTCCATACAAAACCACCAGCCGCTACAGATGACAACCAACTGACACTATGGGGCCACCAACGACCAACTGGACATTACCCCTGTGGCGATTGCGTATCAAGGTCCCGTTTTACCGCGCTGCGGTTTGTAAGGGCTGCAGATTTTAATCTTTTACTTTGTGCAGTTTTTAGCGCGTTTAGCGCGTTTTCGCGCGTTTGGCAGTTGTTTTTGTTTTATTTGCTGTGCACTGGCTGGGCTCTCCCCCCCCTCACACCTGCATTTAATTTGAGGAATACTCACCACCGTTTTGGTGGGCCCGGGTTCTGTGGGTGGTCCGGGGATCGTCTTGTCATCGGCGACCAGCGCCATCTTGGATTGGGTCCAGGCTTTTTTTGGCGGGCGCCATCTTGGAGCGTCCAGGCGCTCCTCCCTCCACTTCGGCGCCTATTTAAGGCACTTTTAATCGGCGGTCAGCCTTGAAAGGTCCCGTTTTACCGCGCTGCGGTTTGTAAGGGCTGCAGATTTTAATCTTTTACTTTGTGCAGTTTTTAGCGCGTTTAGCGCGTTTTCGCGCGTTTGGCACTTGTTTTTGTTTTATTTGCTGTGCACTGGCTGGGCTCTCCCCCCCCTCACACCTGCATTTAATTTGAGGAATACTCACCACCGTTTTGGTGGGCCCGGGTTCTGTGGGTGGTCCGGGGATCGTCTTGTCATCGGCGACCAGCGCCATCTTGGATTGGGTCCAGGCTTTTTTTGGCGGGCGCCATCTTGGAGCGTCCAGGCGCTCCTCCCTCCACTTCGGCGCCTATTTAAAGTCGCTCTTACCCGCGCAGCGGGAACGCGCAGCTAGGACGCCGTCGCTTGCCAGAGTCCTGCCCGTCTGCGCCCGTCAGCGTCCCGGAGGCGTCTTGGCGGTGGGCGGGGCTCTGTTCACCGAGAATGAGTAATCTGGGCCCTCATTTGGTGCGGTACTCTTCTAGGGAGCTGCGCTCCTTGAATCATAGGGAGAGCTGCTGTTGTACTGTCTTTCCGGGCCGCTATAGGGGTAAGTCGCGATGTCCGGGTTGTGGCTGGCATCCGACACGGGTTCTGTCATCAGCCTCGCCTATTGACATAGCTGGTGCAGAGTATGCCTGCATGCTGTTAAACACCAGATCAGCTCGCAGCCATGCGCAACACATCTTTGAGCTCCTCGAGACAGAGAAGCCACTCTGCCTAATGCTGACGGAGACTTGGTGGGGTGAAGCTTCTAATCCCGATGTGGCTATGGCCATTCCGCCGGATTTTGACATCTTCAGGAAGGACAGAGCAAAGGGCAGGGGTGGCGGGGTCGCATTGGTGGTAAAGAAGGGCACGCCCTGCACTATCTTGCCCACTGAGGACATCCACGGCTCGGAATCGTTGGCTTTTTCAATTGTGCTAGCGCCGCATCAATCAGTAAAGGGACTGTTAGTCTACCGCCCCCCTGGTCCGCTTGGGACGTTTTTTGCTGATCTTGATTCGGTGCTGGTGGGTCTAGCACTGAGAGCAGAACACTGCTTAGTGGCGGGGGACTTTAACATCCGGATGGATGATCCGTCGGACCCCGCCGCTATTAAGCTTTTGGAGGCTATGACTCCGCTGGGTCTCACCCCGCATTTGCAGGGCCCGACCCATGACAAGGGGCACACTCTAGACCAGGTCTTCTCGACCTCTCCTTTAGTGGTGAAAGAGATTCTCCCGGTCTTGTGGTCGGATCACTGGCTGGCCAAATTTGTAATCAGCGGCAACGTCAGGGCGCCTAACCCTGTCTCACAGCAGCGGGGACGAGCCTCTAGAGCATTTAGCAGGGTGACCCCTGAGATGCTGGCTCAGGCTGCTGCGACGCACCCTTGCCCTCTGTCTGGCGAGCTAGAGAGAGACCTGGAGTCCCTGCAAGAATGGCTGACGGAGAGGCTAAATGACCTGGCCCCAGTCCCGCCCCCCCGCCCGACATCTAAGCGGGTCTCGGCCCCTTGGTTTACCCCTGCTCTGTGGGCTACGCGGCAGCAGTGCAAGGTAGCCGAAAGGGCCTGGCGGGCACATTATGACAGCAAGGACAGGTCTGCCTACAAGGCTGTGGTTAAAGCTTACCACCGAGACATCCGCCTCGAAAAGAAAGCCTATCTTGCGGGGAGAATCGAAGCAGCTTCGAACTCCAGTAAGGAGATCTTTACCATCGTTCGAGAATTCATCTCCCCTCGGACTACTGCTTCGGAAGAGGGGCCCGTAGAATCTTGGGCGGCGGATCTTGCGTGTTTTTCTACAGGCAAGATCAAACTCATCCAGGACTCCTTTCCATCGAGTGAACCGGTTACATTGCCGATGCCCGAGGCGGGCTCGCCTCCCCCAGTTGCGCAGGGCGCCTTATTGGCTGAGTTTCCATCTCTGCCAGCCTCAGCTTCTCTAGCGCTTATGGGCAATTTAAAATCTGGGTCTCCGCTTGACCCCTGCCCTGCTAAGCTCCTGGGTAAACTGGCGGAGGTGGTGAATCCGCTGGCGCACCCTCTTCTCAACCTCTCGTTGAGTCTGGGAGAGGTGCCGCCAGTATGGAAGCAGGCAATGGTCATCCCGTTGCTTAAAAAGCCGGGACTTGACCCGAAAGCCCCAGCCAATTACAGGCCAATTTCGTTGCTGCCGGCTCTTGTAAAAATTCTGGAGAAGCACGTTCAGTCGGTGCTCTCCAATTTTCTGGAGTCCCATGAGATCTTACATGACTCCCAGTCGGGCTTCCGTTCACATCGCAGCACCGAGACCGCGCTCCTTGAGGTTTCTGAAACCATTAAAGGGGTGTTGGATACCGGGGGCAAAGTCATGCTGGTGTTGTTGGACTTGTCGGCGGCTTTCGACACCGTCCCCCATGAGGGCCTGCTCGCAAGACTCGTTGAGATTGGTCTGCGGGGGACGGTGCTCAAATGGTTTTCTTCCTTTTTGGCCGGTCGCCGGCAAACGATCTGGACATCATCTGACACCGCCGTAATGCCGCCTCTGGGAGTCGGGGTCCCTCAGGGCTCTATATTGAGCCCGACCCTTTTTAACATCTTTATGACCCCTTTGGCGGCGGTGGCGGAGTCATTTGGTGCCCGGATCGTGTCGTATGCCGACGACACCCAGCTCCTCTTCTCTTGCGAGAAAGGGGCTGACTTTGACGGGGAGAGTATCCAGAATTGCCTTGGGGCTGTGTTCGCCTGGTTCCAACTGAACAGCCTCAAGTGCAATTCCGACAAATCGGAGGTACTCTTCTTCGGGTGCGATACGGAGCCTAGCTGGCAGGCCTGGTGGCCCATCGACATGTTCCCTCCGTCCGGCTCTTCTCCCATGGCTAAAAACTTGGGGGTTAAGATGGACAAGGGGCTGACGATGAAAGCCCAGATCTTGGGGGTAACCGGCACTTGCTTCGGCCTGTTAAAAATGCTGCGGAGGTTCTTGCCTCTCTTGTCCGAGGAGCACAGGAGGCTGACGGTGCAGGCTCTGATAGGCTCCAGGTTGGATTATGCCAACATTCTTTACCTGGGCCTGCCAGAGTATCTGCTACAAAGGCTTCAAGTTGCACAGAACGCGGCGGCCAGGGCCATCTTTGGCCTAAGTAGACGGGCCAGCGCCTCTGGGTTGTTGGTGACGTTACACTGGCTACCCATCCGCAAACGGATTGCCTTTAAGGCGCTGACCGTGGCCTACAAAGCGCTCCATGCTGTGGGAGCTAAACATCTCCAAAAGAGACTGACCTTTTACCATCCGACTCGCTCGTTGAGGTCAGAATCTCTACTTTTGGCGGCTGTTCCGCGTGTGAAGAGGGCTCGCCTTGGGGGCCGCTCTTTCAGTCTGTTGGCCCCACAGATGTGGAATGCACTACCGCTCCCTTTGCGGGGGGCGTCTACTCTCCTTGATTTTAGAAGAGGTCTCAAAACCTGGCTGTTTTCCCAATAGGTCTGCCAGTAGTTTTGCTTTCTTTTTGTTTATCTTTTAACCTCTTTTAGCTGTGTTGTGTTATTCTGAAATCTGTTCCCCTTACCTAAAAGCGCCGGGACACTCTTTTTGAGTAACCGTTGCGCTATACAAAAGAATAAATAACACAACATAACATAACATAACATGCCAATTCACGGCCACCACAAAAGAAGTGGACATAGGTACTGAGCGGCCATGGACTCAGAAGATCTTCTCTAACTGCAACACAGAAAATGTAGTGTACCTACTCAAATGCCCTTGCCAACTCATGTATGTTGGCATGACTGCTAGGCGTGTAAAGATCAGAATTAGTGAGCACCGGAGCACTATCAGAAGGAAGAAAGATAACACCAAATTAACAAAACACTTCCTTGAGAAAGAACACTCTGATAAAGATCTAAGATGGACGGAACTGGAAGTAGTACAGAAGCGCAATGGCTGCCTCTCACATGTCTTACATGTTAGAGAACAGCGTTGGGTGTTTCGTCTTGGGACATGGAAAAACGGATTGAACGATGATATCCCATGGCTACAAATGAAGTAACTTCCCTTAGCGCTCACTAAAACATACACTTTAACAGTACCCATTATAAAGACAAAATCACAAACAATAGACACAGTAATACATGTGAATAGAGCTACACGCAGTTTCCCTTACTCCCTAAAACTAGAATCATCTTGATCAGCAATCATGCGGTAGCTGTAAAATCAACTTGTGCACTAATTGTAGGTTTAACCACACCGCCACCCTGACTGTAAACAATCTGGGTTTGTTTTCTCTTCCTTTCTTCTGTGTAAATACTCGTAACTGCTCCCGTCATGAAATAATACTCATGAGCAGGGCACATGTTCCCCATATTTCTATATAACTTGTCTACACACGTTAAATATCTCCAGAAACTATGGCAGGCGCTCCCATTGGACCACAGCTGGTCCCGCCCCACCCCAGGCAATCATCTGAGGTAATGACGGGACACAGGAAGCGGTGTGTCATAGAGCAGCGCTATGTGCTGACACACCCCAACGAGGGTCAGGCAACAAACAGGCAACGTGCAGTCCTTTCTGCATGCTTCGCTCAGGACACAGGAAATGCAGCATCATCACTGTGCGCCACGCTCACCTGAAACCCATATCACATGCCACGACCCCACCCAACAGTATAAAAGCTTGCTGCGCACTACACTTAATGTCACCGGGGAGGAGGCTGGACGCATGCAGCACTCGGTTTTCTAGCGGGGAGTACGCCTTGAACTGTAAATCATTGTTCTGATTTCTTCTTCCAACAGGTTGAAACTATAGTAGACCAAGCATGCCCTGACGGTTTTTTCTGCTAACTAATTCAGTATCTTTGATATACCTTCCCAACCAGTCTGGTTTTTAACCCTTTTGTCTTCATCCTTTATCGTCTCCCACCAGAATGTGGCCACAAGGATTTCCCCCCTACCCCTCCCATGGGGCAAATAGGTTTTTCCAATAGGGTAAGACTTCTATATTTGTTTCACATGAATGTCAGAGTGAACACAGATGCCTGACACTCATATACATTTTTCACCTTTTCACTTTAGGAGAGAGCAGTAAGTATGGAGCGTGACTGTGACACATCAAGGTCTACTGAATGACAACCATTTTGAGTATTTTATGTTTGTCTCACCCCCTCTCTCTTACAGGTTTCTCTAAACAGGTGGCAGCTGGCTATAGGCCTACGCCCCCAGTGGTAAGATTGGAGCCCAATATTTAAGGTCCTGACGAATGCCACGTACCCAAGTGGACAATACAGGCAGAAACATGTTGACCCCCTATTAACAATCACTGATTCACAGCGGCGACGGGATGATAAGGTCCCCACTCACCGCACTTATATATTTTAATCCCACATAGTAACCCCATAGAATAAAAATTGTTCAGGTATACTATGATGGTTTTTAAATTCACTCCCTCCTTTTTTTGTTTGGGCCCCCACTTAGTCTAGAAGTGCATCCCTGTCTTCAGGTGTATGCCCGCCCTCTATCAAACGCGGTTTTTAGAGGGCGAGGACTGGCAGATGATGAAGCATGACACCTGGTGGTGTGTGATGCCAGTCCGTCAATTTTTGTGATTTGCCCCCACTAAATTGGGCATCTCTTAAGACACAACTAGGGACGGTCCTTTCTGTGGTTCATAGCTTTGGTTGGAGGCTGACCGTTCTCTAGTGCCCTAACGCCTCTAGTTCCCTCCCCGGGCCAGACCCTGGGTGTAACTGTGGTTCTTTGCTTTGTACAGCCTCTTGGCTGTGGGAACATTAACTAGGGCCTACTCCACAACTGGGAGTCTTTCGAGGACTGTATTGGATAAAAGCCAAACGTCCCATATACTATAATTACATTGGAAGTCCGTGGTGTAGCCACAATCCAGCTCCTTAATAATGGAGACGGAAGTCATGTTTGACGAAGACACCTTTACAGAAATACTGAGAACCCCCTCACTACTGGCAGAAACAGTAGTAGCATGCACCGTAAAAAACTCTGACGAATGGGAAGCTCTAACAACCAAGAAGAAAGAACAGATACGAACAGCTCTTCATGGAGCTTTTATGACAGAATACCTGAGGAAGAACACCGCTCCCAGGGGCCTGATAGTCACCAACGAACCCAGACTCTTTCTGAACAATAAAGAATTCAGGATCAACTGGTCCGGTATAGCCTGGAAATGTACCAAGGACTGGCTGGCGCTCATTATTAACACGGCAAGACAACTGGCGGATGCCCTTCTTGTTGAGATCCAGCAGAGCGAGAGTCGACTTAAAACGACTATTGATATCAAAATCTTTAAGAAAAAATTAGACGATATCAATAACGACCATCAAGAATACCGGAAATTCCTCACCCAGTCAAAGATTACCAAACTTCAAAAGGATGTCTTGAAATTCAATAGGGATACAGTCTACCCCTATACGACTGATGAGTACTACGACAAGGCTCCAGAACCCCAACCTACAAGGAGACGACAGCAGCAACAACGCCCCCGTCCAACTCCCCTGAACTGGACTTTCAGTTCAGGAGATGAGCGCAGTACATCAGAAAGCGGCGAAGAAGACAATGGAGGTACTACCAACCAAGGTCAACAACAAAGACCGCACCATAACCAACAGATGTACGCCCCTCCAATGAATCCGTATGGATTTTGGCAGCAACCACCGTTCTATCCGCCGAACTTTGGCTATTATCCCGGCCCACAACCTTTTTTATCCAGGGGCAGGGGACGAGGCAGAGGAAAACAGAAACAATGGAAAGGACCAAGAGTACACTGGGAGGAAACCGCGGAAGACCAACTAGGCGCAGTAACAAGGATCAGGGGCAAAGGCACCACAGCCTCAACGAGCAAACAGACACGAACATAGTGAACCTGAGTAATTACCAACTATCAGGACCTGAACAATCAGTACTACAGAAAGGTTTAGGCTTTGTACCCACTCCCCAAAATGATCCATTTACCCTACATACCGAAATGGCACATTTTTTTCGGAAAATCAGACTCAGGGCCTTCTTTGGAGACTCTGAAATAAACAAACCGAAGGACGATGGACATACTGATCTAAGAAATAAATCTAATTTTTGCCACTTATACAATCCATTCCATGCCAGGTTCTGGCTTTTGAACAGGCAGTATTGGCAGAAATTGAAAAGATCGATTTTCACAATCTAAAAGGCTTCCAAAACCTAACCCGGGAAGAAAAATCCGCGATGTCAAATCTCAAAACCAACAGAGACATCACGATTAAACCAGCGGATAAAGGTGGGGCCACAGTGATCCTGGATACAAACGCATACGATCAAGAGTGCCTGAGACTATTAGCCGATGCAACCAGCTATGAGGTTTATCAGACGGACCCTACTGGACGCCTAATGACCAAAATAAAGTCCATCGTGGTAGAAGCCACCGCCAACAACTGGATTACACAACATGAAGCAGACTTCCTCATTAATGAGAACCCTAGGAAGCCCAGGTTCTATACCCTGCCGAAGATACATAAAAACAGGGTCCCACCACCAGGAAGACCCATAGTCTCAGGGATCGGTTCCATATTAGAACCCCTATCCCAGTTCTGTGACTGGTTCCTGAGACCTATTGTCCAAAATTCAAGAACCTACCTACGGGACACCAAGGATGTTCTCTGTCTCCTACGTGACATGCCTATCAATCATATGGAAGACACCCTGGTCACCATGGATATTGAAGCGCTATACACCAGTATACCACAGGAGCGCACTTTACAAGTGGTAGAGCAAATAATTCTAAACCAAGATTGGAACTATGTCACACCACAACACTTCATAATGGAATGCGCAGAACTGGCACTATGTGAGAACTTTTTTGAATTCAAGGACGTGATATACCACCAGATCAAAGGTACTTCAATGGGGAGCACATTCGCTCCCAGTCTGGCATGCCTCTACGTACACCAATTTGAGGAGGACCATATTTTTAAGGAAACCAACCCCTACCTTGATCAAATCAAAATGTGGAAGAGGTACATCGACGACGTTCTGATCGTCTGGAGGGGTACCAATGAAGAAGCACAATCATTCGTGGAATGGGTAAACAGCATTGATCCACATTTGAGATTCACACATACCATCGACAAAGAAAGAGCAATATTCCTGGACCTTGAAATCAACCTATCTTCAGAAGGCCTACGCACAAGAGTTCACAACAAAGCAACCGACAAAAATAGCCTTCTGCTTTTTGAAAGCTTCCATCCCAAAGCCCTAAGACAAAACCTCCCGGTAGGGCAATTTCTGCGCATCCGCAGAAATTGTTCAGAAATTTTAGACTTTCATGAACAAGCAGACACCCTGGAAATGAAACTCAGAGCAAGTAATTACCCCAAAAAATTGGTCAAGAATGCCAAAAAAAGAGCTCGAAACAACAACCGGGCAGCTCTTTTAGAAAATACGCCAAAGGAGCCGGCGAACCGGATGGTGTGTGTCACCACCTTTACCCCAGCGTCCAACAAAATTCAGAACATTATTCAAAAGAAATGGCGCATATTAAACACCAGCGACAAAGTCTGGACCCAACCCCTATTTGCGTACAAACGCAGTAGGAACATCAAGGATGAACTAGTCCATACAAAACCACCAGCCGCTACAGATGACAACCAACTGACACTATGGGGCCACCAACGACCAACTGGACATTACCCCTGTGGCGATTGCGTATCATGCCAATTCACGGCCACCACAAAAGAAGTGGACATAGGTACTGAGCGGCCATGGACTCAGAAGATCTTCTCTAACTGCAACACAGAAAATGTAGTGTACCTACTCAAATGCCCTTGCCAACTCATGTATGTTGGCATGACTACTAGGCGTGTAAAGATCAGAATTAGTGAGCACCGGAGCACTATCAGAAGGAAGAAAGATAACACCAAATTAACAAAACACTTCCTTGAGAAAGAACACTCTGATAAAGATCTAAGATGGACGGTACTGGAAGTAGTACAGAAGCGCAATGGCTGCCTCTCACATGTCTTACATGTTAGAGAACAGCGTTGGGTGTTTCGCCTTGGGACATGGAAAAACGGATTGAACGATGATATCCCATGGCTACAAATGAAGTAACTTCCCTTAGCGCTCACTAAAACATACACTTTAACAGTACCCATTATAAAGACAAAAACACAAACAATAGACACAGTAATACATGTGAATAGAGCTACACGCAGTTTCCCTTACTCCCTAAAACTAGAATCATCTTGATCAGCAATCATGCGGTAGCTGTAAAATCAACTTGTGCACTAATTGTAGGTTTAACCACACCGCCACCCTGACTGTAAACAATCTGGGTTTGTTTTCTCTTCCTTTCTTCTGTGTAAATACTCGTAACTGCTCCCGTCATGAAATAATACTCATGAGCAGGGCACATGTTCCCCATATTTCTATATAACTTGTCTACACACGTTAAATATCTCCAGAAACTATGGCAGGCGCTCTCATTGGACCACAGCTGGTCCCGCCCCACCCCAGGCAATCATCTGAGGTAATGACGGGACACAGGAAGCGGCGTGTCATAGAGCAGCGCTATGTGCTGACACACCCCAACGAGTATCGTCTCCCACCAGAATGTGGCCACAAGGATTTCCCCCCTCCCATGGGGCAAATAGGTTTTTCCAATAGGGTAAGACTTCTATATTTGTTTCACATGAATGTCAGAGTGAACACAGATGCCTGACACTCATATACATTTTTCACCTTTTCACTTTAGGAGAGAGCAGTAAGTATGGAGCGTGATTGTGACACATCAAGGTCTACTGAATGACAACCATTTTGAGTATTTTATGTTTGTCTCACCCCCTCTCTCTTACAGGTTTCTCTAAACAGGTGGCAGCTGGCTATAGGCCTACGCCCCCAGTGGTAAGATTGGAGCCCAATATTTAAGGTCCTGACGAATGCCACGTACCCAAGTGGATAATACAGGCAGAAACATGTTGACCCCCTATTAACAATCACTGATTCACAGCGGCGACGGGATGATAAGGTCCCCACTCACCGCACTTATATATTTTAATCCCACATAGTAACCCCATAGAATAAAAATTGTTCAGGTATACTATGATGGTTTTTAAATTCACTCACTCCTTTTTTTGTTTGGGCCCCCACTTAGTCTAGAAGTGCATCCCTGTCTTCAGGTGTATGCCCGCCCTCTATCAAACGCGGTTTTTAGAGGGCGAGGACTGGCAGATGATGAAGCATGACACCTGGTGGTGTGTGATGCCAGTCCGTCAATTTTTGTGATTTGCCCCAACTAAATTGGGCATCTCTTAAGACACAACTAGGGACGGTCCTTTCTGTGGTTCATCAGACCTTTGCACTCACAGGAGGACCGCCAAGTCTGTGGTGCACTCGCCCGCCAGATTCCGAGTTGAATCCAGGGCGGGCGGCGCTGCGTCGATGTCATGGCAGTTGTCTGTTAGGCTCATAGGACAGCCTAACATGCAGACCACTGCTGGCACTGCGCCGACAGCACATTCCTGCACGGTGTGGCAATTATAGGAGGCACAACCCCCATGAGCAAATTTACACGGGGCCCTGTTAGGGCCTCTTTACTTGCATGTCTGCCACCCTTTTCATTGTGGGCTCACCGCCATGAAATAGGCGGTGGAAATGCAACTCGGAATATGCTCAGTGGTATTGCCATCGGCACAGGCAGTATATTCCTGCCCCTTCACACACCACCACGGGATCCTGGATCCCAGCGGAGGTGGCAGTCCTGTGACGGTCTGACCGCCACACTCCTAATATGGCGGGTGGACCTGCAGGGGTGCCGGTGGTCAGATCATCACCGCGAATACAACGGTTCTAGGTCCACCGTACTCGTGATAAGCCCTTAAGTGACCTTTGTTTCCTGTGAAGCCTCACTCTCATCCAAGGGATTTGTGTAGTGAATGAGGAAGGATGAAGTCGTTTTTATCTTATCCACAAAAAATTTGAAAATGTCATGCGTTTCTTTAGAGATATCAGCTTCCACTCTGATTTAGGGAGAGTTGACTCTTTCACAATTTAGATTTTTTTTTTTTAATGGTGGTTCTTCTTTTGGATTATGTTGATTTGGATATGGATGTGTTTTTAAAAATATACTTTTAGGATTTGTTCTTTTCAATTCACAGTTCCAAGTTCTGCAGAGATGGGTCAAATTCTTTCTGAGACTCTGTAGATTTTGAACATGATCCCTGTTGTTTTGTCCCTGTATAGTAATAATATCACCGAATTTGTGAGACAGTAATCTGATTTCTGATGGTCTCCTATACTGTGGTGATATCAGGGTATTTGACATAGCTCTGAGGTTGTAAATGTGTGGGTACAAGCTTGTTAGTACTCTTGTTTTAAATAGCTCATATTATTGGGTCAAGCTTATTTGCACTTGTAGCCTAATGTCCATAAATGGCCTTCCTAATGTACCCTTTAATTTCTTCTAAATTCTACAAACTTCATGTTAGCGTAGCACTGTATTTGAAATCCTCGCGATCACCTTATTTTGATGCCTTTCTTTGTTGATGCTGATTATCCTAATAAACAGTGGAATTCTCATATTGCAGTAGTCGTGGCAAAGGTAGAATGTTTCAATCATATCATCAAGAAAAGAAATGGTTTCAAAAATAGTCCTGCTGCCTCCTGCTTAAATGGGTAATGTTATGATTTCAGTGGGACCGATATGTCGGGCATGAAGGGAATTCACTTTGAGGTCATTTAAGACTTCTCCAAGCCCACCTAAGTTCTTCCTGTTGGTAACTGGCAGTCTTATACAAATACAAACATTCTACTGTTACCTTCTACTCAGGTAGAGTTGAGTGGGTGGTCTTTTAGAGGAGTAGAATGAACATGGTAGCATTGGGTGAACTGAGACAGCACAGTATTGTGGTCCATTACTACACTGGCACAGTGTTTTGCAGGCACAGTACGTTTGACACACCCTGCTGGTCATATCAGTGAATCCTATTTAATTTGCCAAACTCGATCATCATTTCCATCTATGTTCTGTCCTGTTTTTTAGCCACATCAGGTGAAAGCTGCTTCAGAATCAAAGGGCCTGATGTACATAATTTTGTGCATGTGCGAGGATAACATAGATGAACAAAAATTTGAATGAATCCTTGGAAATCCCACATCTTGATTAAGAAGGTTAGGATATGTAGAGTTTCCACTTACAACTACAGACATATTTCAAGATACGTGGATTGATCCACAGTCATAAGTGTGCTTAAGAGGTTGAAGAATCGATTTTCTATGTGTTATTGGAGTGGACAATGTAAACGTGGTGAAGAACCACAAAGTAATAACTTTGTGTGTGGTTATTAGTATACATTTTCTCAATCAGACAGTATTAGTTTAGTGCAGCACTATCTCCCATAGGGGTATCTGGGTGCTGAGGAAGCTATGTCTCAGTTGAACAGCCAGGTCTAGGGTGCAGTACGAAGGTAGAGGGGCAGGTCGTTCCAGGTCTTGGTAGCAATGTAGAAGGAACAGCCACCGCTGTGGATGTGGAGAATGTGTGCGAGGGCTAGAGATGACAAAACAAAGGTGTCTAGAAACATAACATAAAAAAACATAACATGTGTTTTTGAAAAGCGCACGTTCACCCAAGGGTATCTTGGCGCTGAATAACAGATGTTCATTGTTACCCAACTCAATAGTACCCATAGAAGGCTGATGGATGCTCAGTCAATGTTTGATGTAGGATGGTCCTTGGTCATGGAGAGATTTGTAGGCATGCATGAAGATCTTGAACTGGCATCTCTTCTGGATGGGGAGCCAGCCTACGTTTTTGAGTTGGGGGGTGGCGTGGCACCGTTTAGGGAGAATCAGGATGAGTTTTGCTGCAGCATTCTACATGGTCTGGAGTCTTTTGAGGAGCTGGGAAGAAGTGCCGGCATTTAGAGCGTCTCCAAGGTCGAGAAAGCTGGTAACAAGCGCCTGAGTGATGTTCATTCTGGTATCAACAGAGGATTCTGCGGAGCAAGCAAAGTGCGTGGAAGCAGAAGGAGGCGAAAGCGTTGACCTGTCGTTTCATGGATAGTTGGCTGTCAAGGATGATCCCTAGGTTGCACACATGGTCTGTTGGGGTGGGTGTGGGTCCAAGTTCAGTTGGTCACCAGCTTTGGTCCCAGGTGGAGGTGAAGTTTCCGAAGATCAGCACTTCTGTCTTGTTGGAATGGAGTCTGAGCAGTTGTCTCTCGCTCAGTTGGCTACGTTGGTCATGGCATTGGAGAAGTTGTTTCTGGCATTATAGGGGGTCCTCAGTAGGCAAGAGGAAGAGTTGAGTGTCATCCGGAGATTATGTTGAGGCCGTCGGATCTGATGACACCTGCGAGGGAGGGGATGTAGGTGTTGAACAGGGTGGGACTGAGAGAAGATACCTGGGGTACACCACATATGATTCTCTTGGGTGCTGAGGTGAAGGGAGGCAGCCAGGTGCTATGTGTGCACCCTGTAAGGAAGGAGGTGATCAACTTGAGGGCGTCTTACTGTATGCCAGTGTTGTGGAGTCTGTTTATGAAGGTGCTGTGGACGAAAGCCGAAGAGAGCTCGAGGAGGATCAGAGCCATAGTTTCTCCACAGTTGAGGAGAGTTCTGCTGTCTTATGTGGCGGCGATCAGCACAAACTTGGTGCTGTGATCGGCCCGGAATCCTGATTGTTCCAGGAATTCAAATGGCTGTTGGTTAATGGCTTTCTCCAGTACTTTGACCGGGTAGGTGAGCAGGTAGATCGATCGATAATATTTGAGGTCAGTGGGGGTCAGCGATGGGTTTCTTTAGGAGGGACTTCTAAACTTGGACCTGAGAAACGTATGTTGAAGTGGTGTAATAAATATGTGAACGTGCCCTTAACATAACAGTTTTCTGAGGGAGAAGAGAATGAATTTCTTAACAGGCTACACTTGCGGATAGTGTGCTTTGTGGACAATACAGCAGGATGGCTGGACGCTGCTGGTAAATATATTAAACAGTTGTCAAAGAGCTCAAATCCAAACAGGGCCAACTCAGCATTCTATCTTATTGAAGTGTGTAGATAGAGTAAAATTAAGATAGGTAATAATGACAGCCTTTACAAATGGTAGAAGTGCATTTTGAAGCCTGATATAAACAACAAGTTATTGTTACTTCACAAGGGTGGGGATAGTAGGCAAAACTGGCCTATATACGGGCATCTACAAAACTCAGACTTCTTTTGTGTCACATGAAACTTCAATGAACAGGAATCAAATCATTAATATTCATGCCATCGAGGCATTTTCTGCTCCATTCCCCCCAAGCGTGTGCTTCTTTTCAAGTTCATGTAAGGGAAGTGATCCCATTCAAAGTTTCATAGAGATAATTAAATATATAAATTAATAAAAAAGAGAGAGTAAAATCCAAGAAAAAAGCTCAGTGAAACTTCAGAAAGTAGGTACAGTTTGTTGTGTGCTTTTGCAATGATTACATTATCAATTAAACTATTTAATAATAAAAAATAAAGTGAACTGTATTCAAGCCCCAAAGGATTGAAGCCTTCGACCCCCAAGTTATGAATGAATGAATGAGAGTTTTCTAAAGCACTACGTTCACTCCAAGGAGCCTCTTGGCGCTAGCGGCAAAAAAACCATCTAAAGATATGTAGTGGGGAGAAGCTTAGTTAAGACAGCAGAAGTAAGTATTAGATGAGAGATAACGCAGTGTGATCTGGGGTGGCGAAAATCCTGGGTTTTAGAAGTTTTTTGAACATGAGTTCCGTTTGTGAATGTCTCAGCCGAGTGGGCAGGGAATTCCAGGCTTTGGTCTCCAGGACAGCCATTGCCTTACCCCCTCTAGATTTGAAATGTAAAGAGGGAGCTGCTAAAAAGTTCTCCGAAGATGACCACAGGGTGTGTTGGGTGGTATATGGTCTAATTCTATATCTTAGGTATCCTGGTCCTGTTGCCCTTGTGGCCTTGTTAATGATGGTTAGGATTTTGAAGAGAATACTTTTATGGATAGGCAGTCAGTGAAGAGTTCTGAGTGCTGCTGCTGAGGAAGAGTCTTTAGGCCATTTGAGTACCAACCTCACTGCCGCATGTGGACAACCTGTAATCTTTTCAGGACCATCTTTTTAGTTCGAGCGTACAGGCTATTACAGTAATCCAGATGTGATAAGATTAAGGCTACTGCAACAGTTTTCCTAGCAGGTACCGGCAGAAGATCAAAGAAGTTTCTAAGGGTTTTTATCGTTTGAAAACATATGCCTGCCACAGCAAGGGCTTGCTTGTGAAAAGATAGTGTGGGATCAAATTTGATTCCTAGATTTCTCACAATATCTACTTTGTTTGGGGGTGGGGTTGAATTTGAGGGCCAACACTGTTTGGGCAAAAAAGAGTTGGGTTTTCCAAAAAGCATGATTTCTGTTTTTGAGCTGTTACATTTGAGATGATTGAGTTTCATCCAATCCATCGCTGCCGTTAAACAGTAGTGAAACTTCTCTTCAGCTGCTGTAGAATTTTTATCAAGGGTAAGAATCAGCTGTGTGTCATCTGCATATGCAATGGATTCAATGTCAAATGTGGTCATCAAAGTAATGACCGGTGTCATGTAAAGATTAAAAAGAGTAGGGCTCAGGCTGGAGCCCTGATGATAACCGTTTTTCTTTAGATTTGTAACTTCCCAATGTTACTATCTGATGCCTGTTTTCCAAAAAGAATGTGATCCAGTCCAGTGCCTTGTTTGTGGTTTCACTATTTGCAAGCCTGTCTCTCAAAATATCGTGAGAGACCGTATCAAAGGCGGTTGATAAATCCAACAGAATCAGTACCGCATCCTTACCCTGATCCAAGGCAAACCTTATGGCCACGGTAGTGTGGAGTAGCACTGATTCTGTTGAATGGCTAGGTCTGAAACCTGATTGCTTAGGGTGTAGGATGTTAGCTTCCTGCAGGAAATCATTAAGTTGTGTGTTAACTAATTTCTCAGCTATTTTACTCAGACATGGCAACAATGAAATAGGTCTAAGATTAGAGAAGTGGTAGGGTCAGGAATTTTCTTTTTTTGGAGTGGCTTCACCGCAGCAATTTTCCAATTGTCAGGGACTCTCGATAGCCTAAAAGTAGAATTACTTATCTGGTTAATGATTGGAATTATAATATCTACCAGCGCATGTAGAGTTTTGGGGGGCAGGGATCAAAAAGTGGACCTGACTTACAGGAAAGAATCGCTTGCCTGGATTGTTCCAAATTGATCTCCTTGAAACAATTAAGTTAGCTTTTAGTTCCTGAGATTTGAGTTTCAGAGGACGGGGGGGGGGGGAGGGGAGGGGGGGGGGGGTTATGTCCGTGAAATCTTTCTTCTGGTCTATGATTTTGTGATTTGATCACATAGACCCTGTGATGGAGGGATTTCTTTTTCTAGGAATGTTTCGGTTTTTGAGAAAGATTTCACAATATTAAAAATGGTTTTCTGTTTAGCTGCCTTGTTGATTAAAGTGGAATAGTGTACCTTCTGCATTTTAAAAAGCACCGGATCTTCTGATTTATAGTTTTCCCTCATAGTTTTTCCAGTTTATTGCATTGTCTTTGTAGGTCTTTTAGACGGGGGTAAACCATGGGGCAGACTTTTTGTTGGCGACCCTTTTCCTTTGAGGGGCTAAAGGTGACAAAGTATTAGCTAGAGACGACATCCAATCATTGAAAAGATCATTATCAATTGAGGGATTTCCTGTAAGGGTAGGTTTTCCTGCTTCTGCCAGGCTCTGTAGGTAGGGGTTAGTGAGCATGCTATTCCACTTCCGTGTCAGTATGAGTCAGGATTGCCTAGGATTTTTGTCTGGTTGGACATTATAAAAGCCAAACTTAAAGGGAATAAGCTTATGGTCTGACCATGTTATAGTGACTGGGTGATCGGTTGTTAGGCTGACGGCATTGGTACATATGCCGTCAAGGGTATGTCCTGCATGATGTGTGGGCCCCTCTGTCTGTTGTTTCAGCCCCAGTGTATTTATAATTTCTGTGAAAGTTTTTGTATTAGGAGTATCAGCTGCTTCTAGGTGTAAATTGAAATCACCTAGAAATGTAAAATTCGAGTATCTAACCACTAGGGAACTTATACTTTCCCCCTAGGTATTCAACAAGCTGAGAGCAGACCCCGGGTGCCTATAGATCAGAGCCCCCGCAAACATTGTGCAACTATCTAGTTTGAAACAAAAACAGAGGCTTTCAGCTTCTTTTAGTTCTGTAATGTTAGATATAGAGCATTTCAGGTGGTCGTTGTATATTATTGCTATGCCCCCTCCTCTTTGCCCATTTCTATCTAGTCTAGAAATGGTGTATTCATGAGGAAGGGCTTGCACAACATCGGGATAAGAACACCCCACTAGCCATATTTCCATGATAAAGAGGCAATCTAGATCCAAATGTATCAGCATGTCCTGGATATGTAAAGCATTTTTGGCTAAGGATCCTGCGTTTATAAGGCCACAGCACAGCTGTTTGCAATGATTTGCTTAAAGGGAGCGGTGTGTCCAACTGTAATACTGAGCTCATGGTTAAAAGTATGTTTGCATTTGAGGCAGGTAAGTGGGCCTTTGATATTCTCCATATGTGGGAGAGCTTCACAAATATTGGCCAGATATTTAAATGCCAGTAGCTCCTTCCTGGAGTATGAGAGATCAAGCCCAGAACCTGCAGCATTTTTGGCCCTGGCCACGTTTCGGACGCAGACGGGCGGAGACGGGCTTGCCTTTGGCGTGCCTTCGGCACACCGGCGGCGCGCCCGCTGCGCGTCCAGTGCAGCATGAAGTTTAAATAACCTTGCGGGTCCCGCAAGCTGCCGGAAGTGGGTGTGACCTCGGTGGGAGAGAGTGCAATTGGCAAGCAGGATGCCACGGCAGACCGGAAACGCAGTCTTAACAAAGTAATCGAGTTTACCAAGCTCTTTATCAGCTTTGGAGATTTGATTGAGGTAGCTTGCTAAATCTACTACTGGGTAGCAATGAAAATGAATATGGAAGGTTCACTCTCACATCACATTTAGAGGGGAATGCACCATGCTTATTTTGATATTGATGGTGCCATGAACACAGCGTTACGAAAGCTACCCGAAGCAGGACCGGACTGGCTGTAGCGGGCAGTGGGCGTTTGGCTGGGAGGCTGGAAGGGTTGTGGCTGGGTTTGGAGCAGTGTGGGCTGGTTCTGTTACTGGGGACCAGTTTGCAGCAATATCGGAAACCAGTAACAAAAGCAGCAGTGCTGGGGGCTGGTTTTGCAGGAGCTCTTCACGCTTGCCTCCCCCAGGGGTGGGTGCCAGTCTGGCAAAATTTCCAGGGCTGCTTTGGATTTTGCGAAGAAGTTTGTTGAGATAAGATAGAACATTCTGGGAATGAACAGACCATGGCTTTAAATAGTAACTCTACAGATACAGAAATCCGAGCCATGGGTTCCTCATTTTATCTGCCATGCTTACGTGAATACAGCTGCAAGGCCACTGCAGGTAAGATTGGTGGGGCGGTGGGGCCAGCGGGGAGGGATTTCGAGAGACGACCACTAGGAAAACTTAAATAAATTATTAATTTTCCCTGGTGGTCATCTACCGAAATCCCCCCAGACGGCCCCAACGCCCCACCGCTCTTACCTGCAGCGGCTGCCCGAATAAGGTGTTCTACACATCCTGAAGTACCTCATTATATGTCTGGCAGCCAGTGGCAGGGCCAGTGTGTAGCGTGAGTGAGCTGGGCCAACACCCAATGTGCCGACCTTCAGAGGAGCACAGAAGCTGCATGCATCAGTCTCCCTCTTAGGTAGATGCAAAGAAAAGTGTGATAAGCACTGGCACCCGTGTCCATATTTAATTTTTCTTGTCATGGCCCTCCTTTCTCTTATCCCCCTCACCTTCCCTCCTCTCCTCCCATTTTTCCATCACACTGACAACAGATGGGGACCCCATATTTGGTTTCCCTCAGGGCACTATCTGGCCAAAGGCCACATCTGATTTTTGTCGTACTTTGTTGTATATAAAATGCAGAAAATAATGGACATATCCTTGCAGTTAGTAGGAAACGTCATCCATCATTTGTGCTTACCTCGCCCAACTATTTTCTGACTCTCATTCTGATCTCGGGACTGTTGTCAATGGTTCATCATTCTCACTTTTTCAGAAACTCATTGCATAATGCAGACATTCATTATTTGCCTCAGGGAGTGATGGGAGACTTTACTATTACACATTTCCATGATTCAAACTATTCTTGTAAGCATTTATTTTAAGCATTCACAAAATTAGTGGAAGCATATAATAACCTTTCTGATATTTGTCAATGCGCCTTTCATCTAATATTCAGAAAATGGTCTTGAAAGTTGAATAAACATTAAAATTACATTCTTAAAACACACAGAATACATGCATTTCCATTCCATTATATATTTTAAGGATCACCCAGTGTGTGAAAACCCAATGTGAGTGAAACATGTCGAAGTTCTAGATTGCTGGTTTAACTCCATCTGTAAGAGTCACTCTTAAGTTGGCAGGATATCCCTAAAGGGGGCACAGGGTTAGGGGCGGCAGCATCATGCTTACTGCAACACCTTTCTGCCTGGGCAACTATTGTGAAAATCAGGTGAACTTAATTAATCACTGTGGGACAGTTCAAAATGTTGTAGTGTTTTCACTAATGAACCACAAAAGCTTAAAACGATGGGGTTGTTTGCCTGTTTTATAGACATTAAGCCACTCTTTGATAGTGCTTTTATAACATATCAATGCCATAAATATTGGGATACACTAATATTGTGGTAAAACTATTGTGGTACTAAATATCCATTTACATTCTAACAATGCACTTAAAAAAAAGAATGCAATATCTCCCTCTCCCCACCCGAGAGAGAGAGAGAGAGAGCAGTGGGGGAGGGGGGAGGGGGGTAAGATATTTCATAATTGTTTTATAAGAACATTGTAAGAATGTAAATGAATATTTAGTAAAACAATATTTTTATCACAATATTTTTGACATTGATATGTTATAGAAGCACTATCAAATCGATATGATTTACAAATGTATTAAACATAAACAATATTGATTGTATATTATAAAATGAATTTCTTACTAGGAATATTCTGTAGCACAATGTTCTTGTCACCACAATATTTTTGGATGATATTAATGCCTGACAATATTTCTGAGTTTCGTAACACAAGAGCGACCCAAATGTCCTTGTGAACGTAGGAATCAAGCATACACTTGGTTCAAGTGTTCACATGGAACTCATGTTGCAAACAAACCAAAGTAAGACAGGAAATACCTGTCAAGAATCAATCTAGTTAAAACATTTAAGATGAGACAGGAGATATCTGTTAAGAGTCAATCTTAGTCACAACATATGAGTAACAACCAGTATGTCATTGTAATATCCAATTTGTCTGAATTGAAATTTATTCATATTTGAATGGTAAACATGCATAAACAAACTGATAAAGTTAGGTGAAATATAACATGGAACATATGGTATACCTACTGGTTTAACCAGTATTTATTCCATATATTCTAGGTTATAGATCACTGTTATTCTTAGCCCATGTGCTAATTCTCCCTATATCATTAGTCCTAATGAGACCTTCATACCTTGTGTAGGGTCGAAACACCGTCGACACCATCTTAGACAGACCTCTTGTTCTAAACTATACACTGTGGAAATTGCCCAGTGCTGTTTTATGTATTTAACAAAGTAGACTGTCTATTATCTTCACTCATTTTTGTCACCACTCTTCTCTTTTGGTTCATGTTTTTTTCTCTGAAAATTATATCTAAGCTCACCTAACTGCATAATTCTGTTTATGCACTTTTTAAATTCACATTTCAACACATTTTAATTCTGTCAAATTGAATATTGCAATAATATACTGGTGTTACTCATATGTTGTGACTAAGATTGATTTTTGACAGATATCTCCTGACTCACCTTAAATGTTTTGAATTAGATTGATTCTTGACAGGTATTTCCTGTCTTACTATATTGTGTTTCCAACATGAGTTCCATGTGAACACTTGACAATATTTTTGAGACCATATTAATGTTGTGCCCCTCGACAATATCAATAGAGGGTTGCTGCAGCAAAAATTGAGAAAGAGTCTTATCTTCCCGCTGCCATCATAATATGGATGGCGGTGTCTAGCAGACACCGCCACCATATCAGGCCCCTTTTCCGCCCGGTCACCTGTGTGACCGGCAGAAAACCGGCGGACGGTCATTCCGTCCGCCGGGGTCCCCCCGTCATACTAATATGGCGGAGGGTAAATGGAATGCGGGCGGAGGAGAATGTCGGGCGGATCGCCACCGCCATGCGGGCGGTGGCGATCCGCCCAACATTCTAATAGACCCCTAAGTGTCAATGAATAAATGTTTTGGGGGGAAATGTGTTGTTTGAGCAGTGCTTAAGTTAAGCCTTATGATTTAAAATAAATCAACATTGTTTTTGCCTAGGCAAGTAAAAACTCCACATTTGTAACCTCACAGGATGTTATATACATATACCTTAATGACACCCTTATGTAATATTTGCTAAATGTGCAATACGCATCTGTGGGGTTCGGAAAATGCAGCAATTAGTTTAATGTCTCATTTAATGCCTCAAAGGTTATTACTTCCCACAATTAGCCACACCTTTCCCTACTCCTATTCAGTTTACTGCATGATTTGTTCCACTTGACTGCACTCTATGCACAGCTTAGCCAGGCACTCCTGAAAGTATGTTAGGTACTCAGGTAAGCGAAGGAGCGCATTCCCAAACATGTGTGCAAACCTACAATGTTCCATAATTTACTTTGCTGTTCTTAGTGGTGCATCTCACAATCACTCAGAAATGCTGTGTGTGTAATGCGGCAGTGCCCAAAGACTGAGCTGCATGTTGTGCGTTTTTATAAGTACTGGAATTCAGTCATGCATCTTCTGTGCACATTCCACTTGCGTAGATCATTCTTACGTGCCCCCTTTCTTTTTTTTCTGCACAACTTGCGTACTTTGTGCTTTTTACGGGTGCAAATGCCACTTGCGTCTGCAAGAAAAAATGTACATATCCGGCCTTAAATGTCGGAGTGAGATGTCCCTGGTAATCTTCGAGCCTTTCACACCACAAGCACTTTCACCCCCCTCTGGTTTTCTTGATTGGATCGGCTCTCACTTTGTCTGCCAGTGTCCTTGATTATAATCCTTGTGCTCTTTGTTTGTAGAGAATGTTCTTATAAAAGTAGAAAAAAGAAGAGCCGAGGTTAAATATGACCAGACTGTACTGAAGGGAAAGGGCCACAGTAATCCGGATCTGTCTTCCTGGCCCCAAGCATTTCCTGGATATCAAATTCGCTCAAATTGTAGACTCTACTTTGCAAAATCTTCGCTTCAGTGCAAAACAAACTAGTGTTTACCACCTGCTTCCTTTGTTTTATCCAAGAACTGCCAATGTTCACATTACTGGATTAACTCATCCGGAGCAATTGGGAGTCTGTGTATCAAGACAAAGCAATTCAGTTTGTTACTGAGGCCCAATAGGAATCAAGCAAATTCACACAGTTAGGCCCTGATTATGAATCTGGTGGTCCACGGACCGCAGATTGGGGTGGTGGGGGGGTGCGACGAGGGCGGTCTCCCGACTGCGCTATTATGACTTGGGCGGTGGGAATGCCACAGCCCCCTGCAGCTGCTAAGGAACCGCCATTCCCTGGCGGTGTTGTGGCGGTCAGGGGGCTGCCACGGCACCGCCAAGCATATTACGAGTTTCCTTTCTGCCTTTGGTGATGTCACACCCTCTTAATATCACACACACACAGCCAATTCACACATTCCCAGTCACTCTTCAGTGTCACACCGACCCAGGTGACATGGAACAGCGAGAGATGCATACTTTCTTTTGTCAGAGGGTATTTTGACTCGGTGCAAGAGTAGTTTTTCTACACATGACCCTAACGAGCAAGTGAGTAGCTGCAACGCCTACGTCGTATTGGTGGGACATTGCGGATTATGGCACAAGGGACCAGAAAGTGAGAGTGGGTGGATGCTGCAGTTTGCTAGAGGTGTTTCAGGACAGACAGAAGATGTAACTTCAACATTCTACCCTATCCCGTTTCTCGCTCTGCAGCCGGTATTTATATTTTAAATATTCTTTTGGAATTAGGCAAAGACGTGATGTTGGGTATTGTTAGTTTTTCTCCCCAGCTGCTGCTTAAAAATATGACATCAGTAGGCAGTGACTGCGTGCTAATGTAGAATTTTTAATGTTTGCTTTGAGTAGAGATCGTGTATATGTCTGAACAGTCCTATGCAGCAAATATTTATCGTTCGGAAAAAAATACTTTTCAGTGAAAAATCGTTGGTGATTCCGGTTCTATTTTTACATGGGGTGACTACAAATTTGGGTGTGGCTAAGTCGTGCTTTCATATAAACTGCTGGTGAACCGACACCAGTATACTGAGTGCACAGCTGAAGACAATGCAGGAGACAATTGTATCACTTTCAAGAAAAGTAGAATGGAATTAACTTGAGTTTAAACTCTCTTGAACAGCAATCTGCTACACAATGAAAACAAAAGTATTTGAGAGAAACTCTTTTTATGAATCAATCAGAAGGCAACAAAAAAATTGCACATAGCAATAATGTTGAAGTGACATGGAAAATAAAATTGCATGAATACATTCAATGTAAAAACTGCGCAATGGCAATGAAATTGGTCGTCAATTCATGGGGAGGTGCCCAATGTATTTCGGGATGAGAAGCATCCCTTCTTCAGGGGCAGCTGTGGAAAAGAGGAAATTTCATTGAAACTTTATGCACTGCGAAGAAACTGTGTAAAGAACACTGAAGCAGTTACAAGATGCATCGTGGCTAGAACCATGGGGGTGAGCGCCTGATCTGAGTCAAGCCGAGACAATTCAACGTGCAAACTGTATCAAGAACGGAAGGGAATAGAACAGACAGTGAACGTGTGTGTGGAGCGAAAACAAACCCATTGTGTTAAGGAGAGTAAGAGAGATTAAAAACGTGCGCAAAGTGACTCAAAATGACTCAAATTTTTTTTCAAATAAACGTGAAGAATAACTGCTGTGCGTTAGTAGTAAACCGTCGTGCTAACAACTGTGCAAGATGCAAAAAAACTCAACAGACTCTTACTGGATATGAAAAGACGGGCAAAGATGTTCATATAAACACGGAGTTCACAGTGTCTATCAAGTGGATAGGAAGCTTCAAGAGAAGTACGCTGAAACACAGAAGAAACACAATTGTAGCCCAAAACCAGAAAAGAGCAATTACGTTACAGGGAGACGGGTGAAAGCAGAGACTTACTAGAAACAATCCAAAGAAGCTGGTCAATAAGATAGTAGAATACTGCGGGACAGCGTGGCAGAATTATCACTGCTCTGAAAACGAAATGTAGAAGTGCAGATGAAGGTGAGGATAACAACCGTGTTGACAAGAGAGTGCATGCGAGAAAGCAAGGGTCAACCGCGTACTAAGTATGATGCAGGGACTGAAACAAGGAAGAAAAAAGAGAAAACGCAAAAACTGAGGCCATCGAGTTCAAGTTGAATCACGGGCGAGAATAACTGGAAAAAAACTGATAGAGACTTACCATCAAGGCGTGAGGTGAAAAGACAGAATGATTCAGACTGCTGTGGACCACCAGAAAAGAAAGCGACACGAGCGTGTACAGCCAGAGAGTAAAATCAGTGAACGCGTGATCACGTGATGTCGGAAGAAAAGTTGTGAAGATAGAAAGAGGACTGCGTAACAAAGGGTGTAGTGAAAATCCAAAGATGCGCCCACACCGCGGTGTAAGAAGCACGCACAACATGAAGGCAAAGAAAAAATTTGTGTAAACAATGGTTGTACAATAAAGTCCAAAGAGTGTAGATCACAGTGTACGACCACGAGACAAAGGGTAACAAATAATGTCTGGGAGACACCATAGGCATAAAAAGAAGACTGTGTGACCGAGTGGCATAGACACAGTAAAAACAAAATAGTGATCAGAACAAAGTATGCACGAACTAAAAAAATGAGGTGTCATGAGAGCAAAATAACTTAAGACTTAAAGTGATCCAAATAGACGATGTGCTCACATGGTGAAGAAGACAAAGGACGAACATGAGTGAAAACAAAAGGAGAATTGCAAATGGGCTACAATTGTGGTTTTGGGCTACAATTGTGTTTTTTCTGTGTTTCAGCGTACTTCTCTTGAAGCGTCCTATCCACTTGATAGACACTGTGAACTCCGTGTTTATATGAACATCTTTGCCCGTCTTTTCATATCCAGTAAGAGTCTGTTGAGTTTTTTTGCGTCTTGCACAGTTGTTAGCACAACGGTTTACTACTAACGCACAGCAGTTATTCTTCACGTTTATTTGAACATTTTTTTGAGTCATTTTGTGTCACTTCGCGCACGTTTTTAATCTCTCTTACTCTCCTTAACACGATGGGTTTGTTTTCGCTCCACACACACGTTCACTGTCTGTTCTATTCCCTTCCGTTCTTGATACAGTTTGCACGTTGAATTGTCTCGGCTTGACTCAGATCAGGCGCTCACCCCCATGGTTCTAGCCACGATGCATCTTGTAACTGCTTCAGTGTTCTTTACACAGTTTCTTCGCAGTGCATAAAGTTTCAATGAAATTTCCTCTTTTCCACAGCTGCCCCTGAAGAAGGGATGCTTCTCATCCCGAAATGCATTGGGCACCTCCCCATGAATTGACGACCAATTTCATTGCCATTGCGCAGTTTTTACATTGAATGTATTCATGCAATTTTATTTTCCATGTCACTTCAACATTATTGCTATGTGCAATTTTTTTGTTGCCTTCTGATTGATTCATAAAAAGAGTTTCTCTCAAATACTTTTGTTTTCATTGTGTAGCAGATTGCTGTTCAAGAGAGTTTAAACTCACGTTAATTCCATTCTACTTTTCTTGAAAGTGATACAATTGTCTCCTGCATTGTCTTCAGCTGTGCACTCAGTATACTGGTGTCGGTTCACCAGCAGTTTATATGTTTTGTTGCTAGGTGGGCTTCCTCGTTTCTGAGTTGCACGCTTCATGTTTCTAATTGTATTAATCGTTATTTGTTATTATATTAGTTGGTGTGCGGTAACTTACATACATAAGTCGTGCTTTCAACATGCATCAATTTCTCCTTTTCAAGAAGAATTCCCTTATTGTTCTTTCATAAAATAACGTGTATTTGTTCACCCAGAAAGGTAGCTTGGCACTGAATGCCAGATGTGTATTGCTACCCAACTCAATGGTACTCATTTTATCAACCTCAGAAGGATGAAAGGCTGAGTGGACCGGCGGGATTTGAACCTGTGACCATGAGGTGAAACTCACATTCCTACACTGGACGCATTAGTCCACTAAGCCACCAGAACCGGTTTATACTGAACTGAGAGGGTGTGTATGTGCATCCAAAGTTTCAGTAGCCATTTCGCTGGTTTGTCTTTTTTGTCACTATCCTCCCTTGAAGTGAGACCTTAAGCCGTTAATGGACAAATCATGTGCTATCAATCCTAAGAATTAAAAAAAAAATCTCCAACCCTCTCCTAAGGTATAATTTCCTGTCCCTCCCCAGTAATAATCAGTTTTTTCGGTCTCCTTTGAGACAGTAACAGAGGTTCACTGTACTCCCTTCCAGGTAAGTGCCCAATTTGTTTTGGTCGAATGTTTGTGGTCGCTCTCTGTGTCTTTGTGGGAATCTTTTGTGGAAATTCTTCTGAGGTCACTCACTAACTCTCACATTGTAGATCCGGATTCACACAACTCTGTAGTACTAATTCTTCTGTCTTATATCCCTCCATAGCAGAGAGTTGCATGGAAGACTACCTTCAAGACTTTCATTTTTGTCCTGTTTCTTTAATATTCTCATCTGATTGCACCCTACAACTGTGAACAGATACATGGTGTAGGAAAGTGCCCTTTTTGACATGGTCAACCCCACTTTTTGTCTGGTATTTGATGTGATTTCGACTGGCAGTGCACTGGGTTCCTGCTAACCAGGTCCCCAGTGCCAGATCTCTTTCCCAAAACTGTGCAGTTGTTTCCCCCAATTAACAATACCTTTAGTACCTTCCGTAAGTCCATAGTAAATGGTATCCCTGGTCCATAGGGCCTAAAGAGGGTTCCCAAGGGCTGCAGCTCGAATTGTGCCACCCTAAGGGACCATTCACCACGTTCATGCAAACTGCCACTGCAGGCTGCGTGTCTTGGCGAGGACAAGTGAAAACAGGACATGGCACACAGCGTGTGTGCCATGCCTGCCGACACTGCATGAAAAATAAGTAAGTCACCCCTATAGCAGGCCTTACCGCCCTAAGAAAGGGTGCACTATACTACATGTGACTGCATAACTGCATGAGCAGATATGCCCCTGTGTTGGTCAGTTCCATTACTGCCAGTACAAGTGATCAGGGAAGCCATTTTAAAGCATGTGCTGGACACTAGTGAAAACGAGTTGCCCAGCTACATGATGGCTTCCTTGAAAGTAAGGATGTTTGGTATAAAACATCTTGCATTATGATGCCAGTGCCGGATTTAGTAATACACGCACACAGAGGGCACCTTACAGGTGCCCCTGGAAAACCTACCAGCTACTGGTGTGCTGACTGACTGGCTTTTGCTAGCCTGCCACCAGAGATTAGTTTCGGACTCCTAAGGGTGACGCCCTTTGCTCTCAGGAGGCCAGAAACCAAGCCTGCTCGGGCAGAGGGGGTTTTTACCCACTGACCTGCAGATTAGCATTCCAAGGCAGGGGAGCTTCGAAGAGCCCACTGCCTTTGGTATGCAAATGTAATTTCTCTCACAGGAGAGGAAGCCAATCTCTTTTGTTCAGAGCCATTTGACACCTGGACAGGCAGGAAAATTAGCTAGTCAGAAAGGCATATCCACCCTCCGGCTAGTGGCACCCTTAAGGTGGGCTACCTTAGTGGAGACGACTTTTCAAAGTTAGCCATCTTGGTGATGGCAAACTTAGGAATTCTGGGACAGAGTCATATAGGGGGCATAGTGACTCCAAGTGCAGGTAGCCCATTTGCCACTAACCTAGACTCCCCTAATGCCATTAAATTCAGTATTTAGGGGTGACCCTGATACCCCAGAATCAGATCCTGTCGACCAAAAGAAGAAGGGCAATAGAGCCGCGAAAGCAAGAACTGCAGAAGAAGCAACTGACTTGGTACCAGCCCTGCTGGCCTGTTTGCTTATTTATTCTCAACAGTTGTGCCAAAGTCATCTCGCCCTGCAAGCTGCTGATCTTCCAAAGCCTGGGAGGGCTGCCAACTCTTCCCCAAAGACACGGGGACTCCAGTGGAGCATCAAAGCTACTCCCTTGCATCTTGTAAGTACCAAAGACTGAACTGTGTGGCTCCTAGACTGCAAAAACCTGAAACCGGAAAGGACCATCGTACCCGAGCCACCTAGCCCAAGGCTGAAGCAGGCCAATGGTGCCAACTTGGTCCCCTGACTCTCCAGACTCAAAGCCCACCTTGGGTTTCCCCGCTGTGGACCTCTCCACGCTGCCTGCAGCCTCTGTTTGAAGGCCCCCTGTACCACAACTGCTCCCGGTGACAAAAACCTGATGCCTAAGAACACCTCTGCACCCATTGTCCCTGGTCTGCGGAGAAGAGGCCCAAAGGTGACCCACTACCCCAAGCATCATGAGACCTGAGCCCCCCTGTAGGGTCAGTCTGACTGGCCTCCCAGTCCGTCCCTGCTGCCTCTATTCACGAAGACCGATCCCTCTTGACTTTCATTGGGCACCCAACACTGTTTGGCACCGCTGCACCCGGTAGCTGTAGTTCAGCTGAAGGTGACTTGCTGGTGCTACCTTGGGCCTTGCCCCATACTCGCATCAGGTCTATGAGATTGGTCTTAAAAGTCACTGCAAATAACTTGCAAGCCATATTTGTTTTTCCTCCCATAGGATAACATTGCAAACCAAGCTCCTTTATTCCTCCATATACTCACTATTTAAAATCACATTCCACACTTTCCTGCTCACAATCCCCAAAAAATGGAATACAAATACATGATGAACCGCCAAAAATAACCCTATGTCCAAGACAACTCACTCTTCATGCGGTGCTTACCATAACTGCAATTCAGCAGTTAAACATTGCTTTGACCCTATTATAGACTTTGACCTGGATATGTTGGTTTTGACAGAAACCTAGCTCTGCGACTCCTCAGTCTTTTAGACCTTCTTCTCTGCCCACACTACCTCATTCACTGATGTGACCATAAAGACAGACATGGAGGTGAAGTGACTGTTATCCATAAGAAGACGTTATGTGGTAGGAAACTTACCACTCTTCGGTGCCATTTCTTCCAATGCCTGTCTCTTGAAGTTTTTGCTCCCAAAGACTCTACGCTCATACTGAATGTTATCTATCACCTGCTGGTGAAAACACACACTTATTAAAAAATATATGGAATTTATCGCAACCCAGCTGATGATTGCTGAGGTCTGCATCTTCCTGGGTGATTTCAATTTGCATGGGGGTGATGTCAATGCCAAACTTGTGAGCCTATTTTTGTAATTTCTCCGAAACAGTGGTCTCTTCCAATATTGCCAAACTCCAATGAACTGTCAATGATCCATTCTTGATATGATCATCTCAAGGGACACACTTCTGACCACTGCTAGTCCCATTCTATTTGGGTAGTCTGACCACCTTCAGATTCCTTTCATGCTGACCTTTGTCCACCAGAAAACTTCAGAACAAAAGAAAAAAATGGTTTTGCTGCACTAAGAATTTTGACATTAGTGTTCTTCCCCTAAGACTCAGTGGAGCCTTCTCACTTCTGGTTTTCAGCAAAATATTAATGCAACAACTTCTGCATGAAAATGCATGGAGGACATGACTGATAACTGCTCTAATGAAAAGAAAAAATAACACTCCCTGGATCTTGAAAGATCAATATGAATAAAGAAAACTCCTGAGAAAACTCAAGAAGAATGGAGATAAGTCATATAATATGACTAGACCTGGCAGATGAAGTTAAAAATCTCCCATTCTCAGTGCTAAGCCATCACGTATTAGGAATTTGCCAAAACATCTATTCAAAGTGATTAAAAAGCTAAGTAACCCAACTTCAAATATCGCTACTCATGCAGCAACCAGGTGTGAAGACTTAAAAAACGTCTTTGCTGAAAAAGTAAAATCTGTTGAGCAATCACTTCCCTCACCTTCTGACAACCCAGATGACTGCAAGCTGGTTTATAAAACTCACAGGATGATGAATTGGTAACAGACTGACTCCAAACTGTAGCTAACCACTTCAGTGACCATTAGCAAAGAGCTTACCGCACATCTGTTACCCTACTGGACTACTTTGATGAATTCCTCACTCACACAAGGTGTTTTCTCACATAGAAAATCAGCTAAGTTGCTCTCTTGAAAAAACACTCAGCAGAAGCCAATGACCTTAACAATATCAGTTCTGTATCTACCCTACCTTTTCAAGGGAGCACAAGAGAGAACTGTGAAGCCTTCCAACTCTCTCTTCACTTCCATGACAAAAAACTTCTTGACATTTTCAACTTGGATTTAAACAAGACTACAGCAGAGTGTCTGAACCTCTGAAAACTGTTGATGACACACTCCTCTTCCTCGACTTTGTTTGCTTCTGCCTACTGGTACTTCTAGATCTTAAGGTGGCATTTGATACAGTAAACCAGCTGTTTCTGAATAACATCACAAAGGACAGATTGGCATTGATAGGGTATTTCTATCGAAGTCAGACTACAACAAGAGGGTCATCAGGAGCTGGGCATTCCTCATCTGTTAGGTTATGAGTAGGTCACAGTCTGATTTTTCCTCTGTTCCCGGGCCCCCCCTCCCTTCTATGCCGCAGGTCATTGATTTCCTACCCCGGGGAGCGCGTCCCGATATTCACAATGCCTATTGCCTTGTTTGTGTGTAATGTTTATTAGTTTTAAATTGAAAAATGAAACCGTATTTAATATTGTCATTCAACTACTGCTTCTGCCTTCACTGGGAGTGCTGATGGGCTGACGGGATCCTTTGATTGACAAATCCGTATGACGGTGAAATGACACGTCTCATACTAATTAGCGGCCGGCCCAAGGGGTTGTAGGCCCATGTCTGTAACTCTTTGAAGTCAAATAAAGGTTTCGTATAAAAAAAAATTTTTTTTAAAAAAAGAGGGTCATCATGGATTGATTCTGTCCCCAACTCTAATGTGTATCTGGAATCACTTAGAAAGGCTGAGATTTTTTGTCGTCAATATACAAATGATATCAAGATATCTTCCGCGAACAATATCTACACACTCTCCAGCACCATGGACAGATTGAAAAAAAGGAATTCAAACCACCACCAAAAAGTCAACAAAAACAAAGGTTCTCTTAATCTTACTGAACAAAATGCAGCCTTCTTGTCCTTGTTCTAACCGGAATTGTAAACTGGCTGTTGTGGATAATGCGAGTTCTCTAGGATTTATCCTTAACCCGCTCATTCTGCTCGGCCTATAGAGTCAAATCTTTGCCATGGCCAAGAGCGCTCGGTACCAACTCAGGCGCCTTTGGGGCATCAAGCAGTTCATTCCCGATCAGGGCTCAAAGACTGTAGTCTAGACACTAATTCTTGGCAGATAGAATTATGGTAATTCCCTCCTCTCTGGTCCCTCATAAATTCACCTAACCCCTTTTAGAGCTGTGCTTCACCGTCACAAGGTTACTCACTGTGTTTCATGCATAAGAAATTTGACCACATAATTCCTGTACTTTTCACTCTTCAGTGGCTCCCCAGTAAAGCAAGAGCTCAATTTAAGACTGTCTATATAACTCATTAAGTCCTTTACTACTTCACACCTTCCTTTATGGCTGAGAAACTCAAAATCTCTGGTGTTCAATGGGGGTCGAGAAATTAAAAATCTCTTGTCCTTGAACGTCTCACATTCAAACAAGAGTAATGTCTCAAATAGTCCTTATCTGACAGTGCAGCAGGATTATGTAAGTTACTTCCACCAGCCTTACTCAGAACGCCTGTCTCACTAAAAAAGAAACTCAAAATCCTCCTGTTTCAGAGGCACTTTGGTTAAGACTTAAGACTTAGAAAGTGTCAATGCATTCCTACCTCCAAGTTCTATTGCCCAATGTTCTCTGATTTGTCTGTATTGGTGTGTTTGCTTAATTGTTTTTATGTGTTTATATTCATAGTTCAATTTTTGTTCTCTTTTAAAGCACTCTAATGCCTTTGGGCCGCGCTCACACCATGGAAAACCACAAAAAGTCTCTTTTTAGTTCTAACTCTGTCTGCTTTCGCTGTTTTCTCCAGTTGTGAACCATCAGCTTTGGGTGCTCTCTTTGTTTGGCCGCCAGTCTCGACTGTGATTTTCAATGTCTTTCCTTTGTCATCTGGCTTTTTGCAGTTTTGACTTTCCAACTAATGATGAGTGGCAGTGTTATGCACTTATCACTGGCAAACTGTGTTATCCCTGTCTGGCCTGGGTTGTCCTGGCTCCTGCCTGTTCTGATCTTCATTTGTGTTCCTTCTTCATAATGGTCGGTTTGGTTGTTCACTCATTTTTCCAGAGGTTCTTCTATCTTCTCACTGTCTTTCTGCCTGTGGCTCTTCCATTGCCTAAATCTGCCTTTTCGTTGAAAGGTTTTATGTGCTTTGTGATATTAAACTATTGGTCCTCCGAATCGGGTCGCCTGCTTGGCTCTGCCTGGAAGCTTGTTATTCTGGTGGTGGCTTGCTCTTTGCAGCTATTTATTACCTGCTTTCTTCATGCCCCGTTGGTTGCCCCACTCACCACGTGTAGGACTCCACAGATCTGCTTGGGATTTTGAGGGTGGTATGCTGTTTGGATCTCGCTGGTCGGTTTCTTGCTTGGTCCTTGCCTTCCTGGAGTGTAATGCAGCCTGCAGGTTCGCTTCAACTCTTTCACACCAACTTATCCTCTCAGGTGTTTTCCTTAGTTAGAGCCTTTGGTTGGGTTATGTGTATCTACTTAACATTTTCTCTTTTGCAAATATGGCAAAGATGGTTTGGATTTTTTTGGGGCGCAAATTACATTTGCTCTGTTTTTTGGCAGTTTCACTACTTCCAAAGATGTGTGATTGTAGTGGCCATTTCCGGTTACTGCAATAATATGTTTTTTCTGCTCTTTGGTTGTGTTCTTTTAACCCCTTCAGTGCCCATGACGAGCTGGACTCGTCATGGGCCGCGGTGGCGCTGTGCCCATGACGAGTCCAGCTCGTCATAGACCCCGCCCGCTAATTCAACGGCCGGCACAGGGCGGGGAAAGGGGCGGGCACTGAAGGGGTTAAGTTTCCTGCCGTTGGCTCTGTACTTCCTTTACATACCTATTTCTTCCATTATTAATTCTTGCCCTCTGGCTTCCTGCGACTGGTCTTTGTGTTCGAGATTTTTTCTGTTCTGCTTTCTGACCTTGTAATTGGTATTCTCTGGCATGGTTTCCTGTTTTGACTTTCTCCTTTTGGTGTTTCTGTTTGTTGGTCCTGCACAGAACATTCCTCAGTTTGCCTTCTGCTTGTGTCTGTCTATTCGCCGATTTCCGATGCCTTCTTTATTTGGGGGCTGGGGGAGCTAGCCCTATTCAGCTGTTGAGTTCTGCTTCTACACCTCTTTGTAGGGGGAGGTGGTTGCTCTTCATCCATTGCTTTAACAGTTTATAACCCAAATCTTGGATCAGCTCAGAGGAAGAGACTTCACTTACACCAAATATCTCTAGGAGGACGTAAGATTCTACTTCCTAGGTAGTGTTTTTATTGCAGTGTATAAATTGAAGTCTTTTTACTATGTTGCTGATTTTGTTCTTTTCACCATGTTGCTGATTGCTGATTTTGTTCTTGGTTCCAAAATCAAAGGATTCCATTTCAGTATGGATATTTGCGTTGGGACCAATGAAAACCATATTCTAATAAGAATGGGATATGCTATATTTATTAGCCATACTCCCCCTTCAAAAGTGAGCAAATTTAAATGTGGGCTTGTTTTGGTTATATACAATGGGTGTTAACAGGGCAAATTGTGACTGATTCTGTTTTAGAGGAGTCTGTATCAATCAGGGTATTCATCAAAAGCCAATAGGCAGTAAAAGCCGAATACCTTTCCTACTACTAAATACTATTACGGGATGTATTTTTTCTATTTGAATGTAAGAAATAATTGAGATTGTCATAAACTTTCTGGATATGCAAATATTGCCCAGAGGATTGTGGATCTTCAGATTTTCCACAAAGACCTCATCTGCACTGTTTCCCTTAGGAAATAGCATCTGTCTACTTTCTTTCCAAAACAGGTACTCTCTTTGTATACCTAAAAACATACTTCTTGTTTATATCCCTTTACTTTTCCACTGGAAGAGAGCATTTTGAAATATGAACATTCTTACTTTTATGTATAATGCACGATGAGCATTTACCATGTTAATTAAAATTCCTTTACTATTAGTGGAGCCTTTAATGCACTATGCTGTTCAACAAAAATTGGAAAACCTTTGCCAGTACTTAAGGTTATTAAAGTATGCATTTTTATGTGAGAATGAAAAAATACATTTTTGGGGTTGTGAGATCAAATCTCAGTGTACAAATATTGTCCAGAAGTATGTGGGTCTGATGAGGATCTGCAAAAACCTTGTTTACACTGTTTCCTACAATGAAGAGCATTCCCTAAGCTTTGTTGTTATAGACATGTTTATTAAGCACAAAGAATTTAATTATAAAACCTGTTCTATATTCCATTTTATAGTGTTTAAGAAAATGTGTTTAGATTAAAGGTGGATTGTAAACGCCGCCCTGCTGGCGGAGTTCGCTGAGTTTTGGAGTTCCAGAAAAACTCTGCGAACCGCCGTGTGGCAGAGTTTTTCTCTTGCACAGCTCGCCAACGTTAAGTTGGTGAGTGTGAAAAATTGAACACTAGGACACATCGCGACACGATTTCCCAACGCGGGCGATCGCAGCAGCGTGCTACAGTTCACATTGAGAAAGCTGCGCTCTAGTAGCAAATCTACTCGAATGGCAGAAAGAAGCAGCGCCCTCTGGCGCGGTGCATGGTGCAGTATACACTGATTTTACAGCACGGAATAAGCTTTTGACACTAAAAATCAGCACAAGCACTGCTGACATTTCCCAGCTTGCAGAACTTGCTGAGTTTTTATGTAACTCTGCAGAGTAAAACTCCGCAAGTTCCACCCACCCCTAGTTTAGAGTCAACATGGGCATCTAGTAGCAGCTGGTAGTACTGCCCATCTGTGATACTAACTCGACAGTGACATCTAGTAAAGCATTATGCAATATATTAGCACAGTAAAACCAGATGTAATGATTTTCCCAATCCTTGTTTTGAATAAACACTGGTTTTCCAATTTGGATGAAAACCACGCAAAGAATGAGCCATTCATACCCATCTTTCTTTGTGTGCTTTCCCGGTAAGAGTGTGATTCACTGTGTCAGAGGCTGTTGACGGGTCTAAGAAGATGAGTAGGCAAGAGTCACATTTCTGAAGAATGCAGAAAGCTTTATCAGCTGTTTCTAAAGAGCCAGACTGCACTCCATCCTGACCTGAAGCCTGATTGGAGTTTATCTTGTAGTTTTATTCCCCTTTGTAAAAGTGGACCTGGCCTTTTAAGGCAATCTAGAACTGTTTAATAGACAATGAGCTATTAATCACGTTTGTGCAGTAGCGTGTAACAAAGGAGCTGGTTTTCCTTTAGGAGCTTGGTGGGATGGGTGCTGAGAAATGTGACAATGACTTAGGAACTCATTACGATGTTGGTCGGAAAGCATTCCGACCGACTCCTTGTTGGAATCGTTTCCTACCGACTCATGTTCAGGGACTCTGACCAACCGATTATGATGTTTCCGAACAGCGTTCGGTTGGACTCCCATTGACTTCAATGGGAGCCTGTGTTCCAACCAACAACACAGGCTCCCATTGAAAAAAGAGGTGGTTGTGGAAAACCTTGCACCCTCTGGCAGGCACCCTATGGTGCTTGCCACACTGTGCATGGCTGTACAGAGTGGTCACATGGGTACTCCCACAGGCCCCAACCGGAGGCCACCGGGTGAAGGGGGGCCTGCTATGGGCCCCCAAAGTCAGTTTCCGACTGACTTTTGTGTTGGACAGACTGATTTGGAAAGGCTGCCAGAATCCGACATTGTTATACGTTGGTCGGAAACGCGGTCCACAGACCTGTACGATTCGGCTCTGACCGATTCGGAGTCTCCGGCCAGAACGAAGTCGGAAAGACCGAACGGTTACCTTCTATCGTAATTGGTCAGTTGGAAATGTTTTCGAGTCAGTTGGAAACAAGGGTTCCGACATGGGTTAGGAAATTCCGGATGCCATTCGAAGCCTTTCCGACCGACATCGTAATCAGGCTCTTAGTGCTAGTGATGCTCATAAGCAGTTCCACTGGGGTGACTTCTCTGAAAGAAGACTTAGGGCTTATTACGAGTTTGACGGTCCTCCGATGAGACGGCTGTGCTCACAGGATGACCGCCAAGCCTGTGGTGCACCCACCAGATTCCAAGTCGAATCCAGGAGGGTTGGTGCGGCGGTGGTTTCACTGCAGTGGTCTGTTAGGCTCATAGGACAGCTTAACATGCAGACCGCTGCCGTGACTGCGCCTACAGCACATTCCTGCACGGTGTGGCATGCACCATGTTGTACATGCAACACAGTGCAGGAACATAGATGCAAGTATAGGGGGCACACATATCTGCCAACCTTTTCATGGCACGCTCACTGCCATGAAAGGGACAGTGGAAATGCAATTTGAAATATGCTCAGCGGTACCGGCATCGGCACCACCAGCATATTCCTGCCCCTTAACACTGCCATGGGATCCTGGATTCCAGCGGAGGCAGCGGTCCTGTGGCGGTCTGACCGCCACACTCCTAATACGGCAGGTGGACCCGTAGGCGTGGCAGTGGTCATACCACCAGCGCGAGTACGGCGGTTCTAGGACACTGTACTCGTAATAAGCCCCTAAGCGACCTTTGTTTCTTGTGACGCCTCAATCTCATCCAAGGGATTTGTGTAGTGAATGAGGGAGTATGAAGCCGTTTTTATCTTAGCCACAAACAAATTTGCTAATTTCATGCCTTTCTTTAGTGATGTCAGTTTCCCCTCTGATGTAGGGAGAGTGGACTCTTTCACAATTTCAATATGTGTTTAAAGGGTGGCTTTTCTTTTGGATTATGTTGACTTGGATTTGAGTTTGTTTTGAAAAATATACTTTTCGGAATTGTTCTTTTTAATTTAGAGTTATGCCAAGTTCTGCAGAGATGGGTCAAATTCTTTCTGAGGCTTTAAAGATTTTGAACATGATCCTTGTTGTTTTTCCCCTGTAAAGTAATAATATCACTGAATTTGTGAGTCAGTAATCTGATTTCTGATGTTCTTCTATACTGATAGCAGGGCATCTGACTTAGTTCTGTAGTTGTAAATGTGTGGGTACAAGCTTGTTGTACAGTTCTTTTAAACAGCTTATGTTATTGGGTCAAACTAATTTTCACCAGTATGCCTAATTTTCATAAATGGCCTTCATAACTTTTATTATAATACAATGGATACTCTTTAATTTCTTCTAAATTCTACAAAGTTCATGTTAGCACAGCATTGCATTTGAAATCCTCGTGACCACCTTAAGTTGATGCCTCGCTTTGTTGATGCTGATTATCCTAATGAACAGCTGAATTCTCACATTGCAGTAGTCATGGCAAAGGAAAAATGTTTCAGTCATATCATCAAGAAAAGAAAGGGTTTCAAAAAAAGTCCTGATGCCTCTTGCTTAAATGGGTAATTTTATGATTTCAGTGGGACTGATATATCGGGCATGAAGGCAGTTCACTTTATGGCCATTTAAGACTTCCCCAAGCCCACCTAAGTTCTTCCTCATGGTAACTGGCTGCCTTAGATGTGGAGGAGCAAAGGCAAATATTCTACTGTTATCCACTACTTAGGTAGAGTTGAGTAGGTGGTCTTTTAAGGGAGTAGCACGAACAGTGGTAGCATTGGGTGAACTGAGACAGCACAGTATTCAGGTTCATTATGCTACTGGTACAGTGTTCTGCAGACACAGTACTCTTGCCACACCCTGTCGGTAATATCAGTGAATCTTCTTAATTTGTCAAACACGATCATCATTTCCATATTCGTTCTGTCCTGTTTTTTAAGCCTCATCAGAAGAAATCTGCATTCAGAAACAAAGGGCCTGCTGTACATAAATTTGTGCATGCGTGATTACAACATAGATGTTCAAAGAGTGGAATCATACCTTGGAAATCCCAGTTCGTGATTAAGAAGATTAGGATGTGCAGATGTGTCCTGTGCAGAGTTTCCACTTACGACTACAGACATATTTCAATATAAGTGGTTGATCCACAGTCATAAGTGTGCTCAATAGGTTGAAGAATCGATTTTGAAGAACCACAAAGTCATACCTTTGTGTGTGGTTATTAGTAAACATTTTCTCAATCAGATGGTATTTGTTTAGCGTAGTACTGTTCCCCATAGGGGCATCTGGGTGCTGAGGAAGCCGTGTCTCGGTCGAACAGCCAGGTCTTGAGTCTCTTTCTGATGTCCGCTGGGAGGGTGCAGTATAAAGGTAGAGGGGCAGGTTGTTCCAGGACTTGGTGGTGATGTAGGAGAAGGAACCACCACCGCTGTGGAAGCAGTGGATGTGGGGATTGTGTGCAAGGGCTAGAGATGATGAACAAAGGTGCTTAGAAACATAACATAAAAAAACATAACATATTTGTAAAGCGCACATTCACCCAAGGGTATCTTGGCGCTGAATAACAGATGGTCATTGTTACCCAACTCAATGGTACTCATAGAAAGCTGATGGAGACTCAGTCGATATTTGATGTAGGATGGTCCTTAGTCATGGAGGGCTTTGTAGGCATGCATGAAGATCTTAAACAGGCATCTCTTCTGGATAGGGAGCCAGTGGAGGTTACTGAGTTGGGGTTGATGTGGCACCCTTTAGGAAGGCCCAGAATGAGTTTTGCTGCAGCGTTCTGTATGGTCTGGAGTGTTTTGATGAACTGGGAGGACATGCTGGCATAGAGAGCGTTGCCGTAGTCGAGAAGGCTGGTGGCAAGGACCTGAGTGAAGGCCATTCTGGTATCGACAGGGATCCATTTGAAGATTCTGAAGAGTATGCAAAGTGTGTGGAAGCAGGTGAAGGCAACAGTGTTGACTTGTCGTTTAATGGATGGTTGGCTGTCGAGGATGATACCTAGGTAGCGCATAGTCTGTTGGTGTGGGAGTAGGTACAAGTTCTGTTGGTCACCAGCTGTGGTCCCAGGCAGAGGTGGAGTTTCTGAAGATCAGTACTTCTGTCTTGTCCAAATGGAGTCTGAGCAGTTGTCTCGCATCCAGTTGGCTATGTTGGTCATGGCGTTGGACAACCTATTTCAGGCGTTAGAGGGGTCCTCAGTTGAGTGTCATCCACATAAGAGATTATGTTCAGGCCATGGGATTTGACGACGTCTGCAATGGGGGGTTATGTAGGTGTTGAACATGGTGGGACAGAAGTAGATCCTTGGGGTACACCGCATTTGAATTTGTCGGGTGCTGAGATGAAGGGAGGCAACCGGATGCTCTGTGTGCATCCTGCAAGGAAGGAGGTAATCCAACTGAGGGCGTCTTGTGGTATGCCGATGTTGTGGAGTCTGTTGATGAGGGTGCTGTGGGTGCCGAGGTCAAAAGCTGCAGAGAGGTCGAGAAGGATCAGAGCCACAGTTTCTACATGGGCGAGGAGAGTTCTGATGTCATCTGTGGCGGCAATCAGCGGGGTCTTGGTGCTGTGGTCCGCCAGGAATCCTGATTGTTCCATGAATTTAATTAGCTGTTGAGTAATGGCTTTCTCATTACTTTGGCCGTGTAGGTTAGCAGGGAGATTGTTCGATAATCTTTTAGGTTGGTGGGGTCGTCTATGGGTTTCTTTAGGCGAAACTTCTAAACTTGGACCTGAGAAAGGTATGTTAAAGTGGTGTAATAAATATGTGAAATTGCCCTTAACACGCAAATTTTCTGAGGGAGAAGAGAATGAATTTCTTAACAGGGTACACTTGCGGATAGTCTACTCTGTGGACAACACAGCAGGATGGCTGAGTGGACTGGGCGCTGCTGGCAAATATATCAAACAGTCGGCGAAGACCTCGAATCCCAACAGGGCCAACTCTGCATTCGATTTTTTTGAAGTCTGTAGATAGAGTAAAATTAAAATGGGTAATAATGACAGCCTTTACAAAAGGTAGAAGTGCATTATGAAGCCTGATATAAAAAAGACAAGTTATTGTTACTCAACAGTGGTGGGGTTATTATGCTACATAAAGGCATGTACAAAACTCAGACTTCTTTGGCATCACATGGAACTTTAATGAGCAGGAATCAAATCGTAAATATTCACACCAGCCAGGCATTATCTGTTCTATTTCCCCCAAGTATGTGCTTCTTTTTTATGGGGCTATCAAGCTTGTGTAAGGTAAGTGGTCACATTATAAGCTTCATAGAGATACTTACATATATAAATTAATAAAAGTGAGTAAAATCCAAGAAAAAGCTCAGTGAAACTTCTGAAATCAGGTCCAGTCTGTTTTGTGCTTCTGCAATTAATACATTATCAATTAAACAATTTAATAATAAAAAATAAAGTGAACCTGCATTCAAGCCTCCAAGGATTGAAGCCCTCAACCCCAAAGTCACTCTAGTAATTTAGTTTACTAAGCACTTTATCAGCTTTGGAGATGTGATTGAGGTAGCTTGCTAAATCTACAACTTGGTAACAGTAGAAATGAATATGGAAGGTCCCCATTCACATCACATTCAGAGGGGAATGCACCATGCTTTTATTGATCTTGATGGTGCCCTGAATACAGTGTTATGAAGGTACACGAAGCATGGTGGGACTAGCCGCAGCGGGCATCGGGTGTTTGCCTGGGAGGCTGGAAGGTTGGGGACCGGTTTTGGAGCAGTGGGGCCGGTTTTGTTACTGGCAGTCCGGTTTGCAGCGATACTGCAATATCACCCCGCCCACCCAGTAACAAAAGCAGCAGTGCTGGGAGCTGGTTTTGTTAAGCAGCAGTGCTTCACGCTTTTCCCCCTCCCCCTGCCAGGGGTGGGGGCCAGTCTGACAAAATTTCCAGGGCTGCTTTGGATTCCCAGTCCGCCTGCGAAGAAGTTTGTTGATATAAGATAGAACATTCTGGAAATGAACAGACCATGGCTTAAAATAGTGACTCTATAGATACACAAATCTGAGCCACGGGTTTCTCCTTTCATCTGCCATGCTTGCATGAATAAGGTGTTCTACACGTCCTCAAGTGCCCCATTGTATTTCTGGCAGGGCCGGCCTTTAGCGTGAGCGAGCTGAGCCCAGACCCAAGGTGCCGACCTTCATAGGAGCACAGAAACTGCCTGCAGCAGTCTCCCTCTGAACCGGCTGCAAAGAAAAGTGTGGTAAACACTGACACCCATGTCCATATATTGTCTGTTTTTCTAGTCATGGCCCTCCTTTCTCTAATCCCCCTCACCTTCCCTCCTGCCCTCCCATTTTTCCAACACACTGACAACAGATGGGGGACGCCATATTTGTTTTCCCTCAGGGCACTATCTTTCCAAAGGCCACCTCTGATTTTTGTTGTACTTTGTTGTGTATAAAATACAGAAAAAAATGGACATAACCTTGCATTAGGTAACCGCATCCATCATTTGCGCTTACCTCGCCCAACTATTTTCTGACTCTCAATCTGAACTCGTGACTGTGGTCAATGATTTATCATCCTCACTTCTTCAGAAACTCATTGCAGATTATGCAGACATTCATTAATAGCCCCAGGGAGTGATGGGAGACTTTACTGTTACACATTTGCATAATACAAACTATTCTTGTAAGTATTTCAAGCATTCACAAAATTGGTGGAAGCATAGCATAACCTTTCTGTTATTTGTCTATGCGTCTTTCATCCAATCTTTCGAAAATGGTCTTGAAAGTTTAATACACTTTAAAATTACGTTCTTAAAACACACAGAATAAATTCATTTCCATTCCATTCCATATTTTAAGGATCACCCAGTGTGTGAAAACCCAATGTGGGTGAAACATGTCGAAGTTCTAGATTGCTGGTTTAATTCCATCTGCAAGTGTCACTCTTAAGTTGGCAGGATATCCCTAAAGGGGGCACAGGGTTAGGGGCGGCAGCATCATGCTTACTGCAACACCTTTCTGCCAGGGCACCTATTTTGAAAATCAGGTGAATTTTATTAATAACTGTGGGACAGTTCAAAACTTTATAGTTTTTTCACTCATGAACCACATAAGCTTAAAACCATGTGGTTGTTTGTCTGTGTTATAGACATTAAGCAAAGACAAAGAATGCAATATATCCCCCACCCCCCCGCCCGAGAGAGAGAGCCTATAGAAAAGGCACCACAATGGGAATGCCAAAGCAAGTTCCTGCATGGGATGGACTACTAAGTCCATGCCATGCCGGAACTGGGCGTATATGCAGACGGGGGCACAACATGCATCCCCATGGCCATGAGGCACCAGGGGCCCTGTAGAGCCCCTTAGTTTCTTCACCGCCCACCGCCATGAAAACTGTGTCGATGAAGAAACTCATATTATGCTTGGCGGTGCAGCAGCTGCACCTCCAGCATATTATGGCCTCTGACCGCTACAGCACCGCCAAGGGATCACGGATCCCTGCAGATGCGGCGGTCTAATGGCTGTCCAACCTCAAAAATCAGTACAGCGGTCGGACCGCCGTAGCGCACCGCCACCGCTGCGCAACCCTGGGTTTGGTGTTCCACGGACCGCCAAACTCTTTAAAAAAGCAAACACAACACCTTAAAACAGAAAACAAAACAAAAAATAATTAATTAATAATCTACCTGATTAATAACATAATTGCCCAATTAAAATAATGTAACAATATCAACAAGATTAAATAATTAATTAATTAAAACATTTTACACAACTATTAATATAAATAATAAATTAAACATATGTAATTATGTAACAATATAATAATTTACATAATATTTAATCTAATGAACCACTTAAATCTTACAAACTGAAAAAAAGAATTATTCTTTTTTATATTTGTTTACATATCTTCTCACCCTACTCCCCTACAAACCCAATAACCTGCCAATAATAAAAAAAAATCAACTCAAAAATAATGCTTTAAAATATTACCAGAACAATGATGCACCTACTAAAATTACAAACAGTTAAAATAACATATTAATTTAAAACCCATAATCATAAAACATTACAATAAAATCTTTCATTGATATTATTTACACATGTATTAAACATAAACAATATTAAATGTATATTATAAAACGAACTTCTTACTAGTAATATTCTGTACCACAATATTCTTGTCACCACAAAAATATTTCTGAATTTTGTAACACAAGAGTGACCCAAATGTCCAGGTGAACATGGGTATCAAGCATAGACTTGGTTCAAGTGTTCACATGGAACTGATGTCGGAAACAAGATATAGTAAGACAGGAAATACCTGTCAAGAATCAATCTAGTTCAAAACATTTAAGATGAGACAGGAGATATCTGTTAAGAATCAATCTAAGTCACAACATATGAGTAACAAACAGTATGTCATTGTAATATCCAATTACTCTGAATTAGAATTTATTCGAATTTGAATTGTAAACATGCATAAAATTATAAAGTTAGGTGAAGTATAACATGGAACATATGGTATACATACTGGTTTAACCAGTATGTATTCCATATACTCTTTGTTATAGTTCACTGTTATTCTTAGCTCATGAGCTAATTCTGCCTATATCATTAGTCCTAATGTGACCTTCAAACCTCGTGTAGGGTCGAAACACTGTCGACACCATCTTAGTCAAACCTCTTGTTCTAAACTATACACTGTGGAAATTGCCCTGTGCCGTTTTATGTATTTAACAATGTAGGCTATCTGTTATGTTCACTCATTTTTGTCACCACTCTTCTCTTTTGGTTCATGGTTTTTTCACTTGAGTGTTTCTCCGAATATTATTTCATCGCTCACCTAACTGCGTAATTTGGTTTATGCATTTTTAAAATTCATATTTCAATTCATTTCAATACGGTCAAATTGAATATTGCAATAATATACTGGTGTTACTCATATGTTGTGACTAAGATTGATTCTTGACAGAAATCTCCTGACTCACCTTAAATGTTTTGAATTAGATTGATTCTTGACAGGTATTTCCTGTCTTACTATATTGTGTTTCCTACATGAGTTCCATGTGAGCACTTGACAATATTTTTGAGACCATATTAATGTTGCCCCCCTCGACAATATCAATAGAGGGTTGCTGCAGCAAAAATTGAGAAAGAGTCTTATCTCCCCAACTTTAGTACAAGCATTTTGAGTTGTATAACTGCATACTGGTAAAAACTTGCGACAACTTCACTCTTAATAATTAAAATTTAAATCAAGTAGGAACTAAAAATGCTCTATATTTGCAACTGTTTTGTTTAACTTGTACATCGCTGGCATCGGTCTTGCTTTAAAAACGCAGAGACCTTGCCCACTCAAAAGATAATGACTCACCCTTGTACTATGCCAAAAACAGCATGGTGCCTTGGAAACTGCATGATTTGGATCTACAATATGTCATGACCTACAAGTATCTAGAGGTCTTGGTTCAATCTATGGGCACTATTTTAGGACATCTCACTACCCTCGAAGCAATCATTGCTCCTCCAACATCTGAATATCTTAAATTGACATCTTATTAGGACTGACTCTGAAGTACTTTTAGATGTAATTAGTGCACTGTTTTTGCCAAAACTAAACCATGGCGTTGAAGCTTTCCTGGGTGAACTTAAAGTGTGGTTATACAAAATACAGTGCAACCTGTTCAAAACGTTATCTCGACATTGCTTAACTAGCATGCAACAAATATCCCTGGAAATAAAATTCCAGAACCAGGCCCTAGTTCTAGACGCTGCCATCCTTCCATCCTGGTTCAAACTAAGAGCCACTGATGCTGGCACATTCAAATGTAATTTATGCTATGAATTTAAGCAAATTCTACTGCATGGCATCTAGCTGCCGACAAGGCCCTCTTCCTTTAAGGATGTCTTTCACGTAGATTTTTAAAGACAGGATAAAGCATACATTTTGTTTTGCCTGTCTTAATTTGAGATGACCCAGCTAGATCTTGAAGTAGTTAAACCTATTTATAGGCTCTGGAGTACTGGAATATGTTCTTCTGGACGTCAGGGCTCGGTGACCTATTTTTTTCTGTAATGTGAAGTGTTGCTTTTTTAAGGGTAGAGGCAGCAACTTCCATAAGATAAACATCTCCTAGCATTGTTTGTTCCTCAGATTGGATGCTGTCCGAGTAGAAATTTCAGTAATCCTGTTATTTTCTGGTTGGCTTCTACCCAACTTTAAAAATGTGCTTTTGTTCAGTGGTCTGTGCCTCTATGACTGTATCAATATACTAGCTGCAGAGACACTGATAAAAATAACAGAGGGAAAGCCCTCATATAATCCAGAGGGAAGAAGCCTTCTGGCAAATTGAGCTGTATAACATAACATAACATAACATATGCATACTAAAGCCTTCAGCAAATTGAGGTTCACTGTAAAAATCCTAATTGTTCAATAAAGCCAACTCTTCAAACATTCCATCTCTTAGGAAGTGAGTCACAATCATATGCATTTGTTTAATTGATGTATTGAATGTTTTTTGTGAAACACAGACCCAGAGACATCACTGAGGTCAGCAGCATGAAACATAAAGAGCCTATGTCATGATGGAGAAGGTGGCAAAATAGGGTTACCTTTTGAATGACTTCTTAATTTCCTCATCATTGTGTCATAATAGAAGTTGTGTAATTTGGTTGTATGACTTCCGTTGTTGGATCAACAAGACTTGACTCATTTTCCATCAATTTGGTGTCAATAACTAGTTCATGGATGATCTTAGTTGAGTAGCCTTAGCACAGGTTTTGATACAAACTCCTGGTCCTAGTAGTGGGTCTAGCAGAGGGCTTAGAGACACGTTAACTCTAATGGGTGATAGTACAAATCCTCCTGGGACTCCATACATGGGTAGTGAGAGGCCAGATGTTGGAGGCATCTTTGAACATGCAGGAAGTGATGGCAAAGATGGAGGACACTGTACTCTGCTGAATGTAAATGTATTTACGGCTTCGGTAAGTCTGTAGATAGATCTATTGTGATCCAGTCAAAGCTCTTGATTTGTTAAGAAGTACTAGAAGCACTCTGTCTCCTTGGTGCATTATTATGAAGTATGTCTTAACATCTTGGAGGGACGTGTTGGTGACACACAATGCTGTTTGCGTGTCACTACGAATCTAATATATTTTGAGATGCATTTGCAACTAGCTGCCAGAAGAAGGAAGTAATTGAAGGGGTCTTCATCCTGTATAAAGGAATTAGTAGAAGTGTGTATAAGCTCTTGGTAGGTATATTTAGAAAGTCCTTGTGTAATGCGAATCATAATATTGAGGTAGTTAAGTTACAAAAGCTGTGTGTGAATCCAGGAACTAACAAACATGCTTCAGATTTATTAGGAAAGGAGAACTAATAAAAAAACAAAGTTTCCTCGCAGATATGGAATATTTACACTAACCGCTTTTTTTTATCTACTCTGACAGACTGGTAAAATAAAATTCATGAGCTATACTTGGGGAATAATAACTACCTGAAGTGAGAAAGTGTTGCTTATGATGGTGCTAAAAGTCACTGGTCATGTTGTTCTTCATTTTTGTCTCCCATGCACAAAAATATGGAGATCTGTTATTAAACCTGTTTTAATCTGCAAACTTTTTATCCTTCTAAATTTGAGTCAAAGTAAAAAAATTAACTGTGATTTTTAGATAGTTTAAGCATGCAAATAAAGGTAATCTATGCAATGCCATTATAGAATGGGTGGCTCCAAAAGCGATGGAAATCCCCTCTGTCACATCACACATTAGCCTGGTGCCGTTCTCTACTGAACTGGGCTAGGGCGGAGGGAGTGGTTCTGAGCAGGGAAGACCTGCTTGGTATCCGTCAGTTTCCCCTGACGTCTCAATGGGATACTATGGTGTCGAAGTTACAGGAAACGGTCACTAACTCTGGGGAAACCCGGGATGATATCCAAGACTGACACCCAATGCTCATCCTCCCCAGGTCTAGGTGTTGAGGAGCACTAACTTCCTGAGATGTATGGCCCATCTTCATAATTCCGGCTCTCACCGGGCCCTGATAGGACTGGCTCACTCTGTTATACTAGGCGCAGCAGCAGGTCTCATACGATTCCCTTCCCCTCCTTGGCTTAGGTTGTCCTCATTTTGTTGTACCCTATGTCCACAGTTTGGCCTAAAATGCACCATGTCCGAAACGTGCACAAGTTGTCAAGTGGTCAGACTATTGGGCTCCGCCATGCCCTCCATACAGACACTGTCTTGAGTCTCCTTTTAATACATGTTGAACAACTCATCTGTCTTTTTTACAGTTTGATACTGGATATTGTAACATTAGCAAGAAACTATACTTGGTACATATACATTGTTCTGGTTGTATGCTTAAAATGCGAAATATGTCAATAAAAACGATTTAAACAAAAATAGAATGGGTGGCTCCAACTACATTATACGTCTTTTCACTGTTTACCTGGGTTGCTAACTACTACTGCTAGTTTAGGCACGGATTTTCTGACAATTCAAATCCATTATTAGATGCAGCATGTAAACATAGGACATGTCAGTGGGTTCTGATTCTGTTGGCAGTCTCTCCTCATTGTCCACCTATCTGCTGCACAAATACTCCGAGAGAATGAGAGAGAAAAATATACTTCAATTATTCGCTGATGCGAAATCCGGAAACATCTGTGCAGGGTGCGGTTAAATGCTCTTCTGTTTGGCTCCCGCCTGCTCACATTGTATAAATCTCAGAGCATGATTGGGCCATCTAGTTGAACGGAAGCTAGGTGACAAGGACGTTTGTACATTCCCTTACAAGGTGGGGAGCTGAAGCAAGGCTGCACGTTTTAAAGGTTCTTTGGGTCGTGATGAAATGTAGGATTTATATTACATATGTGTTGTGTTTTTCAGAGTTAATGTGCTCGTTATTAATATCTTTTACAAAATGAAATGGAAGAGTACAATTAATAAAATGTATTACATTTTAAATGTGTCTACTTATACTTAGAGATGAAATGGGGATGTATGTCTCCAACAAACCCGCTGGTATCCCACCGAGTGTCACAGCAACGTGGCGTGATGGGGGAGTGCTCGCCCTAACTAGATTCCGTGTCACTAGGCATGGGAAAGGAAATAATTCCTTTCCTTTAAATAACCCTCACATGCTCTAGTAGTGTTATCTTCATCATCGGGTTCACCCTTACTCCTAAAGCTCAGGGTGGGCTCAATCATGTTTTAGGGAGCTATTAAAACAAGCATTTGCAATGCAATCGGTCTCGCAGGTGTGAGAGTTTAGGCTATAGGCATTGTAAATGACAATGCCTTTTATTTATCTGTTTTGCTAATTAACACATAAATAAAAGGCACTGTCATTTACAATGCCAATACCTCACACTCTTGTAATTGCCAGACCTACTCAAAGAAGCGGCTGACGTTGCCCCGGGCTGCTCGGAAAATGAAAGCACGCATGGCGCACTGAATGTTGCAGGAAAGCATGTCATGCCTGCAGGAGAAGAAACCCATTAAAAGAAACAGTGCTTACAGACTAAAAAAGACATACCATGTAACAACAGAAGTAAAGGGGAGGTTACAAATGAAGACAAGGCGGTATTAAGGAGGGACTAACAAGCCTATTAACGAATCAGAAGCCAGCATTTACAAAGGGCAATGACACAAGCCAAGGACCAATATAGGCGGAGAGTGGGGGGGCTTCTATTCCATACTCCAATACAGCATGCCGCAAAGCAGCACATGCGCTGCCCAGGCTTGACCTAAAAAGGCAAAGGGCTGCGATTTGAGAGCGTCTGACATGCAATTTCCTGGTATACATGTGGGTCTGCAGCAGTGCTGTCTGCTAGAGCTCCGTTTCTTCTGACCTCTTCATGATCACGCGCCCAATGCACAACTTTCAATGGCAAAAATAAAACTGAGTTAAATAGGTTTTGTGATCAGCCCTGAAAGCCTGGAAGAATTATTACAGAACATTCAATCGTTGTTTGCTCCAGGAGCAGATGACGTGACCTTAAGTTACACTTTGTACGCTCCACACACGAGTGTGCTATGCAAAGTTGAAATACTCCTCGCCGCTTCTGAAAGTCTACATGTGTGAAAGTCGGATATGAAAGCCGAACTTTCTTCTGAAATCACAAGACTGAGACAAAAAAATGCAAATTTTAAACTATGAACAAGATTCGGAGTCCCAGAGGACGGTGCCCCAGACACCTGCTCAGTGCTGAATTAAACACGGTTAGTCTATGGTAACTCCTATATTATAGTCAGTCCTTTCTACACTGCGCTTGGTTTGAAAGTCGAGCATGCTGTCGCCTAAATAAATTTTTTTCCTCAAACAAACGTTAGCTAAATGTAAAGCATAACAAAGAAAATTTTAGTTGTATGTTCTGAGACAGTAAGAAAAAGCTCGCAGACACAACCGTGATGTCTCATACAAACAGAATTATGCTCGCGCTCTATCGGGCATCCATTATGCAATAGGCCACTCTTTCCGACAGAATCCTAGTTCGAGAAGTTTATACTACAACCCGATTTCTTAACCGCAAAATACAAGCTGCCGGGATGAAAACTAAACCCGGGTGAAACGTCAGCTTTAACACCAGTGCTAGAGGTTCACATCCCAGTTTCCAGGGAAGGGGAAAAAACATACTCAGGCTTATGGCGAGACGTGTGGCCTGTGTTGTGATTTAACCCCTGCCCTCTGCCTGGGAGGGGTGGTGCCCTGGATCAGCACTCTGGTAGCCTGGGGAGCCCAGGGGAGGCCTCGCTCACTGGCAGCACAATGAGGGACCACACACACAGTTTGCAAGTTGGGCGCGAACTACCGTTCGTCCGCCCGTTTATTATTTATATGTACGCGCTCACGTCTCTGACGTGAGCGCAACCTGCGCGCGTTTAACAGCGCTCTAGCGGAAACGCTAGAGCGCTAACTGTAACATCCCTTCTCAACTCAGTCCTTGACGACAGTTCTTTTGTTACTTCGCTGCGTCACTTACTTGGCACGCAAAGTCTCTCAACCGACTGCTGGGCCTGGGGTTCTCCCTCAGCTCATACCTGGTGGCCCTTCGGGCACCTGGGGCCGAGGTTTCCGGTGGTATTTCTTGCCTTGGTCCACCTCCGGTGCCATCTGCGCCACCTGGCTCAGAGTCTGAGTTGCTCCGTGGGTCGGAGCAGGATGTGTCCCCTGCGTCGTCGCCCCCGTCGTGATCCACCTCGAGATCTGCTGTCCCGGGGCTATCTGCGGGCCTCCTCACCACCTTGAACCATGATATGTTCCGGGTGACCAGGTCTCTCCCTCGTGATGGCCTTGTTCGGGAGGCGCATGTCGATGCATAGCCGGATCTTCCCAGGTTGTTGTGGTTTCTCGGCTATGACCATTGGTGACACCCAGCGAGTGGGCCCCGTAACCATCTCTATAACGCCCTGTTCCTCCAGCCGTCGGAGTTCCTCCTCTACTAACGGGCGTAGGTGAAATGGGATGCGCCTGTGCCGGAGGGCTGTTGGTTGCACAGCGGTGTCTATATGGAGTCGTACTGGTGGCCTCTTGATTTTCCCTAGGCCTGAGAATAGGCCCTGAAATTCTCCCAGCAAGTCGTCGACTTGTCGGTCCTGGACTACTCGGAGGAATGAGATCAGTCCTAGATCTTCGGCCGCATGGCCGCTGAGAAGTGTGTCTACTTCCTGGTTGATGACATGAATGTCGATGACGATTTCCGCCTTTTCTGACTGCACTGCGACCCTCATCTTGCCCTTCAGCGGAAGCGGCGTGTCGCTTCCGTAAGCGAAGATCTTGGCCTTCGACGGGCGGAGCTCCGGCCGTGGTCTGAGGCGATTGTATTGTTGCACCCCCATAACTGTCACTGACGCTCCGGTATCTATCACAGCGTTCACCTCCGATCCAGCAATCAGGATGTCGCAGCGCGGCTGAGGTCGCCGGGTGCTCTTGAGGGCTCTGGTGAACGATACGAGGTACGTTTCTCCCTCATCGTCGGACTCAGTGTCTGATTCTGGGTACTCTCTGACTGGTTCTCTCTTGGTCCGTGGCTGCGATGATAAGGATGTGTGTGACAGTTGCCGTACTAGCTTCCTCATCCGCTTGTCCCGCCTGTGGCTGCTCCGTTGCGTCTTCCTGCGGCAGACGGACGCGAAGTGGTTGTCGATGCCACAGTTGGTGCATGTTTTTCCATGGGCCGGGCACGCCTTGAGGGGGTGTTCATCGTATCCGCAGTATCCACATGACCTGGCTGGATCGGGGGCCCGTCGGTCGTGGGGCTTAGGTGGTCGTTCTGAGGAAATATGAATTTTATGATCAGTTATGTCCCCTATCTTAGACCCCAACGGCTCCATGTACATGCTACAAGTACATGTATGTTCCCTCCAGTTCCAGCTATAAAGACGCAAATACATGTGTGTCCAACGTCAACATGTCCTCTTTCAGATCCGCCATGAATGGGTCGGATATTCCGTTCCTAAGTATGAAAGGCCACCGACTTTATGTGGTTCACTTTCCACACTTTACAGTTCAGGCGAGTAGGCCCTGAATCCTGTCATCAAGTCTTTTCCTGCCTTCTGTCTCTGAAAGCTCCAGTCTGAGCTCGCATCTGTATCCATGAACTTTGTCCTACTCCCTGCGCGGCTAACGGTGCCTGACTCGGCCTGTTGCCTGCCAAAAAACTGTATTTCACCTTCAAGTTATCTGCTCCGCTCCTCATCCAATGCATTCCTGTCTAGTAGTTTAGGTAAACATCCTTCCAGCTACCGAGCGAAGGGCCCGGCCTTGCTGTCTCCATGCAAGTAATTCATAGCCTCCGTTTCCATGGCAGGTCCATGCCCCCTCGCATCTCATGTAGACACATAGACGCTTGTACACGCACTAACAGTCAGTATAGAATAGATTCTGCCCGAGAGACCTTTCCTTTTGGATAATACAGTTCCTTAAACACAAGATATTAGATATGATTTGGGATTAGGTTGACCTGACCTCCCAGACTTCTGTCTCCTCACGTAGGGCTAAATGTCAAGTCTCCTTCACCCTCTAGTTGCACGTCAATCACACGTCATGCGGCTGCGTACGCATCTCTGCCAAGTATTTCTGCTGACACTGCAGGATTCTCTTATGGATCCACCCACCTGTGACATCATGTTTAGTGACGTTTCTAGTATACGCCTATATTTACGCCTCTTTTCATTGCGTATGTGTATTCTTATCTGTATTATCAGCTGTTACGCCTCCTGCATCTGTCTTAATGTAAATGCGTTTCATATATATATTGTTACTTGTCAATAATGTATTGCCTATCCTTCCTGAACCTTCGTGGTGATGGAATTTGATTGCCATGGTTCGAACCATAATTCCTTTGTAAGGAATAAAGCCTTTCAGAAACCTCTAATACCACGGATCCTGCCTCTTATTTTACTGAGTTATTCTTATTGTATTTTACCGCATCAAAAATAGTACAGGTAATTAAAATATTTACCACATAATTTGGCGCACGAACAGGGACACTTTCCCATCTCACGCGCCGGAGGTGCGTTGCAGGCCCGGTCTCCTGCCACAGCTGGACGGACAACTACGCGTACCCGCAGGATTTCCTGTATCTCCCTCCGGCCAAGCGGGGGTGACTGAGGCTGCGATCAACACCCAGACGAGGCGGTGAGAAGTGCGAAGTATCCCGACCAGAGCCTAGCTGAGAGAGCAAGATCCGAGGTATACAGAGGCCCGCCAGATTCCGAAGTTCCGAAGTAACCAAGTCACGAATCGAGTCGAGTCCAGTCCGGTCCAGTCCAGTTCAGTTCCGAGGCCTTCCGTTCCGTGCTACCCGGTGAGTACCGTTGCAGGGGAGGCGTTTAGACGTGCACATTAGTTTGTGCCGGTCAAGACGGGTTTGGGTACACAGATCCGGTCTGCACTGTTTCAGCAGTGTATCTGTACTGTTTAGCAGTATATCTAGTATGTCTCGTATATAATTCAGTATTATCTAGTATTAGTATTATGTCAGCAACTAGTTTTCTTCTAAATTATCATTGTTCGTTAAATGTTAAATGTTAAATGTTTTAATATGTTTTAAAAATTGTGGTATGAATGAGTGTTCATTATTATGTTTATCGTATTTAATTGTGTTCAAGTCCAGGTATTAAGAGTAAGAATCAAGTAGCAAGGTTTAAAGATGCCGCTCTTTTCAAAATTAAGACAGATCAAAACTAGAAAGGGGGTACTCGAAGAAGCTGTTCCCATTCCACCTAGGGACACTCCAGGGTACTTTATGTACCATAAGCATGGCCTAGATGCCGTATTATATCTTGATTTATGGGTAGACTACACCAAGGATTTAGCAGAAAGTCAGAGATGGCCCGCAGCTGGGACATGGGATGCTGATTGCATCATGAGAGTAGAAGAAGAATTATGGAAAAAGAAAGCCAGACAGTCACAGAAAGATGCCATTGAATTATGGCGTAAAGAATCGCATAGACGCACAGAGAAAGCGCTTAGACAAGAAGAGAAAAGTAGGGAGAATTCAAATAAAGCCCGAGAAAATATATTAATTGAGGAAGGTACCCGAGTAAAAACAGAACGAGTAGACAGACAAAGAAGCACTCTTATGAATGGTATGTATCCTCTTCTGGCCGAGGGTTTACCTAAGGCTACCCCGGAAATACCGAAAGACCTGACACCTCCATTACTCCCGATTAAAGCACATCCCAAGACCGCAAAAGATATTTTCCTTTCCTCCTACTTAGACGATGTAGCTCCCGAATATGTTAATGCTCTGCCACACACACCGCCTGTCGATGGTGCTCAACGCCAAGATCATCCGCCTATACCTCCGCAACAACAAACTCCTACGCACATTCCAATAGGCCCATCTGTTTCTACCGCTTTTCCTGCATCTGCAGTTTCTACCTTACATCCAACAAATCCGTTCGTGCCCAGCACCTCAGACGGTGCGACAGGAGGTACGACAGAAATTTTTGCCACGCCACCGCGAGGAAATAAATTATCTTTTAGGGATTTAGCACACCAACGTACACCCCAACTAGCAACTTCCGACATGTTTAAGGAACATCTAGTGGATTGTAGATATGATCCAGTGCCCGGTAAACAGGACAGAATGCTGCTGTCATCACTACGTATACGACGAGCTTCAGTGTATTTAACGACGCTACCAGGAATGATGGCACATTTAGACAATATATATCATTTTGTCCAATCAGGGCGAGGCCCTGAAAGTATTAACAAAGCCATGGAATACCAGAAAGTGGATGTACAGAGACAACTGTTACGCTTCTTCATAAACTGCGTGATCAGAAACGAAGACAGGCCTGAGGTAGAGCAGGAGGAAATGCAAGTACTTACTAGATGGGGTCAGAATATATCAGAAGGGAAACATGACAAACAGAAGTGTATAGTAGTTATGTGCCGAAAGATCCGCAAAGAAATAGAACGAATACATAAGGAAAGATTAGAGGCAGACAAAACCGAATCAGAGGGAGAGGAGGAGGAAGAATCAGAAATGCCCACAGGACAATGGGAAACGATGGCTTATGTAGGTACGGGAAGATCTTTTAATAATACCAGATGCTTTAATGATCCAATACGTCCGATACGTCCAGAATGTAACCGAAATTTTCAAACCCCTATGTTGAATACAAGGTCTCCTGAACATCTATTCCAAGCTGCCGATAAATTACTCCGAGACCGAAGGGGGTATCATATGCTCGATTCCATGGATGAACAAGAATTAGCCAGGTCAGCAGTACAATGGGCTGACAGTCCCGGAAAATACAGTGATGATGCGCTAGCACACACGTTTTTGAATCTTAACCCAGACGAACAGCGATTAGCTGGTATATACATGATTCAACACCTCCTTATATTATATAAAAACCATCACTCCGATCCTGGTCCCCTACCAGAAATACTGATAGAATTACTCACGAATAAAGGGAAAGGTTCAGGTACTGATTTAATTAAAGAAATTCTAGAATATCGGAACCAATACATTGTTTTCGTATACCCAGAACATGTTTCAGTTCCCACTATGGGAAGAAAAATGTATCACATAGATAGACAGAATCCCTTGCGCGAAGTGCACCCAATTAAAGGAGATGACAATAATTTTAAACGCGTGTTTGTGTACACGCCCATAACTAAAATTGAATTATTAGAAATGAAGAAAGTAGTACCCAGCCATGACAAAGATCCAGCAGGTTTCCACCGTGAGATAAAAGACATGTTACTCATGGGAGAGTATACCTACCCTGACATTATGAAAATATTAAAAGTATTAATGCCTGCCGGTATTTACGAGAAACTCAAAGAAAAGGAATGGGAGGTGGGAGACCAAAAGATAGATTGGACAGCGCTAGAAAACGAAGAAAAGGCTCGAGCTGCAGGTTCAGGGCTTGGGGAAAAGACTACAGCCTTACCAGGATTACTAGTGCAAGTATTGCCACGTTTATTAACTACGAAAAAGGAAGATTGGGGTGCAATTTCAGCCTGTAAACAAAAACAAGATGAAGACACTAGCGATTTCTATTCCCGATTTGAAAAATGTTTTGGTATTAATAGTGGCATAAAAGCAAATAGCGAGTCGTATCCACATCTGTTTGTGACAAAATTAGTTGAAAATTCCCTGCCCCAAGTTAAGAATAGAGTATTGAAATTCGAGAGTACCTGGCAAGGTAACACCCCGTCACAGATGTTACAAATGTTACAATACCACCACAATAGAATTAGAGAGGAACAAGAACATGAACATAGACGTATGAAAGACACAAAAATGAAAATGCTCGTTGCTCAGTCGGTACCAGCAGACGGTCATAGAAAGGGTATGACACAGTCCAGTAACTCAGCGATTCCTGTTAAAGGGACATGCAACTATTGTAAACAGCCAGGTCATTATATAAACGATTGTGCAGTTCTAAAACATAATATCTCCACGGGTAAAACGAAGGAAAGACCACGTCCACCTAGACAGGATCAGATCCAACCACAAGTACCCCAGAATGTACAGCCTATGCCAGCTCCACAACAGACCGTAGCAACTTTACAGGCGCAGCCTATTGCTGCAACACAAGCAGCGACACAACAGATGTACCAGTATGCACAAGCTGACTATCCCGATTATCAGCGATACACATGAAACAGCCTAGAGAGGGAGATTGGCTTACCCCTTATTGAGGTTCCTGTAGATCAGGAAGGTCCTTATGTACATAGTGAAATATTAGGGAAAGACAGAAAGTTTTTACTTGATACAGGGGCAAGCAGAACAACTATAAGTCACGACGAGGTTCCAGGGGCACCCCTCTCAGGCTCACAGAATATTTCCCTTGGATTCTCAGGAAAGCCTATTATTAATGAAGTATCACTACCGCTTCCACTTACGGTTGGTCCATTGACACGAACTACAGATTTATTGCTTACTAAATCCTGTCCAGAAAACTTGTTAGGTATAAAAACACTGAAAGCTCTAGGAGCTATAATATGTTGTTCTCCGGAAGGAGTACGAATATTTTTACGTGACTTTAAAGGTCACTACGTGTCCAGAGACATGGATCACCGGTTACAGAATTTACCGACACATTTATGGGCACAAGGCCCCACTGATGTTGGTTGTATGCACATTACACCATATCGAGTTACACTTAAAACAGGAGTAGTATTACCACAAATACGACAATACAAGTTACCTCCAGATGCTGTAGTGGCTTTGCTGCAAATCATTGACGAGCTTATTGTCCAAGGGGTGGTCGTGGAAACCGACTCCAATGTATGTAATTCCCCGATAATTCCGATTCTTAAACGAACTGACCCAAAAGCACCTCCAGTTTATCGATTAGTTATTGATCTGCGCGAATTAAATAAATGCATTGTACCACAATATCCCGTGGTTCCAGATATCTCTTCATTACTAACAGCCATTGATTCAGAAGCCACGTTCTTTACTGTAATTGACCTCAAGAACGCCTTCTTTAGCGTCCCAATCGATCCGGAAAGCCAATATTTGTTCGGATTTAGTTTAAACGGACGAAGCTTTAAATTCGCACGCGCACATCAAGGATTCACAGAAAGCCCCAGCATCTATAGCCAAGCACTGAAACGACAACTTGACAGTATCCACATGCCTGTTAACACTGCCCTGCTTCAGTATGTCGATGATCTGCTGATCACCGCCCGAAGCGAATATGAATGTGAAAAAGCATCACTGACGGTTTTACAGTTTCTGGCCGACAAGGGACACAAAGTGTCCCCTTCTAAGCTGCAATTCTGTGTCCAGCAAGTTGTGTACCTTGGGCACTTGCTGTCCAAGGGGGGAAGACAGCTCACACCTGACCGCATCCAGTTAATTGTTAGCATGCCACCACCCAAGACACAAAAGGAGGTACGGGCCTTCATAGGCCTCACTTCATACTGTAGACAGTGGATTCCCCAATACGCATTTCTAGCAAAACCACTCATTCAGTTGACAACCCAGGAGGCAGCGACATCGACTGTCCTCCCTTGGACCCAAGAACATACACAAGCTTTTGAAGACTTAAAGAAAGCCTTATGTCAAGCACCTGTTTTAGCGACACCATGTTATAGTAAGCCTTTTACACTTTTCGTTACAGAACGTGAAGGTACTGCCTTGTCAGTACTCACTCAGGAACAAGCAGGATCACACAAACCATGTGCTTATTTTTCTAGCACGTTAGATCCCGTAGCTCAGGCTCTTCCTGCGTGCCTGAAATCAGTGGCAGCGACAGCTTTAGCAATCAGACAAAGCGATGCCATAGTATTAGGACATCAATTGACAGTACAAGTACCACACGCAGTAGAGGTTCTCTTGAACCGAACACAAACACAACACTTGACTATAGCAAGACTGACGGGTTATGAATTGACGCTGTTCCAGCCACACATAGAAATCAGACGTTGTAGTACATTAAATCCTGCCACACTTTTGCCAGTAAGTGGAACAGACCCATTAGCACATGATTGTATTGAAGTCATTACTATCACGACGAAACCCAGACAAGACTTGACAGATATTCCATTACTAGATCCAGACCTGACATTGTATGTAGATGGTTCATGCATGAGAACAAGTACAGGAGAGTTAGTGGCTGCTTATGCAGTCACAACAGACACTGAAGTCATTGAAACAAATTGTATTAACACTTTGTCAGCTCAAGCAGCAGAGCTCATCGCTCTGACACAAGCCTGTATTCAAGCCAAACATAAGAAAGTTAACATATACACAGATTCACGTTATGCATTCGGAGTCGTCCATGACTTCGGCGTGCTGTGGCGAGAGAGAGGTTATTTAACTTCTCACGGTACCCACATCCAACACGGACCCCTCATTCAAGCTCTACTAGATGCAATACATCTGCCTACTGCGATATCTATCATGAAGTGCGAGGCCCATACAAAAGTCACCGATATCATTTCTCAGGGTAACGACCTAGCTGACAGAACAGCCAAACAGACAGTTCAGAATCGGCCTCATGCAACGGACTTGACAAAGACAATAGTACCGACATCGACACACTGCATGACAGTTAAGGATCCCGCCCTTGATGTAATTGACATACAGACACATGCTACACCAGAAGAAATCAAGAAATGGACTGAATTAGGAGGGATCCAAACGGATCAAGGATGGATGACGAAGGGAAAATCTATATGGTTTCTCCCCGATTCAATGGTTCAAGTCATCATTAACACAATACATAGCCCAGGACACCTAGGAGAAAAAGCTATGCTAGATAGCATTCGACACATTTGGTTCAACAAACACTTGCGAGCAGCAGCTAAACAAAAAGTACGTACCTGTATGATATGTTGTCAGTTCAATCCAGGTAAAAGCATTCCCGTAGAACAAGGTGGATTTCAACCTCCCGATCACCCTTTTGAAGTCCTCCAGATGGATTATATCCAGATGGAACGTTGTCGAGGATTCAAATATGTTCTCGTAGTTGTATGCGCTCTTTCCCGTTGGACAGAGGCATATCCCGTCTCAGATTACACTGCCCCGACTAGTGCCAAACAGTTAGTTCGAGAATTCTTCCCACGGTATGGCTTGCCACGTGTTGTGTACTCAGATAACGGCCAGCCATTCTCATCCGAGCTAATGAAACACATTTCACTCTTGTTAGGCTATCAATGGAAATTTCACTGTGTCCGACATCCCGAGGCAGCAGGTCTCGTGGAACGTCATAATCAAACTCTGAAAATTAGATTGTCCAAAGTATGTAGAGAAAAAGGTGTCGACTGGATAGTAGCTTTACCAGTTGCGCTCTTTTACATGAGAATGGTAGCACATTCTCGAACAGGGCTATCCCCGTATGAGGTGATCTTCGGTAGACCACCAAATATGTGGGGGACGCCTATACCTCGTAAAATCACTGATGTTGACTGTAATATGCTGACAGATTACCTGGCTTCCTTGATGTCTGCACTACAATCTTGTCGTTCACAGGTAGCTGCAGCTTTTCCCGATAACACTGAAGTAAAGCCCCATGACGTGGTTCCAGGAGACTTCGTGCTTGTGAGGAACTTCGACAGGAGGAGCCCGCTGGAGCCTCGCTGGCAGTCCCCTAAACTCGTCTTACTGACCACAAGGACAGCCGTGAAGATTGAGGGACGTAAAGGGTGGTTGCACTCGAGCCATATCAAAAAATTTCATGGACTACCAGCCGACGTGAACTTTCAGCCCTGTATTCCCTCACAGACTGATTCAAAACTCCCCCTGGTTGAAAAATCAGAAAAGGAGAACTATAAACTGAAACTAAGGTCTAGCAAGTCAGACAATTTGATTGTTTAAGTCCTCTCCAAGGTGAATCGGTTGAATTTGTCTCTGACATGTATCCTCTGGACCGAAATAGAGAGAGAAGTAGACAGAAACAGCTTAAAAAACATGCGTACTGTAAATCACTTCGTAGTCACTGTATAGTGACATTATTGATTATGTCTTTTCTATGTATTCTGATTATTTCCGCAAGTATACTGTTACACATATACTATCCTATTTCCAAGCATGCTTCCAATGTTACTACTGAACACTCTTTTAGCGAATTACCCCCGCATGAATTGTCCTATAGATTTGCGCTGCGCAACAACACTTTTATTAGTATGTTACATCATTCCCATCAGACCAGCAATGCTACAAATTGTTGGATATGTGGCCGACTCCCTCCCTATCAGAACTACAAGGGAGTTCTGTCTCTCTTTCCGTATCCATTCACACACAATGGCTCCTGTGGAGCATGGTTTAGTTTGATCAATTCCCTAGATTCAAATTCAGTAGTTTATCAAGACAACTGGGTATGGGGAAACCTGAACTTAGTTTTGCTTAAAGTCTGCTACCCTAACAAGGAGGGACTTCCCAAAAGGACAGGAACTGATCTAGAAAATGAAGTATATCGATTAGGTAATTTTACCATTAACCTCATGATTCTGAATGTTGAATCCGAAACTGTACCAATCTTGCCTGCTATGTCAGTATTTCCAGTTAAAGGTGAATTATGTGTAAGAAAGAATGGTTCAATACACATAGGCCATAGTAAATGTACCACTGTAATAGAATTCAGTGATCAAAGCAAATCGACATTTAGAGCTTCTCGTCATTCCTACTTCATATGTGGCCAGACCGCATATATACGTTTACCTCTAGATTGGGATGGTACCTGTTACATTGCATTCCTTCTGCCACCTGTTTTCCTAGCCCCTCCTGATTATCATAGAAATACCCATCTAGTACACAATAGACCCCAAAGGGATATCCCGATTGTCGACTACACTGAAACGGCATGGGAACAAGACACAGATTTCAATAAGGGTTTCTTTCCCTATATAGGTGTTGTCACTAATAGCAAGCTGATACGCAGATTAACCAGAACCCTTGAAGCAGTAGTGAATGAAACTACCTCTGCCCTTGGCAACTTAACAGAGGAGCAGTCTGCGATGCGGATTGCTGTTCTCCAAAATCGTCTTGTCCTTGACGTCATCCTGGCCGATAGGGGCGGAGCTTGTAGGGTCATCGGATCAAGTTGCTGTGTTTTCATACCAGAAAACGCGCCGTCAGTATATAAAGCCATATCCCGCCTTCATAAAATTGTAAGCCAGATACACCAGAATACAGGCACCTGGACATGGTTCTGGAGCGTGTTGTCAGCCTGGGGATGGAGAATCCTATCCTTCCTAGGTATTGGCCTTCTCATAGTATTCAGTTGCTGCCTGTGTCTCCAATGTGGACCGGCGATTTGCGGCCTGTGTGCCACATCGCGTATTCCACGTTCAAATTTTCATTCAAAATCCCGGAAGAAGAAAGAAGAACAGATGATGTTATATGAACAGATTGATGGATTAATGAAGATCGATATTTCATGAAGGGTCCGTAGGGGACAAGGAGGGAATGAGGAAATATGAATTTTATGATCAGTTATGTCCCCTATCTTAGACCCCAACGGCTCCATGTACATGCTACAAGTACATGTATGTTCCCTCCAGTTCCAGCTATAAAGACGCAAATACATGTGTGTCCAACGTCAACATGTCCTCTTTCAGATCCGCCATGAATGGGTCGGATATTCCGTTCCTAAGTATGAAAGGCCACCGACTTTATGTGGTTCACTTTCCACACTTTACAGTTCAGGCGAGTAGGCCCTGAATCCTGTCATCAAGTCTTTTCCTGCCTTCTGTCTCTGAAAGCTCCAGTCTGAGCTCGCATCTGTATCCATGAACTTTGTCCTACTCCCTGCGCGGCTAACGGTGCCTGACTCGGCCTGTTGCCTGCCAAAAAACTGTATTTCACCTTCAAGTTATCTGCTCCGCTCCTCATCCAATGCATTCTTGTCTAGTAGTTTAGGTAAACATCCTTCCAGCTACCGAGCGAAGGGCCCGGCCTTGCTGTCTCCATGCAAGTAATTCATAGCCTCCGTTTCCATGGCAGGTCCATGCCCCCTCGCATCTCATGTAGACACATAGACGCTTGTACACGCACTAACAGTCAGTATAGAATAGATTCTGCCCGAGAGACCTTTCCTTTTGGATAATACAGTTCCTTAAACACAAGATATTAGATATGATTTGGGATTAGGTTGACCTGACCTCCCAGACTTCTGTCTCCTCACGTAGGGCTAAATGTCAAGTCTCCTTCACCCTCTAGTTGCTCGTCAATCACACGTCATGCGGCTGCGTACGCATCTCTGCCAAGTATTTCTGCTGACACTGCAGGATTCTCTTATGGATCCACCCACCTGTGACATCATGTTTAGTGACGTTTCTAGTATACGCCTATATTTACGCCTCTTTTCATTACGTATGTGTATTCTTATCTGTATTATCAGCTGTTACGCCTCCTGCATCTGTCTTAATGTAAATGCGTTTCATATATATATTGTTACTTGTCAATAATGTATTGCCTATCCTTCCTGAACCTTCGTGGTGATGGAATTTGATTGCCATGGTTCGAACCATAATTCCTTTGTAAGGAATAAAGCCTTTCAGAAACCTCTAATACCACGGATCCTGCCTCTTATTTTACTGAGTTATTCTTATTGTATTTTACCGCATCAAAAATAGTACAGGTAATTAAAATATTTACCACAGTTCTTTCTTCCGTACTGCGTCCGCTTTCTCCACTTTGACCTCCACCTTGCTGGCCCCACCTTTCACTAGGGCTAGATCCATTACCTCTGCACGTGCCGCTGACAGGTCGTGAGTCCGGGCCAGGACGAGGATGTCGTTCATCGTGATGTTCGGTTTGCGAAGAATCATGCCTCGTAGCGTCTTACTCCGGATCCCCAGGATCAGCTGCGCTCTGATTTCCTCTTTTGCCCGGTCGCCGACCAGATGCGTGTCTGCAAGGACCCTCAGCCTCGCGTGGAACGCGTCAACCGACTCTCCCTCACGCTGTTTCGCTTGGCGAAGCTTGAAGTGTTCGTAATCGGGGTTGACCTGGGGGTCAAAGTGTGCGTTCAGAGCCGCAACCGCTGCTGCGTAGTCCGTCGGGGGACCCGTGTCAGGCAGGTGCTTGAACAGGAGGTAGATCTCTTCCTCCACGTAGTGGAGTAGTAGAGAGCGTTTCACTGCTCCATCCGTCTCCCTGGACCCGATGAAGTAATTTTCTAGCCTCCCCAGCCATGTCTGCCATCTCGGCGCGGCGGTCGTGGGGTCAGCGACCTCGCTAAACGGAGGTAACACTCCGGACGCGGGGTGATGGGGCAGTGTCCCTGCAGGGCCGGGCATCTCCTCATCACTCATCGTGGCGTCAAGATCCCTGGTATGTGACCAGGAGTCGCCGTTCACTCACTTGGTGGGTTGGTCGCCACACGTGGGCAAGTGCAGCGCACTGCGTCGTCAGGCGAGACCTCTGCTGCTGTTCTGCCTAGCAGCAGGAATTTCAGGGGGTTCAGAGGTCACCCCTCGTCGCCAGGGTTGTGATTTAACCCCTGCCCTCTGCCTGGGAGGGGTGGTGCCCTGGATCAGCACTCTGGTAGCCTGGGGAGCCCAGGGGAGGCCTCGCTCGCTGGCAGCACAATGAGGGACCACACACACAGTTTGCAAGTTGGGCGCGAACTACCGTTCGTCCGCCCGTTTATTATTTATATGTACGCGCTCACGTCTCTGACGTGAGCGCAACCTGCGCGCGTTTAACAGCGCTCTAGCGGAAACGCTAGAGCGCTAACTGTAACAGCCTGGTGACGTCCCGCTATTTGTGGCACAATGAGGAAGCCACTGAACAGATACAACCGATATGTGGGCAGGGGCTTAGAAAACTTAGCGTAAATTCTCACAAACCCAACTAATCAGAGGTAAGACACATGGGAGGTACCCTTCTTAAAGCACACCGGTGCCAACAAATGGAATGGGCAAAGAAGTGACCATTGTGCAATGAACACGGGAGACATTTGGAGAAGGGTCAGCCAGCCCCTGCGACGGTCAATTAAAATCTGTGAGATACATTTGGGAGACTCAGGGAACCGGCCCTCTTCACATTGTGCAGGAGTCGCATAATTTTACTTTACGGCACTAAGTTTGGGGAAAGGTGCACGCTATCACAGGACTTGGCTGCGTCCCGTCTCTCTTCCCTCAGACAGCTAAAGTCTATGGGCCCTGGGTGCAGTCTTCTATGCCTCCAGACACAGGTACAAAGAGCAGGCGAGTCCCAAAAGAAACCGGAAGCACATCATGCCATCAACCACTCGAGGGAAACAAAATTCACCGGCCTTCTGAAACACGTTAAAAAAACATTCTGTACTTTTTTGCAGTTTTACATTTTATTCTTCCCAAACGGCTACAAGATCACCCGGAGGGACCGCGTCAACCAGACGGGAGGAGGCATCGCCATCGCCCACAAGAACACCATCCGCATCACGACCAACACCGACGACACCCTCACAGCCGCCGAACACCTGCACTTCCAGATCCACACCGACCCCAAGACCACCCTCAGAGGCACCCTCATCTACAGACCCCCGGGCCCCCGCACACAATTCAGAGAAGACATCGCCGACTTCATCAGCCCGCACGCCCTCCCCTCCGCTGACTACATCCTCCTCGGGGACCTCAACTTCCACCTGGAGAACAACAATGACCGCAACACCACCACCCTGCTGGACAACCTCGCCAACCTCGAACTCAAGCAGCTGGTGACCACCCCCACCCACTACGCCGGCCTCACGCTTGACCCCGTCTTCTCCTCCAGCAAGGACATCTCCTTCAGCCACGCCACCGGACTCCACTGGACGGACCACAGCTGCGTCCACTTCAGCTTCAGAAGGAACACGATCCACCACCACCAGCAACAGGCTCCACGCAGAAGCTGGAACAAGATCTCACGCGACCAGCTTGCTGCATCCCTGAGCCAGAACCCTCCCGCCAGCTCAGCAAACCCCAACCATGCCGCCATCAACCTCTCGAGGTGGATCAGCAACTGCGCAGACGACCTCGCCCCACTGAGGACCCCTCCCAGCAGACCCGGCAGCAAGAAAGCATCCTGGTTCACCGACGAACTCAAGAGCTCCAAGAAGAACTGCCGAGCCCTCGAGAAAGCCTGGCGCAGAGACCCGACACCAGACAACATGACCACCCTCAAGCTCGCCACTCGAAAACACCACCAACTGATCCACACCACCAAGAAAACAGCATTCAAGGAACGACTGGACAATAACGCCCACAACAGGAAGGAACTCTTCAACATCGTCAAAGAGCTCTCCATCCCCAGCGCCGGAAACAACGACATCACCCCATCGCAAGACCTCTGCATCTCACTCGCCTCGTACTTCCACAACAAGATCGCAGACATACACAACAGCTTCAGCACACAGCCGACGCACCCTACGACCGCACCAGCGCCCCCCACCACCACCCTCCGCGCCTGGACCCCGGTCAACACCGAAGAGACCATACGCACGATGAACTCCATCCACTCCGGATCTCCCACCGACCCCTGCCCTCATCACGTCTTCAACAAGGCCGACTCCGTCATCGCACCCCATCTCCGGGACATCATCAACGCCTCCTTCGACATCGCAACCTTCCCGGAGAGCTGGAAGCATGCCGAACTCAGCGCCCTCCTAAAGAAACCATCAGCCGACCCCACCGACCTCAAGAACTACCGCCCCATCTCGCTGCTCCCGTTTCCTGCCAAAGTCATCGAGAAGACCGTCAACAGACAGCTGGCCGCCTTCCTCGAGACGAATGGATCCCTCGACCCCTCGCAGTCCGGCTTCCTGGCGAACCACAGTACCGAGACCGCCCTCATCGCAGCCACTGACGACATCCGAGCCCTGCTCGACAATGGCGAAACAGCGGCCCTCATCCTCCTGGACCTCTCCGCGGCGTTCGACACTGTCTGCCACCGCACCCTAGTGCAACGCCTCAGCAACGTCGGAATCCAAGAGAAGGCACTGGAATGGATCGTCTCCTTCCTCGCCGGAAGGACACAGAGAGTCCGCCTCCCCCCGTTCAGATCAGAAGCCACCGAAGTCATTTGCTGCGTACCACAAGGATCATCACTCAGCCCCACGCTGTTCAACATCTACATGAGCCCCCTTGCGGCCATCGCACGCCAACACAACCTCAACATCATCTCCTACGCCGACGACACCCAGCTGATCCTCTCCCTCACCAACGACCCCGCCACCGCCAGAACCAACCTACACGAAGGGATGAAAGACGTAGCTGAGTGGATGAGGAACAGCCGCCTGAAACTGAACTCAGATAAGACGGAAGTCCTCATCCTGGGATCTTCGCCCTCCACCTGGGACGACTCCTGGTGGCCCCCTGCCCTGGGCAGCGCACCCAAACCAACGGACCACGCACACAACCTGGGCTTCATCCTGGACTCCTCCTTCTCCATGACCAGACAAGTCAACGCCGTCTCCTCCTCATGCTTCAACATCCTACGCATGCTACGGAAGATCTTCCGGTGGATCCCCACCGAAACCAGGAAGACGGTCACCCAGGCCCTCGTCACCAGCCGACTGGACTACGGCAACTCCCTCTACGCCGGAACCACTGCCAAACTCCAGAAAAGACTCCAGCGGATTCAGAACGCCTCAGCACGACTCATCCTGGACATCCCCCGACACAGCCACATCTCCGCACACCTAAGAAACCTGCACTGGCTCCCCGTCAACAAAAGAATCACGTTCCGACTCCTCACCCACGCACACAAAGCTCTCCACAACCAAGGCCCAAGATACCTCAACGACCGCCTCAACCTCTACACTCCCACCCGCCAGCTCCGATCGACCAGCCACGCCCTCGCCGCCGTCCCCCGCATCCGAAGAGCCACAATGGGAGGAAGATCCTTCTCCTACCTGGCCGCCAAGACGTGGAACTCCCTCCCCACCCACCTCCGCCTGACCCAAGACCACCTCGCCTTCAGGAAGCAACTCAAGACCTGGCTGTTCGAGCAGTAGCAGGCCCCCCCTCCTCAAGCGCCTTGAGACCCTCCGGGTGAGTAGCGCGCTATACAAATGCTTGATTGATTGATTGAACGTTTATTAAAAAAAATCGATGGATGGCAATGCGTCCGTGAGACAAGCCCTGTGGTGGGGGAGGGACAGTTGTAAGAGGCGCCATGAGGAAACAATCTCTCGGCATGCTGTGGCGGGGGCGGGGGAGCGCATTCCAGGCGGAGGAGCGGACCCTTTGAAGTATGATGCCGAGGCTGTGGCTACACGTGCACGCGCCAGTGGGCTGAAGCGCTTCCCCAAACGGATTGCATGGTGGCACGATGCACGTGATTGTGCGCATGCTCGCCATGCAATCCACTTTTGGGAGCACTTTGAAATGCCCCTCTTACTAGACTCTCGCATAGCAATAGCTAGGCGAGACCTAAAAAAGTACTAGGGGGCATAACTACTGATTAAAAATCCCTCAATCGCTCCAAGGTGTCCCTTTATTCGCACTGTGGTTGGAAATTATAGAACTAATTAACAAGGGGTGTTTAGGATATAGTGGTCCTATGACCCTTCATTGACCCCCTATATGTCTCCCCATGCATTCTTTAATAGCAATATCACCCTGCCTTTGTAGTTGAAAGTATAAGGCTCCCATTATGCCGTTTGTGAGTCCTCCTGCAACACAAGGACTGTATGGGATCGAAACACATCACAGCATTTCGTTCTCCGAGATCGCTTCTAGCCCATTACCCTGTATTTATAGAAACAGTGGCACTATTATTTGGAGTGTAATCAGTATCTGATCACTGTAATTACTGATCACAACCTTTGTGAGCATTTAAGCAGAGATTCACCCACTAGTGGTTGACTCAGTGGATGTTTTTTTCTCACACTTGTATTTACATTTGACCTATCGAATAAGAAAAGGAAACAATTATTGGCAAAACCAATCAGTCTGATATTGGCTGCTAGACTTTTGGGTTTGTCAATGCTTGCTTGATTTTGTGATGTTTATTTAAAAAGAACACATTGTTGTGGGAGCCCAGGCCCTTGCAGTAATAAAATAAAATTAGAAAGAAGCTAAAATATTTTTTGTTTTCAAAAAGCAGACACAGCTCTGAAGGGAACTACTTTGTGTGCTGGTGTTTCTGTAAAAGAACAGAATGCCATCACTACAGGGAAGTTAACCAAAGACTGCGGTGGGCTCACTCTGTGCCCCATGTCGTGTGCTGTACTGGGCAGAGAAAATTTGAATGACACAGCATCAGACCACTGAATGAAGAGAATTGTCTGGCAGCCCGCCCCTTCAAGCGCATTATACTTATAATTTTAATGAAATGAAAAGGTCTTGGCTAAAACCACACCTAGAAAATACACAGCAGTCCCCCTTCTGTATCACTGAAGAAATCAATAGAGTAAAGATCATTAGTGTTTCCATCCCTGATGCTACTGAGGGGTTCATTCAATGGAGTATTGTGAAATGCCTTGTAGCAAGTTCTGGAACCAGCGGTCCATCCTCCCTTGTAAAGGAAAGAAAGACTGTGGGCTTTCCTTCCTTCCAAGGGAAAGAAAGACTATCATAATGCAGGGTCAAATTAATGTTACCTATTAGGGTACCTTTCTGTTTATTGCCCTGACTGGCCCTCTGGTCTTTTTAGCAACTTTTTGGGTCCATCATGGCAGAAGGAGAGAGGCACAGCCCCCTACCTACCAAACACTACTTCTACAGGCATCCAGGTGTATTGTCTCAAAACAAGACAGGTACAGGGGGCATGGGCAACTGTCCATGAAGATGGCCACAGAGCCAGTTGCCCCCACCCTCTTGGAACAATCCTCCTGTGGTTCTGACGTGTAAGGAACCACCTGCACATAAAACCCCCTGGTACAGCTGTGGTATCCAGGTGAGAGCAGGCATATGTGAAATTGTAACCTTGCGCGGTAAGATTGAACGGATTTTGGAGTCGGCCAGATGCAAGCCGCGAGGTGTCAGCATCCCTCTCGTGCGGGTGGTGCGTTGGGCCTGGCGGCCGCACTCAGTTCATAAGTGTGCAGAGCAATTGTGCACTCCATTTGTTGAGACTGCACCCTGCATCCCATGCCAATATTGGAAAGTACCTGTTCTTTGCTGCACGTTGAAAAATTGGACCCAGCATTATCCTTGAGGAGCCGCTGTGGCTGAGCGGTCCTCTGAGGCCCTGATATGTTTTTGTTCTGCGAGTGCCTTGGGGCCCTGCCAGGCTGGCTGGATAGCAACATGTTATTTCTGCCTGCTCATCACACTTTTAATGGGGACACTGTAGTCTACGTGAAAGCAGTGCAGCCCTGAATAAACAATTGCTGTCTAGGCACCACCGCAACTGGAAGGTTGCTTGATGTGGGGTTGCTGCTAGTTTTGACTTTGCTAGGTTGGGGTCCATCCTGCTATCAGTTGATCTACTTGATCATATATGTGTTCCTTCCTAGCTTCCATTGTTGTGGGACATGGGGAAAAAGGATGTCGGCAATGAAATCTCCCCTGTCAGGACAGGAAATGTTCACTTGTGCAAATATAAATGGTTTGACTGGTGGTGATACTGCACAGACTGAACCCTCTGCCACATCCAGGATCGACATGAAACCTTTTTCTGTTGGATTTGAAAAGCAACCTTAAGGCAATTGATCATAGTTTAGATATGGTCACACAATGCTTTGACCAATTGAAAGAGAGATTGTATTGTATTGTATTGTATTGTATATGATACTTATAAAGCGCGGCTATCACCCTATGGGTATCTTGGCGCTATAGTACGTGAAACATCAGTCCGTGGAAGATGCCAAAGGAGTTCCAAAGAGAGGAGCCCTCCTAATGACTACACTGGATGTTCAACTTAGCAAGGTCAGCCCCGAATGATGACACTAAGGGCCTGATTACGATGGCGGTCAGACCAGCGTCCGATCACAATTGCCACAGGCAGGAGACCGGCCGACAATGAGTCGGCAATACCACCCACCCTATCATGATAAGACCACTGTGCAAGTGGTTGGATAGTGCCTTTTTCTACTGCGGCTTGCACTATGGCCCAGGAAAAGGGCCGCAGCACAAGCCGCAGCAGTAAAAGGCACTTTTTCAGCATCCATGCACTGTGTGCCAGGCACCATGTGGCGCCTGTCACATGGTGCATGGATGTGTGGGGGGCACTACATGTGCCCCCCAGGCCACTTAGCAGTGACCTACGGGGGCCTTGCTTGGGGCCACCATGATCTCTTTCTGGCTTCCTTTCCATGATGGTAGGACCACCATGAAAAGGCAGTCGGAAAGGGACATCCTAATCCCTATGGCGGTGCCTGTGCAAGCACCGCCCTCATGGTAGGGATAGGAGTCCAACCGCTGCCCCGACAGGATGCTTGATCCTGACGTCCAGACCGCTGCGGTCCGACCATCTGCATCGTAATGCGGCAGTCGGCTGTCGGAGCACTGGCCTGGATGCCGGTGGGACCACCACCGACGGCCTATCAATGGCAGTCCCACCGACATCCAAATGAGGCCCTTAGTCTTCTGTTGGCACTGTGTCCCTTCCGGGAAGGAATATGGCAGCTACCTCCAAGGCGCAATGTAAAGATATGGAAGCATGGTGCAATAGCATGCACATACTGGAAACTACCCAATCCACTGCCATTGAAACAATGGAGTACTTTGTAGAGAAATTGATAACTGGGTCGTTTGGCAGTGAGACATTTTCATACAGTTTTGTGGGGGAGCAAGTGCACATGTCCCTGGCCCCCTGACCACTGCAGGATGCCCAAGTGCACCCTATAATCGCTCGATTTCTACATTGTAGGGGCAGGGATAAGGTTCTGCTGCTGGACATGGAGCGTGACACAGTGGAATATCGGGGCGCAAAGATTTTGTTCTATCCTGACTTTGCAGGTCAGGAATTGAAATGCTCTTTTGCAGGGGGGTGCTGAGAGAGGTGGGGCCGGTCTACTCTATGCTCTACCCAGCTAGACTTCAAATGATATCCGGGGCAAGCTCTTTGTTTTCCTCGAAAACCAGAGGATGCACTAAAGTGTTGGAAGAAGTTGTCAAGAAGGATATTTAAAAACATCTTTCAGGCTCTCCGTGTAGTTTTAGAGCGCCATTAAGCGATGTGGAATTATTAAGGTTGCTGAAATTGTTTGCTACAGGGGTGGGAGTTATGAGTTCCTGATGTGGGGTGTAGTTCTTAACATCAGGTCATTATATTCATTGTCATATTGCATATTTGTGCATAAATTCAATGTGGGTGTGTGTGTGTGTGGGTCTGAATAATGTTGTACCAATGGAAGGGATGGCTCCCCACTGGTTATTTACCTGAGCGGATTCATGCAGGTGATGCGAGGGCTGCGCATGCCTGTTAGTGCTTTCCACATTTTTGGTATATTGGGTGAGAAAGTATGGGATGTCTTCACTTCTGTCTCCAGAATGCAGTGTGAGTGGGTGGGGGGGATAGAATTTATGTTATATTATTGACTTTATGCATTTGAAAGCAGTGTGGTCACCTGTATCAAAATGTATGGTAGAAACTGCTTTGCCTTTCCAGTTGAAGAGATGTTTGATGTATGAGGAGATTGAGATCACATAAAATCAGATTTGTGTTCTGGAATGCCCAGGGATTGAATAATCCCAGGAAAGGGCACTTAGTGTTCCGCTAGTGGGATGGACACACGGTGGATGTGGCCCTCCTCCAAGAGGCACATATTGAGCCTGTAAGGCCTGCTTCTTTTGCTAAATATGTCCTTATCCCCATTTCTCTCCATTCAGCTCTTATTCAAGAGGAGGTGCGATACTGATAAGAAAGTCAGTACTCTTCTTGTTGATGAACAGATTTAAAAACCGCAATGACAGACTGATATTGGCTTATTCTGTGAGCAGAAGTGTGTGTTAGGGAATGTCCATCCCTCTCATGCAGAGTTGCCTGAGTTTTTGCTGATATAGAGGAACAGATTGAGTAACATGGGTGCGCCAGAGTGATTTGTGGGAGAGATTTCAGTTTGACTCTAGAGCCCTTGCTTGACAGGACAGAGAACCATGCTGAGGTGTTGCAGCTGCTCATCATCTCTTACAGGACCATGGTTTTTTGGATGCATGGAGGGTGAAAAAGGGCTCACCAAGGATATTTTCATTGTATTCATCTGTGCACAATAGCCATTTTAGGATGGGCTATTGGCTTATTTGTGATGTAATTGCACAATGGGTGTAGGCGGCTAAATACTTGCCACATACACGTTTGAACCATTCAGTGGCAGTATTGAGTCTTGATATTGCTCTGCCATTGCTGTATAATGTCAACTGGAGGTTTCCATCTCTGGTGCTCCATGTCCGAATATTTAACGAAGAACTGTGAAAGCTGATAGCGGAGTTCTTTGAAAATAACTTTGGTTCTGACCCGGCATTCTCCACAGTCTGGGAGGCTTTCACAATGTACATATGGGGGTGGCTATAGTTACGCAGTCCAGTAGGCTGAAAGACATAAGGCAACAAATACATATGTGCAAGGTCAAGTTGGTGGCATTTGAACAGCAACTTGTGGATCCCTCTTACACGTACATCATGGGCCTGATAAATAAGATTTTAGTTGAGCATAAGGATTGAGCTGAGAGGGAGTTGAAATTCCTGGAAAGTATGCCCCAGCATGCCAATATGTGGAGGCTGAATGTCCTTGCAAGACTAAAGTACAGCAGCTCAGGTCGGCAGACCATCGCCCACCAGTGGTTACTGCTGTGTGCTCTTGTGAGGGTGAAAGTAATACATCCAGAGGTTAAATATTATTTTTGCGGCATATTACACTGATCTTCAAACTTCAAAAGTTGCCATGACTCATACTGATATACATTCATTCATAGATGATGTTGCTCTGGCCTGGGTGGGTTTGAGCGTAGAGAACCACTTGAGGTCGCTCTCAGCACTGGTGAAATAATCCTGGCCATTAAGAGTTTCATGGGTGGGCACGTGCGTGTGGCTGATGGCCTAACTCCTGAATTCTATAAAAATGTCAAGGACATTCTTGCTCCCCATTTGTTGACCCCGATAATGAAGCACTAGAAGCTGTCCAGCCACCTACCGCTACCCGAGAAACAATAATTATTGTTCTATTAAAGCCAGATAAGGATGATGATGTGTCAGTCATGTCATCCCTTAACCCTACTTAACACGAATAATAAAATTCTCTCTAAACATATTGTTACTAAATTGTCCCCCTACATGAATAGGTCAGTGCTCCCGGATCAGTCGATATTATCCCTGAGAGGGCCACGCCACATGTAATGAGAATGTTTTCTGCAATGATTCCGCAATGCACCTGGAGGTGGACGCTGTTTTGGCTTTCATGGATGCACAGTATGCCTTTGATGCCAGTCAAGTGCCTTTCCTCAAGACAGTCCTAGCAAGGGTGGGACTAGGTGGGTTTATTGGCAGATTTGTGCAACCGCTGTACTCACATCGTAGGGTTAGGGCACTTTTGAACAATAAGCTGTTTAATAATGCTGGGGTTTTAGGCAGGGGTCGCCTTTGTCACCTTTTTTCTTTGCATTCACTAGAGAACCCCTGGCATGCAAGTTGCAGCAGGGCCATTCTCCCGAGGGATTGCCTTCCAGGATACTTTTTTTATAAGCAGAAAATATCCTTTTATTTGGTAAATATCCTAGGGAGATCCTGCCGGCCTTGATATTTGAAATGATCAAATTCAGGGGGGAGCTCTGAGCTGGTTATGAACTGCTATTAACTTGTACAAAGCTGGTTCACCCGCTTATGGAATATCCACTCAGGTCCCACCTATGTGAAATGCCTAGGTATTGAGATTTACTGAGAGGTAGATGACCTGGTTCAATACAACTATGGCCCTGTGGTCGACAGGCTAAAGTCCTAGGTGGACAGATGGATTAGGTTGCCATTATGAATGGCGGGAGTACTGCTATTATTAGGATGGTGGTGTTACTGAGGTTCCTTTACCTGTTTCGAAACATACCTGTCCCACTGAGTCAGCGATTTTTAACTACCCATCCAGTCCTTGCTTAGTAGATTGATCTGGGTGGGTAAAGAGCCCAAGCTAGCTTTGGATGCTCTGATGAAAACCTTGGTGAAGGGGGTTTTGTTGTCCTGGCTTTTCAGTGGTCTCACCTGGTGGCTCAGGTGAGTTTTGCTGTGAACAGTATAGCGCATGCCCCATTTTTTCCACCATAGACAGTGTAAGGCTGGCATGACCTCACTGCAAACCGTTTTAGGCTGAAACAGACTCAGGCCCTCAGTAGAGATTTATGCCATGCGTTGCATACTCTGGGTATGGAGTAAGCTCTCTTGTAGAGCTGGGCATGAGATTTTGTATTCGCCCCCACTTCTTCCAACCCGTAATCCTTTACTTTCACCTTTGCTGGAACCATTGATTATAACCTCATTTGTGAAAAAGGAAATTACTTGGTTCAGTCATCTGTTTCTGTGGGGCCAGTTCATCTTTTGGCTGATTTGAAAGCTAGATCTGAAGCCAACGCTTTAAATGCCTTTTCCTACTTCTGTATGAGGGATGCCGTTAGGATAGCTTTGCCTATGTTTCCATATGGTTTATCTGGGTTTAATCCATTGTTATTTTCCTCGCCACGTCACCCCAGTTTGGACCCAGCCATATATGCTGAGCTTCACAAAGTACAGGTGGCATCACCAAAACTCTCAATTGAAGAACTTAATGCAAGCCCCACATATCACTGTATATATAATTTTTCTATTCTTCGCCGTTTCCCGCTGTGTATATACTAGTGTATATCGCTCTTCACTAGTAACTTGTGCCATTCACTTTCCTCATGAGCACTTGTGCACAGTTCTGTACAGGTTACATGACATTTAATGTAACAAAGTTCTAATTCTTTGGTCAAATACATGAAAAAGATTTTTTCGCATTCTTTGCTTTCTGGCTTTTTGTTTCTCCCTTCCCTGTGACACAGTATATGTAATACCCTTTATAATTGTCAACTAAAAACATACCTGTTGAGGCATTGTTGTATGGTATATACTAGCCACCCAGATCTCGACTGGGTTTATGGGTATCCTCCTGTAGTTAGTTACTACATTTGCTGAATACAGCATGTCTTGAAGGGACTGCGCAAGTGCTGCCTAGGCGAGACCTAAAAAGGAAATTATGTCTTGTCTTGCTCTTTGGATTTATTAGAAGAGGGCGATTGGCTCCTGGATTAACTGGACCAGAAAGTTCCTGAGTAATTAACCTGCTAAAAAAGTTGGACGAAGAGCCTAGCATGCCTCCAGGGCAGGGTACATTCTTTTAATTTTCACCTTGTTAAAAAAGGGAAACCAGTTTAGAAAAAGAAGGGAATTTTTTTTTTGCAGTTTTATATCGCGCGAACTCGACCCGAAGGTATCAGAGGTCTTTACATGAGCACCAGTTGCATTACAGACAGACCCGTTCATTTTTAGGCACGGGGAGATTAAGTGATTAGCCCAGAATCCCAGGACACTTGAGCCTCCCGCCAGAATCAAACCTGGTACCCCAGCTTCAAAGTCGGCCGCTCTAGCCGTTACACCACATTCATTATATGGTCTTTCATTATAGATTATACAGTGGGAAAGATGCAGTATTCTAGATTCCTACTGAGACCAATCACATTGCTTTAGAAAAAGGCCTTGATAAAAGATACGTAATGCACAGAGGTCAAATAGGAAAGACTACTGCAATGGCATCTCAGTCAAAAACTGGCCCAAACCGCAGGATTTCCTTAAACTTCAAAAACAGAGAATGCCAAGAATATAAACCACTAGCACTGTGTGATGCAGGACTATAATCAAAAGATCTCTGGTTTGCTGGCAGTGACGTTCAGTGTTTTTTTGTGACATCTGGTGTTTACCTTCTACAGAAAGAGAAATAGCCTAGCAGATGTGCCTCGCAGATCTTCCTCCATTTTGATTTGGATCTGGTTAGGGTGCACCTTTAAAAATAATGTCTGTCAACGAGTTGTGACAAAAGCTGCAAATAAGAGGAAACTGTAACCAGCCCCACGTCCTCTTCAAGGTGTTGAACGTTGATCCAGTTGGAGGAATGTATAGCCAAAAGCCTGTGGTGCTTTTTGCAAAGAGAGATCAAACCCATTCTGGAGTTAGCTGATAGTCTAGTATATTGTGTCGCAATTATGCTAAAAATATTTTGTGATTCAAGGGACTCTTTATCTGAGTTTCTTAACCTCGAAGAATTGATTTTACGCTTAGAGATAACCCTTTTCTATTCCGACAAGGTTTTTCTTTCGCGTTAGGGGTTTGAAAGAATTTCTTTTATGGCCTTTTCCTTTCACTACCCCCTCCATGTGCAATGTTTGCATTCCAAAAAGTATCTGTCAGAATTTAAGCTGACACTACATGGTTCCATTAATCTGCTACTTTATTCTCAATTCTTGTGTTCCTAAAAAGGTGACGCAAATACTTATGTATTGATGGTGGTCAGAAAGAAATCCCAAAACCCTTGGGATCTCTGAGAGCGTCACAAGCCATACTATCGGCAAATATGTGTTACATAATTCCTGATCACATAACACAGTTGGAATTTACTATAATCCAGCCTTGTGGCATTCAAGACCTGAACCATAAGTCTTAATTATTTGCATCTCAGTTTTGCATGATCTCTTATTTTCTTTCTTCTGAAAATCTTTGACCTCTTCAGGGGCCTTGATGGCACTTTCAAGTGATCCAGAGTGCAGGAAATCTCTTTAATGGCTGCTTAGCTATAATCTTAGAACCTTGTTGCCACAGCCAGCTGATTATTGTGATTCCCAATAATCACCCAAACATCAAACACACATATACATGACATGTAAGGATTTTAGATATTGGTAATGAAATGTTTTGATTGTTTAAAGTGAGATCCGACTTTTAGGATGCGAGTGGCAAGTTCTGTGTGCCACATTTCTAGTCCTGATTAAGAGCAGACATAAACATGTATTATCGCAAGGTTCAATTGTCTGGTTTGTTAAATGAAAGAGGTCAGAAACTCCTGTCATGACTTACAGCTTGGACCTCTGTCCCAATGCGAAGTCTACTGCTGGACTTCACAAAGCACAGATGGCATCAGCACCACTCTCAAGTGTAGAACCCAGACACTCCTTCTGAACTTTGAAGTGCCACTCTTGCAAGAAGTAAATCATTTAATCAGTGGAGCACTGAGTAAAAACATTACTGCATGTAGCATTGATTCATAGTAATTCAAAGTCTGCAACAGGCATTAGCAAAAGTATCAAAAGTTACATGAAAATGATATCTGATATTCTTTCCTTGCAGAATCCACCTCCCCGGCAGCGACGAAATCTGAATATAAACCACTACGCGAACAAGAAGAGTGCAGCAGAAAGCATGCTGGACATTGCACTGCTGATGGCTAATGCATCCCAGCTGAAAGCAGTTATTGAGCAAGGACCTTCATTTTCTTTTTACATCCCACTTATTGTCCTTATCACAATATCACTTGTGCTTCAGGTAATAGTAGGGGTGCTCCTAATATTCATTGGTAGGTATTTTCTAATTATTCATCAGTCATTGTATGCATCCGTATTTGAACTTGTGCTGCACATTGTCATTTTTTTCCATTGCTGTATGTTCATGGCGTACATGCTGAAACTCTGGTGTCTCTGTATGGAGAATCAATTCTTTGGTGCTCTGTGTACGTTTGAAGACTTAGGGCCAGATGTACTAAGCTGTATAGCGTCCATTTCCATTAAGGGAACATAAAAAAAAACAAAAATATTGCTATATTAAAAAGCAATCACAGACATGGTGGTCTGCTGCCCCAAGCAGGCCACCATCCTTGTGATGAGAGCGATTCCTAGTGGGTCGCAATTTGCAACCTACCTCATTAATATTTATGAGGTAGGTCGAATTGTGACCCACTATGCATCTGTAATTTGTGAACCAACTTAGTACATAGTTTGCAAATTATCACACTGGTCACCAGCATTTTGTGACCAGTTCTTAGTACATCTGGACCACAATGTGCCTCTTAATGGACAACAGACAAATGTGATGGGACACAGATAAGTAAAAGTAATGGGTGGAAAGTCTTATGAAATTCTTCTTTACAAATTGTAAGTTTTGTTGGTAGCATTCCATTTCACAGTTTTTAGTTTGTGTAGTGTAGTAACAGAAGTGGGCATCTCATATGTAAATTTGTCCCACGGGATTAGTCTAGCCTAGATTTGTGTGCTGCTTGATTTGCCAAACAGGGGAATGCTGGAGACTAACATCTTGGCAGATCGCCTCCACTTAGGGAGCTTACTTAGATGAGTAGAACTTGATAGATGTGGATGCTGAAGTAAATGCAGCAACAAGCTAAAAAAGGATGCAATGGAATGTATCGTCGGGGGCCTTCCATTCAATATGAAGTTTTCCATCACTGTGTGGATGTTTCACAAGACTAACAATGGGAAAGTTTCAGGATTGTTTAGATATTTGAATACCATGAGTATCTGCAGTCAAGTCTGACTGTATGCTTTATGGTGGTGTACTAGATGAAGTTCACCTTATTGAAGGCCACCTACCTGGAGGGAGAACCTTCGAATTCCTCATCCAATGACTTTTGGTTGCCAAAGATGCCCGTTAATGCATTGATGAAAGCTAGGAGATGTTGTAAAGCCTAGGGAGATGTATATAGTGTGTTCACTGAATGATGAAATCAGGGAAAGAAAGGATGTTACATTTCCCTCTCTCCTGGGTGTCTGTACACCTGTCTCCCTGGATTGTCTTGAGGAGGTGGTCAAGGAAAGGAAAAGGTGCATTCAGGTGATGACGGGTGAGGGCAGGCAAGAAATAGAGCCTCCCAAAGATGATTTAATATAGCCTTAATCTTCATTATCACTACAACTAGAAAATATTCAGCTGCTGAATGCTTGGGCCCCAGAAATCGGTGCAACATTTTTATACCAGCGTTGAAGACGCCACCAAGTTTCCTCTTAAAAAGGAAATGCCTCTTATGACAGGAAATTGCGACGGAGGCTCTCAGTAATGTCATGTGAAACCTTGTGTTAACTAGTGTTCCAAAGGTGATGAGGGGAACCAAACGTGGTCCTCAGGAGAAAAAAAACCTAGATAGCATAAAGGTAAAGTGTGGTCTAGGAGTGGTTTGCTGATGTGAAGGTAAGATCTAAAATGTTTTAACAAATATGGAAAATGTTCCTGTGGAAAACGGTATCATCATCTTCGCGGAGAGAGTAATCTTCACAAAAGTGTGTAGTGCATTTGTGTGAAAAATGCCTATGGAGAGAACTCTTGGAATCTGCAATGTGATTGTGAAGTACAATGCTTAGTGGAGCTATGTAGTTGAGAAAAGGGTAGACATGTAAGGCCTCTCACCCTGGCAACAAAATAAACTGCATCTAAGTCCCAAGTTGTCATTGCTACATTTTGATTTATCTTTTATGCGACTGCTGTGCAGGTTAGATAGGTGGCCACAGCAAACGATAAGCCTATGTTGTGACCATCCTCCTCTGGATTCATAATTCACTCTTTCCATTCTTTTCTTTGGTATGCTGTTATGCTGTATTTATGCCATTCTGTGCATCAGAGACTGGTCCTGTTGAAGTCTGTTAAAATAAAACTAAAAATTCCATGATCTGTTTTTACCAAAGACCTTCAATGAAATGCATAGTTAGAACCAGGGAAATGACTACACATTTTTGCCGGAGGGATTGATTATCAATGGTTCAGCACTCAAAATTTGTAGTTGTATCAATTAATTAACATTTAAAATTCAGCATAAGTTTTCACTCTATTTATAGCAGCAATGTTCATAGTGCATCAGCATTCAGCAAGTAATTAATACATATAAGAAGAGTTTCTTTATTCAGTCCTTCTTTATTTATTTTGTTGTTAGAGACAGTATGCCAATGAATTAAGAACACAGTAGCCAACACGTTTCGTCCAACATGGACTTCTTCAGGGCTCTGATTTATGGATGTGCATCATCAGTTCCTTCATGTATGTTGGAAATGCAGTGGTCCTTGCTTTTTCAAATCATATCGTGTAAGAATTGGAATATGTTTGTCCCCCAGAGCCCTGAAGAAGTCTGTGTTAGACGAAACACGTTGGCTACTGGGTTTTTCATTCATTGGCGTACTGTCTATAAGAAGAAAGTAAATAAAGAAGGGCTGAATAAAGAAACTCTTTTTATATGTAGTAATTACACACTGTATGCCGATGCACTATGAACATTGCTGTTATAAATAGAGTGAAAACTTATGCTGAATCTTAAATTTTGAGTGCTGAACCATTGTCAGTCAAGTCAAATAAAACTTTATTTGGCCAATAATGACCATAAAAGCACATTTGCACACCCCAAGAGTAAAATAATAAAAACATCATACAATACTTGATAAAAGGCCGAAACCGCCGAAACCGATAGTTCATGTATGAATTTCCATGTATAAGTGACAAAGCCCTAATGTATATTCATTTTAATAAAATATAAAAACTACTATATGTCAAAACTACTACGTCTTCTTAGACCTGGATAAAGTGCATTCTGTACAGTACTAACAAATAATTAAAAACAATGCCCCCTAAAATATAACAATTCTAGGGACAACTCAATGCGTGATCAATTTTTTTCCCTCGCCATAAGGCTCCTGTTAAAAAACTCGCAACCCCGAAGCCTATCAAAGGTGAGGACAAGATTTGCAGATATATCAGGGCTGGCCTCACTTATGCAAAATTACAGTGTTTTAAAAGTGGTAAAATGTATCTTACCGAAGATCATTGTAAAAATTACAGACGAACATAACATGTAGGAGATCTTGGTCCGAGGAGTCATCACAAGGGCAGGGCTTTAAAACCCCAGGCTTCGAAAAACCCTTGGGGACCGTGAGGAACCAGTGAATACAATCTGAACCATTGAAAATCAATTTGTTTTGGAATTTGTTTTCCATTTTGGAGTATAGAGGGGCTGTGCTTCAGGTTCTTTGCACCATTAGGAATACTCATACTCTCCACAATATTTATGTTGGCAAGTGCAGTTCTTTTCATTGCTTCAACCCCTCTCGTTTTCTTGCTGCATTTTTGCAGGCGGGATGGAAGTGGCAGATGCAGTTTCACTTTTGTACATCTAGTGCACACTTTACATTACAATTAAATTTATTTTATTTATAGCATTTGTAGAGCGCTCTGCAACCCTACGGGCATCCTGGCGCTAAAGTACATACAGCTGAGGACCTGTAGGACAGGAGGGGTCAGTGAAACAGGTAACAATCAGTTAGATTTTTTGAGCTTTTTTGGAAGGAAATTTTGGGAAGATTTTTTTGGGAAGAGCCATGTTTTCAGCTTTTTACGGAAGGCCATCAGTTCGTTTATTTTTCTGATATCGGTGGGGAGATTATTCCATAGATGCGCTGCGGCAATACTGAAAGCTCTTCCTCCACACGTCGCTTTCTTGATTCTGGGGATGCTGATAAGATTTAGGGAAGAGGATCGGAGAGACCGGGTCGGCTCATACCAATTGAGTTTGTTTTGAAGTCGTCGAGGGCCTAGCCCATGGACTGCCTTAAAGACAGTACATAGGGATTTGAAACAAATCCTCTGATGTATGGGCAACCAGTGAAGGTCGGCCAGGGCGGAGGTGGTGGAAGATCCTCGTTCCCGAGAAAGTGCCAGTTTGGCTGCAGCCGCTTGGACACTTTGGAGTCTGGAAATGAGATAGGCAGGAGATTCCAGCAAAAGAGCATTACAGTAATCCAAACGGCTGAGGATAGTGCTCCTGACTATGTTGGCTCTAGTCTGTGGGGGCAAAAAAGGTAGCAGCTTTCGTAGTCCACGCAGCAAGGCAAGGCAGCAGCTAACCTGCTTGTTGACGTTAATCTCAAGGCTCAGAGTGTCACTAATAATGACTCCGAGATTCCTTGCTGAATTCACGGGGATAGGCGAAACTCCTAACAGCTGAGGCCAGAAATCTGTAGGTAGGTTTGTAGGGATTCTTCCTACTGCACAATGCAGTATTTCAGTTTTATCGCTGTTAAATTGTAGTGAATTCTGATTTAGCCAGAGTGACATTTGCAACATGCAGGTGTGGAAGGTCTCCAGTGAGTTTGCGTGGGCTCCATCAAGAGAGATCATCAGCTGGGTGTCATCAGCGTAATTTATCACGCTGACGCCATGACTTTTTATGATCCTCATCAGGGGTTGCATATAAATGTTGAAGAGTATAGGACTGATAGCAGACCCCTGTGGGACCCCATGCGGAACTTTAATGAATTCTGATTGATATGGTGGGATAGCAACTGCCTGCCATCTATCCGTCAAATAGGATCGGAACCAGTCAAGCGCAATTCCTCCAACTCTGATGTTCTTCAGTCTATTTAACAGGATGACATGGTTCACCGTATCGAAAGCGGCGGACAGGTCCAGCAGAATGAGAATTGCTGATTCTCCCCTGTCCGCCCTCATACGTAGGTCATCCATGACTGTCAGCAGAGCTGACTCAGTTCCATGAGCTGGTCTGAAACCAAATTGCTCCTCTTCCAAGATGTCATTGGTTTCCAGGAAGAGGGCTAGGGATCTGCTGACCCATCGCTCTATGATCTTTATCGGGTATGGTAAGAGGGATATGGGTCGGTAGTTCTTTTGGCAGTTAGGGTCCAGATTTGGCTTCTTTAGTAACGGAGTCACAACTGCCAATTTCCAGTTTCTTGGTACAGAGCCTGTATGGAGGGATTGATTACAGAGCTGATGCAGAGCTGGAAAAATATCGGCCTCGAAATTCTTAGCCATTCTATGGGGAAGAGGGTCTAAAGGGGATCCTGATGACGTGTTAAGGGCTGTTCTAAGAAATTCCTGCTTAGAAGGGATCACAAAGTTTTCCAAGCTAGCATTTGAAGAGATGTTTCTGGCAGATTCCACCAACTCATCTCTGTTTGCTTGGCTGCTATTATCCTGCGATGTGGAGATGGGCCTACTATTCATTCCCTCGACTATTTTATTAATTTTTTCTTGAAAGAATACTGCTAGGCCGTCACACAGTTCTTGTGAAGGCTTGATTTGGCTGTCAGCGCAGGCAGAATGAGAAAGCTCTCTAATAATCTTGAAGGTGTCACGGGACTTATTAGAACTTTTGATAATAAGGTCTGCGAAATGGCTAGTTTTAGCTATAATAATTTCCTTCTTATATTGTTGGATAGTGAGCCCCCATCGTTCTTTCTCCTGTTCTGAATAGTTTTTCCTCCAGAGCTTCTCTGCCTTTTTGCAGATGTTTTTCAATTCCTTCAGTTTGTCCGTGTACCAGGGGGCGGAGGGTTTACCCCTTCTCTTGATTATTTTCAGCGGTATGATATCGTCCAGTTTCTTAGTAATCTCATTGCGAAATGAGAGATAGTTTGTCGTAATATCGTTCTCAGGATTGAACGAGGTTCCGACGTGACGGAAATCAGATTTACCTTCCTCTTTCCTTTTTAGCAGGTTCCTCCAGTCCCGACCAAGAAATGTTCTGGTCTGCGTCCTTACGGGCCCTGTATATGTCAGGAAATGTATATTAAAAATGAGTAGATGGTGATCTGACCAGCCCACTGGAAGAATTGTATCCATGGTCATTAAGTCTTCTGCCGCGAATATTAAGTCCAATATATTTCCCTGTATGTGTGTGGGGGTAGTTATCCACTGTTTCAGCCCTAGATTTTGGCAGGATTGGGTTATGTTATACAAGGCTGTGCATAATTGGTCACTGTCCCATAAGTTGAAATCACCTAATATCAACATCCTGCTGTGGGTGATTGAAATATTGTTTATGGTAGTGATCAATTCCTGCTGTTGTGAGGCATTGAAATGCCCCGGTGTTCTGTAGCAGATAAGAGCGGTAAGGCATTGTTCGGCATCATGTTTTATGGAAATCCCGAGGATTTCGACGCCAGAAATAACGTCGGTATCTAAAGTTATGATGTTTAACTTCTCCTTAAAGATAATCCCCAGGCCTCCTCCTCGTCCAGTGTTTCTAGGTTTATGAATAATCTTATATCCTGCTGGACATGCTGAGCCTAACTCCGATTCTAATCCAGCAGCCATCCATGTCTCAGTTAAAAAGAGAATATCTAGTTTATTGGACTCGATTAGAAGCTGTATTTCCAAGGCATGTTTTGGGAGGGATCTGACGTTTAATAGTCCGCTAATTAGTTTTGGTTTTTCCTTAGTGCTGGGCTTAGGTCCCACATAGGTTGATAGGGGACCGATCTTGTCAAAGGTTAAACCGGGTTTCAGAAGAGATTTAGGGGGTAGAGGATTAATATTTGGTAGCCATCCTTGACAGTTGATGCATACATGATTGTCTTTATGTATTATATTGGGGAATAAATGTGGGCAATTGGCTCTATCTGCCCGGGGGTTCAGCAGCATGAGCGTTTCCCTACTGTATCTGAGCACCTCGCGGGACAAAGCAGGACATGAAAGGGGGGGTGCCCTAGGCCGGCCTAGGCGCGGACGAGCGCAGACGAGCTTGCCTTAAGCGCGCCTTTGGCGCGCAATCGTCGCGCCCGCTGCGCTCGTCCGCTGCGCTTCCGGTGGAGACACATGCTTTATGGTGATGGAGGGTAAGACAAAAGGGAGCGTGGCTGTAGTCGTGGGCGTGCCTCTGGCGACCGGCCAATCACGCTAGTGCAACTGGGAATCCCTGCCCACGTCAGCTGCGTTAGGTCTGCTGAACTAAGGAGATGGGACAGAAACGCCGAAATAAAAACAGGTAATGGCAGTACAATGTATTAAAAGAGCTATCTGTTCCCTACTCCCGGCTGTGCCTCAGGAGTCTCAATCTCTAAGACGCTGCGCTCGAGGTCAGCGTGCGTTATAATACAAATGGGGGCGTGGCTGTAGTCATGGGCGTGCCTCTGGCGACCGGCCAATCACGCTAGTGCAACTGGGAATCCCTGCCCACGTCAGCTGCGTTAGGTCTGCTGAACGAAGGAGATGGGACAGAAACGCCGAAATAAAAACAGGTAATGGCAGTACAATGTATTAAAAGAGCTATCTGTTCCCTACTCCCGGCTGTGCCTCAGGAGTCTCAATCTCTAAGACCTCTAAATCTCTAAATGTTTTGCCTTCTAGTGGTGCTGTCACTACACAACAAAAGGTAAAACAACATTAGTAAAGGCAGTACGGTTGACTTTTTGTCACGGGCGTGTTTGCCAATTGCTGGGTCACTTTGTGTCCAGAAAGAAAAATGCATAGTGTAGCAAGTTTTTGAGTTATATCAAGATGGAGGCTGTGGTATGGTCCCTTTGCTGAACTCACTTAATTAGCAGAGTTAAACTGAACCCTCAAAGAAGGGTATTATGCGAAAGAGTCAGAAGATGAAGTTTGCTTTGTAAGGGATCAACTTAAAAGGCACACACGGCAGAATATTGCAGAGTATATACTTTTGATAAAGAGTCATTATTTTTGTTGCATTTAGGAAAGCCTTATGTGAATATATCTTTAATTTGTAAACAGCAAAAAAACTATATATCCAACATATCATGATAGCAAAGTAAAACGAAAACACAAGAGTAATTATGCATAGATCAGTGTCTTAATGAGAGGCTAAGGTGCACAAACAGCAGCGCTTCCTCAACAGCAAGGCATAAATCTGCAATTGAAATGTGAACACACACTGAGTTTCACACTACATGTCACATCTGTACTTTAACAAAAGGACTGCTTGATGGTCATCACCAAAACCTTGAGGGAACATACATTGGACAATAGAGCCATCGAAAAAATGACATGGCTTTGATGGACAGCCCATCAATGTCACATGATGAAAATGCTTGAAAGCGTGAAGTGTTCTGACCAAAAGCCCACTCTCTTCGAAGAAGTAAGTACATGAGGTCACTAGACTAAAGCTGTGTTGTTGACACGCCTAATAACAGTCTGTCTGAAATAGCGTCCTGATTGTCTGACATCATCCCTTAGCTGCCTGTGTTTTTCCCCAAACAGCATCTTTCTTTACGCAAGTTCACCCAGCACTTAAAGTTAAATTTGGAGCTCTGCGTTCACACTTGTTTTCCTGTACAGTCAAGTCCATTTTAAAATATGACATGTACTGTAGACATCTATTTTCGTTATGCTCCATCCTACATAATGAGTCTCATTAAAACGTAAAAAACGATCCTGCCTTATTCGTCAGCAGCTGCATGGCGGGGCACACAGCTGCACAGAATGCCTTTCTGCCAGAGCACGAGATTTCTGTAAATAAGATGTTTTTTTTCCCTAGAAACCGTCCCCGGCGTATGTTCTCTCGAAAACCTCTTATAATCAGTGTTTTTTGCAATATCGCACTGTTTCTAATATACAGAAGCAAGCGCCCTGAGCCTGGCACTGGCGGCACCTTAAGGTTCCACTCCAACAATTGATGCAGTCGTAAACATGTCCTGTCTTGATTCTCCGGAGAGATCCCACAAGCATTTTGGAAAAGCCTCAATATGTGATCGTCTCTTACATGTAGGTCCAAAGGATTGTGTGCACCGTTATACAAAGGCCAAACCCCTCTTTTGGCGTGCTCCAAGTTTAACCAGCTCAAACGAGCCGTTTCCCTTTCTTTGTAAACAACATCAGTCGAAAAAAGCAATCTGAGATTTTGTAGTCTGCAAACAGCAATTTTCTCACCCAGAGCTTCAAATGTAATTACTTTGAAGTGCTCTGCAATTTAGCTGATTTTTATAGCATGCCTCATGTTTACTCGCAAACACTCCGTCCTACCGAACATTATCTTTAGAATGTGTACGTTTTCAACGGGCGTTTCTCTTTCCTACTACTGACAGTGCCTTGACGTAATTAATTGCCTGAAACGCTTCCACATATGTGCAGAAATTAATTGTTTCCTTCTTATAGTGTACTTTAATTGCTTATTGATTAACACTGATACTACTTTAATTGCATATTTCAACAGGTATGTCTGGATTATATCTGTTACCATTAATGTTGTCGTTTTTATTGAGTGTACTGCTAAAAGATGGCTTCCTGGCGCTAAAAAACACCCACAAAGGACTAACTAGGATTGCCAAAAAATAAATAGACAAATAAACAACGGAGAGGGAAATAACAGAAAAGGAAAGTTTTGTGTTTTTTGGAAAAGTATAGATGTTTTTCAACATTTATCAGCGTGTCTGGTAAGCTCTTGGCCACATTTGAGCAATATGTACCCATTTTTAGGGTCAGGCCTGAGAGACATGCGCTAGCACATATGTCTCAGTTGCAAAACATTATTGTATGCAAAAAGGAATTGGAGCCTGACCATAGCTTTACTCTTTGTTGGCTGTATGTCACTCTTCTTAGCACCCCCCTTAATTGGCCAGTGCAACCACAACATCATTTCTGATAATTTCTTTGGAGCAGGGACCAAGCACAGATTGATTCCAGTTAATTTGGGCCCGTCCGCTGCTCCCGATGTGATTGAGGTACTATTTCATTATCCTTCCCTCTCTTCCTGCCTGCTGCTCCTTCTAGAGTGCTTGCATTTTTTTTCTTGTTTTATTTAACTTATTTCCACCTTTTCCCTGTTTCTTCTCATCCCATCCCTGTTTCTTCAGTCTCTTCTAACCGCTTCCCTTCAATTTTGACCTGAAAACCACTAAGAAGCTGCCATCACTGGCTTCTTAATGGTGCTTTTGAAAAAAACATATATTAGTCCGCCAACACCAGCCCCCACCCCCCACCATTAGGCACCCTCGCCTGAGTGTGTCTCTCTAATACACCTCTCCCCCCTCCCTAGTTGTGTTGTTTCTTGTCTCACCTACTGTACTTCCTTCCCTTGTTGTTGCCTGCCCACACGCCCACCCACCCTCCGTTGTTTGTGGAGGCTTCCCTGACTCACCCTCCCTCCCGTATTTGCCTCCTACCCGCAATATAAAACAAGCATTGAAGAAGCCAGTAGGTCTTGCCTATGTGAGATCTATTGGCTTTGTCAATGTTTGATAAGACATGTTGCACAGTGTGTCTGCTGTGCCATTTGCCTGTAAATAAAGAAACAAATAGCGCTATGACACGGTCGCATAATAGCACTTTTATTTTCAACTTCTAGCCATGCTGCACAGAATCCGCACTGCTGTTCAAAATGGTAAAACAATATCGACAAAGCCAACTGAGTTTGCATAGATGAGACCTATTGGCTTTGCCAATGCTTGTTTCTGTATATGGTTCCTAATTTACCTATATCTTCATAACACTCCACGTAAGCACTTTTGGCAACTCATTTTGGCAGTACGTGTAGAGAGAGTGGTGGTTGGCATTGCTTAGTCAATGGTACTTTAACACTCAGGTGCTGCAGGTTCTGGGTGTCTCAGCATTTTTTAGTAGCACATCATGCTCTGGTACTGTGTGTGATAGTCGTGCTTCTATTGTATCCTGGCTCTTCCAGGCTAAGCTTGTAGATTGATGGCCAGGACTAGAAATTCAGAAAATTAGAAAAAGTATTCATCTAGCTGACGCTATGGGGTTGTATGCCACAGGATCTGAAGTCACTACTTTACTGCCCCTTCATCAGGAGTCACTATAGGGGTACCATCACATCACTTTGTAGGTACGTTTTAGTGTGTGTGTGTTTGTGTGTTTGTGTGTGTGTGTGTGGGTGTGGGTGTTATCAATGTAATACTTGGGCAAACTAGAATAAAGATAACATGTGCTCTCACATGTAATTCTTTTTCTTATCACATATGTTTTTCCCATTTGTTTCTAAACTTGTCTTCAATTTTCCATTATGTACGATATAAAAAAAAACACAATTACATTTACTGAAAAATCAGAGTAAAAACGGAGTTATAATTAAAGTTCTGGCTCAAATGTGACAAACGACGGACATTAGCAAGTTATGATTACAAATGCTCTAAACATATGCCGTAGCTTATGCCGCCCGCCATGCTCAAAACACTAACTTGCAAATGGCACAGAAAAAAAAGAATAATAATGAAAGCAACATGGCGAGTGGTGCAAGTTATTGTGTAGGCGCTGGTAAACCTAATGGTGAATTTCAGTGGTTTTTAGCCACAACTATAACTCAGTTTATAACAGTTTTTTCTTCCAAGAGAGAAAGAAGAAAGCAAAAGAGGGGTGTGTGTGTGTGTGTGTGTGTGTGTGTCACACCCAGTTAATACTAACCACTCCCAGACCAATCAAAGACAATAGCACCCGTTTGCCAATGTTCAGTAAATCATACATTAATAATGGGGGACGCTCATATCGTCTTATACAATAATACATATTCAATTACTTTCCTAATCTGATCAAAGTCAGGGAAGACAGAGGAACATAACAAAACACAATAGCAGCAACCTCAATTTCAGACTTATAAAACATGCAATATAAAATAATATTTGGAAACAGAAAGCCTGAAATTGAGACTGTGTATTTCCAGTTCAATTCAGTTAACCCAGACCTGCCAGTTACGTTGATTTCTCGGGCCTTTTGGTTCCCATTGTGCTGAGGACAAACACCCAGATGATACAGATTACACCCAGATTTGATATCCCTCCAGCTACATTATAGGCAACAAATTCACCTACAAAAGGCTTGGCTATCCAACAGGAGACCACAAAGAATAACTAGCCCCAACGACGCAATTCAGTTGTTCTTGCCCAATTAAAACTTCATATACAACAGCATATGGTACAACAGCTAAACCAACCATGTACATCCAGTACTCAGTTTCAAAATGCACAGACCTCAAATAAGAAACAAATCATTGACAGTAAAAAATGTGCAGGTAACTAGACCATTCCAACAATTCCAGTCACCCCACCAGTCAAGCATGTGCAATCCCTGGATTGAATTTTTTTTCTAATAGCTCCTCTGGAAGTCCTATTGATATAATTGTAGTGCTATGTGAAGCATGACCTTTCAGTCTCAGGAATGACCCCTGTTTCACCCATCCTCAGCCCCTCCTCCCCAAATATTATGATGCTCTCTATTTTGTGTTAACTTTTTCAGCTGGTAAATACTCAATAGCCCAGTTTTACATCAGCCACAGTTTTTCAGACCCAAAGTAGAGATGCCATCCAACAGTGGATGCAATTTCACCAGTGCGTCGAAGAGTGTTGTGGGTAGCACTGTTGTTTAGCACTGTTTTCGCCTTCTATGCACTGGGCATGAAATGCAATATGCTGATCAGGAGAGGTGTCCCTGCTTTCCTGCAAAAGTGATGCTCAGCTACCTGAGTCTCTGGAAATCTACACATTTTAGGGCTAAAGTAATTCAGTACCGAGATTACATCTTTCTTTTGTGCGTATGGAATACCAGACCATTATGTCGAGGCATGATACATTTGTATATATTACATTTTTATCTATTCCAGTGTCTCCTCTGTTCCTCTGTTACATGGCAACAATGGACAGAGACTTTCTGAATATGTCATTATTCACAACTGGACACTAATAGAGGACCTCCACACAGTTTGCTTCAGTGATCATCATTTGTTAATTTTACTGAACATTTACTATGCACAGTTCAAACACTACACAGTGCATTTATATTACTCCTTCCTTACTCAGTCTCATTTCAGAGACTCTGAAAAGGGGCTGAGACCCATAAACCCTCAGAAGATACAAGGATAGACCATTGCAACTGATGTAAGTGCTTTACCTTTGACCACATCTCCACCCCCGCTGTGCGTTCTTTTCTTGGGGGTATCTAATGAACATCTATTTTTAAAGGTAACACAAGCACTTGTAAAGCTGACATAGAGTTCTGACCAATAGTATGGTATACACATTTGAACATCTCTAAAATGTTGTGGAGGTTTTACTCATAACACGAAGTAACAGTTTCTACTTCCATGTAGGTTTCATTACCTTTAGCTTCCTAACATTTGTTTTCTTAGCCCAACGGGGGTTAAGCCTCCTTTCCCTGGTGGGACAATGCTCCCCTCATTAATGCACACTATTGATGTGTGTCACTCATATAGTCAGCAGGTGGCCATTATTATGCCACTGCAGGACTTTCTAGAACCCGGAAGGATTTTTCAAAGGTTGTGAGTTTCCCATCGCAGACTAGAGTCAGAGCAGGTTTGTGAATATCTGGTAAAATATTTTTTAGGTGAATGTTTCATACTTAAGTTTTCAATATAGATTTGATAGGACTCCAGATATAATTGCGATGCAGCCAAAGATCCTGCTAGCGAAGGTTGCACAATTACCATTACACTGATTTTGGCGTAGGAAAGGGCAACAGTCTCAGAAGTCTGTGTTATTAAACTGAGATCAGCTTGTCGTTTTTCCAGAGTGAATTCTGACTGCTTTTACAAAGCAAAAATCACCCTGAGAAAAACCTCTAGGTGTGGAGTTTCGAGCACATATAATGAGGGACTTAGTGGGGTGTGGTTTTTCAGGATGAGGCTGAATAACTGTGCCAATAACCAGACAAATGCCTATGTGTGGTAGGTAGCTAGTGAAATAATCTGCTGGTGGGTTCTCAAGTAACCAGTTAGTTCCATATTCGGGTTGTGTTGGATGTATGAGAATTTATGTTTTTGCGTTTAGCCGTAGAGAGGGGGTGTGTGACTTATCTTGGTACATAGTGTTGGGTTCCAATTACTTCACAGAGTAAGTCAACTTTACCGCATTTGGTTGGTAGGGTATCTTTCTTGGTGGTATACATTCCAGAAATACACCTCACTATTTATAACTTGAAAACACGAGGGGCAAAACAACAAAAGAAAATCCAGAAATTTTCTTTATTCAAATTTCCAGTAGATAAACTGTGGCCCACATGTGTTTCTCAGGAGCCATATACATATACATTTTGATAAGTCAGTTCTCACTGAACCATATGATTCAATTTCCTTTCTAGCTTCCTATTAAATACTATACATATTGAAGTGGAATTATTTCTTTTTAAAATCATTTAACTGCATAGTCCCATTCTGGTACAGTCCACAAATTCTGTGACAGACCTTCTCCGGAGTGCAGTAAGGCGGAGTACCAGTATATAGTTTTTTAGATCGACATTTAAAAATATCGTAGATATACTAATTCTAACTCCACATCAGTGTACCTGATCATACATAAGATAGTTAAGAATAGTAAGTCTGTACTTAATTATGTATTTATTTTAATGATATAGTGGGGGGGTCAATGTTCTGCAGTCGATATTTTTGTAGGTCACCATGTGTGACATTGACATTCTGACATAAAACCATGCAGGAATTAATTGATAGATTGATTGAACTCGTAGGCTTGATACTACCTGTCCCTCCAGGAAGCACTCAGACACATTTCCTTCATTCAGTATTCTGTGCTACCTCCTGCCAATCATTTGTGCCCCAGAGGTCCTTAATACAGTAGTATGCATTACATGGATCCTGAAAATTTACTTGAAATCCTCATCTATTAAAGTTAACCTCTCACCTTGGTGATTCGCTGTCCTAATGAGAGGATGTACTGGTACTGACATCATAGCACAGGCATGGGTCCCCTCTCCTGACAAAAAGGAAAGAAGTTCTGAGTAGAACATTAAGGCAGGAAGTATCCCAGGATCTTGCCTGAAGGAAGGCGTACTCAAGAGAAGTGACAGAAGCAAAAGACCCTTGCACCTGGCTTCTTCCCAATTTCCAACTGATGTCTCTCTGACGTCACAAGCACTAGCCTGCAATAAGGTTCCATGATTCCGCTGAAGACCTCAAATGTCATACTTCCCCAGGCAAAATGAAGCTCCCACAGTCACAAATGTGTGTATGGACCCAACAGCCACCTTATCGTTGATAAGACCTAAGGCGCAGCCAGCTGCAACCCATGCCTACATTGTACAGCGACGCCTAGGTTTACCTGAAGAATAAATTGTGCTTTCTCTTAATATTGATTTGCACTTTAAATTACTTGTTCCTATGTGTTATTTTGAAATGTTTTATATATAAAATTGATAAAGAGACATTACTTGTAAATGCGAAACTAGCGCACAGAATGTACTAGTGGTAAAATTAGTTAGATCATCTTTTGCTTTTGTTGTTGCCTGTGAAGTCTTATGCGTCATTTATTTATGCATTAGAACCAGCCCATAAAAGAAGTGATGACAGAGACAATAGGTTTTTTTTGTATAGTGCTTTTTCACGCAGGTACATCTCACCTGGCCACATGTGCACATATGACGAATGCAAACAAATCAATACACCATTCATTTTCACAAAGGTATCCATTTAACACAAGGCCCAATTGGTATGCAGGCTCACATGCACACAGATCAACAAACATGCGGGCATCGATGTCCACAAACTAACAGTGATGCATAATTCTGTGCTGCAGGTGTCGTTGGATGATGGGAGCATGGGGAATAACGTGATGTAGATTAGGAGTGATGCACCTTGTGCATGATGCTACTCAGGGGGGCACTGGTTATTGCACTTTCTGGATATAGTGAAATGGGCCTCAGGAGAGCACTGGGTGATTTTCAGTCCTGAGGCACAGAGCTGTATGCATTATGTGTTGATGTACAATAGGAAGCATATGTCGATCTGAAGAAGATGGCACAGTGTGATGTCATAGGATCTCAGGTGATACCCTGTGAGCCATGAGTAATTAATCCAGTTCAAGTGTTTTTTATTTGCTCTGTGGTACTTGTAATATTGTTGCATGAAAAATACAGGGCTAGAACTACCAGAATATGAAAGAATTGAATGACATTGATTGTTACTCAATTCTGACACGTCAGTAAATAAAGAGCGGGCATTTTACAGTTTTCTTTCTATTTTAATTGATTTATATAGAGGATACAGGAAGATACTTAAAGTGACCTGTTTTGTACAGGTACCCATGTACACTGATAACATACATGGATATACACACTTGTGTCAAAACTCAAGAACAGACATGAACAAGCATGAGCATCTCTGGGAGCTATGCAGTTGTGTGATATCTTCAGCCAGTCTTAGATTTTTGGCCATCAGAATTAGGCATGCTGGCATATTTAACACTCTTCTTGGTTAAAGAAGAACTACAAGTCCCAGGATACAGTGCTTGACTAAAAAGCAACTGGTAGGAGGTTACTCACAAGGTAACATAATATCTAAGCACATAGATTGATAGATGAAAAAATCAAGATAGCATACCTTGCCTTAGGTTCTCTGCTTTGATGTGGTCGGATTTTTCATTGTCCCTTAGTCTGAACAACAAGTGGTCTTAAGTGTCTATTTATTTCCATTTGGCCTACTCCTCTCAAATGGTTTCATACTTATTGTTTACATTCCTGTGCAGGCATGAAGCCCCCCAAGCCCTAAATCATAATGGATGTGCTAAGAGCTAGGGACTCACTGAACCTAGTTCATGCAATGCACTGCCTGACTCAAGTGATTACCGTGAAGACCAGATTTCTTTCTAGTGATGCACCATTGAGAACACCAGAGGTCCCAGGACCAATATCCTGCAGAACCTAAACTCCTTTCCTGAAGCCCAATGGTGACAGATCACCCAGTCTCAGAATCTGCAATTCCTCTTGCACAGAGGTTGTCCAGACTATATCTTGAAGAGTTTCGATCATGAATGTAAGCAAGCATTCTAACAGGAAAGTTCACACGACTCGGGCACCAAGAAGGCTAGTTTGAGCATGCTCCCTAGACCTAGAGCGATAGGTCTTATATTGGTAATCAAAGTGGAGACCAGGACTGAATATATGGGGATCCTAGCCTGAGATTTTGAGACCCAAAGCAAACGTGCCGTATTTATAAATTAATATTTTGTTATGTAAACCATCAGATTAAACTATTGAAATGTTTGTGCTCTCTACACGGGATGTAACGGATGAGAAAGTGCTGACCTTTGAAACTGAGCAGAACCTCGCTTCAAGTGAGCAGTGGTCACATGTCGCGTGCTTGGCAGCTTCTCTATACTGCAATGCCAAGTGCTAATCGTGTGCTGCATTGGAGTTTTCCTCCGATGGAAGATTTAAACAATTCTGGTCTTGGTTTGCTGTTCACATATTCGGAAAACATACTGTCGTCAACATTGTTGAAAGGTTCAAGGAAAGTTCAATGGTGTTGATGGATTTTATGCAAAACAATGAGGAGCTGCAGAGGGAAAAGACCCAAGTCGACCTCCTCTCAATCAATATTCATACAAACAGGACTGGGTCTAAGAAGGTATAGTCACACTAGACTGTGGTTCAAATCCCTATATCTTAGGGTATTTTGTACTCCTCCCCTTTCTCACACTGAGGTAGCCACCAACAGCCGTTCACCTTCAATTTTGTAATTTTTTAATTTTTTGAAAGACCAGCTAATTAAAAAGGTTTTACTTAAGGCAATCCCCACTAATGACCTTCTTAGTGAAAGAACCCAACATTAATTATACCAAATATTTTTACAATCCTTTGAAAAAAATGTGAGAGAAACAAGATGACACCTCACGTGCGCAACACCAATTGAGCTTGCTGATTGGTACTCACCAGCTCTGCCCACTTTTATCATCATCGGTTGTCATCTTGTCCCAAAAAATAATAAATAATAGATCCAGTGTCCACAAAGTTAAACCCAAAGTGTGAAGGTATGTAGTGCAAACATCACATACCAAAATGCGACTGAAAAGTGAAGTTAAAAAATGAAGTGGATGCACTTTCTATAGGACCAACTTTATTCCTCCTTATATGTGCACTCAATTCAAAACTTGAAAAGGTTGCTTACTGTGCATACCCTAGTATTATGCCAACATGTTTCATCGCCAAATTACTTGTAGCGATTTCTTCAGGGCAAATACAGTCGCTTGGGACCGATAGGGGACACCTCTTAGCCTTTCAATCGGGGACTGCCAAAAGTAAAAACACACACAACACACATAATTCTCACTAAATTGCCGCTTTGTCTCTCATGGATCTATTTATATCTGACGCTCAAGTTCACCATTTACCCTTATTGGGCCATGTATCCATGTACCAGCTCACTTATTATAGGTCACACCACGAGCTCCATTTGTGATTCCTCGCAGTTCATCCGCACTCAGCTGTAATGCAGATCTGAAAATAATGTTTTTTTTTTATTAGTCCCTGTGACCCACCTCGTATTGTCTACCTAGCACTCGCTACACAGAGTTCTAACTAGGCTACGAAGGAGCTCCCACACTTCATTGTAGTTGTATGTGGTTATATTGCATAGTTCTGAGCAGCTGTTCTATGCTAATCACAAGTAATGGGAATAAATATCATTTAACAGGGTCTCCGTCATCTCTTTGGTTAGTTACCGAGACTCCCCATACTCCTTTTAGTAACACGACCTTCTTAGCAATCCCGGAGATCGAGAAAGAGTTTACAGACTCTAAAGCTGTTTTAAAAAAACACATACCACCCTCCTTTTAAGTCGTCTCCTTACCACCCAAGGCCTCACGGAGCTCTGTTTCTCCACCGGTTAGCGGCATTCACTCTCCGCCTCTATTTTGAATCTTTCGCGGGACGACGACAACGTCCCCGCGTCATCCCCGTGGGCGCCATCTTGGATAGGGGTGAATTCCATAACTCGCTACACGCAAGTCGGTGATTTATAGTATATTTTTTCTTACTCTTCGTTATGTTCTTACTGAAGTGGTGTTTCCATGACCCACCCATAGTATGATGTATATATCCGATATTCCTCACATGAAAGGCAAGCCTGATAACTATTCCCGTATATTAGTATATATCACCTTCCTTCATAGACAATATTACCGTCGCCTAAGGGCGCCATCTTAAAAAAAGAGATGTTATTGAGCCCAGTTCATTTTATATAGGATTACCAAATACACAGACCTATTATGTTGGTACACAATGCTTATCCTCTTAGTCGACGTCCCCACCTCCTATGGGCATAGTCCTAAAAGGGAGGGAAGAGAGAGAAAAAGGGGGGGAGAAGTGGTAAAGCACACACCCCACATATTTCTCATATCACTCCATCTATGCTGAATTTATGATGGATCCATCAATGACTCTCCATTGTTCTCTGATATTATTTTATTGTCTCATTATACGGGAACAGTCATCTTACAAGCAAATAAGGCTCAAACCATCTCTTGCTTACACCAGCAGTGCCCCACCAAAGGGGGAAAAAAAGGAACTCTGTGGCTAATATTTTGCCTTGTTCCATTCAATTTGATCGTTTAACCCATTTTGGTCGCACTTTTCCTGATAAATCCATCGTGCTTCCTTTGAGGCCAGCAAATCCTCTGCATTTTGGGGGTTACCTATTATTCTCTCAAGTACCACCCACGTAAAGGTATGTTTAGTTTCGTGGCAATGTTGCACCAGTTTAGTAGTTAATTTACCTGCTCTGATTGTACTCAGATGTTCCTGCATTCTAACCTTCACCTTCCGCGACGTGAGACCTATATATTGAAGGCCACATTGGCAAGTCAATCTTTATACCACGTTCACGGTGTTACAATTACTGAAACATCTCAGATACCAGATCTTTCCTGAGTTCAAAGTGATACTTAGTGTCTTCTTGGTAAGTCCACACACAGAGCATGATCCACACGGAAAATGCCCAGGAGGGATTGTTGATTCTATTGGCTTTTGTGGTACTTCTACCCGTGTATGTACCAGTTTGTCCCTTAAATTGCTGGATCTTTTAAAGGCAAACCTGGGGGGGAGGCATAGTGAAGTCTTTAGTTGACAATAGTGCCCAATGTTTGCGTATAGACTGACGGATCCGCATTGCTAAAGGATCGAACGTCATGACCACGGGCAAACAGTCATTTTTCGTCTTTTCATTTTTCTGGAGCAGTACACTTCTCGGTGTGTTAATCGCTCTTTTTCTGGCCTGTCTGATAATTTTGCGAGGATAATGCCTCATCTCAAGCTTAGTACACAATCCTTCTGATTGATCAAGGAATACTTCAGTGGAGGAACAGTTCCTTCGGTACCGGAGGAACTGCCCTACAGGGAGATTATCTTTTAGGGCTCTGGGATGAAAAGAGTTGTAAGACAAAAGTGAGTTCCTGTCCGTGGGTTTCTGATGTACGCGGGAACATAGTGTGTCCCCATCTACATAGATATCCAAGTCAAGGTATATTGCCATCTGGTTACTGTAATTCCATGTAAACCTAAGGCTGGCATCCTGATGGTTAAGCCAGTTCAGGAACTCCAGTAGCCCATCTTTTTGTCCTGACCAGATGCAGAGCACGTCGTCTATATATCTCTTCCAGAGACGAATCTTACTCTGGAAGGGATTAGACTGGTGATATAGGACGTGCTCCTAGAACTGGCCCACATAAATACAGGCCAGGCTCAGCGCCATTGTCGCGCCCATTGACGTACCCGTAGTTTGTAGGTACATGCTATTTTTATAACAAAAATAATTCCGTGTAAGGGCAAGTTCTATGCACTGTAACACGAAGGACTGAGGGGCATCATAGAACCACTCTTGTCCATTGAGAGCATGCGCTGCTGCCACCAGCGCAGCATCCTGCGGTATGCACGTATAGAGTGACTCTATATAAATGGTGACTAGCAATTCACAACTTGGGTTAAAGTGGAAATCCTCTAGGATGTTAAGGATTTCAGTGGTATCTCTCACAAAGGATTTTTGATTAGTAACAGACTCCCTCAAAAAGAAATCGGCGAACTGTGAGAGTGGTTCCAACACCATTGGATCCCTGACACAATCGGTCGACCCGAAGGGGGGCGCTGCGGGATAGTTGTTACGAACGCCCAACAATCTCATCACTTCAGTGTCGTAGTCGATGGTATTCATAACGACCACTGCTCCCCCTTTGTCGGCATTCTTAATCGTCAATAGCTGATTATTCTGTAGGCTTCTCACTGCCTCCCAATCATCCCTGCTCATGTTATTATATTTCCGCGCTGTGCCTTCTTGTTCAAACAGCAAAATATCCTGTAATACCTTGTTTTCGAATACCATCACTTCCGGACCAACCATTGTATTTGGCGGGCAAAAATTAGAGGGCTTTTTTAAGGTAGTATTGAACATGGGTGTAGGGTCTTGTGGATTGTTCACAAAGAATTTAAGTTTCACTCTCCGCAAGGTTTCGTGAAACTCAACCCTGCACTTAAAGGGGTCATGTGTGGGGGTGGGGACAAAACCCAACCCTTTATTTAGAACCCTTTCTTCATTAATGGTAAGTACATGGTCTGACAAATTCACTACGATATTGTTTCCATTCATACCTGGTTCCGTCCCCGACTTCGTGTTATCCTCGGGGAGTGGGTTTGCCATTGTTGACTTTGATTGCCCCTCCCCCGGCCTCTGCCACCCTGACCTCCTCCTCTGTTGCCCCTGTGGCTCTGTCCTAAAAAAGAACATAAGAGAGCACCTAGATCTTCGTTGCTCTTCTCCTGTTGGTTAAACCTTACTCTAGCAGGGTTATTCTGGGGGCCTAACTCTTCCTCTTCACTGGAGGTGTTGTCAAACGTCCAGTTGTTAGGTGTGCGCTTGTTTTGTTGTCTACCACCTCTTCCTCTGCCACCCTTGAATTGTTGTTCTAATGCAAGATCGTAATGCTTATCGTCTACATACGGAAATGCCCACTCATGGGAAAAACGATCAAGATTCCGTTTCAAACCCTTAATTTTTTGATTGATCATATAGTTTTTATAATCACTCAGATCTTCCTGGATTCTTAGAAGCTGCTCCTTGGTGTCAACAAGAGTGGTGTCTCGCCAAATGCTTTCTTCTAGATCCAGAATTTCTTTGAGTAATTCTTCACTCAATCGTTTGGCAGTGTTAATTATCAGGATAAGCCAATCCCGTGTACATTTGTTGGCTATGTAGCTCCAATCCAATCTAAAGGTTTTGTCTTCAAGGAAGATTTTTGGTTCTATCCTCACCAGAAGACTTGCCGGGGCTGCCCCTGCTCTCAAATATTCAGTCATTAACGCCCATGGAGAGCTATCCTTACTTGTTTTGTCTTAATTGTACTGAGTTTTTCCCACTCTTCCCTAACTGATGTCACATTCAATAGAGGGGCGTCAGGAAATAGCGAAGGACCTGATAATATCGCTGCTATTTGCTCGTCAGAAAAGGCTAAACAGTTCCTATCCATTTGGCTCTAGATAATGCTCCTTATCTAAGTCCCAACAGGTACCCAAAACAGGAACTAGAACATGTGTGTGTGTCTCAACAAGGACGCTGGTTTCAATAATTTTTATGATAAAAGCTCTCACGGCTGATCCGCCGTTCTAAATATGCAAAACAATGAGGAGCTGCAGAGGGAAAAGACCCAAGTCGCCCTCCTCTCAATCAATATTCATACAAACAGGACTGGGTCTAAGAAGGTATAGTCACACTAGACTGTGGTTCAAATCCCTATATTTTAGGGTATTTTGTACTCCTCCCCTTTCTCACACTGAGGTAGCCACCAACAGCCGTTCACCTTCAATTTTGTAATTTTTAAATTTTTTGAAAGACCAGCTAATTAAAAAGGTTTTACTTAAGGCAATCCCCACTAATGACCTTCTTAGTGAAAGAACCCCACATTAATTATACCAAATATTTTTACAATCCTTTGAAAAAAATGTGAGAGAAACAAGATGACACCTCACGTGTGCAACACCAATTGAGCTTGCTGATTGGTACTCACCAGCTCTGCCCACTTTTATCATCATCGGTTGTCATCTTGTCCCAAAAAATAATAAATAATAGATCCTGTGTCCACAAACTTAAACCCAAAGTGTGAAGGTATATAGTGCAAACATCACATACCAAAATGCGACTGAAAAGTGAAGTTAAAAAATGAAGTGGATGCACTTTCTATAGGACCAACTTTATTCCTCCTTATATGTGCACTCAATTCAAAACTTAAAAAGGTTGCTTACTGTGCATACCCTAGTATTATGCCAACATGTTTCATCGCCAAATTACTTGTAGCGATTTCTTCAGGGCAAATACAGTCGCCACCTTAAAAAAGCCCTCTAATTTTTTCCCGCCAAATACAATGGTTGGTCCGGAAGTGATGGTATTCGAAAACAAGGTATTACAGGATATTTTGTTGTTTGAACAAGAAGGCACAGCGCGGAAATATAATAACATGAGCAGGGATGATTGGGAGGCAGTGAGAAGCCTACAGAATAATCAGCTATTGACGATTAAGAATGCCGACAAATGGGGAGCAGTGGTCGTTATGAATACCATCGACTACGACACTGAAGTGATGAGATTGTTGGGCGTTCGTAACAACTATCGCCCACTTAAACAGGACCCCCTTGGCGAACTCTTAGAGATCATCAAGAAGATGGTAGGCGTTGCGAAAGAAAAGAAGTGGATCACGACTAAGGAGGCGGAGTTCTTGGTTAATGAAAGGCCAAGGACTCCGGCCTTCTATATTCTACCTAAGATCCACAAGCCGCAGTGCCCCCCTCTGGGTCGACCGATTGTGTTGGGGATCCAATCGGTGTTGGAACCACTCTCACAGTTCGCCGATTTCTTTTTGAGGGAGTCTGTTATTAATCAAAAATCCTTTGTGAAAGATACCACTGAAATCCTTAACATCCTAGAGGATTTCCACTTTAACCCAAGTTGTGAATTGCTAGTCACCATTGATATACAGTCACTCTATACGTGCATACCGCAGGATGCTGCGCTGGTGGCAGCAGCGCATGCTCTCAATGGACAAGAGTGGTTCTATGATGCCCCACAGTCCTTCGTGTTACAGTGCATAGAACTTGCCCTTACACGGAATTATTTTTGTTATAAAAACAGCATGTACCTACAAACTACGGGTACGTCAATGGGTGCGACAATGGCGCCGAGCCTGGCCTGTATTTATGTGGGCCAGTTCGAGGAGCACGTCCTATATCACCAGTCTAATCCCTTCCAGAGTAAGATTCGTCTCTGGAAGAGATATATAGACGACGTGCTCTGCATCTGGTCAGGACAAGAAGATGGGCTACTGGAGATCCTGAACTGGCTTAACCATCAGGATGCCAGCCTTAGATTTACATGGAATTACAGTAACCAGATGGCAATATACCTTGACTTGGATATCTATGTAGATGGGGACACACTATGTTCCCGCGTACATCAGAAACCCACGGACAGGAACTCACTTTTGTTTTACAGCTCTTTTCATCCCAGAGCCCTAAAAGATAATCTCCCTGTAGGGCAGTTCCTCCGCTACCGAAGGAACTGTTCCTCCACTGAAGTATTCCTTGATCAATCAGAAGGATTGTGTACTAAGCTTGAGATGAGGCATTATCCTCGCAAAATTATCAGACAGGCCAGAAAAAGAGCGATTAACACACCGAGAAGTGTACTGCTCCAGAAAAATGAAAAAACGAAAAATGACTGTTTGCCCGTGGTCATGACGTTCGATCCTTTAGCAACGCGGATCAGTCAGTCTATACGCAAACATTGGGCACTATTGTCAACTAAAGACTTCACTATGCATCCCCCCAGGTTTGCCTTTAAAAGATCCAGCAATTTAAGGGACAAACTGGTACATACACGGTTAGAAGTACCACAAAAGCCAATAGAATCAACAATCCCTCCTGGGCATTTTCCGTGTGGATCATGCTCTGTGTGTGGACTTACCAAGAAGACACTAAGTATCACTTTGAACTCAGGAAAGATCTGGTATCTGAGATGTTTCAGTAATTGTAACACCGTGAACGTGGTATAAAGATTGACTTGCCAATGTGGCCTTCAATATATAGGTCTCACGTCGCGGAAGGTGAAGGTTAGAATGCAGGAACATCTGAGTACGATCAGAGCAGGTAAATTAACTACTAAACTCGTGCAACATTGCCACGAAACTAAACATACCTTTACGTGGGTGGTACTTGAGAGAATAATAGGTAACCCCCAAAATGCAGAGGATTTGCTGGCCTCAAAGGAAGCACGATGGATTTATCAGGAAAAGTGCGACCAAAATGGGTTAAACGATCAAATTGAATGGAACAAGGCAAAATATTAGCCACAGAGTTCCTTTTTTTCCCCCTTTGGTGGGGCGCTGCTGGTGTAAGCAAGAGATGGTTTGAGCCTTATTTGCTTGTAAGATGACTGTTCCCGTATAATGAGACAATAAAATAATATCAGAGAACAATGGAGAGTCATTGATGGATCCATCATAAATTCAGCATAGATGGAGTGATATGAGAAATATGTGGGGTGTGTGCTTTACCACTTCTCCCCCCCTTTTTCTCTCTCTTCCCTCCCTTTTAGGACTATGCCCATAGGAGGTGGGGACGTCGACTAAGAGGATAAGCATTGTGTACCAACATAATTGGTCTGTGTATTTGGTAATCCTATATAAAATGAACTGGGCTCAATAACATCTCTTTTTTTAAGATGGCGCCCTTAGGCGACGGTAATATTGTCTATGAAGGAAGGTGATATATACTAATATACGGGAATAGTTATCAGGCTTGCCTTTCATGTGAGGAATATCGGATATATACATCATACTATGGGTGGGTCATGGAAACACCACTTCAGTAAGAACATAACGAAGAGTAAGAAAAAATATACTATAAATCACCGACTTGCGTGTAGCGAGTTATGGAATTCACCCCTATCCAAGATGGCGCCCATGGGGATGACGCGGGGACGTTGTCATCGTCCCGCGAAAGATTCAAAATAGAGGTGGAGAGTGAATGCCGCTAACCGGTGGAGAAACAGAGCTCCGTGAGGCCTTGGGTGGTAAGGAGACGACTTAAAAGGAGGGTGGTATGTGTTTTTTTAAAACAGCTTTAGAGTCTGTAAACTCTTTCTCGATCTCCGGAATTGCTAAGAAGGTCGTGTTACTAAAAGGAGTATGGGGAGTCTCGGTAACTAACAAAAGAGATGACGGAGACCCTGTTAATTGATATTTATTCCCATTACTTGTGATTAGCATAGAACAGCTGCTCAGAACTATGCAATATAACCACATACAACTACAATGAAGTGTGGGAGCTCCTTTATAGCCTAGTTAGAACTCTGTGTAGCGAGTGCTAGGTAGACAATACGAGGTGGGTCACAGGGACTAATAAAAAAAAACCATTATTTTCAGATCTGCATTACAGCTGAGTGCGGATGAACTGCGAGGAATCACAAATGGAGCTCGTGGTGTGACCTATAATAAGTGAGCTGGTACATGGATCCATGGCCCAATAAGGGTAAATAGTGAACTTGAGCGTGAGATATAAATAGATCCATGAGAGACAAAGCTGCAATCTAGTGAGAATTATGTGTGTTGTGTGTGTTTTTACTTTTGGCAGTCCCCGATTGAAAGGCTAAGAGGTGTCCCCTATCGGTGCCAAGCGACTGTATTTGCCCTGAAGAAATCGCTACAAGTAATTTGGCGATGAAACATGTTGGCATAATACTAGGGTATGCACAGTAAGAAACCTTTTTAAGTTTTGAATTGAGTGCACATATAAGGAGGAATAAAGTTGGTCCTTTAGAAAGTGCATCCACTTCACTTTTTAACTTCACTTTTCAGTCGCATTTTGGTATGTGATGTTTGCACCATATACCTTCACACTTTGGGTTTAACTTTGTGGACACTGGATCTATTATTTATTATTTTTTGGGACAAGATGACAACCGATGATGATAAAAGTGGGCAGAGATGGTGAGTACCAATCAGCAAGCTCAATTGGTGTTGCGCACGTGAGGTGTCATCTTGTTTCTCTCACATTTTTTTCAAAGGATTGTAAAAATATTTGGTATAATTAATGTGGGGTTCTTTCACTAAGAAGGTCATTAGTGGAGATTGCCTTAAGTAAAATCTTTTTAATTAGCTGGTCTTTCAAAAAATTTAAAAATTACAAAATTGAAGGTGAACGGCTGTTGGTGGCTACCTCAGTGTGAGAAAGGGGAGGAGTACAAAATACCCTAAGATATAGGGATTTGAACCACAGTCTAGTGTGACTATACCTTCTTAGACCCAGTCCTGTTTGTATGAATGTTGATGGATTTTAGCCTGTGTTAACTTTCAAAGTCCTTTTCCTGTGCATTCATCAAAGTGCTTACCTACAGCACTGCACTTTCAAAGTTAAGCAATATGTTGTGGATCTAGGCACAATGTTGGGAGGGACCCTTATAATTTACTTAAGCTATCTGTCTGAGATATTCACAAAGACACTGGGTCAAGCATGTGCCTAGCTTACACCCATGTATCACATGCTGTAAAAGTTTGGGAATTGGTCACCTGTGTCTGTGCATCAGTAACTCGGGTTTGAAATAAAGTCTCAAAACGGATTCAACTCTGACACCAGCATATTGATTCTATATCATTTTCACAGAAATGTGTTCTTCTCATAAACGGTAGGCATGTTCTTAATGTCTGAAACCACCTCCACTGTGGATGTGCTCTTCTGGGCAGATGTAAATATAGCAAACCATTGGATACTGTACAGTAGTTGTCAACATACAAGTGAAGTACCGTAAATCACATGCACTCATTTCATTATCAAAAGTCAATATATTACAGTGAAACACTGAGAATGATAACAATGGTGCAAATAATTCAGTTATTCATAGTATATCATGTTACAAAAACCTTTTTGCTCTGTTAGGCTATGCAATGTTTGTCTCTCACAGTTAAACAAATGTTCTAGAAATATGTGTTAAGTAAATGAGTAGCACAATAATTATAGAATTCAATTCAGACATAGCTATTGATTCTTTTCATTTGGGTTGAATCTGGGAGTTGGATCCAAGTTTGGGATGAAAATAGGATGACGAGACAAGTAAGGAACATTTAGTTGAGATTATAATTTATTGAAGCCTTTTTGGTTAAAGTCATTCTTCAGTGCACAAAATTGAAAGATTCCTAGTACAGAAAATCATGAATAAAAACACTTTACTTTAGACAAAAATATGTTTAAGAAGCGGGCAACACACAACTCTTTAAAGCAGCACACAATTATTTACAATTTCAAGACAAGGAATGAGAACCACCCAAAAACTAGAAGGAAAACAGATAAGAGTTGATAAGAAAAAAAGAAGTAGCAAGTATTGGAGATGGGGAGAGAAGAGAAGCAGACGCAAAATGGACTCTTGGTGAGATCACAGTAACAATTGTTTGTCCAACCTGCTGCAGGGACCTACTATTCCTAGTCATGCAAGTCACTTAATCTGCATAAAACCGTTCTTGTACCCTGTCAAAACAATGCTTGTTCCAACATGCTGGCTTTGCTCCACCTTATCGTAGTCTCCTAGGCAGGGAGCCAATGTCCTTTAGTTCAGATATTAGATGCCACTGGTAGAAGGTGGCTGAACATCTTTGACAGTGTTTATCACAGTAATTTAGCAGAAAGAGAAGAATATCTGTGGATGTCTTTAATCCCTTTATTCTGTATGCAAGAAGCAATACTTCTTCTCCATTATCGTGCATTGCAGTGACCAATCAGAAATGTTAGAAGCTTTTCTATGATTGTGGGAGGACCTGCACTTAGCTTTTCACATGATTTTTTCAAATTACTGAAATTCTGACGCATGGTTGTTGAAGTCTTGGCTATGTGTGCTCCTTCTTGGCTAAAACTGTCCTTTTGAAGCCAGGCGGCTGATGTTTTGCAGCCGATTCAGCATGTCAAACCTGCTCGTTAGTGTCCACTCCGGGCACCCGCCCAGCTACAATTTGTGAAAATCATCTAAAGCTAACTGGCTCCTTTAAGTCTTCTCCAGGCGCATAAGTTCTGCCAAAATGTATCCTGTAAATTTCCATTCTGGAACATGATGTTTTACCGCAGCCCTTCTGGATGTGCTCTCATTTTTAATGAAAGGCGAAGAAATCAGGGGCCCAATTCACAGAACTAACTTAAGACAAAATCCTAAACTTACTACTTTTGCTATTCACAGAAGTTAGGATTTTGTCTTAAGTTTGTCTTAAGACAAACTTAAGACAGACTTAAGACAGACTTAAGTTAGGATTTTGTCTTAAGTCTGTCTTAAGTCTGTCTTAAGTCTGTCCTAAGTTTGTCTTAAGTTTGTCTTAAGTTTGTCTTAAGTCTGTCTTAAGTCTGTCTTAAGTCTGTCTTAAGTTTGTCTTAAGACAAACTTAAGACAAAATCCTAACTTCTGTGAATGCCAAAAGTAGTAAGTTTAGGATTTTGTCTTAAGTTAGTTCTGTGAATCGGCCCCAAGGTGTCGTGAATGCCGACAGAAACTCTTTGACAGCAGCATTAATATTTTCCGGAAGAGACACGGACTCACTCTGGTCTTGGCAATTTTTTTATTAAGTTAGCAGCACTGGGCTTTATAGGCCTTAATACTTTGCCCACAAAAACTTTATGCGTCTCTGGAGAGATAATGAAGCCTGATGAAGCAAAAGATGGCATTCCCAACTGGGCTGCCTTTACTGTTGCTGCTTGGATATGCTGTCTCCAGCTCTGAATTTTTAAAAGTGTGCTGCCGATGTAGGAACTACTTTCTTTGCTCATTTTGGTTTATTGCTTTCCAAATATCATCATATAACTTTTTTCTGTGTTGATTGGCGGCTGGCTTTGCTTGTAGTATGCACCCACAATAGTTTGTGGAGTTTGGAGTGCCTTAGAGGGTAGTAGAAAAATAAAAGAGTTGTCCGCAATCAGCTAGCGTATGAGTACTCTGTTAATTTAAGGAGGCATCAAATACGGCCTGAACTTTGATGAAACAATATTGTTGTACAGGCTAAATGGGATGGGACCAACAAGCAACTACGCTTGCTCCCTAGACTGACTTGGACAAAAGCCCCTTAGAATAAGGGGCAAGATCAAGTCATTATATATCCACTGTTTCTGAGCTTTGAAGGTCCTAGGGAGAGGATCCTACAGTCCATATCAATCAGACTTGTATGTGCGAAAAAATTGGCTCCCATCGTAGGACTTCTTTTATACAGTGTTATCCAGGATCTAGGGAAAGCGATGTTGAGGGTAAAGCAGAGGTAAAGGAACCCACTATGTGTTTGGGGCCCACCATGAAATCTACATGCTGCTTGACTCCCTTCCCTTTGCTTGACTTGCAAGTTTTCTGGAGGTCAGATAGCCTTGCAGCTCCCCTGGTGTTAACAGTCACGTCTCCAGTATAATAATGATTTCGACTAAATTGAGGAGATAACCATACATGTGTCCCCATATGTCCACAGGAATCCTACAGTGTACTATGCAGTCAGCTAGTTGTTTTCGTACATAAGATACAATTACTTACATGCATCCTCTTGACTGCCATGCCATTTAGTACTTTGAGGGATTTAGTGCAGCTTGAGCACACCTGAAATAGACTACTTGCCTGAGTAAATGGATGGTGTCGCACAAAATGCCTCACTCAAGGGAGACCTTACGTGTGCCTTCCTTGTGTGGTTATCGGTGTATCAATTTACACTGCTCTGCTATTTGGCATACCTGTAGAATATCATATTATATTTAAAACATTTGTCATACAAGAATCTTATCTCCAGTTTCCTTTGCTGTCACAGGCTGCGCCTTTGTGGATGCTCAGGTGTAAACGTCTCAGTGAGGCATCTAAGTAAAACCAGAGACATATGCATTAATGATGAGCAACAGATATACAATGAATGATATATAACAGAATTTTATTAAGTTTTGTAAGCATTCATATATTAAAATCTGGGCTACAATCGGGGTTATTTTAATCATTTAATGCTGTGTTGCTGCTCAGCATATCAAGAAATTGCACAACTAAGTATTACACAAGGAATCACAATCCATCTTGTGCAGTGGTCTTTGAATGCCTGGTGGTGTATTTTCATATTATGATGACATATTTTCTTACTGTATGAAATTCTCGTTTGGCTGCTCAATCACCAGGGACAGACTCGGCTGGCATGGCTCTCGGGTGAGGGGGTGGGTGTGGGGGCCGCTGGCGATTGCGGGGGGTATCACATGGGGGGGGGCAGGGTTTAGAATGTTTTTTTTAAAACGTACCTCGAGGCCGGGTCCCGCGTCTTCTGTGTACCTGCTCTCATGGAGCCTGCTTCCAGGAACAGGACTCAGGCAGCCAGGCTCCCTCTCATAAGCCAATCACGATGCTGCAGAGCAGCATTGTGATTGGTCTGAGCGCCACCAGGGGCTGTAGGTGTAGGCATGTTCTCCATGCAGGCTGTAATGCAGCCTGCATGGAGAACTGGGTGGTGCGCATGACTGCTTTGGGTGGCCCGAAATGCCAGACCTAACAGTCATTGTGCACTTGAGTGGGCAAACCCCTCCGCCCTTGCCCTGCTTCGTGAGCTGAGTAGCCCCTCCCGCCCGCAAAGGAAACCTGCAATGATAATAACATGATAATAACTGAAAGTTATTTTCATGTTATGTTTCCTCTGTTCGCGCTGCTTGAAAGCAGTGGGGCGACGCTCCTCCGCCATAGCGGAGGAGCCGCCACTGTCCAGGGAGAGCAATTTTTATACTTGCTTTGACTGATCTGAAAAAATTGCGGCCACAGGAATTGCCTTAAGCATCCAGTAGTCCATGTTGGTACTGCAAAGGATGGAGCTGTGGACTTCACAAGTTCAAGGGGTGGTGAGAGTCCGAAGGTGCAAGACTGGACCCATCGTTGCAGGCCCACCATGGGGAGAGGAGGGGTGGAGTGTTCATGCCTGTGCACACCGCCATCCGCAGCCTCAGCCCTAATTCTGCCAGCCCACAGTTGGCAATATCACAGGCAACCATTGTGTGCGAAAGGAGGAAAGCATTCTCTTCACTTTAGGTGACGCTGAATTTCCGAGCCACTTCAGCTTCTGTAATAAATATAAAGTCCTAGATGAGCAATGTTAACAAAATCTTGAAAACAACCAGTGCAGTTGTTTGGGGTGGTATCTGTGCACAGGCCATACCTCAGAAGAGCTTGATGATGGTGCATAGGCAACAGAAGGCTCTTTGTACATCCTTTGCACTTGTGATGCCATTCATCGTGACTTGAACTCTGTGGGACTTTGCACAGCAGTGTGTGTGAGGCTGATTGGTAAAGGGGAAGAGCCTCTGTCTACTTCCTTCCCCCTAAGAAAAAGGACTTCTGCTTTGGCACAGTCTGCCATGTGGTAAGGTCCGAGACCCCCTCTATGAAGATGATGTGGTCAGGAGTGTCAAGGATCAGCAAGCATTTTAAAGGGAAACCACAGGGAAGTTTCGTGTATTCATGAATCTAGATTTATTTCTAGAACAATTATTCCAAGATGACAATAGATGAAGCACAAGATTTCTTTAACTGATAGTTCAAAGTTTATTATTATACAGATTGACTGATGTGAAGAGTAACTTTGGTCACTTGGGTCAAACAGTACTTCAATAGCTTATAGAGGGGAATGGCAGAGGGCGTCCTTCTTTCCTTTTCAGCAGATTGGCTGAGCAGAGCAAAATGTTTTTACTCTTGCACTGATATGGGTATTATCAACTAGAGCCTATTCCCAGTTCACCCATATCAAAAAAGTTTTTCTGTCATTTTGTTGGTCCCATTTTCTACTGTTTTAAAACATTTAGCTGGAAGAAAGACTTCTCTCACCCTTTGTGAAGTATAATGAATTTGTGAATTTGCCAGGTAAGTGCATAGTTGTATTTCTGATCAGGGTCACTTCACTTTACCGGATACTGAGTCAAACCTTCCCTCCCCCTGGTGCCTTTGCTCTCTGGCTTTGTAATACCTTACTATTAAAGAGCTGAAGCATTTGTTCTCAAAATAAGATGTACAGTCGAACATTAGCACATCCTTAGTGCATTTTAAAGATTTAAATTTCTGTAAGCTTAGTACAGCTTTAGTTCCTCAGGCTTGATTTAGATTTGATATCTCCTTAAAATCAATATTGAAGGATTATAAAATGAAGGTGGGTATGTTTAACCGCATAATTAATCCTATAGAGCTGGGCCTCTAGACTCTGTCATTGTACATTGAATTGCACCATTTCTATAGCACTTCCCTCTTGTTAAGGCAGCACAGTGCTTTCCAAATGTTACTTGCCCAATGTATTGCTTCACCAGTGTATGGGCGGCAGAAGGTTGTTCGTTGAAGTGATACTTAGTATTGTTGAGATTTGATGGTGTGTGTGTAAAGCCTGCAGAGTGTGCTTCTGACCTGGCACAGAGGCATGTATGCAAATCTTAAGAATGCTTTGTTAGCAAAGCAATGTGAGAATTTATATAAATCAGTCATGCATTGTGGCCAGAGTCAGCTGGGTCCTATATTGCGGAGAGGCAGGTCTTTATTTCACTTACTAATACTTTATTATGCCAGAGTCCTTATTTTTTTCTCGCAAGTAGATTCCAAAGCTAGCATGTCAGTTCTCAGAAGGAGCTTCACCAGTTAAAATAATAGTAGAGACCCCAACCAATGGATCTCCTGGTGTGCAATGCAAAGGTCTTGGGAGGATATTCTTCATGCCACTGCTAACCAGTAGCAAGGTTTGAGAGCGGGGGTGAGGTGCTCCCCTCTTCTTAAGTTGAACACTGATCTGGTAGCCACTTTCTGGAATCTTTGTGGCTTGCAGATTCATTTTTAAGAGAGTCCAATTTGGAGCTCTTTTGCCTAGGTTAGACAGGAAATCACTAGGGCCAGTGATGCCTGCATGCTTCCTGAAAGACCTAGGTCTGGGAAGTTACCTCAAAGTATTATCACTTTATAGAATGGGTCCCTTGTCACATTTTTGAATTATGATTGATGTGAGATTTTCAAGCAAAGGATCACACCAATGTTTTTAAATTCACCTGATATCATCAGAGGCTGCCCCATTGACATAGGCCACACTAACATAGAATTATGATGTTGCCAAGTATCCACAGGTGAGTATTTGAGTTTTTGAGGAGGTTAGTTTGAAATGATTGTCTAGCTTCCGCTGTTCTATGACAACTAAACCTTGGAGTGAGTCTAGTCATGTATATTAAAGTTAACTATAACTGTAGTATTTTATGTATAAGGAATAATTAATTCTTTATTTTGTAAATATAGGACATTTTATCTATCAATCTTCAATTTAGGATGTATTTTAAAAGTAATCTGCTTGTCTAATGTGTTAAATGAGTGTGAATCTAATGAATTTACCTGAATAAATATACTAATGGCAGTGGTTTGATGAATTGTGAACTATGGACATTCAGTAAGTGCACGAAGAGGCTAGTCAATAGACTATTGGCACCCAAATTGTGTTCTGTGCATGTCATTATATTGCCTAAGCAGTATTCTTACTACATATCCCACTTCCTTTTTTCCTGAATTAAGTCTCAGCATTTTTAAAAATAAGCTGACAAACTCTTTCTCTTCCCTTTTTTGTTTCTAGTCAAATATGACCTAAACAACCCAGCTAAACATGCCAAGCTAGACTTACTCAACAACATTGCAACAGGTTTGGTGTTCATTATTGTGGTAGTGAACGTCTTTGTTACGGCATTTGGTGTACAGAAACCAGCTCTGGAGAGTTCCACAAAACAGTAGTACTTTTGAAGGTGAGTTTCATTTGTTTTGTTCGAACTTTAAAGACTATGGCAAGGAAATTGTTGATGTTTAATATTTTATTTTTAATTTGTATTCTGACTATGTTTATACCGCTGTGATTTCTAGAGAAAGTACATTGTAATGCAACTTTATGCCTCCTACTCATTCACCTAAAATTCCAGCCTCTTAGCCCCCTCCTAATAAAGCTTTCGTTCTGCATAAAATGTAAAAGAAGCAGGCGATTTTTCTGAAAAGGGGAAAGTGTAAGAATATTCCTTTTTGTGCAGAAAAGTTCTAGGAGGATAATACAGGAGCGCTAAATGCCTACAATGATAGTCTCCTAATAATAAAAAGTAACACAAAAATGCTTAGTGTTTAAGAACAAGTGGGGCAGCTCTAAAAGTAGAGCCCATTAGAGTCTCACTGTCCAGGACAAAAATACTTTATATTTTAAGGAGGAAAACCCTCACCCCCCTTAGGTGGCATGGTTCATCACAAGGTTTCTCATCACACCCCTAGTACAAAATTGCATTGTGAGCTACAACTCCCCACAATGTAGTTGACAGCACTCACTGGGATAACATGATATGTGTAAGGATCCTATGTGAGCAGCAAGGTGTGGGAGTGGGGTGCTGAGTACTCTGTGGTTATGGAGTAAGGTTAAGACTAGGGGGCATATGTATCAAAAACCGTATTTGCGATTCTCAAATAGCGATTTTTTGAGAATCGCTATTTGAGAATTGCAAAACGGGATGTATTTAAAAATTCGCACATATTTTGCGAATTCTTAATATTCCTTAATTGCGATTAGCAAATTGCGAAATCGCAATTAAGGAATAACTTCCCATTCATTCCTAGGGGCCAGGAGGCCCCTAGGAATGAAAGGGAAGTAATTCTCAAATTGCGATTCGCAATTTGCTAATTGCAAATTGAGAATAATTTCAAATGTGCAAGGGTGTCATGATGACACCCTGATGCACCCCTGAAATGAGCATGTGTGCGCATATGGCGCACATACATGCCCTAAGGGCATGTATGTGCGCCACATGGCACTTTGAAAAATGCCAAAAAGTGCATTTTTCAAAGAAATCGCAAATTACCACCAACTTGAAGTTGGTGGTAATTTGCAATTTCTTAAGGAGAAATCGCACAACTTGGGTGCGTGTTACATAGCATTTAAGGAACCGCAATTAGCGATTCTTTAAATGCTTACGCAAAATTAAGGAATCGCAAAATTAGCGATTCCTTAATAATGCGATGCGGAAATGGCACATACATCACGTTTTGCGATTTTGTATTCGCAAACGCTGTTTTTTTGCGATTCGCAGCGTTTGCGAATACAAAAAATCGTTTGATACATATGCCCCCAGGTCTTTGTGGGCCTAAAAGATTTAATTAATATCCCAAAGGAATAGAGATGTAGCTGAGAGGGGGGAATTCACCAATTTTTTTTAAGAAAGTCAACATGATCCTTCCTATTTTTCGTCACTCTGTAATTTATGTGGTGCTGAAAGGGAAGGAAGTAAAATATCAAGTAAGACACTTGGTGCACGAAGTAGGTTGTATCCTTTATTGTTGCCACTTTAATATATTTCAAAAACAGTACAAAGAGACAAGTGAAAACTCATGAGATTTCCAAATATTTGTGCCTTGCTGCAAGACATAATTCGTAAAGTCTAAGCATTACGTATTCAAGGAAGAAACATACGGTTTGGGTGAGCGAAGTGATTACTTACAAAGCAAATCTGGTCAGTTAGATGCCTGATACCGGTCAACACATATGTTTACCCTCTTTGGTTGAGTCAAGTGCTTCAACTCAAATCATCAGGTCGGAGCAAAAGACATGGCTGTGGCTGTGATTATGTGCAAATATGTTAAGAAGAAAAATCAGGTGAGTCATGTTTTTGCAGTTAGGATAATGTATAAAAGCAATGCATTTTGCCGAGAATCACATAGGTTGAAATGAATAGAGCACTCATAATGAAGATTTAATATTCTAAATTTTTTTCTAGAAATATGAGTCACAGTGGATTACTTGCATAAGGTAGAATTTCTTATTACTCCTGACCTTAAGACTCTGTACTTTTAAATGCTGCCAGAGATTCACCAACCGGAATGCTCACCACAAGGGAGACCCATCAAAGCCAGGATTGGTACAATTCTAGAACCTTTTTCCCAGTTTACAGATACCTCAAATATAGAAGGATTGTTGGCCTTTGGCTAAAATATTTGGATCTCAGCATCTTTTCCATTATTTTTTATATCCAGTCAGATATTGACACAGGTCCTTAGAGATCTCCCAAATGTGTTTTGAACAAAAATATATATATATATATTAATTAGCAAAAAGGAAAGAATTGTCTGTTTTGTTTTTTATTGAACATTTGTACATAGAGGTTGCACATTTATTGACATCAACTCTAAATTTAGAGAAGCGCTTGAGATTCATGACATGGCCTTTTTAGGTCTCGCCTAGCGGTGCAGTGCATGCGCTGCACGATTTGCGAGGCATGCAGTATACCCTATAGGTGAGGGAAGCCCTGCCCCCTTCCCCGCCAACTTTTTCATTGGCTTGTGGCTATGGCCTTTCTAAATGCTGCCTTCTGATTGGTTTGGAGGCTGCTAGTCCCATCTTATGACAGCCATGTCTCCTTCCATGGCTATTGGCCCCTTTACTGCATATTTGCTGAGCACTACTTTGTGTCCCTGCCACCCCTCTTCCTGTCCGTGCTTTCTCTCCCGCCCCTCCCAGTCCCGCTGTTCGTGCCTTATTTACTTTCAGTGCGAGGCGCGCGCTGATTAAATGTATTGTAATGCTGCAGAGTCCCGTCTCCCACAACCCTGACGGAGCCCCACGGTTCAGGTCTAGCACACCACTCCTCTCCCTCCCTCCCCGGGGTCGTACCCCACGGGCGAACCCTTCACTCACAGCCATGTTGAGGTCTCCACAAAATCAGCACACGTCTCCTCACTCTCACTCCTGTTGCCGCACAAGCGAGTTTTCACGCGAAAGTGGCCACAAAGCCCGCGAAAGCTCGTGCATATCAAATATTCTACTGTTGCATATTCATACGTACGGAAACCGTCGTGCGCATGCTTCAAAGCTGAGTCCCGTGACCAGCCATGTTAGGATCAGGTAAAACGTCACAAACGCAGTGCTATCCTTAGGGCTACCTGGCTGAAACAGACTGACTTGAACATGGACGTCAGCTCCGCCTACTTAAACCGGACAAGCTGTTGAGCGCCGAGCTATCGAGCATCTGCTGAGCTCTGGCTGATGGTTTTGGTTTTTCCTGCTTCGGCCGCTGTGCATGGAGGGTGAAGACTGGCCGTGAGAGGGGCGCTTCGGAGAGGCTCAGGTACTGGATCGTAGCTGGGAGCAAGGTCGCAACTCACGCGTAAACAAGGCAGCAGCCTTACAGCTCCCTGTACTGATGTGTGTGTACTGTCTGCACTGTTCTCTATGGCCGCATTTACATGGGTCATTTACAAGAACCGTCAAGTTGGGTTACGAGTTAGGACTGAGCAGGTCAGACACAACGCTGCTGCTTAGTCTAGTTTTTTTTTTTTTTAGCTCTGCTGCAGTATGCTCAAAATATGCAGGTGGGCAGAGGGGAGATAAGAACCAGAACCCGGCTTTTGGCAGTGGAGCGCAAAATTGTGGTTATATTTCTGTGAGTAAAGTACTTGTAACGTTTAGAAACAGAGGAAGGCTGCAGAGTCCCCCTAGCAGGATGACTATTCCCGGTCCATCGCCGCGGTTTTAGTTTGAGCCTGCCCTGTGTCAGCAAGGCTCCCCCGGGGGTGGTGGTGGCTGCAGCCCAGTTGCTGTGCAGAAAGATCCATGTATGCGTTTACGTGACAGGACATTAATTTTATGTCCGAGCTTGCCCGTGCTGTTGTACCGCTGTAATATTTTCCCGACTTGTAATGCAGGATTGTCTTTCTACAACTTGTCCTTGCTTTGCGTGTTTTAGACTTTGATGGTTTCTGTACAAGTTCAGAAAAAGGTGTTGCCCTTCAAACCTTACCATAATTAGCAATAATGTGCGATAATGTGCTGCATCGCAAAATGGATAAGGTCCCAAAAGCGAGACAGATTGCATTGCAAATTACGTCTGTTATGACTACGGAGCTGTGTCACAGAGCTTTTGACAGTACTCTAAAAATATATAGAGAGTAGACTTAAGAGGTCTGTTACTCCTTCATTACATACTATTGGCTGTTTGATATATCATCCCCCTCATGAAATGCCTCCAAAGCAGTGTATATGTAGCATTGTTTCAGTTGGTGGCAGGAACTGCTTGGCGGAGGCTTTTTAAGAAAGAAGTTAGGTCCTCAAAGGCAACAAGTTCTGCAATGTAAGCAAATGTGCACTCGAAGTATGATTTTTTCAATGAAAAATATATGAAAATGTTGGATATTATGTGTGGTAATGGGCATATCAATTAGTTTCTTAAAGAAAAAAAACATCATCATCATTATTCTGCACTGACATTGTTTTATTTGTTTTAACTACAGTGCTTGTCATTGACCTTGTGTGGTTACAAACTCATTTTTCCCCTCCCTCCCTAGCAGCCCACATCTCCCCGGCATCCCTGGAAGTGGTTAACATGGTGAGATACTATGGGCTTGCCAGTGTCCTCTGGCTATTTCCATGCTGCTAGGGAGACAAAAAAATCTTCCAATTGATAATTTAACTTTTTGCACTTTTTGTACTTTTATTGTTGATTTCTTGTGTCATACATGTTCAAGGTTATCATATAAGCTAAAAAGGAGATGCTCTGTAAATCAACAAAACTCCTGGGCCAAATATACAGCAATACAGCAAGACACAAATAGTAGAATTATATGTAATGTAATTAGTTAAGTTGTAAAACACAAAGGTTATCACAAAAACATGATTAAATCACAAAACACTCTCCCTTATGGAAAATTCATACATATATATGGGAATTAAAAAAAATAAACCCTCCACAGTATTAAAAGTGGTGGTCCTTAGTGCTCTAGTGATCGCACGGTGAACAAAAAGTGCAGTCAAACATATGTGTGTATAAAAAGAAACGGTTTAGAGATGGATAAAAGGTGTTAGGACCTCAATAACAAAAAAATAATTGTGACGTGACACTAGTTTTTTTTAATAGCCAATAAACCTTAGTGTTAAGGTTTTGATCACTGGATGAATAATGGGATCATCATAATGACAATGAGATAAAATAGTCTTAGCATCAGAATTCTGAAGAAAAGGAATCCATCATTGATCAGTAAAGTAGGGGTATTGATTGAGATGCCACCCCCAAGTGGGTCACAGGTACAGCACACGTGCTATGTAAGTGCAAAAATCTGGCAGGGATATTTACAGTCTGAGAGCTAGTTCAAAGGTAAGTGTTAAACTTGATTAAGGGGCAATTTTATTTTACAGATAATGGCAAAAGGGATGCTATAAAGGGCCAAAATTAGAATTAAAACGAGGCTTACCATAAAGCATATGGTGTTGGCCAGTAGAATCCAGTAAGGAGCCACCGACCTTAAGTGTGATAGCTATATAGGGTTGTAATATAGTTGAAGAACATTTGAGAAAAGATCCCTGTGCGACAGCAATTAATGCTGCAAAAGGAAGAAATACATCAATTAAAGTGTTAAAGAGGACTCCAAAGACTGCTGTCAATGAATCTGTCCAGAACACACCCCATGAAGCAATACATAAGCACAGCATTATAAATGCATGAAACAGGAAACCCCGGGCTCATTCAATTGGGTCAGGCGTACCTGACTGAGAGTAAACTTGCAGCAACAAAGAGAGGAGAGAGTTTTGCGTTTTACAGTGCCATAATCATTTGTATTTGTATTTGTATTTTATTCTTGTAGAGCGCAACTGTCACCCAACGGGTATCCTGGCGCTAGACTGAGATGGTAGAAGAAACTTTTAACCGGTCAGGTAGCCGCATGCAGACCGTGAGAGAAGCCGAGGTCGGCCAGGAGATGCAGGATAAGGAGATCAGGAGATCAAGGGCTTCTCCCTAGGGAATAGCCAGGTTTTCAAGCTGTGCCTAAAGTTCATCAAAGAGTTGGCCTGCCTAATGTTCAGAGGAAGATCATTCCAGTACCGTGCTGCCACTGTGCTAAAGGCCCTGCCCCCCATCCTGGCCTTCTTAACCCTGCCAGTAGTTAACAGAAAGGCATTTGAAGAGCGCAGCATCCTTTGAGGCTTATACCAGGACAATTTCTCTTGCAGGGAGGTCAGGCCGAGGCCGTGTGCCGCTTTATAAGCAATGCATAGGGCTTTAAAGCTAACCCTTTCCTTTATCGGAAGCCAGTGGAGCTCTTGTAGCGCCATCGTGGTTGACGATCCGCGTTTCTTATTCAGCGCTAGTTTGGCTGCCATAGACTGGACCCTCTGCAAGCTCTGGAAGATGTAAAGAGGAGCTCCTAGGTACAGAGAGTTGCAGTAGTCCAGCCTACTCAAGATGATGCTGCGTACCACCAAAGGTCTTTTCTCTGCTGGCAGAAGCCGTAGAATCTGTCGTAGGGCTTTCAAGAGAGCAAAGCAGACCCCCACTGTTTTTTTAGCTTGAGAGGCCATTTGAAGATTGTTGTCGAACATAACCCCCAGATTCCGCACTGTTGCCACAGGGAGAATGGGTTCCGCCTCTGGGGTCAGTCTGAGATCATAAGGCATGTCACGTACTCCAGCAGAGGAACAGTAGATCACCTCTGTCTTTCCTCCATTGAACTGCAGTGAGTTGGCCCTAAGCCAGTCCGAGGTCTGGCGCATACATATCTGGAAGTCATCCATAGTCAAAGCACCCTTCTCCTCCAATGAGAACACCAACTGGGTGTCGTCTGCATAGTTGACCACGTCGACCCCATGCGACTTGATTATAGAGATCAATGGCTGCAGGTAAATATTAAAGAGGATGGGGCTAATGGCCGACCCCTGAGGGACCCCATGCTCTACCAGGGTCTTGCTGGAGGTGAAGGGGGACAAGGTGACCATCTGTTGTCTCCCAGTAAGGTAGGATTGCAACCACCTCATGGCACGTCCGTTAACTCCCAGAAGATCCAATCTGTTCAACAGGATTCGGTGGTTAACCGTGTCGAATGCGGCGGACATATCTAAGAGGACCAATACAGATGAAAGGCCTCTGTCCGCCCGCATCCGCAGATTGTCTATCACGGTGACCAAAGCCATCTCCGTTTCATGGCCTGTCCGGAAGCCAAACTGACTCCTATCCAGAAGATGGAACTCTTCAAGATACTCTGAGAGAGACCTACTCACAACCTTTTCAAGAATTTTTATAGGAAAAGGCAGCAAGGAGATAAGTCGAAAACTAGAGGGATCTTCTGGGTCCAGAGATGGCTTCTTTAGTAGGGGAGTGACCACTGCCAGCTTCCATGCTTCAGGCACCACCCCATCCTCCAAGGATTGGCAGCATATCTGCCGCATCCGAGGAAGCAGTGCCTGTGCATGTTCTTTCCAGATCTTATTAGGTAAGGGGTCTAGCGGAGACCCTGACCTCACATTCTGTGCACAGCAGTTAAACAGCTCATCTGTGAGCGGTGTAAAATGCTCCAGAGAGGTTGCCACCCCTGGTTCTTCCACCGGCCTCTGACTATACGTATTTTGGGGGGAGACGGCACTCAGCGAGAGACCACCAACAATTTTTGAAATTTTCTCCTCAAAATGGGAGGCAATTTTGTCACATAGTGCCTGTGAGGCCACCACTTTATTTCCCAGACTAGCGGGGGGAGAGAGGTCTCTAATGATCTTAAAGAGAGCTCTGGCGCTATTCGGTGAAGACAAGATGGTGTTGGCAAAGAAGTCAGCCTTGGCTTTAACGATCAGCTCCTTGTACCGAGCTAGCACCCCTTTGAAAGCCTCTTTGTCATGTTTGGCATAGTGCCTGCGCCATTTCCTCTCTGCCATCCGACAGGACCTGCGAGTGGTGCTCAGCTCTTCAGTAAACCACGGTGCAGAATGTTTAGTTTTGACCTTCAGGCGCTTGAAAGGCACGTGCTGATCCAATACTTTGTAGATGTAATTATGGTACAGACGATAGTTTGTACCCACTGATTCGTAAGGATCAGAAGGGGGCAGGTTTTGAAAAAGCGGCTCCGTCTGACTTTTCATAAGTTTAGCCCAGTCTCTCCCCATACGATATGTTATGGGGGATGGCCTAGTTGCTTCTCCCGCAGGTATGCGAATCAGAAACTGGATCAGCGAGTGATCAGTCCAAGTCTGGGGTAGAATGTTGGTCACCTCAGTTTCATAACAGTCTGCAAACAGAAGATCCAGAATGTGCCCCCCTTGATGGGTTGTTGGACCAGCTGATGCAAATTGCAGCTTTCACAGGTTTCCCTGAGGTCTCTTAGGTGGCCATCTAAACTGCCATTCTCCCACAGATTGAAATCGCCCAGGATCAGCATTCTGGAGTGTGTCAGTGACTGGGCTGCGATGACATCCAAGAGCGCCTGGTATTGAGTATTAGAACTAGGGGGTCTGTATCTAACCATCCCAGTAAGGAGCCTTCCCCTCTGTTCTTGTAGGGTGAAGCCCAATAGTTCAACACCCACCACCTCATCGACCTTGAACGGGGCAAAATCCCATGTATCCCTGAACATCACCCCAACCCCTCCACCTCTCCCCGTTGTTCTGGGCTTATGAAAGATCTTGTAGCCCTCCGGGCAGGCGAGCCCCAGTTCTACCAAGGAGTCACTACTACACCATGTCTCCGTCAAAAATAGCACATCCAGTTGCAGATCTTCCACCAGATTTGACACCTCCAGATGGTGTTTGGCCAGGGAGCGACAGTTGAGCAGGCCACATTCAAGGACCGGGCTAGGCCGCGGCGCCCTAGTAGCCTTCTCTCCCCCACTGACCTTGTTCCTAATGTCCAGAAGTTGTTCCTTTGTATATGTAAAAGGACTTTGTGCGGGCCGCACAGCGTAGCTGGCGCTGGGAGCGGACGCGCTTGCATGTCTCCTCCTAAATGAGAAGTTTTACAGTGCGGGTAAGTGTAATTTTCAATCGATATATTACAATTCTCCACAGTTCTCCACACTTCCCTCCTTCGGCTCTCCCCGCTCGCCAAAACAATACAGTACAATACACAAAGATGTAGCAGAGCGCAGTACAGTACAGTTCCGGTTAAAAACAGTCTTTGGACCTGCGCGCTTGCATGTCTCCTCCTAAATAGAGGCCCTGCTGTAGTGGTTTAACTACTAGAGCGTCGACCAAAATGGCGGTGCTCCGGTGTCAACCCGAAGTGAGGGGAAAGCCTCTCGATCACCCGTGCAAGGACCCAATGCTCTGAACCAGTGCTCTGTCCCTCGCAAAGTGCGAGAGTGGATGAGAAGTTTTACAGTGCGGGTAAGTGTAATTTTCAATCGATATATTACAATTCTCCACAGTTCTCCACACTTCCCTCCTTCTGCTCTCCCCGCTCCCCAAAACAATACAGTACAATACACAAAGATGTAGCAGAGCACAGTACAGTACAGTTCCGGTTAAAAACAGTCTTTGGACCTGCGCGCTTGCATGTCTCCTCCTAAATAGAGGCCCTGCTGTAGTGGTTCAACTACTAGAGCGTCGACCAAAATGGCGGTGCTCCGGTGTCAACCGGAAGTGAGGGGAAAGCCTCTTGATCACCCGTGCAAGGACCCAATGCTCTGACCCAGTGCTCTGTCCCTCGCAAAGTGCGAGAGTAGATGAGAAGTTTTACAGTGCGGGTAAGTGTAATTTTCAATCGATATATTACAATTCTCCACACTTCTCCACACTTCCCTCCTTCGGCTCTCCCCGCTCCCCAAAACAATACAGTACAATACACAAAGATGTAGCAGAGCGCAGTACAGCACAGTTCCGGTTAAAAACAGTCTTTGGACCTGCGCGCTTGCATGTCTCCTCCTAAATAGAGGCCCTGCTGTAGTGGTTCAACTACTAGAGCGTCGACCAAAATGGAGGTGCTCCGGTGTCAACCCGAAGTGAGGGGAAAGCCTCTCGATCACCCGTGCAAGGACCCAATGCTCTGACCCAGTGCTCTGTCCCTCGCAAAGTGCGAGAGTGGATGAGAAGTTTTACAGTGCGGGTAAGTGTAATTTTCAATCGATATATTACAATTCTCCACAGTTCTCCACACTTCCCTCCTTCGGCTCTCCCCGCTCCCCAAAAAAATACAGTACAATACACAAAGATGTAGCAGAGCGCAGTACAGTACAGTTCCGGTTAAAAACAGTCTTTCATCAATTTGCGTATTACTTTTTAGCATATGTGCGGAAAGACAACATAAAAAGAGAAAGGACTTCAGTGCAGAAGCAGAATGTAAACAATATACAGCTGCAGCCAGCGGCTCTATTTAAAAGGAAAAGGCAGGAAGAACTGTTGCAGGAGAGAAACAAAGGGGAAAGTAATAAATACAAAAGAGAGTATGGACTGAAACTGAGATTATTGCTATAAAAGTACGAACACAAGAAAAGGTTACAATTCAATTTTTAGATAGATAGCTAAAAGAAGTCACGGGTGGCTGACGCTGCAATCTTACGCCTTGCCGACCTCACAGCAGTACCTAATCGTACCCTTTTCTGTACGAACAAAACTAAGTTTCCTAAAATTGAGACTGGGAGTCATTAACTTGTCGGTTCATTTGCCAAAATGGAAAAGGGAACGTGGACGAGTTCTGTGCCGACTTTGTGGGGACCAAAAAGAAGACATTATACACATCATATGTCTATGCCCAAAATTACTGACCAAAAGACAGGCCCTTCTCAAACATTACTGGAACACAAAAAAGATCAGAACTTGTAGAGAAGCAGTTTTGGCTTGGTCTGACCCCAAGAACACCAAATTAAACTGTGCCCTGGTAAGGTTCATGGCTTACGCAGAAAAAAAACTCTGTGAGGGATCCCCAGTCAGCAATCCTCCGTCGGCATAACGTCTTGGCAGGCACAACTTGATATCCCTAAGTTTACTGGACTAAATTAGTCTTATTTTAAATGAATCTTTCTTGATATTTTAATTTTGTACTTGCAATGGTTTTTTAATCACGCAATAAAGTATTATTATTATTAATATATTATTATTATTATTACGATAGATTCACTGAAGCAGTTATGTGTAAAATGTGCAAAAAATGTTTGTAACTTATTGAAACTTAAAGCACATATAAACACATATGAGAAAAGGGGTACATATATTATGTGTGAGTGACAGTAAAAGAGGTCCAATATCATCCTGAAAATCCTTAGTGTCCTTTCTAAGTCATTTTGATCCTATCCACAGAATAGTCCATTAGATCTTTCTAAGTAAATGTGATGTTGTTAAGATCCTAAATTGTGATCAGCTTGTTTTGGCTGGAGTAGCATCACTGTATCCATCTGCACTCACATCTTGACAGCATTCCTGATCAATCTCTGCCTCTGTGTGGTACTTGAAACACCTCTGCAACCTGCAACTTGATGTCCAATGTCATGTGGTTAAGTTCATTGATGTAACAGATAAGGGGGTGGTCAGTTAATACCCTTTGTTTAAAAAAAGTCATTGGATGGCACCAAACCAGAGGCTCACATTAACTCCATTCTGACAGGACACTTGGAAAACAACAACATTCTTAACTCCTCTCCACCTGGTTCACAGCACGGAGATGGCCCTCCTAGCCGTAACTGAACATCTGAGGGAGGCCTTAGATGCCGGACACACTTCGGCACTGATACTATTAGACCTCAGCCCCGCGTTCGACATGGTATCACATTGCTAGTGTGTGTATGTGAGAGAACGGTCCTGAGGCGGAAGCCGGGACTTGAAGCTTCGTGATACTGCGGTATTTGTATGTGGTTTTTAAATTGCCCTACAGAACCTGCTGCTCTAGTTTATAAGCACTCGTTTTTACTGTTTTACTTTGTATTCCTTTTAACTTGCATATCTTGCACACTCTGGGCCCGAACCTGAGATCAGTCGCCCGTTGTCCCGCCCTCTTCAGTGAGGAGCTGGGCGAGCAGACTAGTGCTCTGCCCCTCCTGACCCGATCTGCATAAACATCCCGCCCGAAAACACATCACCGCTGATTGCTAGTGTGTGTATGTGAGAGAACGGTCCTGAGGCGGAAGCCGGGACTTGAAGCTTCGTGATACTGCGGTATTTGTATGTGGTTTTTAAATTGCCCTACAGAACCTGCTGCTCGAGTTCATAAGCACTCGTTTTTACTGTTTTACTTTGTATTCCTTTTAACTTGCATATCTTTCACACTCTGGGCCTGAACCTGAGATCAGTCGCCCGTTGTCCCGCCCTCTTCAGTGAGGAGCTGGGCGAGCAGACTATTGCTCCGCCCCTCCTGACCCGATCTGCATAAACATCCCGCCCGAACACATCACCGCTGATTGCTAGTGTGTGTATGTGAGAGAACGGTCCTGAGGCGGAAGCCGGGACTTGAAGCTTCGTGATACTGCGGTATTTGAATGTGGTTTTTAAATTGCCCTACAGAACCTGCTGCTCGAGTTTATAAGCACTCGTTTTTACTGTTTTACTTTGTATTCCTTTTAACTTGCATATCTTGCACACTCTGGGCCCGAACCTGAGATCAGTCGCCCGTTGTCCCGCCCTCTTCAGTGAGGAGCTGGGCGAGCAGACTAGTGCTCCGCCCCTCCTGACCCGATCTGCATAAACATCCTGCCCGAACACATCACCGCTGATTGCTAGTGTGTGTATGTGAGAGAACGGTCCTGAGGCGGAAGCCGGGACTTGAAGCTTCGTGATACTGCGGTATTTGTATGTGGTTTTTAAATTGCCCTACAGAACCTGCTGCTTGAGTTTATAAGCACTCGTTTTTACTGTTTTACTTTTTATTCCTTTTAACTTGCATATCTTGCACACTCTGGGCCCGAACCTGAGATCAGTCGCCCGTTGTCCCGCCCTCTTCAGTGAGGAGCTGGGCGAGCAGACTAGTGCTCCGCCCCTCCTGACCCGATCTGCATAAATGGCATCCTTCCTTAGGAAGCGCAGCGGACGAGCGCAGCGGGCGCGCCGGCGGCGTGCCAAAGGCGAGCCCGTCTGCGCCCGTCCGCGCCGGTCCCGCGCCTAGAGCCAAGAACCCTGGTCCGGGGTCATTGAGAGACTGGAATCGTCACTCCTATAGCCGCAATACATTTTTGGCCCTTCGGGGCAATGGCAAGAGCCCGGGCTGCGCTATCTTGGAAATGCGGGAAGATTTGCGGTCCCCACCCCTGCACTAATTGCAAGCAGGCGCTCCCCAAGCCACGTTGGCAAACCAGCAATCTTCTCACTGCCTCATTTAAGCCTAGGGAGAGGAAAGAACATACTGTTGTTAAATGCCTGCTACTTAACGCCAGATCTCTGGTGAAACACAGTATAGAGCTAGCGGATCTAATACTGGAAACCAAAGCTCTGATAGCATTCGTAACGGAATCCTGGACAGATGCAGCCTCTGGTCCAGATATTGTCAAAGCCACCCCCCCCCTGAGTACAAGTGTTTTGTCCAGAACAGAGAAAAAAGAGGGGAGGAGGACTTGCTATAATCTATCATAACTCGGTCAGAGGATCCTTCCAGCCGGGCACCACCGACCTTTTCCAAGCACTTATTTATAATCTTACCCTTTCCAACCATCAATCCCTTAAGGGTGGCCTTATGTACAGGCCCCCTGGGCCTAAAACCCGTTCCTCCCAGCACTCAGTGGCCTGCTTGAAGAAGCGCTCTGCGCTAATACGTTTACAGTGCTGGGAGATTTAAACTTTCATCTGGAGTGTGATTCGGACCCGGATACGCGGGATCTCATAGAACTGATGCATGGGGTTGAACTAAACCAAAGGGTCAATCGCCCGACCCATAGAGCAGGACATACTCTAGATGGGATCTTTTCCAACCATCCCAATCTAGAAGTCACTACAGTTCGTCCGGTCTCTTGGTCTGATCACGCGGCAGTTCATTTTGAAATTAGCCTGGCCCTGCCTCCCAGACCAATTAAGGTCAAGAACCCGCCCAGAATGATTAGGAAGTGGAAAAATATAGAAGGGGAGGCTCTAGAGAGCTTGCTAAGAACCTCCATGGGGACCCTTCCAGTCAGTGTGGAAGATGCAGCCACCTCATATACGAACTGGCTGGAGGCAGCCTGCCTCAATTTAGCCCCTCATAAAGCGTATCATTCCACACGCTCTAGCCCCTCGGCTGCCTGGTTCTCTGAACAAATCAGGGATCATAAAATGCTTTGCAAAAAGCTGGAAAGAATCTGGAGAAAAAAACTACAAAGAGGAGGATAAAAAGCCTCTCAACGCAGAGTTGAAAAGGTACAAACTCGCGATCCAAGAGGCCAAACAGGCGTTTTATACGAAACGCATCAAGGACGCAAGTAATTCCTCCAAGGAACTATTTCGCATAGTATCGTCCCTGGCTGCCCCCAAACCAGCAGAGATACCACCAAGTCGCAAATTATGCGAAGATCTGGTGAAATTCTTCCAGGAAAAGGTAGAAAACATTTTCCTCCCGCTTGACATTCAAGCCAAGTTCGCCGCTCCAGAAACCAACATAGAGGCAGACAGTAACAAAGCGTTGCTGCTTAACTTCTCTCCCATTAGGGAGAAGGAGGTAGAGAACCGACTACAACGGATAAAATCTGGCTCCCCTAATGACCCATGTCCGGCCAGTGTGGCCAAACTAGCCCCCTTGGCCATGGCCGCAGGACTCACCCCAGTGTTCAATGCTATGCTGGATAACGGGGAGTTTCCCTTGCGTTGGAAACAAACCTCCATTCTACCCCTGCTGAAGAAACCTAATCTAGATGTGACGGACCTGAATAATTTTCGGCCAATTGCCAGGCTGCCCCTTCCGGCGAAAGTCATGGAGGGCATCTTAAACACACAGCTGAGCGCCTTCCTGGGAGCCAGCCAGAGCCTGGATCCATCTCAGCATGGATTCCGGGCGGGGCACAGTACCGAATCCGCACTGATCAAATCAGCAGAAGACGTGAGAACAGTGATGGATGCAGGGGGCAGAGCCGCCCTGATCTTGCTGGATCTGCCCGCGGCCTTTGATACAGTCCACCATAGGATACTAGTGGACCGGCTAAGGGCCAGCGGGATTCAAGGAAAGGCGCTTAAAATCCTGCATGCCTTCCTTTCCAGCAGGAGGCAGAAGGTGGCACTGGGGGACTTTGAATCAGACCCTTTTGTGTTCCCCTGCGGAGTCCCTCCGGGGTCCTCCTTGAGTCCTACTCTTTTTAATGTGTACGTCTCCACCCTGGCACCAATTATTAGATCCTTTGGCTTCAACTTAACATCGTACGCAGATGACACTCAGATAGTGGTGTCACTGCTACCGGGGGAAACTGACAGCACTGCAGAAAGGTTCAGAGGCTGCATGCGGGAAGTCAGTAACTGGATGTCAGAAAACTGTCTCAAGTTAAATTCAGCCAAAACTGAAGTACTGCTGTTCGGGTCCGGAGACAATATCTGGTCCCCACACTGGTGGCCAGAGGAAATGGGCACCCCCCCCCCCATCTCCAGTCTCGAAGGTTAAAAACTTGGGTGTAATGATGGACGACTCACTGTCCTTCAGGCCTCAAATTAATGCACTTACTTCAGCAACCCACTTTGTCCTAAAAACCATCCGGAAAGTTCTGCCGTTTCTTGCCGACGAGCACAAGAAGACAGTGGTTACAGGATTGGTGTTGTCCGACTGGACTACTGTAACAGCCTATTGCTGAATGCCCAACAGGGCTCCTCAATAAACTCCAAATTCTGCAGAATGCAGCAGCCCGCCTGATCACAGGCACACCTAAATTTGCCTCGGTGTCATAGGACCTGGTGAAGCTACACTGGCTACCAGTTCGAAAAAGAATTATTTTCAAATCACTATGTGTAACCTTTAAGGCTCTGTACGGCCTAGGGCCCCACTGCATGACCCGACTTTTCCAATGGCATAGACCGACAAGATGGCTGAGGTCAGCTGATCAGGGTCTGGTAGCTGTCCCCAGAGTCAGGAAAGCTCGTTGGGGAGGCAGGAGCTTTTCCCTAGGTGCAGCAAAGGCTTGGAACGCACTGCCGCTGAACCTCAGACAATTGCCGGACCTCCTTTCCTTTAGGAGAGCGTTGAAGACATGGCTCTTCACACATTAATCCCTCCGCCCATACACACTATTGACAATCAGCGCCAGGACACCTCCGGGTAACAGTGCGCTTTATCAATGTGAAAAATACATAAATAAAAAATAAATCAGATCCTGCTGCAACGGTTGGAGGAGGCGGGCATTGAGGGCCTGGCCCTGGGCGGGTTTGCCTCTTTTCTCTTTGAGAGAACCTTCCAGGTGACGGCTCCCCCTTCGCCTCCCGGATACATGCTATTAAACAAGGAGTTCCCCAGGGCTCAGCATTGAGCGCTATGCTATTTAACTTGTATGTTCAACCTTTAGCAGCAGTGGCCAGGGGCAGAGGACGTACGGTGGTATCATATGCTGATGATACTCAGTTAGTAGTAGATCTCTCTGATGACTCTACGCAGGATGCTCCTAAGTTTAGGAGCGATCTTGCTGTCTTCGCGGAGTGGCTGACTACCAACTGTCTCCAGCTCAACACTAGCAAATCTGAGATTTTGCTAGTAGGGAGAGATCCTGAGCTGTGGAGTGAGAGCTGGTGGCTGGCAACTCTGGGCTTTGCACCCGCCCCAAAACAGGTCTTTAAAAACCTGGATGTATGGGTTGACTCGGCCCTCAGCTTTCAGGTCCAAACTAAAAAAGTCGCGGGGACTTGCCTCGGACTTCTGTGAGGGCACATCAAGTTCAAGTCCGTCTGCATTGCCTTCAAAATCATGAACTCCTCCTCCACAGATATCTTGGCGAACTTGCTCTCACCCTACTACCCTACTCGCCTACTTCGTTATAGGGGACAGTATCTGGCGGTTGTCCCTTGGGTGAGGAGGGTGCGTGCAGGAGGACGTTCCTTCAGCACCCTGGTTGCAAAACTGTGGAATACCCTTCCTGCGCACATACGTAGCATTGACAACTATCTGGCATTCCTCAAGGCCATTAAAACGTACCTTTTTCCTTTGCTTTAGGCCTTGCCTTTGTTAGCAGCTTCCCATCTTCCGTCTGTTAGCGCTGGGACGCCCCTTTGCTGGGGCAGCTGTTCGCTATACAAAACTTGTAACATAATACACTATGAATCATATTTTACTTATATTTTGTCAGATTGTATTTCTCATATTTTAGCAGGTCTTTTTTAGAACCCTCAAGGGCACCCGGTAACATATTCCACTGTCATGCTAGTAAAATTGGAAATGTGGTGCACTTCTTGTGTAATATGGCAGAAGAAAAACTTTGTGACATTAGTGAGATCACAGATAGTTAAAAAATTACAACATGGTGTCCTCTTATTGGTTGCAAACCCCAGCTATTGGTGATGGAATCTTTCATAGGGTTCTAATCACTGGTACATACTATGTGATCCTTTAGGGTTCTCCCACATTTAAAGGAAAACATAGGAGCCCCATATATATGTCCTAAACTGCTCTATACTGGACAGTATTGTTTATTGTGTTTGGCAATTGTAGAAGGACAGAGTGTGGCTACACAACTCAATCTATCTGTATTCTTCATCTCTTTATGATGTAGCAACTCTTCTCTAAGATAATTCCAGCTCTATTTAGTACTCTCTTGACAAGTGTACTAGGTTAATCTCTATTAAATAGTTTGTGTTCGAGGTTATTAGCCCCCCTAAAGTAGCCAGTATGCCATTTGCAGTTTCTCCTGATGTGGTGAAATTGACCATAGAGGACGATGTTCCCTAGGGATCCAGGGTGACAACTTTGGTATTGGAGTAAAATATTTTGTGATTTTTCTACACATCTTCAACAAATAAGTCTGCAACAAGCACATTAAAGCCAAGACTTGTTGGCCTGTTCTATGTTTGTACCTGCTCCTCCTCTCTGCCTTTGGGATTTTTCTGTTCCCACAAAACCTTATATAATATCCGAAATTGCACACTATTTTTCTAAATGGGCTCCCTGTTTTGTGTTAGGGGATCACCATAGTCCCCCCCTAAGGTGTATCTCCCAGAATCCTCCAGTGTTTTGAACAAAGTGCGTATATCTTGTAGGCATGACCAGCAAAGGATATATGTGTGTATTAGCTATGCATTGTATGTGCCACTAAAAACCTGGTGTCATACTGTGTATTTGCCATTACGGTGTTTATTTGTTATTCTTCTAGTTAAGGACACCACAAAAAGTATTATTTTTCAATCTTCGTAAAAAAAGGTGAATACAGAAGTGAGTAATATGACATAAAAGGAACATTATCACTTGACACTGTGAGAACATTTATTGTGTCATACCACAATGTACCAAATAGGCTAAAAGATACCTAGCGGTCTGCAGTCACAAAGGATCAATCCTGTAGATGATAACAAGTAGGCCCTGATAATAGATCTTTATAATGAAATTAATGGATCGAACAAAGTGGCTAAAAATGTCTAATGCAATGAACATTTGGGACAATCTGTGTAAAAGATGGAATCTATTTAAAAACGAATGCACTTATACCCAACGTGCAAACCAGTGCAGAAATATTGAAATGATATCTTTCCAACAATGAGGGTGGGAGGAATTACCAAGCTGATGTTGGAGATAAAGATAATAGGCCAAGTGTTAGCACTGAAGGGGATAGAAACCAAATTGCATTTGGTGCCTCTTGGGAAAATTTAAAAAAGGACTAAATGGCCTTTTTTCTCAGACTAGTGCCAACAATTTGCAACCGCGTCTTTGTCAGTCACTATCTTAACCACTACTATTGCATGCAGTGCAATGATGTTCTCCACACAGGCTGTAATACAGCCTGCGTGGAGAACATGCAGAGTGCTCATAATGTTTTGGCTGGCACGAGATGACCGGAGGAGCCATGCCCACTTTAGATGCTGCCTCCATTCCTCCTCCTGTGATGTGGGAAGCCCAGCCCTGCCCGCCTGGCTTCAGCTGCACACTGAATGCAAAAAACAAAATGATAATAACAAATGTTATTATCATTTTATTATTTGTATTCAGCTTGCTGCTGAAGCAGCGTGGCAGCGCTCTTCTGCCTTAGCATCAATATAGAAGGAGGGAAAAAGGAAAAGGCCAAGAGGCCCAGTAGCCCTCCTCCCCCTCCTCTTCATTTTCCCCTACACTAACTGGAAAGCCACTGTAACTTCCTATTGAAGGTGCATGTGCGGCCGGTGGGAGGACGGGTATCCACCTTTCTACAGGTTTAGAACACCATAACTTTGGACCAGTGGGTCCTTAAAATAGTAGAAAGGGGTAGATGGTGAAGTATGGCATAATCGGAAAGACCTATACTGGAGCAACTTAAAGTATGTCTTTATTAAAGCACCTCAGCCACCAATCGCCGTTTCCCAACCGTCCATCCCCAACATTCCACATTCCCCTCATGATGACATAACATGCGCTTTGACGTGTTGACATAAGCCAGTATGCCACAGTAGGCCCTACCCTTCCAGTAGACTCCACCCCAGATTCCCCATTCCCGGTCCCCTCAGATGGAAGGCCATCTTCTGATCCTGCAGTGGGATGTGGCAACCCTGCTGCAGAAAGGAGCAGCAGAGCTAGTTCCAGACCTGGAAGATGAGCAGGAGTGCTACTCTCGGTACTACCTGGTTCCCAAGAAGGACAGCCATGGCTTTGTCCTATGTTAGGTGTTAGGTGTCGGAGTCTTAAACTTGTTACAGTGCATGGAAGAATTGAAGATACTGTCCCTAGCTCAGGTCCTTTTGGCACTCAAAGCTTAATACTGGATGGTGTCCTGGGACTTGCAGAGCACTTATTTCCACATACCAGTCCTGTAGTTTTCACAGGAGGTACTTGTGGTTTGTGTTAGGGTCTACCTACTACCAGATTGAGGTCCTCCTGTTTGGATTGACATTTGCACTGCAAGCCTTCATCAAAGTCATGGCAGTGGTGGCAGCAAATCTGAGAACCTTAAAAATGTCTGTATCGCGCACTGAGGTGACTGGCTACTCTAAGTCAGTTCACTACACATGGTGTCAGATCTCCTGTAGGCAACCTATTGTATGCTTTTCGACTTGGGCTTTCCTGTCAATCTGCCCAAGTTTTCCCCAAAGCCTCCTGTTCATAGGGGAAGTACACGGGTCAACATCTATACAAGTTTCCCCTCGTCCCTGAGGATCTGAGACATTCGAGATATGATTCAGATGTTTCAGGCGGGAGCATGAGTTGCAGTCCAGATGGTTCTCCACCTGCCTGGTCTGCTGGGTCACTGCATCCTCCTTGTTACATTTTCACACAGAAATACAAAGGCTCTCTAGTTTTGCCTTCATTGGCAATGGTTCCAGTTCGGAGAGCTCTTACAGACACTGTCCTAATCTCCTGGGACACTTGTGGCAGATTTGAACTAGTGGTTGGTAGAGGAGCACCTGTCTCAAGGGATGTCCTTTTACTTCTCACCAGCCATTGCTTCAGCATGGACAGCTGCTTCCACCACCTGGAGGGAGGCTCAGCTGGCGAAACAGGAAATCAGAGGTCTGTTGTCTTTAGAAGAGCAGGGACTTCGAATCAATCTGGTCGAACTGATGGCCATAGGATTTACTCTTATAGCCTTACTTTTGTTTCTTCTCAGTTAGTGTGTCCAGATCTTCCTCCCCTCGTTCCATATACTTCTCATAGAAGGCCTTCGCTCCCAGTACTGTCTGATACTGCACCCCAACCTCCAGAGCCTCCACCTTCATGCCTGGAGATTCAATGGTGACAAATGAGCACCTTCCAGCTACCACCAGAGTGGTCAATCTCATAATGCCAGCTTGTTGTCCCCCACTTAATCGGTCTAATCTGGAAGGTGAAACAGATTTGCCACCGGTGCGGCAAGCAGAATGTGGAACCTTTGAAAGTCTGTCTTCCTGTGGTTCCTTGTTTCGTGTTTCGCTCTATCGCTGGTGCAAATGGGGTGTGCAATGGGCTCTGTCAAAAGATACAGAGCTGCCTTTTAAATCTCTAATCATTATTTGAATTCTGATTCGGATTAGGTCTGATGACCAGCTCTTTTGGGGTATGCAGACAACTAGAGGAGCAGGGCGGTCCAGAAGAGTACCTTATTGTGGTGAGTTTGCAGTGCACCTCCTACCAGCAAGGGGGAGGTGTTGAAAGTTTCCGGATCCAGTCTGGTGCTTGAAATTATTCATCAGGTGAAGAATCTGCTGGTAAATAGAGTATCGAACTGGAAGATCGTTACCCAAGGGAACTAATTTTTTTTATATGTTGTTTAGAATGGTGAGTAAATGACAGAGAATGACAGATGGATGCTTCTCTGCTAGATGGCTGTCAGTGGGCCAAAAATCCCCTCACCACACCATGTGGTTTTTCAATCATTGTAACATCTTGTTAATATTAAGGCCTTTACTGTCTTATTGCATGTGCTGCAAGCTATATAAATTGAAATGAGCACGAGTTCATATCATCTTAAATCACATTCAAATGTTTTTAAAATAGCTGGCTTCTTCCTAGTGGCAGAGATTATCATGCTTAATACACCCAGCCCTCTTTCTAACCCACATCTCGCTCTTCCTTTCCTCCATCTATAGAGAAATATTTATAATATTGTAGTCATAATATAGAACAACATCCTGCTTGTGCTGCAGTTCAAAGCAGTCACTAAATGTGCCTCTTTAATTCCTGTTGCATTCCTCAGGGTAAAATGTTATCATGGTAAAGGGAACACTTGCCAAACCAAGGATGCAATATGCACATTTCATCTCTGTATTTAGTCCTCCAAAGCAAAGCCCAAATATCTGCAGAAAGATCAGTAATAGGGTATTAGCCTGATGTAATGAGTGCCACTTCTTTGAGGGAAGAGTGAACTTGCTAGCTAGTGAACTTCTTATCTAGCATTTCCAGAAAAGGATGCTAACCCTTCCCCGCTACAAGTGCCACGATTCATCGTTGGGTTCCTCTACACCATGACTCAGTCATCGGCCTGTAGTGTGCTCCAATTGGAGCTCTTCGCAGTTTCTTTTGGTTGATATGTAATACTCAACCCCTGAGGTAATAATTCACTCATTTGATCTGTGTGAGAGGTTAATACAGTCAGTCCTCTTGATCAGTGGTCGACAAATAGGAAGTGGCTACAAGGTATTAAAAACGTATTGTGACCGGTTTAATAAAGTCAATATTTAAATCATAACCTTGTTATCACACTGTTAAAATTACAGTGCAAAGGGGATTGTGTTATGCATCCTTCATGGTGTTACCAGCGGCGGCTCGAAGAGGTAACGCTGTGGGGGGCAGGCTGGGTGGGGGGGGTAGTGGAGTCCGACATACAACGGCAGATATTTATTTATTTATTTACGTTCACCTTTGCCGTCGTATGTTGGACTCCACTACCCCGCACACTGACACCCTGCCCCGCCTCACCGCTCCACAGCGTTACCTCTGCGAGCAGCGACTGGGTGTTACTTACATGTTTCTACACACAGTAAAGCTCAACGGCATTTAGCAGGGCAAGTCATTATACAAACTAGCCACTGCTTGACATGTACTTGCCATCCAAATCAGGAAAAGAGGTTTTAGTATGCACGTTTCCCAGTCGGCTCACACACATAGTTTGTTACCATAAGCCTTATTTAAAATTGGAAGTATGGTAAATACCTATTTTTGGTTATTTGCACGGTTCTTTCATGCTGCAAGTGTTTCCTAGGTATACAGAATATTTCTGTAATATGAAGTATCGGCAGGTAGTTGACTCTGCTGCAGCTGGATTTGTTAATGAGCCCACTCTCATAATGCGCATGGGTGATTACTCCATAGGAAACAATTGTACTAAAGTTTGCGATGAAGTCCCATTTTAATTTACATTGCAACATTATTTAAGTGAGAAGCTCTGTCTTTTAGTAATGTCAAGAGAAGAGGTTTTAGTATGCATGTTGCATGGTCGGTTCACACTCATATTTTGTTACCATAAGCCTATGGTAAATACTTATTTTTGGTTACTTACAGTGTTTTTCTTTTAATATGTTGGTTCAAATAAAGGTTGTTTATTATCTTTTTGCTTCCTCCATCCTTCCCACTCCTCTCTGGTTGTTCCGGCTAGTGAAACAATGTGCTGACCTTAATGACTTGGTTCATGCAGCAAGTATAAGTGTAGCACATGCGTTGACAGAAATACAGTATGCAAGTCGATGAATATTACAATTACATTGTATTTTAACTTATAACTAATTTATAACTGTATTGATTTATGTTTACTCTATTTCAGGTATTCGTGCTCACTTACTGGATGAAGGTAAATACATTGCCAGTATCAATGAGCAACAATGAAGGACTGCAACTTCTACCTTATTCTGCTATCTCATTTCCTGAAGTTCTCTGTGTATTGCTGTTGCTCCTGTCCCCTCTGTCAAGTTGTCAAATGCAACCAGAATGAAGATCCTTTTTATCTGTCTTCACCGAATACATTCATTTTAAAAGTGATCAAAACGTCAGGCAGTGGGGTTTCATATGTAGAGCCTCATCTGACCTTCACTTACGCAACACAACCAACAATTAATATCAAGATGCTCAGTAACCAGATAAACCTGCATGGCTGGCAGAAGATAATTGGAATTGAATACCTCGTGTGTCTTGCTAAACTGCTCACCGATGTAAAGGGAATGAACCCTCATCTCCACCTTATCAGGAATGAGTCAATCATATTTCAGGATTAGTTGATCCAATATAACAGGAGTGTTGAAAAATCTTCTGGATCTTTTGTGTGTGCATCTCTTTTAACTAATGCTTTCTGAGCAACAGGAACATGCGGAATTTCAAATGTTGACACATTACACCTCACTACTACCAACTCTGCTTCCAAACTGAAAAGGAAAACATACCTTGCTTAGGAAACCTGCTGAATAGTTCAGAAACACAGCTGTATGCTTTTTAAATGTCAGAAGAATAAAGTGTTTTTGATAAATGATTTGATAAATGTTTCTCCAACTAAAACTAATATCCAAATTCACAGCAAGTGTAGGATGCCTTCAACGACCTCTTGGAACCCTAATTTCAACAAGCTTTCTTTCTGGAATTTGGGCAAGTCCTACATTGTAAGTACTTCAAATCTAAGGAAAGAAAAAAAGTGGCGATAAATCGGCAGAAAAAAATGCTCTATGGGAAAAATAAAACTATGCAGAACTCAATGGTCAATATTTTCAAAGAAAGACATTTCTATTTTGTTGCAATTTCAAACTTTTTATGTACTGTAACACTGATATCAGAGATAGCACGTTATTCTTTGTAGTGAAACTTGGCATTAGAAGTGGAATCAAACAAGTGAACTTCGAAACGTTCATGTGCGCTTTATTTGTTGGTTTCTCGGGCAGCTTTATTGCAACCCTGTTAAATTTGTTCATGATCCAAACATTTTAAAAGACATACGTGCAAATGCAATATACTTTGCTAACAAAAATACTTTGTTAAACTCAGTATAACAGAACATTTTAAAATAATAGTGTCTGTGACTCTTGTGGGATATTTGTGAGTTTCCAGGAGTCCAAAACACAATTTACGAAACCTAGCTTAAGTCATCATAGCCATTTCCCAAAGGAACCAAGACTTGAGATTTTCAATTTTTTTTGTTTCACTTTTCAAAAATCACAAGATATCCATTGAAAGCAAATGCAACATGTATCAAAACATTCCTCTATGTATAATAGAACTGAAATATATATTTTACACGGGCAATTATTTTATAAAAATTATGTGTAGGACTTAAACTTTTTTATATATAATTATCTATGCACTTTATGGGCACATCCTATGAGAGAGCAATCCAATGTCTTCCTTTACTCATTATATCTATGGGCCTGCCAAACTTGCGGGGGTTTGGCGGTCCAGCCATGGCTGCACCGGTGGTCCAACCGCTGTATTACAAATTTGGTGGTTGGACCGTCATTGCACCTTTGCAACGTTGCGTTCAGGGTTTCACAATATGCTGCCGGTGCCACTGAGGCACCGCCATGCATATTACGAATTTCAGGACCGCAAGCGGTGTCATGGAGGATTCTCATCCATGAAACTGCAGGCAGTCATTAAACAAAGGGATCCCTACAGGGTCTCCTCGTGCTCCCTTGCATGGGGTGCATGCTGGGGCACACATGTTGTGCCCCATGTGTACATGCACCCCCAGATCCAGCACGGCATGGACTTCATAGTTAGTGCATGCCGTGCTGGAACGTGCTGTGGTGGTACTGCGGCTGTGCCTTTCTAAGGCATACATAGGTGTGTTTGAAAGGTACCACCACAGGCCACCTCATCGCCCACCCACCAGACCACGAAAAATTTGTAATCTGGTGGGCGGGTGGCGGCCCTGTTTGGAGATCCTGGAGCGGGGCGGTGGCATGCGACCTGCTCCAGGACCATCAAACTCTTAATCGTGTCCTATGTTTTTATTAAACAACTACTTAATATGGGCAAATGTCCTAGGGGTATATTTTCTGATGTCTCAAACAGCAGTTTTCAATGTACCTGTTTCTAAGTGAATTAGTTGACATGCAAACTGATGTTGAAATAGTTTTAGACTGATGTAGGTCGACTAGCGTTTGTCCCAGAGCAAATTATATCATGCTCATCTTTTCTGACTGTGATAGCATGTCAATTCACGTGGAAATACTCCTGGCATCATATCTAAAGTCTGTGAGTGACATTTTCTGGCTATAGAGAGGTGTTGCCCTTAAAACAGTAATGGTTAATTAAATGGCAATCAACATTTGAAAAATGCTGGACTCTCACCCACAAAGTCCTTGTTTCAAGTTCTGACTTTTTGGGGAGAACATTCAGTTGCCTATACAGTGATCGAGCAAAAGAAGCAGTCGCTATATTGCGACATTTACCTGACTACTCGCATTTCTGATTCCAATAATTATTTATTTTTTATTTGCTAGATGCGAACCCTAAGGTCCAGTGCCCAGCAGTGTAGAATCGAGTCTGGACCAGATTGACCATTTATCTTATCGGGCATTTCCCTTGGGAGCTAGAGCCACTGGAGGCCGGTTTTAAGGGTCAAGCAGGGCTTCTCTCACTATCTTGAGTTGCCACTGCTTATGGCATCAGGCAAAGCAAGGGCAAGGAGGGGGTACAGCGAAGAAGAAAAAAAATGAAAGTAGAGCGTGTTTGAACATTTTTGCCAGTGCTGATTTTGGTTACCTTTCCTAAGCTGATCACAGTTTACACCAAAGTTTGAACTAGCATCCTGCATCACTGTTGGACTGATGGTGGGTGCAGAAAACAGCTAGGGGTTGTTAATGAAGAATGCGTATTCCCTCAATACTTGTTTGTAAATTAATTGGCAATTTTATTATTGGCAATGTTATTACCTCTTTTGGGGCCATATGTAGGAAGCCAAATACCGGTCGGTAACGGCCGATTTTCGGTAAATATCCCGTTACCGACCGGTATTTAGGCATTTGCTATGTAGGGGGCATATTTCAGGATTCGGTAATTTACCGAATCGGTAAAATTACCGATTCTGTAAAATTACCGATTCGGTAAATACCGAATCCTGAAATGAGATGTAGGTAACACTCAAATGAGTGATGGGTAGGACTTAGAATTCGGTATTTACCACCAAATATAGGTTGGTGATAAATACCGAATCCCTAGCAAAACGTGACATTTTGCTGATGTCAAAGTGCCATGTGGCAGACATACATGCCCTTAGGGCATGTATGTGCGCCACATGTGCACACATGGACGAATCAGGGGTGCAACAGGGTGTCAATGTGACACCCTGCCACCCATGATACTGCCTCCCCCATTACCGAATCGGTATTTACCGATTCGGTAATGGTAACTGGCTTCCCATTCATTCCTATGGGCCTCCTGGCCCATAGGAATCAATGGGAAGGTATGCATCATTACCGAATCGGTAAATACCGATTCTAAATTACCGACCCTTTCCGAATCTGTAAATTTTACCGATTGATTACCTTCATCACATTTACCGATTCATAAATACCGAATCGGTAAAATTCGGTATTTATGAGTCGGTAAATGTGACCCTACCTACATATGGCCCTAAGTCTTCCGTTTTGGTAATAAACCTAAGCAAATTCATTTACAAACTGAAAAATAGGTAGTCTCACTGATTGGTTACCTGGACAAAAAGTTCAGATAATCATAAATATTGAATGGGGAAGTAATATTTGGCCTGAAAAAAAATGTGTGCCTGTTCCTTCAATTTGATATACCAGGTTATGAATACAAATCATTGAAAAATCATAATTAATTTTTCATTTATCTTGTTTTTTGTACCGGTGTCCATTATTTTAATATTGCATTTATTAAAAAAATACATTTCAAAAATTGTTTTTATTAATTATTTTCAATGCAAAACTTCTTCTTACTTATGTAAATAAATACATTTTTTGAAGTATATACCTATGCCGGTTTTTGTGTTTAATCACGTCAAAAAGTACATACTGAATGTCAATCTTTATCGAAATGTTAAGTATGATAAGTGAGATTGTTTTATTCTCTTATTTTTATTAAATGACACAATCATTTTTTGTAAGTAAGTAGGTTGTAATGTTAACAAGAATAAGGTTTTTCAAAGGATTTTTGTATGCAAGAAAGGTTTTTGAGTTGTTTTCTCCAAAACACCAACCCTCGCTTATGTTAACACATGTGAAGTGAAATGAAAATCTTGGTTTAGGTAAGGCAAATATTGTGGGGGAAACATTCCCAACCTAGTGCTGAATGCTGCTACGTGAGATAACGGTGCTGTTGCCCAGGGCACACCTATAAAGTTGGAAATAGTGGGGGTTGGGGGAGCTAATGTGCACATTGGAACAGGAGAATGAGTGAATATAGTAATTGAGACAATATCGTAGCTTAAGAGTCTCACTCCCTTACATGCACCAGGACCCCCAGAAATGGAGTCTGGAGCGGTTGCTGGTCTTAAAAAAGGTCTTCATAGAGTGTGAATGAATAATAGCTTGTGAACTCAGTAGCAGAAAAGTTGCGCCCCTGCATAGTGGCTAGTTGCTCTTTAAAGATTTTTGGAGAAAGACTGCAGTCATGCTTTGATCAATGTGTGTATATTAAAACATGACAAGCAGTGGCAATCTCTGGGAATAGAGAAAGCCCAATTCTAATAGAATATTTAAGGTGCATGCAAAGATGAGTCTGTGCAATTTCACAAGATACTGCAAAAAAAAATATTCGTCACACTAAAGAGAGTATGATTCCTATGTGATGATGGGCATCTCCAAAAGAGGGACTCATTACCTAAAAAGGCTGGTGAGAGTTGTTGATAGTGGTGGTCATCAATAGCCAAAGACACACGGATGATGGATGGAATGCAGAGCAAATCAAACATTTACCCCCACTCAAGGGATCTGGGTTAAATCCATCGTTCTTTTGCTCACCATACCGCCCCAGTTTGGACCCAGCCATATGCAAATCAGTCTTGAGCCTGTTCCTTATAGGAACAGTCCAGCACAAATGACCAAGCCAAATCCTCCCTGGACTGGAAACAAGCATCCTGGGATGGGTTTCGGGGCATCACCTCTCATCAGCTGGCTAACTTGAATCCAGTGACACAGTGAGCCCAGGACCTACTTTTGGGCATACCCAGCGCACTTAGGGCAAGAAAGCAAAAGACACACAGATGATGGACGAAATGCAGAGCAAATCAAACATTCACCCCCAGTGAGTGGGTTAAATCCATTGTTCTTTTGCTCTTCATGCCACCCCATCTTGGACCCAGCCATATACAAATCAGTCTTGACCCTGTTGCTTATTGGAACAGTCCAGTCCGTACTGCCAAGCCAGGCCCTCCCTGGACTGGAAACAAGCATCTTGGGACCGGTTTCGTAGCATCACCCTTCATCAGCCAGGCTAGCTTCACACAGTGAGCCTGGATGGATTTAGGCCCAGATCTCTGTAATTGGGTGAATGTATGACATTATTCAGCATTCTGTCCATCAATTGTTCTTTTTGCATTTGTCACCCTGAGTGGGACGGGTATGCCCATACGTGGGTCCCTTGCTCACCAAGCCACTAGAGTAAAGCTAGCCTGGCTGATAAGGGGGTGAAACCCCGAAACTGGTCCCAGAATGCTTGTTTCTGGTCCAAAGAGAACCTAGCCTGGCAGTTTAGAGTGGACAGTTCCCAAGAGGAACAGGGTCAAGACTGATTTGCATATGGCTAGGTCCAAACTGGCTTAGTGGTCAGAAGAACGATGATGGATTAAACCCAGGTCTGTGACTGGTAGTGTCTGAAAGGTTTCAGCATTCCATCCATAATCTTATTGTGTTTGCTTAGTTCGCCCTTAGTGGCCAGGGTATGCTCAGACGTGGGTCCCTTGTTCACTTTGCCACTGGATTCAAGCTAGCCTGGCTGATGAGGGGTGAAACCCCGAATACGGTCCCAGGATGCTCGTTTCTGGTCCAGGGAGGACCTGGCCTGGCAGCTAGGGCTGGAATGTTCCCATGAGGAACAAGGTCAAGATTGATTTGCATATGGCTGGATCCAAACTGGGGTGCCTTAGTGAGCAGAAGAACGATGATGGATTAAACCCAGATCTGTGACTGAGGGTGAGTGTCTGAAAGGTTTCAGCACTCCGTCCATCATCTAATTGTGTTTGCTGGATTCATTATGGCGATGGCCAGTTAGATGTTGATGGCAGTCCCGGTGGACCCTAGAGCCTCCCTGGCTCGGATTATTCATGATGGGCAGAATACAATGAAATATGTCATGTGTGTAGACTTAGACACCATGGATTGCATTGGCAGAGCTGTTGGTACCAGTGACATGCTTCGCAAGCATGCCTGGATGAGTAGACCAGATTTATTTGCACTGTCCATGCATCACTGATAAACATGCCCTTTGATGGTGCTAGATTCTTCGAAGAAAAGACAGACTGTACTGGAACGGTTTAAAGGCAGTAGGGGTCACAGCGCATTCCTTGTGCTTTTGAGTACTGCAAAGCAATTCTCCATCAGCTCTGCAAATTCTGGGGCTATTCCTGAGGGGTTGGCCCATTTTCAGTGGGCACCTTCACAGCTAGCGTTACAGAAAATAGCATAGTCCTTTTGGGGCTATGGGTGTGGCACTAGTAGACCTCTTTCAGGACAGAAGGGACATCAGTCCTCAAACTCCATCCCTACCAAAACAGCCAATATGTTGCTTAAATTTGCTCTCAATAGCTCAAGACTACATAGTAGGGGCAGGATTAATTATTTACCACTCTTGTTGGAGATCCATCAAACCCATTAGATAGGTCTCACAGATTGTTTAAAGGGGCTACGACCTGTCTTTCATTTCCTCCCGACCCCAATTTCCTTCTGCACAGGAGTGAATATCAGTGGATCATCTGCCTGGAGCAGCTGCATCTCTTGCTCTCCTAAGTTGTCTTTGAATTGGTAATAGGCTTGAAGAGGGATGAGGGCTTTTATTCTCATTACTTGCTCATTCTCAAAAAGGTGGGGGTTAAGATTTATCCTTCACCTTCAGCCTGTAAATGCTTTGTTTTGGAAGCAAAATCTCAAAATGCACACATTGGCTCTGCACCCTGGGCCCAGGGGACTGGATGGTGTCCCTGTGTTTGCCAGATGCGTATTTTCAGATAACCCGCCCTGCGGTTCCTTAGGCATTATCTGTTGTTCAAAGTGGACCAGGAACAATTACATCTTGCCCTGCTCCACTTTAGCCTCACCTCTGCCTATCTGGTGTTCAAGAAAGTGATGAGGGTGTTCATTGCCTATCTTTAGAGGCCAAGAGTTCATGTAAGCTCATACGTAGATGAATGGTTGTTGAAGTCTGGCTCATCGCAGTGAGTCATAAACCTCCAACGGAACACAGTGGTACCCTAAAAATCACCATAAAAGTGCAGAAGTCCTATCTGATTCCCACACTGAAGCTCCCATACATGGGAGCGATACTGGACATGGTCAGGTCAAATGCTTTTTTCTTCCACCTAAGTGAGTCTGAGACATTCAGGCTATGATCCCAATGTTTTAGGTTCAGCCCTGGATCTCTGTGGGGATGGTTCTGAGGCTTTTAGCCTCATGCAGCCTCCTTATCAGCAATGCCAGCTGGTACATGTGGGCCCCGCAATGGAACCTGAAATTCCAGTGCCCCAGCATCAAGGGTGCCTATCCTACTCCATGCAGGTCCCGAAGGAGAAAGCTCCCAAGATACTGGTGGCTGACCAATCTGTCCTGCAGCAAACTGCTCTCACTATCCCACCCAGAGCTCACTATGATGATGGATGCATCGCTACTGGGTTAAGGGGTCATCTATGGGAGGTGGAGGTCAAGGCCTTCTGATCTCCAGCAGAGGGAAAATGGTGCAGGTTTCCACATTCATCACTATCAACATGTGGTACTACAACAAGCAGGGCAGACGTCAAAGTGTAGTAAAACAACTTGAAGTCACCATATTTACCTGGGCTGATAGGTACATCTAGTATCACCTGAGACACTTTATCTTGTCTGAGAGGTCAAGTTGGGTCACTCACTAGTGACTCCATAACATATAGAAACTTGACCATCCCACCAAACCTTTTCTATTGTTTTCTTTTTTTTTAATTGAAAGTACAAAAGTACAAATTCAAAAATAAAGAGCCATTTCAAACAAGTCCCTCGTACCCACCCTACCTCCCCCCCCCCCCCCACCCCTGGAAAAAACATCAGAATGGGCTTGTGGTGACGAGTGACTTAATACAGATATACAGTGTCTAATGTTTTGAGAGTCGATAAAACAGTGAATAAAGGGAAGAGAAAAGGGATAAAAGTAACATTATACCAACACTTGCTCTCGTAGAAATGATTGTACATTATGCGTATACATTTAAATCCTATATGACACAAACGGTATTCGTAGGAATGTGCCACAGTTGTAAATACCCAGAGGTTCCCCCAACATAAACTTTCTGGGACTTGGGTATCACCTATATTTCTAGATTCATAGAATTTATATATCCTACCTAAAGTAGAGAACATGAGTTATTGCTTATATTTCAAAGACCCCATTATGTCTATCTATCTAGCCATAAAAAAGGGGGTGGTGATGGACGGAGCATCAGAACCAATCAAACACTCACACCCAGTCAACAGATCTGGGTTTGATCCATCACCGTTCTTTAGCCCACTCTGCCACCCCAGTTCAGACATGGCCATATGCAAATCAGTCTGACCCTGTGCCTCATGGGAACAGTCCAGCCCGAACTGCCAAGCCATGCCTTCCCTGGACCAGAAACAAGCTTCCTAGGACCGGTTTCTGGCATTTCAGCCGTCTTCAGCCAGGCTTGCTTGAATCCAGTGGCAAAGTGAGCAAGGGACTCACGTCTGAGCATACCCTGCCAACTTATGGCGAACAAAGCGGTAAAAAAGGGGGTGGTGATGGACGGAGCATCAGAACCAATCAAACACTCACACCCAGTCAACAGATCTGGGTTTGATCCATCACCGTTCTTTAGCCCACTCTGCCACCCCAGTTCAGACATGGCCATATGCAAATCAGTCTGACCCTGTGCCTCATGGGAACAGTCCAGCCCGAACTGCCAAGCCATGCCTTCCCTGGACCAGAAACAAGCTTCCTAGGACCGGTTTCTGGCATTTCAGCCGTCTTCAGCCAGGCTTGCTTTAATCCAGTGGCAAAGTGAGCAAGGGACTCACGTCTGAGCATACCCTGCCAACTTATGGCGAACAAAGCGGTAAAAAAGGGGGTGGTGATGGACGGAGCATCAGAACCAATCAAACACTCACACCCAGTCAACAGATCTGGGTTTGATCCATCACCGTTCTTTAGCCCACTCTGCCACCCCAGTTCAGACATGGCCATATGCAAATCAGTCTGACCCTGTGCCTCATGGGAACAGTCCAGCCCGAACTGCCAAGCCATGCCTTCCCTGGACCAGAAACAAGCTTCCTAGGACCGGTTTCTGGCATTTCAGCCGTCTTCAGCCAGGCTTGCTTGAATCCAGTGGCAAAGTGAGCAAGGGACTCACGTCTGAGCATACCCTGCCAACTTATGGCGAACAAAGCGGTAAAAAAGGGGGTGGTGATGGACGGAGCATCAGAACCAATCAAACACTCACACCCAGTCAACAGATCTGGGTTTGATCCATCACCGTTCTTTAGCCCACTCTGCCACCCCAGTTCAGACATGGCCATATGCAAATCAGTCTGACCCTGTGCCTCATGGGAACAGTCCAGCCCGAACTGCCAAGCCATGCCTTCCCTGGACCAGAAACAAGCTTCCTAGGACCGGTTTCTGGCATTTCAGCCGTCTTCAGCCAGGCTTGCTTGAATCCAGTGGCAAAGTGAGCAAGGGACTCACGTCTGAGCATACCCTGCCAACTTATGGCGAACAAAGCGGTAAAAAAGGGGGTGGTGATGGACGGAGCATCAGAACCAATCAAACACTCACACCCAGTCAACAGATCTGGGTTTGATCCATCACCGTTCTTTAGCCCACTCTGCCACCCCAGTTCAGACATGGCCATATGCAAATCAGTCTGACCCTGTGCCTCATGGGAACAGTCCAGCCCGAACTGCCAAGCCATGCCTTCCCTGGACCAGAAACAAGCTTCCTAGGACCGGTTTCTGGCATTTCAGCCGTCTTCAGCCAGGCTTGCTTGAATCCAGTGGCAAAGTGAGCAAGGGACTCACGTCTGAGCATACCCTGCCAACTTATGGCGAACAAAGCGGTAAAAAAGGGGGTGGTGATGCATGTAGCCTGGTTCTGAGCTGGGATGGTGCAGTGAGCTAAAAAACGGTGATGGATTAAAACCATGATCTCTTGACTTGGTAAGAGTATTCTGCATCATTCAGAAACTCTGTCCATCACCACCCCCTTTTTCCCAAATCGAATTTATCCACACTCAGTGTGGGAGGGTATGCTCAGACGTGAGTCCCTTGCTCATTGCACCATCAGGATTCATGCAAGCCGGGCCGACGAAGGCTGTGATGCCAGAAACCGGTCCCCGGAAGCTTGTTTCCTTCCCAGTATAAGAATTGGCTTGGTAGTTTGGTTTGCCCTGTTCCCATCATGCACTGGGACAGGTACAGACTAATTTGCATGTAGCCTGGTTCTGAGCTGGGATGGTGCAGTGAGCTAAAAAACGGTGATGGATTAAAACCATGATCTCTTGACTTGGTAAGAGTATTCTGCATCATTCAGAAACTCTGTCCATCACCACCCCCTTTTTCCCAAATCGAATTTATCCACACTCAGTGTGGGAGGGTATGCTCAGACGTGAGTCCCTTGCTCATTGCACCATCAGGATTCATGCAAGCCGGGCCGACGAAGGCTGTGATGCCAGAAACCGGTCCCCGGAAGCTTGTTTCCTTCCCAGTATAAGAATTGGCTTGGTAGTTTGGTTTGCCCTGTTCCCATCATGCACTGGGACAGGTACAGACCAATTTGCATGTAGCCTGGTTCTGAGCTGGGATGGTGCAGTGAGCTAAAAAACGGTGATGGATTAAAACCATGATCTCTTGACTTGGTAAGAGTATTCTGCATCATTCAGAAACTCTGTCCATCACCACCCCCTTTTTCCCAAATCGAATTTATCCACACTCAGTGTGGGAGGGTATGCTCAGACGTGAGTCCCTTGCTCATTGCACCATCAGGATTCATGCAAGCCGGGCCGACGAAGGCTGTGATGCCAGAAACCGGTCCCCGGAAGCTTGTTTCCTTCCCAGTATAAGAATTGGCTTGGTAGTTTGGTTTGCCCTGTTCCCATCATGCACTGGGACAGGTACAGACTAATTTGCATGTAGCCTGGTTCTGAGCTGGGATGGTGCAGTGAGCTAAAAAACGGTGATGGATTAAAACCATGATCTCTTGACTTGGTAAGAGTATTCTGCATCATTCAGAAACTCTGTCCATCACCACCCCCTTTTTCCCAAATCGAATTTATCCACACTCAGTGTGGGAGGGTATGCTCAGACGTGAGTCCCTTGCTCATTGCACCATCAGGATTCATGCAAGCCGGGCCGACGAAGGCTGTGATGCCAGAAACCGGTCCCCGGAAGCTTGTTTCCTTCCCAGTATAAGAATTGGCTTGGTAGTTTGGTTTGCCCTGTTCCCATCATGCACTGGGACAGGTACAGACTAATTTGCATGTAGCCTGGTTCTGAGCTGGGATGGTGCAGTGAGCTAAAAAACGGTGATGGATTAAAACCATGATCTCTTGACTTGGTAAGAGTATTCTGCATCATTCAGAAACTCTGTCCATCACCACCCCCTTTTTCCCAAATCGAATTTATCCACACTCAGTGTGGGAGGGTATGCTCAGACGTGAGTCCCTTGCTCATTGCACCATCAGGATTCATGCAAGCCGGGCCGACGAAGGCTGTGATGCCAGAAACCGGTCCCCGGAAGCTTGTTTCCTTCCCAGTATAAGAATTGGCTTGGTAGTTTGGTTTGCCCTGTTCCCATCATGCACTGGGACAGGTACAGACTAATTTGCATGTAGCCTGGTTCTGAGCTGGGATGGTGCAGTGAGCTAAAAAACGGTGATGGATTAAAACCATGATCTCTTGACTTGGTAAGAGTATTCTGCATCATTCAGAAACTCTGTCCATCACCACCCCCTTTTTCCCAAATCGAATTTATCCACACTCAGTGTGGGAGGGTATGCTCAGACGTGAGTCCCTTGCTCATTGCACCATCAGGATTCATGCAAGCCGGGCCGACGAAGGCTGTGATGCCAGAAACCGGTCCCCGGAAGCTTGTTTCCTTCCCAGTATAAGAATTGGCTTGGTAGTTTGGTTTGCCCTGTTCCCATCATGCACTGGGACAGGTACAGACTAATTTGCATGTAGACTGGTTCTGAGCTGGGATGGTGCAGTGAGCTAAAAAACGGTGATGGATTAAAACCATGATCTCTTGACTTGGTAAGAGTATTCTGCATCATTCAGAAACTCTGTCCATCACCACCCCCCTTTTTCCCAAATCGAATTTATCCACACTCAGTGTGGGAGGGCATGCTCAGACGTGAGTCCCTTGCTCATTGCACCATCAGGATTCATGCAAGCCGGGCCGACGAAGGCTGTGATGCCAGAAACCGGTCCCCGGAAGCTTGTTTCCTTCCCAGTATAAGAATTGGCTTGGTAGTTTGGTTTGCCCTGTTCCCATCATGCACTGGGACAGGTACAGACTAATTTGCATGTAGCCTGGTTCTGAGCTGGGATGGTGCAGTGAGCTAAAAAACGGTGATGGATTAAAACCATGATCTCTTGACTTGGTAAGAGTATTCTGCATCATTCAGAAACTCTGTCCATCACCACCCCCTTTTTCCCAAATCGAATTTATCCACACTCAGTGTGGGAGGGTATGCTCAGACGTGAGTCCCTTGCTCATTGCACCATCAGGATTCATGCAAGCCGGGCCGACGAAGGCTGTGATGCCAGAAACCGGTCCCCGGAAGCTTGTTTCCTTCCCAGTATAAGAATTGGCTTGGTAGTTTGGTTTGCCCTGTTCCCATCATGCACTGGGACAGGTACAGACTAATTTGCATGTAGCCTGGTTCTGAGCTGGGATGGTGCAGTGAGCTAAAAAACGGTGATGGATTAAAACCATGATCTCTTGACTTGGTAAGAGTATTCTGCATCATTCAGAAACTCTGTCCATCACCACCCCCTTTTTCCCAAATCGAATTTATCCACACTCAGTGTGGGAGGGTATGCTCAGACGTGAGTCCCTTGCTCATTGCACCATCAGGATTCATGCAAGCCGGGCCGACGAAGGCTGTGATGCCAGAAACCGGTCCCCGGAAGCTTGTTTCCTTCCCAGTATAAGAATTGGCTTGGTAGTTTGGTTTGCCCTGTTCCCATCATGCACTGGGACAGGTACAGACTAATTTGCATGTAGCCTGGTTCTGAGCTGGGATGGTGCAGTGAGCTAAAAAACGGTGATGGATTAAAACCATGATCTCTTGACTTGGTAAGAGTATTCTGCATCATTCAGAAACTCTGTCCATCACCACCCCCTTTTTCCCAAATCGAATTTATCCACACTCAGTGTGGGAGGGTATGCTCAGACGTGAGTCCCTTGCTCATTGCACCATCAGGATTCATGCAAGCCGGGCCGACGAAGGCTGTGATGCCAGAAACCGGTCCCCGGAAGCTTGTTTCCTTCCCAGTATAAGAATTGGCTTGGTAGTTTGGTTTGCCCTGTTCCCATCATGCACTGGGACAGGTACAGACTAATTTGCATGTATCCTGGTTCTGAGCTGGGATGGTGCAGTGAGCTAAAAAACGGTGATGGATTAAAACCATGATCTCTTGACTTGGTAAGAGTATTCTGCATCATTCAGAAACTCTGTCCATCACCACCCCCTTTTTCCCAAATCGAATTTATCCACACTCAGTGTGGGAGGGTATGCTCAGACGTGAGTCCCTTGCTCATTGCACCATCAGGATTCATGCAAGCCGGGCCGACGAAGGCTGTGATGCCAGAAACCGGTCCCCGGAAGCTTGTTTCCTTCCCAGTATAAGAATTGGCTTGGTAGTTTGGTTTGCCCTGTTCCCATCATGCACTGGGACAGGTACAGACTAATTTGCATGTAGCCTGGTTCTGAGCTGGGATGGTGCAGTGAGCTAAAAAACGGTGATGGATTAAAACCATGATCTCTTGACTTGGTAAGAGTATTCTGCATCATTCAGAAACTCTGTCCATCACCACCCCCTTTTTCCCAAATCGAATTTATCCACACTCAGTGTGGGAGGGTATGCTCAGACGTGAGTCCCTTGCTCATTGCACCATCAGGATTCATGCAAGCCGGGCCGACGAAGGCTGTGATGCCAGAAACCGGTCCCCGGAAGCTTGTTTCCTTCCCAGTATAAGAATTGGCTTGGTAGTTTGGTTTGCCCTGTTCCCATCATGCACTGGGACAGGTACAGACTAATTTGCATGTAGCCTGGTTCTGAGCTGGGATGGTGCAGTGAGCTAAAAAACGGTGATGGATTAAAACCATGATCTCTTGACTTGGTAAGAGTATTCTGCATCATTCAGAAACTCTGTCCATCACCACCCCCTTTTTCCCAAATCGAATTTATCCACACTCAGTGTGGGAGGGTATGCTCAGACGTGAGTCCCTTGCTCATTGCACCATCAGGATTCATGCAAGCCGGGCCGACGAAGGCTGTGATGCCAGAAACCGGTCCCCGGAAGCTTGTTTCCTTCCCAGTATAAGAATTGGCTTGGTAGTTTGGTTTGCCCTGTTCCCATCATGCACTGGGACAGGTACAGACTAATTTGCATGTAGCCTGGTTCTGAGCTGGGATGGTGCAGTGAGCTAAAAAACGGTGATGGATTAAAACCATGATCTCTTGACTTGGTAAGAGTATTCTACATCATTCAGAAACTCTGTCCATCACCACCCCCTTTTTCCCAAATCGAATTTATCCACACTCAGTGTGGGAGGGTATGCTCAGACGTGAGTCCCTTGCTCATTGCACCATCAGGATTCATGCAAGCCGGGCCGACGAAGGCTGTGATGCCAGAAACCGGTCCCCGGAAGCTTGTTTCCTTCCCAGTATAAGAATTGGCTTGGTAGTTTGGTTTGCCCTGTTCCCATCATGCACTGGGACAGGTACAGACTAATTTGCATGTAGCCTGGTTCTGAGCTGGGATGGTGCAGTGAGCTAAAAAACGGTGATGGATTAAAACCATGATCTCTTGACTTGGTAAGAGTATTCTGCATCATTCAGAAACTCTGTCCATCACCACCCCCTTTTTCCCAAATCGTATCTATCTAGCCAAGCTGATAAGGGTTGCTAGATAGCTAGACCCTTCTTTTTTCCCTGGCTTCCCTTTCTGGAAAATATGGCCATTTCCATATGGCAAGTAGAAATCAATCGACCTAGCCAGTGAGTGAACAATGGAGGATTTGGGTCCTTCCAAGATGAAGCTATACATAGACGTAATATGGTCAGAGCCACAAAAATAAGTGAACCTCCATTCTTTCTACTGATCTTGTCTTGTGTGCCTAATAAAACAGTCGTGGGAGTTAGCTGGATATCCTGAGGAAGAACTTTAGTGAAGAAGTCTTTTATCTGACCCAGAAAAGGTATAAGTTGGGGACAAGTGGCAAACATATGTATCGAGTCTGCACTGAACTCTGAGCATCTGGGACAGAGCGTTACTGCCCCCGTTCCCCATTTAGCAACTCCACTAGGTGTGATATATAAAAAAAAAATGCAGTTTTATAAAATTGCGCCTGTAATTTAGCAGATAGTAAATAACTCCTGGCGGATTGCCCAGCCTGGTTAAAGTTGTTAAAAGAAATATTTAGTTTCACTTGCCATTTATTAGCAGTGACAAGCATATCATCAGGCATTAGACTAACTAATATAGCATATATATATATACAATACTGGGTAAGGTGGAGTTTTTTAATTCGCCAATAAAATCTACCTTGGAGAAACCAGCAGTCCCCCCGGTCTTGCGGGTCAGGAAGTCTCTTGTAGCCATGTATTTAAAAGAATCCTGCTCCCCCAAATGAAATTCAGTTTTAAGTGCACAGAATGATTTAATGCCATCATTAGTTATCAGGTCTCCCATTTTTAGTGTTCCTGCTCGATGCCATTCTGTAGGTAAGAAGCCCCAAATATTGCTGGTAAATTAGGATTATTATTAAGAGGGGAGTAATAATTCAGACTACTCAGCCCTAAAATTTTACGAATGTTAGAAAGAACTTTATAGGCGCTCATTAAGGTCTTAAATCTTACCCGTTTGTAGTAACCGAAGGAGAGCTGCCTCCAGAGGCATCCGCTGGTCTCTACCCCTAAAAGCAATTGATAGGGTGACGGAAGTCCTTCAGTTGGAATATATGAATATTCTTGAAGCAGCTCTGCGCTAGATTGCATGACAGAGGCCCAATAGTAAAATCTTAACTTAGGTAACGCCCAGCCGCCCCTTTCCCGATGGAAGGAGAGTATTTTGAAAGCTCGCCTTGGTCGAGAGTATGCCCAGATAAATTTGGAAAAAATTTGGTCAAATTTCCATAGCATTGCTTTGCCCAACTCTAAAGGGATAGCCCTAACGAAGTATACTCTCCCTACTATGGTAAGATAAAGGTTATTAATTCGTTTAAGTGCCCGTTTAGTCTCTGTGGCCAGCGGGATCAAATTTCCCTCTACTATCAGGTCGGTGTTGGCAGTTAAGGTGACCCCCAAATATTTTGCGGACTGAACCACCCGGCCATCTATCCAGTCAATTTGGTTGTTAATAATGATCTGGGTTTTACCTTGATTGAGGGCATAGCCTGAGATTTTCCCAAACTTTTTAGCCTCTTGTTCTAGAGCATTGATGGCGCTCAGAGGGTCAGGGGTCACTACCGCCAGGTCGTTGGCATAAGCCATGATTTTAGTATCTAGCCCAAATCTGCTCACTGCTCGAATAGATCGATTATTTTCTATTGCCTTTATGAGAGGATCTATATAAAGAGCGAAGAGCATAGGTGAACATAGACATCCTTGGCGGGTCCTCTGTGAAATTTTAATCTACTCCTTCAGGATCCCATTAATTGATATGTTAGCTGTGGGATTGCTATAGAGAGCTTGTATGGCTTGTATTGCCTGAGGCCCAAAGCACAATTTTCTCATGACAACCCAGAGAAATGACCAGGAGACCCGATCAAACGCTTTCTCGGCGTCGAGTAAAATTAATGAGATCGGGCCTCCTGCTGCCTGAGCTGCATCCAGCAGGGTGATGGCCCTGCGGATATGTAACATCATGCTTTTTTTAGAGATAAACCTGTGTTGCCACTGTGATACCAGGGACTCTAGATAGTCTCGATGCGAATATTTTTGCATATATCTTAGAATCACAATTAATTAAAGTTATTGGTCAGCACGATCCCATTTCGAGAGGAGATTTATCTTTTTTGGGGAATATTACTATCTTGGCATTAGCCCAAGAATCTGGTGGGGTTGCGCCGTTACAAATAGAAGCAACCAATAGAGTAAAAAGGATATTTATCTGAGGGGCGAATATTTTATAAAACTCAACCGGTATGTGATCGGCACCAGCCGCTTTCCCATCCGGAAGGCTTGCCAGGGCTTTAGCTATCTCGTCCCATCCGGGAGTTTCCTCAAGTTGGTCATGGTCTTCTGAACTAAGCGCCGCTAGAGTAATTTGGTCCAAATATTCCAAACTTTCATCCTCTCTCAATTTTAAGGGCCCTACATTGTCTTCAGAATTGAGATTTTGGTAGAACTCGGAGAATGCCTTGCGGATCTCAGTTGCATCCTTTGAAATCTCGCCGGAACTGAGTTGAATTGATAGAGTTTCACCAGCAGACACCTGTTGTCTAATTCTGAGGGCAAGTTGATGGCCGATGTTATCACCACATTCATATTTTTTTTCACTAGCAGAAGCTCACTACTTGGCGGTTTTCTCAGCGAATATGGACCCTATTTCTGCCTTACTGGCTATTACTTCTAATTGAACATTCTCAATTTCAACCCCCGATTTGACTGCCACAATTAATTTTTCCTCTGCCTTTTTCATCTTGTCTTGTGCCCTCGATAGCTGTTCTTCGGCTTTTTTGTTCTTCCTCATAGAGTACCGCTGGGTCTCCCGTCGGATCCTGCCTTCATTGCGCCCCATACGGTTCTGACTGCTGCGGACCCTATATTAATTTCCAAAAACTCTTTGATCCACCCCTGCATATGTAGTCGGTAACCTTCATTGTACAATAAGGCTTTTTCGAAACTCCAGCTCGAGGTTTCCCCCCTGAGACCCAGCCCACTAATGTTTAAGATGAGAGGATTGTCGTCCGACAAAAAACGTGGGGCGATTTCAATAGAGCAGCTTTGGAGTAGTGACGAAGAAACAAGGAAATAATCTAGTCTAGCAAGGGAGAGGTGCGGAGCTGAAAAGTAAGTATAGCCCAGATGAGTCGGTTTTAAAGTTGCCCAGACATCACTGAGCCCATGAGTTTGTATTAAGTTAAGTAGGGTCTGATAGACTTTAGGCTTCCTACCTGTATAGGGCCATTGATCAGTTGTTTTCCAGTTACTAGGTAGATTGATGTTTTGATCCCCAGAAAATACCAGTGGCAGAGGCCAGTGGGCAAGTTCACCCGAGATCCAATTAATAACCCCGGGGTCATCTGTGTTGCTCCCATATATAGAGCATAATGTAAAAACCAAGTTAGGTGGGAGATGGCATTCTGCAATGACCCACCTACCAAGAGGATCGGATTTCACCCTACTAGAGGTAAATGGATGTCTATTTTGAGCCAGAACTCCTACCCCTCTTGTCTTTGCCCCCGTGAGGTAGCTCCAGCAACCCCATACCCCAAAGAGTTCAGTAAGTGCTTCTGGGATCCCTCTACATGTGTTTCCTGGAGGGTAATTACTTCCGCTCCCAATGAGCGTAGACCGTGAGCTACCTTCTGTCTTTTCAGGGCATCATTTAACCCACAAATGTTAACAGACACAATTTTTAAGGAACATAGGTTATTCATATTATTTAGCATAATTGTTTTTCTCCTGAGTATGCATCTTGAGTCATCATACGTTTTGTATATCCCATAGCATCCTGAAATTTATTTGTGCGTTTTTTCTTTTCCTATTTTCTTTTTGTTTACTTTGTTTTTTCCCTTCTTTTCCAGTGTTTTAGTTTCACCAGACAATACCAAACTTTCCAACATCGTGACCCTTCCCACCACCAAATCATGACCCCTCTTCCCGCCCTTCCCGCCCTCCCCCATAGATAGAGCAATCAGGGAAACCCTGAATGATGGTTGTCAGTTAGGTCTCCTTGCCGCTAGGCTGCGCCTTGAATTAGCGGGTGAGATTATCAATCTTGGACTATTGTACAGTATAAGTTTGAACCCAAAGAGAGGGACCACCCAGAATCTAGGTGCCCCGCATTACATATCTTATAGGTAATGTCCCCATTGATTAAGTGTGATAAGGGACAGATATTCCGTTAGACTGGGACTACTTCCAATATATATCAGGCTGCACTTATACTAGGAGATTTCCCTCTGGCCTTTACTTGCTACCCTTTTTTGCCTTAACCTCCCCCAGATACACCCCTCCCTTGACCTCTGACACGAAGATCGACGTGGACCCATTCAGAATAACTTTTAATATGGCAGGATTAATTAAAAACACTTGGGCACCTAGCTGCTGAAATGGGGAGATTAATTGGCGCAGAAGCCATCTGCGCTCTACCGTTGTGTGGCAAAAATCGGGTTTGGCGAAGAACATCACACCGTTAGCCCCCTTTAGTGAGTTCGGACGGGCTTGATCATACACAAATTGTCTGAGGAGGAAGTTTCCAAAAAACACTAAAAAAGCTCTGGGCTTTTCAGAGGTATAGCTGCTGCCACTTCGATTCTGTTTAAGATTGAAGGGGAAGTGATGCACTCGCTGGACTTCATAGTCCCAATTCCAGGCTGCTTGTGCTGGCAAGGTTTCTCATAACAGTTTTACAATGTATCACCTTGGGTAGTCTCCCTCGACTCCTTCCGGAGTGCCCAGTAGACAGATATTATTCCTGCGCTGTCGATTTTCTTGCTCCTCCATTTTTATCCTGACATCCACCAGACATGCCTCATGAGCAGACCCCTGATTTTTTAAAGTGGTTACCTCAGTTTCTAGGCTCTCTGTGCGGCCTTCAACCATGCTGACACTGTCGCTGATGTCAGTGCATAGTTTGTTTAGCTTTCGCAAGCCCCCCTGTAGCTTTTTAGCTGCCCCCTTAGCGACTCGATTATCGGAGCAAACCTCTTCTTGAAAATCTTTACTAGAGGCCAAGATTGAGGATAAGGAGGGTTCTGTCATTGGTTCTGTTGCTGTTTTGGCATGTTCCCAGATAGCCATCTGTACAGCTTCTTCACATGGGGATAGGAGATTTGTGAGTCTGAATAGTCCCATTTGAGTTGGCTACGTCTCTTAGGAGGGTTTCTATTTTTCATCTGGCAATGTACCGTCCCTGTGTCTTTAGAGAGGTTGATACTAATGCCTTCGCTAGAGCTAGTTTAGTCTCGATCAGAAGTTAAGAGAGAGCCGTCTGAGACTGAATAGAAGTGTTCACCACTAACCTCTGGAGTCCAGGGGGCTCTAAGGCCAGGATTGGGTTCTGCTCTGAGGATGTAGTCCATGATACCTGTTGCTAGGTATTTTGACCCAGTCTCGCTTTCAGCCATCGTCTTGGAAGGATCTAAGTGTAGGGAGGTCAACAAGGCAGGTTCTGGGAAAGACATTGAGCCTGAGTCCAGTGTGGAGCTAGCAGCGTCTTCAGATGGAGGAGTAGTAGTAAGCAGGTTAGTGGGTAAGTTTACCAAAGACACTAGTCCCTCTGTGCTACTTTGATCTACCGGCTGCTCGCTAAGAGATGCCTCCTTTTGTATAAGCGTGCCGCTTTCTTGGAACCCAACCGGCTTTGATTCAGGGTTCAGGCTCTCCCGTGCATCTACGAGCGGGTGATCTGGTTCGGGCACTGCAGGGGGTGAAGGGTTTGGAGCGCCGCCCAAAAGCAGTATTAAGATTAGCAGGTAATGCCTTAGATCCAGTGAGCATTTCTACAATTGTTGGTTGAGAACCCTCCTTAGCTCCCCCGGCACCCCCGTCGCCCCAATTTTCCCCGTGGCCTGTTTAAGACAATTAACTTCCCGTTTACCTCTGAGTAAATTGTCCGGAGCAGCTGCTTCCTCAGGAGCGGTGTTGCTTGGCGTAGGCTGGGCAGCATTTAGCTTGTTGCTTTTCCCTGCTTTGGAGCCCCTGGATGACATCTGCAGCCTCAGTTGCTGCCTTCTCGTTGTAAGTAAAAATCCCGGAGTGAGCACTGAAGAAACAAAGTAGCACAATATCAGGTGGTGGAAGAAGAAATATAGCACTCTTCCTAGTGCGGTATGTCTTCCACAAACAAAGTTGATTCTCGTGCTTCCCCGGGTTTGAGAGCGGAGCTGCTGCACCCGCGTCCTGCTCCCTCTCGGATTCAGCATTGGTAACAAGAGTCCCGGAAATAACGCGAGCCCCGAAGAGACAATGAAACACAGAATCAGGTGGCAGAAGGAAGAATGTATCGCTCATCCTAGCGCGGCATATTTCCCACAATCAAAGATGATTCTCAGGCTTCCCTGGGCTGGAAAGCGAAGCGGCTGCACTCGCGTCCTGCTCCCTCTCGGATTCAACATCTTAGATCAGTCCGCATAGCCGATGGTCGAGATGCACGGCATGCACGGCTGTACAACATGGATTCACGCTGACACCATCTTGCTTGCATGTCAGTTCAGTTCAATAAGCTTTTATTCGATTTGCATAACACAACCATGTAAGCTGTACAATTTATTCTACATTTATCAAATCCCCCTCATATATAATTAACAAACACAGTATAATCAGTACTCCTCCTTCTAGATAATTACTATAAAACATGTTCTCAATAAAACATCAAAATGTGCAAAATCGCTATAAAGTGACCTATGCTAAATGTGCAAAATTGCAATATCAACTACATTTTTACAGTTCATGAAACTGTGCAAATTCGCAATAGAGGTACATCTCATTAAAATTTATAAAGTGCAAATTTACATTTTCTATCCATCTGTTACAGTACATAAATGTATGCACTTCCGCTTTAAAGTGCCATATGTTTATGTGCAAATTGCAATAGTAACACATTTTTAAAATATTCTCGACTTTCTAGCAGCTCTACATTTCAAGATAAAACTAGCCACATAAAAACAGATATCTGAACTCTCCAGTTTGCATAGTAATCTCATGGCATTTGCAGTTAAATGAATATTATATTTTAAAAAGATTGGCTTTAAGTAGTACTTCCTAAGAGATATATAAAATTTACAAAAAAGTAGAAAATGGCAGCAACTCTGACTGGAAATGTTGTCACATGGACATTTAACTTTGGAACGTTTACCCATATCCGGAAAGGCTACAAGATGGTGTACAGTACCCAACCTGAGACGGGATAATACAAATCGGTGCGAAGAATTTGTCACATCTTCCAAATACTGTTAGAATCCACTTTTAAGAACAAGTTGCTTGTAAAACACGAGTGTTTTATGGGTCTCTAGTAATTTATTCTCTCGTTCCCCCCTCCTAAAGGACAAAAAGCAATCTTTTATCTCTTTTTTTGATAATGTTATAACATGTTCGGACTCATCAAGAATGTTAAAATCAAATACAAATTTGTACCAGTGATTAATATACCTTATCCAAGGTATACGAGTACAAAAATCCAACTTTAAACAGTCCCTAATTATGGATTGTGTAAACTCGGTTTCGCTCTTGGACCAGATAGAGCGCCATAAAAGCAAAGGTCGCCGGGCAGCCAAATCAGAAATATAATCAAGACCGGTTTCCATATGAATTAATTCATTAGAGGCTGAGACAGGTGCACTCAACAATCGTTTTAAAAAACTATTTTCATCTAATTGAAGTCGGTCAGCAGGGTAATGGCCCCAAATTCCAGCCCCATAAAGGGCTGAGGAGACACATCTAGCATTATATATATTTACCATGTCCTTTACCCTCCGGTCCCCTAGTTTGGCCGCAAACCTAAATATTCCATTCGTGTTCCTAGTCATATTGTATCTGATATTTTCATGCTCCTTATTCCAATTACCACTTCCAGTAAAGGTAATACCTAAATAACTAAAGGAGGTAGCAGCTTGAATTTTAAAACCATCTAAAAAGAAAATCCTAGATGAGTTTGGCTTTTTGCCACATGTCATAGTATAAGTTTTGGTTTTATTTATTAGGAGTTTCCTGCCTTTAATAAAATCTATAAAATTGTTAATAAGTCGCTGAAGGCCTAGTGGGGTACGGGATAATAAAACTGCGTCATCAGCATATAATAATATTGGGACCACCTTTTTATCTATTATCGGTGCGTCTGCTGGAATTTGACTTAAAACCATAGCTATTTGATTGATGAATAGGGAAAATAAATGCGGGGCCAAAACACACCCCTGCCTAATGCCTCTTCTGACATCAAAAAAGGGAGTTCGTTCACCAGTTGGTCCATATCGTACACTACAGGATAGTTTCTCATATACTCGTGCCAGAAAGAATATTATTTCTTTCGGGGCCCCAGATTCGAGCAGTACAGACCACAAAAGAGAGTGGTCTACCAAGTCAAAGGCACTGCTTAAATCGGCTAAACATAAAAACAGATTACCACCCTTCACTAATGTGTATTTATTGATCAACAGATCCAGGTTCACGCATTGTTCAAGGGTGCCTAGTCCTTTCCTGAATCCATATTGGACTGGGGTTAAAATCTTGTGATCCGTTGCCCAAGTTTCCAATCTTTTTAGAAGGACCCTACTCATAACCTTTATTGAGGAGTCCAATAAAGATATTGGGCGATAATTACAGGCTTCAGAACGGGAACCCTTTTTATATATTGGAATAATTAAAGATTGTCCCCAAGATTTGGGGAAATTCCCTACTGCCGCAATATTAAAAACTCTTGTAAGAATCGGGGCCCATAGATCCATTTCACTCTTATATAAATCAATCGGAACGCCGTCCGGACCTGGAGCTTTTCCCCCTTTACTGTTGATTAGCCCTTCCTGTACTTCATCCACTCCGATTAGCATAGTCAAGAAAGGCCAAAGAGGGTCATTATTTGATGTTATAGTTAAAAGGTTCTTATCTGGATTAAAAATATTAGTAAAGTGGTTGATCCATTCAGTGCAATTTACTTGGGACGTCAAATCCGGTGAACATTTATCTCTCAAAAAAAGACAATTTATAGTTTCCCAAAAGAGTTTACTATTATTAGTGTCTGCTGCCAAATTTAAATTATCCCAAGCCTCCGCTTGTAGCTTTTTTTTATGTGTCAATATAGCTTGCTTATATGCCACTCGCAGCTCATGTATATACAATTGGTTTCGGGGAATTGTCCTCAATGCCAGTTTTAATTTTTGTAATACGTGTGTACATTTTGAATCAAACCACCTTGGTCCTGTTTTTTTCCGAATTTTTAACACTTTTAGTTAATAGAGTCTTTATGGATTTGTTAATGTTCGAAAAAGCCTCTATCAGAGTATCAGGGAGAAACCCTTCACTAAGACAGTAATCGATTTCTTTCCTGCAAATTGTAACCACCTCTTGTTGGACTTTTGGTGGGTCTACTCCAGCCCATTTAATTCTTGTGCCATTAGATCTAACAGGGAGGATATTTAAAATACAATCCTCAGTATTCACCAATTTATTACCCCAATCTAAAATTACAATGGAAATACTATTATGATCACTCACTACCTGTTCAGATATCCATAAATCAGTATAAAAGCTATTCTTTGAAATTAAGATGTGGTCGATATTACTGAAAGCATTTTGCCCCGTAAAAGTTGGAAATTAAGTAAGACCCTTACTAAATGTGCAATCTAATAAAATAAAGATCACATTTTGCCATGATCATGTTTAAAATTGTACCATATCTGCAATGAGGGAAGTGTAACATATCATCATCATTCTTGTTATTATTACTATAAACTTTCATAAAGCCACAAGAATTAGTTTGTGACGTATATTAAAATCTCCAACCCAAAGGATAATGGCAAGTTTACCAGAGAGTGCCAGTACCCTATCTATTTCCTTTTCTAATGCATCCAGCAGATCTCCCCTGTCGTGGGAGAAGATGGAATTATAATAGTTGATTAATATTAAATCCTTACCCTTTGGAAACTCAAATCTCAATACTTGGCCGTGACACCATCTTGCTTGCATGTCATTTGTGAGACTCTAACCACCCCCACCAAACCTTTTCAGTAAGCCTATTCGTTATCATCTTCACTTGCTTGGCAGTCAAACAAAGTAGACAAAGCAATGGATCTATTCTACAGAAGTTCAATTTTATGTTAAGGAGTGCTCTCCCCAGGAGCGGCACCTCCGCTAAGGCGGAGGAGCGTTGCCCCACAGCTCTTTTAGCAGGAAAAATAAAATATTTTTCTCAGGTTTGGGCTGGGTTAGGGCAGTGTGGAGCTTGAGGCACAGAGAGCGGAGTTTTTTGCACACTCCAAGTGCATGTGAATGCTTAGTCGGCCGTCTTGGCCTGGCCAAACAGCCATGCACATTTTGCATGTTCCTCACCAGGTTGCGGTGTGGTACATGCTCAGGCCCCCAGTCCCCATCTGAGCACTGATCCACGGCACTCAGACCAATCACAACACTGCTTGAAGCATTGTGATTGGCTTAGGGGAGCCAATCACAATGCTGCATTGCAGCATTGTGATTGACTATGCGGAGCCTGGGTGCTTCCTGATTCCTGGACTGCCGGAGAAGCGGAGGAGAGATGAATCCGGCAGATGAGGTAAGTGGTTTTTATTTATTTCTTATTTTGGCCCCCACCGACCATCACTTCCCATACCCCTACACCCTCATTCCCTGCCAGCCGTTACTAGGTCTCCCACACAAAAAACAATTCTAGAAACAACAAAGATTTCCACAAGTGCCCTACAACTTAACTCATTAAACCAGGAAGGCAGAAGGCAAATGTCTCTGCAGAAAAGACACAGAGAGTTGCAGTAAGGCATTGTTTAAGCAGAAAAACTACTACACTTTCATTAAGCAATGCTGTTGAACAGTGGCGGCTGGTGAAATTTGAACGTGATGAGGAGTAAAATTATTGCCTTACTGCACTGTGGCGAGCGAGTGTAGCGAGCGCGCCCAAACAACCTACGTGGGGGGTTTGGTGGGTTCTCACCCTAAGAAAATGTTGGGAAAAAAGAGTGGATAAATGGTGCATTTTCATGCAAATTTGAGAAAGCAGGAAGGTTAATAAAGCAATATGATTTAATTATTTATCATTTAAGAAATTGCCAATTTTTATGAGCTATAGAGGACAATCTTTGCATATGCTGATGTTATGACCATCAACTGAAGAACAGGGATTAATTTCAAATAAAACGTAGGGTGTGGTGCACACACTCTAAAGTCCTATTCAGAATACATAGACACGCATACTGTCTTGTAAGAATAGATCAAATACATCAAATTACACTGCAGAAAGCCTGAATTGCTCAAACGTGATGCACATCAAAGAACTGAAACATGCTCCTTTCAATTTTTTCTTCTTACTTCAGCGTAACCTCATTTACAAAATGTAGTACGTTCTTAAAAGATTGATAATAATTGGCGGATATGAATTATCTATCAACATACAGTGTAGATCTTAAGGACTCAGCGTGAGACCGACAGTCAACAGCACTAACTGGTTGCATGAGCTATTTGCAAGCCCTTGTCAAAAAATACAATGGAGGAATTCCAGTTCCATAAATAAATATGTTTGTCTGCCCAACAAAAACAAAACAGGTGAAATACAGCTGGTTAGCATCATAGTTCACAAGGGTCCCTTTTCTCAATGCATTCTTTGTTTCAGTAAAGGGTCAGATCTGCCATTAAAGCTTTTACCACCCGCTGCCTGAGCTTATGCTTTCTGCACAGAGCCTTGTAATACATCTTGTGAGTTCAAGCAAGCTGTGCATGCCGTTTCAGGTAGCTTGTCTGTGACGACCACAGAAGCGACCTGAGAGGGGCAGAAAGCTACATCGTAAAAACGTATTCGCATCACCATGCCCTTGAGAACATTGGTTAAGAAACAGCCATGGATGCAAAAAGTGCTGCGAAGTGTTCCGTCCGTGCAAACTTCCTCACGATAAAGAGTGCTGGGATAACAGACACAATGTCGGATATTGCTGTCCAAAATTAAAGTTGATCACATTAGAGACAGTGGTTTAGAAACTATGTGGAGCACACCTTTATCGTGCCCCCACCCCACACACACACACCTTAACAGGAAAGAACAGTGGATGAAAATCTTGTTCTCATGCGTCCTTTGCTTGTGCAAAAATTAAAAAATAAGACGAAATCGCCGCGGCTGCACTTTAAGCTGCTAACCGCTGGTGCCCTCTGCAGTTGCTAGTTTTAATGTGCTTAGACATGTGTAGAATCTATTAAGCGCAACCCAAAGCACATTTAAAACAATCATTGGTTTTGGATGAGAAAAGAGGGATTTCATTCTCATTTATGTGTGACTCGTGCACTAAGGTTAGATGTCCCGAGGGATAGACCGAGGTGTGGATGCCTTGCCTCTAGACACAATCCTCAAACATAGCTCAGCCCTTGATATATTTTTGAGATGTCTATTATTCTTGCGCTGGTAAAAAGGCTGTAGTCGACTATGACTTTCATTAAAATGCTTCATTTAAAGTAGACAACAATTTGTGTAACGTAACTAATGCTCATGTAAAGCGCTCTAATACCTTCGGGTCGAGTTCGCGCTACATAAATATGCACACAAAAAAAGCACAACAGTGCAACAATACTTCCTAAGATAGGGAACTGATCTGAAAACTTTCAAAGATACCCGACTGCCTACAGCTCTGCCGTAAAGCGCCTCGTGGTGTGCAGAATTGCCCGCACAGAAGTGAGACGCTCGGCAGCAATGCTTCACTATCTTGTGAGAATTCACACTCTGAAACACACTAGATTCTGGGGATATGGTCTGGGACTACCGAATTTCCCCCTCCCCCTGCACGTAAACCACATTTCTAATGAGGGACATGAGAAGGTAATTACTTTTTGGAGGCGGGGGTCGTAAAGCCCCCGGCCGTATTTATTAAAATATGAAAACAAAATTAAAATTTTGAAATAAACAATATTTACACAATTATACACAGAAACATAACACGACATTTGATTACAATTCATATGCACAGATATCAGATGGCTAACCTTAAAATATCTCTAATACATAGTTTTTCTATCCGAATCTAACATCTGGACATAATCATACATTAATTACTTTCTGCGTATCCTATTTGAGCCTACGGCAAGGTCGCTAACCGGTGTCAGATCCTTATCAATTAGCCACGCCCTCCCGTAGGAGTTGCGCATGCGCAGAGGGCCCGCTTACCGAGAGGGTACTTCCCCCCCGGTTACCCCCATACGTTCCCTGAACTCCATTCCAATTTGGGGGGTCTTGCACTCTGCGCCATTTAATGACGTCGATGCCAGTGCGGGGTGGCCAACCAGCCTAAAGAAAGCGTGACTCCCCCCTTTCCCCGCACCCATCCAGCCAACCGGATGTACCGCCCCTAGAGTTCTAGGAGAGACCCCTTGTCCCTCCTCCTGGGCGACCCCATCCGAGAATGGCGCCGCCCCCTAAGGACCTTAAATTTACTGCTCACCAGTCATGACCTTACCGCCTGACCAAGGAATAGCAATAAATACGACAATAGATGACCTGTAAACGGGAAAAAGCCTAAGGAACAAAACCGCACCGTCACATTCATTACCCAATGACCCTATTGCTACAGGGGATGGTGGGTGGGCAAACAAAAAGTTAGCAGCCTCCCAGGGGCTGCGTCCGGATGCCTGAGAGCGCGGGACCAAGAGACCGCGTCCCGCGCTCCCAAGCCTTTTATCCTAGTTCTGGGGGCAGGCCAGTTCTAACTGGCCTGTCCCCCGCCGCCCCCTTGACCCGGAAGCGCCTTAATTGCTTCCGGGCCAAGGGTTCCCCGCCACCACCCAATCCCAGCCGCGGCGCGCCCATCGCGTCATGCTGACGCAGTGAAACACGCGGGGCCGGGCAAACAGGCGAGGGGGGAAGGGGGTCGGTGCCCCGCCATATCTGCGGCAGGGCCGATACCGGCACCCGCCTTTCTCTATGGTCTGGGACTACCGAATTTCCCCCTGCGCGTAAACCACATTTCTAATGAGGGACATGAGAAGGTAATTACGTTTTGGAGGCGGGGGTCGTAAAACCCCCGGCCGTATTTATTAAAATATGAAAACAAAATTAAAATTTTGAAATAAACAATATTTACACAATTATACGCAGAAACATAACACGACATTTGATTACAATTCATATGCACAGATATCAGATGGCTAACCTTAAAATATCTCTAATACATAGTTTTTCTATCCGAATCTAACATCTGGACATAATCATACATTAATTACTTTCTGCGTATCCTATTTGAGCCTACGGCAAGGTCGCTAACCGGTGTCAGATCCTTATCAATTAGCCACGCCCTCCCGTAGGAGTTGCGCATGCGCAGAGGGCACGCTTACCGAGAAGGTACTTCCCCCCCCCGGTTACCCCCATACGTTCCCTGAACTCCATTCCAATTTGGGGGGTCTTGCACTCTGCGCCATTTAATGACGTCGATGCCAGTGCGGGGTGGCCAACCAGCCTAAAGAAAGCGTGACTCCCCCCTTTCCCCGCACCCATCCAGCCAACCGGATGTACCGCCCCTGGAGTTCTAGGAGAGACCCCTTGTCCCTCCTCCTGGGCGACCCCATCCGAGAATGGCGCCGCCCCCTAAGGACCTTAAATTTACTGCTCACCAGTCATGACCTTACCGCCACAGGCCAGCATAGTTGCCCGACTATCTGGCCCCCCCCATCCTGACACTCAGAAAGGTCATGCCCCTGCCTTAAATTCCCTGACCAAGCCTATGAAAATATATTCACACTATTTCATTACCTAACCTACCTGAGTGGACCCCGACTTTATGAAGCACAGTTCTCCTAGTCGAGTGGACCCCGACTTTTATGAAACACAATTCTCCCTGACACCCCATGTGGCCAAACTATGCTGCCGCCCTGGCACTCCTTTTCTAACCAGCCAACCTTGGAGATTATGTCCTCCATCAAGACCCTTCTGCCTAATGTTATCAAGTCTTTCCCCACTAACTATAATAACTATTGTGGCGAAGGACTGTGTCTCTTCAGACGATCAGTCATAAAAACCCCCTAAACAGACTGAGGCCAAGGCCCCCTTTCTCATGGAAAGATACTTGGAACCCACCCTGCTCTCAGCTCTCTGTCTGTATAGTCTGCAGGTGAAAAACGCTAGCTAGCCTCCTCTCTACTGGAATCTCTGCTAACCATGCCGAGGTGTACCTCGGGCATAGACGTGTCATTTTTCCCCTCCCATGTGCAGTATTGCTACTGTTCTACCCAGGCGTAGGGTCAACAACCCCCTTCCTAGTGTACTATAACACCATGCCAGGGCTGACTGAATCAGACAAAAATTGACATACCGTCTTGGAGCCACTAAATGGTCTTGATTGATCGCATCGCGATGTATCACGTTGCAACCCACACCCTTAGCGTTATTAGCACCACGCTCTAAACCATCTGAGTTAACCGGCCACTCACATACCCCGATACTCATTGCCGATGTAATTATACAATTGTAATACTAACCCAGTAGTGTCCCACAGGCTCCCAAAAACTCCCATAAGCATACCATGGGCCTCATGAACCACTGAAAACCGAACCAATATGCTCTACGATAGGTTCTGTGTTGGCTGCTATCCCTACTATGGAGCATCTCAACACGCACAGTGACCAATTTAAAGACAAGGGGTGTTGAGGAATAGTTTTGTACCCGGTCACTCCCCATTTGCAGGATAATAATGCTAAGTTGCTGGCTTCCTCATAGGGACTTAACATGCCGTTTTGGAGCCCCTACCCGCCTTGACTCATGAGCCTCGCGGTGCGCCGGCTAATCACGTCGCCCCAGACAATACCACTCATTGCCGGTGAAACTATATCATTGGACGGCTACCCAAGGAGTGCCCCACAGGCCCCACGCTTCACCCTTGGGCACATCATGTAAACCGTGAACTATCTGCACCCGAGCACTATGTTCTGGGATAGGCTCTGTGCCAGCCTATCCCCCTACATGGAGCATCCCAACACTGCTCAATGCCCGCATTGAAGGCGCCTGCGTGCACATGCGCCGTACTGGCAGCTAACCGTTCCATGACACGGGAATTAATGTGTCGCATCCGCCCCTAATACCTGTGTTTTATACAATCGGTCAAGGTATACACCTACAAGGCAGTGCACTGCTACCATAACACAAATGGCAACAACAAATGGGTGACAACCATACCCTTCAACTATAATGCATGAGCAGCTCTCAAGTTATACACATGCCAGGCAGACGTACTGCCGACTTACCACAAATCGCACCAACTAATGGGTGACAACTATACATTTCAACCATGAAGCATATGGAGCCCTGTCCCAGGCTAGCACCGCTTGAGCCACTGGGTTGATCACCCATCCCACTTGGTGCCGTCGCTTGCCACTCACGTTCCGGATCCACCAGTCGCCTTGATTGTCCACCTCTCGCAGTCATAGCGGTGTGTAGCACTTCCAAGCATCAGGCGTGGATCCAGGTATACATAAATGAAAATCAAAGATCAATGATTAGTGCCTTATTCTGTCAGATGCCCAAAAACGATTCTCAAGTCAACGCTACTTCGTGAGACTGTACTCTCCCCCCTTTTACCCACACCCCAGGCTTTTAAAGTGTATCAGTACTATTTTTTAGCCCGCCGAACCCATCATTTGTATGCCAAGGGAAGCGTTGATACTGCCGATACTACACCCGTCTCTAGGTGTGACACTACCAGGTCCCATAATCTGCCGGCCGCCGGATGCATTGATACTGCGTGGGTCTGACAACATAGGCCCCCAAATACCCCAAATGTGAACAAGCCCCGGGTAGTGGGTCCAGCGCGACACAACCCAAGAATAACCTACTTATTTTACAGTCCCAATGCAAGACAGTAATGTGCGACCCCTCACATACATCTCATTGTGTAAGTGCACGGGCAATGGTGCATATGTACAACATGACAAACCCCAGGCATATAATGCCGCAGTGTACACGCACTAGGGGAGCGACGATACCGTGTGATGCCATACTACATTCAAATAACAAGATCACAGGCACATAAATGCAGAGATTCCGTGTGATACAATACATCATTGTGCCTACATGTATGCGCATCAATGGGTGTATAGACACTGTGAGCAGACATCGGAATCCAGTGCCTACGTGTATAAGCGGACCGGCGCAGAGTTGGCGTGTGACTTAACGCCCTCCTGCAGCTTACTTCCCCTGCATATGGCGCCTAGGGCTTCTTGACCCAGACCCCTACTTCTTATGTACCCCCACACCGCACACACGGATGCCCTTGACAGTGTGACAAAAAGGCCTGGGATGTCCTGTTTTTGACGTCATAAGTGTTGAGAGTTTACTTAAGTGCCTCTCACCTGAGGCCAGTGCCTATTGGGCCAGACCTCATAATCATGTAAAGACATCGCTTAACATGCTAAGCCCAACTCACGAACTAAGTAATGTCGCCCAATGTGCAACCCTGTAGCCTACCGTAAAGGTACCCTTCATGTAAAGAAATGAAGTTTTGGACCAACCTGGCACTTTACCAACTGTATGAGCAGACCCTACAGTGATAGGTCTGACATACATTGTTAAAAAGGGGGTTTACCCCGGCGGGTGGCAATGCTGGCGGTACAGGCCCACCAGCAGTACTTAGCTTACACGCCATGGCACACACCCCTCGCAACCCCGAAAGATTGTTCAGTAAACCAGTACATTCACCATATGACGCTTTCATAGGCCATGTTGTCCCGCTTTGCATGAAAGTTCTTGCTGAAACCCCCGAAGCCAAACACTGACTCCTAATCTACTCTTCAAATCCCTGCCTAATTCATTCCTCCATGTCGATTGCCAATCCCCAACACAGCTTCCTACAAATGTTACCTAATGAATTTGTAATACAGGCCAAGGCATTGCTTTCAGCCATCTAATGAGTCTCCAAACAGTTTGGAATTGGCCCAAATGTAATTGCTGCCTCTAAGGCACTTAGTACTAACTTGCATATACCACCCGTATGTGTTCCCAAATGATCCGAAGCCTGTTAATGTTGAAAACTAAAAAACGGCGGTCAACATCAGCCGCCTTATTCAACTGTATTCACCTGCAGGTGAGACCTACACTACCCGAGAACCTTTGCCATGGGCATCAATCGCAATTGTTACTCAGACTCGCAAATTAAGGGCTCTTAATAGAAGACCAAATGCATCACCTGTGGATGATTGGAAGCAGACTCCCTTGAGACTGTCCCGCCAGTCTCATCACATAAGGAACATTGAAATCGTACATTCAAACTTAAAAGAGGCGCTTAGCATAACACCAGGTGCACTACATCAGGGACACTAGAATCCGACCTAAAATTGGGAGTGCCCTGCCTAGCACTGGTCGCTTCACATGAGGTAACATTGGAATCACCCAAAAGGAGAGTGCCTACCATGAGCAATACTTGAGGAGTTTCGTACTCCCTTTCAATTGAGACCGCCTAGCTTAGCACCCGTTGCATAACATAGCACAACATAGTACACGTTGCCGTAGTAGACAAAACCTACAAAACCGGACTGTCTTTCTCGAGAGCGTATAACTGCACCCTAAGACTTACACGCGGATCATTGAAGTACCTCTATTTTAAACCATTCAGGCAATGCCTCTAGATAAGAGGCGGATTTGTTAGCATGTCAGCACTTCATCATACAACTAACAGATTTGTGTTCCGCAAGGGAACATAAGACGTGACTGTTCGTTAGCCTGTGAGAACTTGTGTAAGGCATGGAAGGATATGGTTCGATCTCAATGTTAAAGACGCGAAATCGCCACAAAGGTATCGGGGCGCTTTACATGAGCACCCAGTGAATTACGCAAGAACACGCCCATGTACTTTTTAGTGTACGTGGGGAGATTTTGTCCATACTCACAGGATGTGTACGCCACCCCGAGGCTCAATCCCTGTTGTCCAACCCCAAACTCGGCAGCTCTAGCCATCAAACCAGATCTTCTCCCCCTTTTCTAAATGCAAAAAAAATATACAGGCTGCTTCCCACACAGTGCATGATCTGTTGAATTTCAGCAGCAAGTCAGGCTAAAGTTGGACCCCGCCGCTGCATGCTTTGTTATTTTTCAGAGTGCAGCCTATTTCTGTTCCCACCTTGCCATGTGGTTAAAATTACAGCCCACACACGACTAGCTGAGCTAAACTAAACTCAAGTTAGACACCTACCAACCTACACAATATTAGAATTGCTCCGTCCCTTAAAGACCCGCAATGCTAAAACCTTCGGCACCTTGTCTATATGTGATATTCTCCACAGTGACCCGCTCCTGCCTCATTACCCCAACACCAAGATGGAAGGCAAACACGAAAGCACGTTTTTAACCCGTGATCCCATACATGTCCTTGATGCCAGGATGCCTGGCCTCCCACCAGACTCAGACTCGAACCTGTCTCCCCCAGAGTGCGAGTTGGTCGCCATAGCCGTTACGCTAAACCCTCCATGTTTCTTAAAATAAATATATAGCCTTATATTGCTGCCCCAGAATATGCGACGAGAACTTTCTGAACAGAATCAATGGTTTTTATATATCGCGAACTCGACCCGAAGGTATTGAAGCGCTTACACGAACATCGTATTTACATTATGCATTTAGGCACGGGGAGATTAAGTGATTTGCCTCGAGGCTCTAACTCAGATTTCCAGCACCAAAGTCGGTAGTTTAAGCCGACGGACCACCTCCCCGCCCGAATTGCACCGGTAACAATCTGCACCGGTAAGAGTCTCGGACCTTCACTATTAGGCCACAGTGACTCCGCATTGCTAGAGCCCTTGCACCCGTGTGCAGCTTGTTATTCTTTTCAGGGCCCCCCCCAAGCCAGATTACGCTGCATGCTCACCATAAATAATGCGGGCGGAGGCAGCCGCTCACATCGCAGCTGACCGACACCAGCTGTTCCTCTCGCGCTCAAACGCCCTCTCCGCCGACGAGCCCGACACCGGCGCTGGTCATCCCGCGGATCTCGCGAAGGCAACCTCCATGGTCCTCCAGCGATGCAGCACATCTTCCATGTCCCGCTCTCCGCTCGAGTCTTCCACGACGCACTGCATCCCCGAATTCTGCTGTAAACACGAAGACCTGCAGTAGTAATAAACAAACAAAAGTTAGCAGCCTCCCAGGGGCTGCGTCCGGATGCCTGAGAGCGCGGGACCAAGAGACCGTGTCCCGCGCTCCCAAGCCTTTTATCCTAGTTCTGGGGGCAGGCCAGTGAGGAAATATGAATTTTGTGATCAGTTATGTCCCCTATCGTAGACCCCAACGGCTCCATGTGCATGCTACAAGTACATGTATGTTCCCTCCAGTTCCAGCTTTGAAGACGCAAATATATGTGCGTCCACCGTCAACATGTCCTCTTTCAGATCCACCATGAATGGGTCAGATATTCCATTCCTAAGTATGAAAGGCCACCGACTTTATGTGGTTCACATTCCACATTTTACAGATTCAGGCGAGTAGGCCCTGAATTCTGTCATCAAGCCTCTCCTGCTTTCTGCCTCTGGAAGCTCCAGCCCGAGCCTGCATCTGTATCCATGAACTTTGTCCTACTCCCTGCGCGGCTAACGGTGCCTGATCCAGCCTGTTGCCTGCCAAAAACTGTATTTCACCTTCAAGATTATCTGCTTCGCTCCTCATCCGATGCATTCCTGTCTAGTAGTTTAGGTAAACATTCCTCCAGCTACCGAGCAAAGGGCCAGGCCTCGCTGTCCTCATGCAAGTAATTCATAGCCCCGTTACCATGGAAGATTCCTGCCCCCTCGCATCTCATACAGACACTTAGACGCTTGTACACGCACTCACAGTCAGTATAGAATAGATTCTATCCTAGAGGCCTTTCCTTTTGGATAACACAGTTCTTTAAACATAGGATATTAGATATGATTTGGGATTAGGTTGACATAACCCTCAGACTTCTGTCTCCACATGTAGAGCTAAATGTCAAGTCCCCTTCACCCTCTAGTTGCACGTCAATCACACGTCATGCGGCTGCGTGCGCATCTCTGCCAAATATTTCTGCTGACATTGCAAGATTCTCTTATGGATCCACCCACTTGTGACATCATGTATAATGACGTTTTCTAAGTTACGCCTGTATGTTCGCCCTTATGGTTACGTATGCATATTTTATCTCTCTTATCAACTGTTACGCCTCCTGCATCTGTTACACTATAATGCATTTTCCTATAAAACTGATTACCTGTCAATAATGTATCGCCTTCCTTCCTGAACCCTCATGGTGATGGAGTGTGAAGCCTGCAATTCGAATTGTATTTCCTTTGTAGAGGAATAAAGCCTTTTACAAACCTCTAATACCACGGATTCTGCCTCTTATATTTACTGAGTTATTCTTACTAGACTTTACTGCATAAAAAATAGCACCGGTAATGAAATATTTACCACAGAAATTGGCGCCCGAACAGGGACACTTTCTCATCTCACGCGCCGGAGGTGCGTTGCAGGCCCGGTCTCCTGCCACAGCTGAACGGACAAAAACGTGTACCTGCAGGATTTCCTGCATCTCCCTCCGGCCAAGCGAGGGTGACTGAGGCTGCGATCAACACCCAGACGAGGCGGTGAGAAGTGCGAAGTATCCCGACCAGAGCCTAGCTGAGAGAGCAAGATCCGAGGTATACAGAGGCCCACCAGGTTCCGAAGTTCCGAGTCCAGTCGAGTCGAGTCCAGGCCGGTCCAGTTTCAGTTCCGTTCCGAGGCCTTCCGTTCCGAGCTACCCGGTGAGTACCATTGTCGGGGAGGCATTTAAACGTGCACATAATCTGTGCCGGTCAAGACGGGTTTGGGTACACAAATCCGGTCTGCACTGTTTTAGCAGTGTATCTGTACTGTTTAGCAGTATATCTAGTATGTCTTGCATATAAATAAGTATTCTCTAGTGTTAGTATTATGTCAGTAACTAGTTTCCTATTAGTTATCATCGTTCGTTAACTGTTAAATGTTAAATGTTTTAATACGTTCTACATATTGTGGTATGAATGACTGTTCATTATTGTGTTTACTGTATTAAGTATGTTTCAAATTAAGTAACCAGATCTAAAAATGCCGCTCTTTTCGAAATTAAGACAGATCAAAACTAGAAAAGGAGTACTCGAAGAAGCTGTTCCCATCCCACCTAGGGACACTCCAGGATACTTTATGTATCATAAACATGGCCTAGATGCCGTATTATTTCTTGATTTATGGGTGGACTACACCAAAGATTTACCAGAGAGTCAAAGATGGCCCGCAGCGGGGACCTGGGATGCAGATTGCATCATGAGAGTAGAAGAAGAATTATGGAAAAAGAAAGCCAGACAGTCACAGAAAGATGCCATTGAATTATGGCGTAAAGAATCATATAGACGTACAGAAAAAGCGCTCAGACAGGAAGAGAAAGGTAGGGAGAATTCAAATAAAACCCGAGAAAATTTATTAATAGAGGAAGGTACCCGAGTAAAAACAGAACAAGTAGATAGACAAAGAAACACTCTTATGAATGGTATGTATCCTCTTCTGGCCGAAGGGTTACCTAAGGCTACCCCGGAAATACCAAAAGACTTGACTCCTCCATTGCTCCCGATAAAAGCACATCCCAAAACACATCCCAAAACAGCAAAGGACGTTTTCCTTTCCTCCTATTTAGATGACGTAGCTCCCGAGTATGCTAATACCATACCACACACACCGCTTGCCGATGGTGCACAACACCAAGAGCATCCGTCTGTATCCCCGCAATCACAAACTCCTACACCAGTTCCCACAGGTCCATCCGTTTCTACTGTTTTTCCCGCATCTACAATTTCTATCTTACGTCCAACGAATCCTTTCGTGCCCAGCACCTCAGACGGTGCTACAGGAGGTACGACAGACATGTTTGCCACACCGCCGCGAAATAAACAGACTCTTAGAGATTTAGCACTCCAGCGTACACCTCAACTAGCGACATCCGACATGTTTAAAGAACAGCTTGTGGATTGTAGATACGACCCAGTACCAGGTAAACAGGACAGATTGCTCATATCATCACTACGTATACGACGAGCTACATTGTATTTAATGACGATACCAGGGATGGTTGAACACCTAGACGATATATATCGCTTTGTCCAAACAGGGCGAGGTCCAGAAAGTATTAACGAAGCTATGGAATACCAGAAAGTGGATGTCCAAAGACAACTATTACGTTTTTTCATAAACTGCGTGATCAGGAACCAAGACAGGCCTGGGGCAGATCATGATACCATGCAAAAACTTGTCAAATGGGGTCAGAATATATCAGACGAGAAACATGATAAACAGTCATGCATAGTAGTTATGTGCCGAAAGATCCGCAAGGAAATAGAACGAATACATAAAGAAAGACAAGAGGCAGACAGAATTGAATCAGAGGAAGAGGAGGAGCAAGAATCAGAACAATTAGAAACGATAGCGTACGTAGGTAGAGGAAGACCCCATAATATTACTAGAGGCTTCAATGATCCGATATGTTCGATACGTCCAGAATGTAATAGACATTTTCAAACCCCTAAGTTAAATACAAGGTCCCCTGAACACCTATTCCAAGCCGCTGATAAATTACTCCGAGATCAAAGGGGGTACCATATGCTCGATTCCATGGATGAACAAGAATTAGCCAGGTCAGCAGTACAATGGGCTGACAGTCCTAGTAAATACAGTGATGATGCACTAGCACACACGTTTCTGAATCTTGCCCCAGACGAACAGCGTTTAGCTAGTATATACATGATTCAACACCTCCTTATATTATATAAAAGCCAACACTCCGATCCAGGACCCTTACCTGACATATTGACAGAACTGCTCACGAATACATGGAGAGGTTCAGGTACTGATTTGATTAAAGAAATTCTAGAATTTCGAAACCAGTATATAACTTTCGTATGCCCAGAACACGTTCCAGTTCCCATTATGGGAAGAAAAATGTATCACATAGATAGACTGAATCCGTTACGCGAAGTACACCCAATCAGAGGTGAAGGTAATAACTTTACACGCGTGTTTGTGTACACGCCTATAACTAAACTCGAATTATTAGAGATGAAGAAAGTAGTACCCAGCCATGACAAGGATCCAGCAGGTTTCCACCGTGAGATAAAAGACATGCTACTCATGGGAGAGTATACCTACCCCGACATTATGAAAATATTAAAAGTGCTAATGCCTGCCGGTGTTTACGAGAAACTCAAAGAAAAGGAATGGGAGGTGGGAGACCAAAAGATAGATTGGACAGCATTAGAAAACGAAGAAAAGGCCCGAGCTGCAGGAGCAGTGCTTGGGGAAAAGACTACAGCACTACCAGGATTACTAGTACAGGTACTGCCACGTTTATTAACTACGAAAAAGGAGGACTGGGGTGCAATCTCAGCCTGTAAACAAAAGCAAGATGAAGACACTAGTGATTTCTATTCCCGATTTGAAAAATGTTTTGGTATAAATAGTGGCATAAAAGCAAGTAGTGAGTCATATCCACATCTGTTTGTGACAAAATTAGTTGAAAATTCTCTGCCGCAAGTTAAGAATAGAGTATTGAAATTTGAGAGTACCTGGCAGGGTAACACCCCATCACAGATGTTACAGATGTTACAATATCACCACAATAGAATTAGGGAAGAACAAGAACATGAACAAAGACGTATGAAAGATACAAAAATGAAAATGCTTGTTGCTCAGTCAGTTCCAGCTGATGGTCATCAAAAGGGTGATTCCGCAGGTCCAACGAAAGGGACATGCAACTATTGTAAACAACAAGGTCATTATATACACGATTGTCCAGTCCTGAAACATAATATTGCCACAGGTAGAACCCAAGAAAGACCACGTCCACCTAGACAAGATCAGAATCAACAACAAATTCCTGCACAACATAGGTCAGCCCCGCAACAATTAGCTCCGCAACAGGCAGCTCCACAACAGAACGTAGTACCACCACAAGCGCAGCCTATTGCTGCCACTCAAGCAACAACGCAACAGATGTACCAGTATGCACAAGCAGATTATCCCGATTATCAGCGATACACATGAAACAGCCTAGAGAGGGAAGTTGGCTTACCCCTTATTGAGGTTCCTGTAGATCAAGAGGGACCTTATGTACATAGTGAACTATTAGGGGAAGACAGAAAGTTTTTACTTGATACAGGGGCAAGCAGAACAACTATACGACGCAGTGAAGTTCCAGGGGCACCCCTCTCAGGCTCACAGAATATTTCCCTTGGATTCTCAGGAAAGCCTATCATTAATGAAGTAACACAGCCTCTTCCACTTACGGTTGGTCCATTAACACGTACTACAGATTTATTGCTTACTAAATCCTGTCCAGAAAACTTGTTAGGTATAAAAACATTGAAAGCTCTAGGAGCTATAATATGTTGTTCTCCGGAAGGAGTACGATTATTTTTACGTGATTTTAAAGGTCACTACGTGTCCAGAGACATGGATCACCGACTGCAGAATTTACCTACACATTTATGGGCACAAGGCCCCACTGATGTTGGTTGCATGAACATTACACCATATCGAGTCACACTAAAAACAGGAGTAGTACTACCACGAATGCGACAATATAGGTTACCACCAGATGCTGTTGCGGCTTTGCTGCAAATCATTGACGAACTCATTGCACAAGGAGTGGTTGTAGAAACCGACTCCAATATAAGCAATTCCCCGATAATTCCGATTCTTAAAAGAACGGATCCAAAAGCACCACCAGTATATCGATTAGTTATTGATCTGCGCGAATTAAATAAATGTATTGTACCACAATACCCTGTGGTCCCAGATATCTCTTCATTACTAACTGCTATTGACTCAGAAGCAACGTTCTTCACTGTAATTGATCTCAAGAATGCTTTCTTTAGCGTCCCAATAGATCCGGAAAGTCAATATCTGTTCGGATTCAGTTTAAATGGATGAAGTTTTAAATTCACACGCGCACCTCAAGGATTTACAGAAAGTCCCAGCATCTATAGCCAAGCACTGAAACGAGAACTTGACAGTATCCATATGCCAGTTAACACTGCCTTGCTTCAATATGTCGATGATCTGCTGATCACCGCCCGAAGCGAACCTGAATGTGAAACAGCATCACTGACGGTTTTAAAATTTTTGGCTGACAAGGGGCACAAGGTGTCCCCTTCTAAGCTGCAATTCTGTGTCCAGCGAGTTGTTTACCTTGGGCACTCGCTGTCCAAGGAGGGAAGACAGCTTACACCCGACCGTATCCAGTTAATCGCTAACATGCCACCACCCAAGACACAAAAGGAGGTACGGGCTTTTATAGGCCTCACCTCGTACTGTAGGCAGTGGATCCCTCAATATGCATTTCTCGCAAAACCACTCATCCAGTTGACAACACAGGAGGCAGCCACATCGACTGTCCTCCCTTGGACTCAAGAACACACACATGCCTTTGAAAGCTTAAAGAAAGCTTTATGCCAAGCACCTGTTTTAGCAACACCATGTTACAATAAACAATTTACACTCTTTGTTACAGAACGCGAAGGTACTGCCTTGTCAGTACTCACTCAGGAACAAGCAGGATCACACAAACCATGTGCTTATTTCTCTAGTACATTAGATCCAGTAGCTCAGGCTCTTCCTGCGTGCCTGAAATCAGTGGCAGCAACAGCTTTAGCAATCAGACAAAGCGATGCCATAGTGTTAGGACATCAATTGACAGTACAAGTACCACATGCAGTAGAGGTTCTTTTGAACCGCACACAAACACAACACTTGACTATAGCGAGACTCACCGGTTACGAATTGACATTGTTTCAACCACACATAGAAATCAGACGTTGTAATACGTTAAATCCTGCCACACTGTTACCAGTAGGCGGAACAGATCCATTGGCACATGATTGTGTCGAAGTCATTACTATCACGACGAAACCAAGACAAGACTTGACAGACATCCCTTTATCAGACCCAGACCTGACATTATATGTAGATGGTTCATGTATGAGAACAAGTACAGGAGAGTTAGTGGCCGCTTACGCAGTCACAACAGACACTGAAGTCATTGAAACAAATTGTATTAACACTTTGTCAGCTCAAGCAGCAGAGCTCATCGCTCTGACACAAGCCTGTATTCAAGCCAAAGATAAGAAAGTCAACATATACACAGATTCACGTTATGCATTCGGAGTCGTCCATGACTTCGGCGTGCTGTGGCGAGAGAGAGGTTATCTAACTTCTCACGGTGCCCACATCCAACACGGACCCCTCATTCAAGCCCTATTAGATGCGATTCATTTACCTACTGCAATATCGATTATGAAATGCAAAGCTCATACAAAAGTTACCGATATCATTTCTCAGGGTAATGACTTAGCTGATAGAACAGCTAAACAGACTGCTCAGAACCAGACTCATACAACTGACGCGACAAAGACAATAGTTCTGACACCAACACATTGCATGACAGTTAAGGATCCCGCCCTTGATGTAATTGACATACAGACACATGCTACACCAGAAGAAATAAAGAAATGGACTGAATTAGGAGGGATCCAAACGGATCAAGGATGGATGACGAAGGAAAAATCTATATGGTTTCTTCCCGATTCCATGGTTCAAGTCATCATTAACACAATACATAGTCCAGCGCACCTAGGAGAAAAAGCTATGCTAGACAGCATTCAACACATTTGGTTCAACAAACATCTACGAGCCGCAGCTAAACAAAAAGTTCGTACCTGTATGATATGTTGTCAGTTTAATCCAGGTAAAAGCATTCCCGTAGAGCAGGGTGGATTTCAACCTCCCGATCATGCTTTTGAAGTCCTCCAGATGGATTATATCCAGATGGAACGATGTCGAGGATTCAAATATGTTCTCGTAGTTGTCTGTGCTCTTTCCCGTTGGACAGAAGCCTACCCGGTTTCAGATTACACTGCCCCGACTACTGCCAAACAGTTAGTTCGAGAATTCTTCCCACGGTATGGTTTGCCACGTGTTGTCTACTCAGATAACGGCCAGCCATTCTCATCGGAACTAATGAAACACGTTTCACTCTTATTAGGCTACCAATGGAAATTCCACTGTGTCCGACATCCTGAGGCAGCAGGTCTCGTGGAACGTCATAATCAAACTCTGAAAATTAGATTGTCCAAAATATGCAGAGAAAAAGGTGTCGATTGGATAGTAGCCTTACCAGTTGCACTCTTTTACATGAGAATGGTAGCACATTCTCGAACAGGGCTATCCCCGTACGAGGTGATCTTCGGTAGACCACCAAATATGTGGGGGACGCCTATACCTCGCAAAATCACTGATGTTGACTGTAATATGCTGACAGATTACCTGGCTTCCTTGATGTCTGCACTACAATCTTGTCGTTCACAGGTAGCTGCAGCTTTTCCCGATAACACTGAGGTAAAGCCCCATGACGTGGTTCCAGGTGATATGGTCCTAGTGCGGAATTTCGACCGGAAGACCCAACTGGAGCCTAGGTGGAGATCGCCTAAACTTGTCCTACTGGCAACAAGGACAGCCGTGAAGATCGAGGGACGTAAAGGGTGGTTGCACTCGAGTCATATCAAGAAATTTTATGGACTACCGTCCAGTGTGGACACTAAGCCCTGCATTTCCTCACAGACTGATTCAAAGCTCCCCTTGGTTGAACCCATGAAAACTGAACTCTATAAACTAAAATTAAGGTCTAGTAAGTCAGACAATTTGATTGTTTAAGTCCTCTCCAAGGTGAATCGGTTGAATTTGTCTCTGACATGTATCCTCTAGACCGGAATAGAGAAAGAAATCAACAGATGCAGTTTAAAAAGCATGCGTATTGTAAATCACTTCGTAGTCACTGCACAGTAACATTATTAATTTTGTTTTCTCTAAGTCTTCTGATCATCATTTTTAGTATATTGCTGCATATGTATTACCCTATTTCTAAACGTGCTTACAATGTTACTGCTGAACATTCTTTTAGCGAATTACCTCCGCATGAGTTGTCCTATAGATTTGCGCTGCGCAACAACACATTCATTAGTATGTTACATCATTCCCACCAGACCAGCAATGCCACAAATTGTTGGATATGTGGCCGACTCCCTCCCTATCAGAACTATAAGGGAGTTTTGCCCATCTTTCCATATCCGTTCACACACAATGGCTCCTGTGGAGCATGGTTTAGTTTGATTAATTCCCTAGATTCACATTCCGCAGTTTATCAAGACAACTGGGTATGGGGAAACCTGAACCTAGTTTTGCTTAAAGTCTGCTACCCTAACAAGGAGGGACTTCCTAGAAGAACAGGAACTGATCTAGAAAATGAAGTATATGGATTAGGTAATTTTACACTTAACCTCATGATCCTGAACGTTGAATCTGAAGCTACACCAATCTTGCCCGCCATGTCAGTATTCCCAGTAAAAGGGGAATTATGTGTAAGAAAGAATGGTTCCATACACATGGGCCATAGTAAATGCACCACTGTAATAAAATTCAGTGATCAAGGCAAGTCTACATTTAGAGCTTCCCGTCATTCCTACTTCATATGTGGCCAGACCGCATACATACGTCTACCTCTAGATTGGGATGGTACCTGTTACATAGCATTTCTTTTGCCACCTGTTTTCCTAGCTCCTCCTGATTATCACAGAAATACCCATTTAGTACACAATAGACAGCAGAGAGATCTCCCGATTGTCGATTACACTGAAACGGCATGGGAACAATACACAGATTTCAATAAAGGTTTCTTTCCCTATATAGGAACAGTCACTAATAGTAAACTGATACGTAGATTAACTAGAACCCTTGAAGCAGTAGTAAACGAGACTACGTCCGCCTTAGGCAATTTAACAGAAGAGCAGTCTGCTATGCGGATTGTTGTGCTTCAAAATCGTCTTGTCCTTGACGTCATCCTAGCCGATAGGGGCGGAGCCTGTAGGGTCATCGGATCAAGTTGCTGCATTTTCATACCAGAAAATTCGCCGTCGGTATATAAAGCCATTACCCGCCTTCATAAGATTATAAGCCAGATACACCAGAGTCCAGGCACCTGGACGTGGTCCGGTTGGTTCTGGGGCGTGTTGTCAGCCTGGGGATGGAGGATCCTATCCTTCCTAGGTATTGGCTTTCTCATACTATTCAGTTGCTGCTTATGTCTACAATGTGGGCCAGCGATTTGTGGCCTGTGTGCCACATCGTGTATCCCACCTCCAAGTTTTCGTTCAAAATCCCGGAAGAAGAAAGAAGAACAAATGATGCTATATGAACAGATCGATGGATTAATGAAGATCGATATCACCTGAGGGTCCGTAGGGGACAAGGAGGGAATGAGGAAATATGAATTTTGTGATCAGTTATGTCCCCTATCGTAGACCCCAACGGCTCCATGTGCATGCTACAAGTACATGTATGTTCCCTCCAGTTCCAGCTTTGAAGACGCAAATATATGTGCGTCCACCGTCAACATGTCCTCTTTCAGATCCACCATGAATGGGTCAGATATTCCATTCCTAAGTATGAAAGGCCACCGACTTTATGTGGTTCACTTTCCACATTTTACAGATTCAGGCGAGTAGGCCCTGAATTCTGTCATCAAGCCTCTCCTGCTTTCTGCCTCTGGAAGCTCCAGCCCGAGCCTGCATCTGTATCCATGAACTTTGTCCTACTCCCTGCACGGCTAACGGTGCCTGATCCAGCCTGTTGCCTGCCAAAAACTGTATTTCACCTTCAAGATTATCTGCTTCGCTCCTCATCCGATGCATTCCTGTCTAGTAGTTTAGGTAAACATTCCTCCAGCTACCGAGCAAAGGGCCAGGCCTCGCTGTCCTCATGCAAGTAATTCATAGCCCCGTTACCATGGAAGATTCCTGCCCCCTCGCATCTCATACAGACACTTAGACGCTTGTACACGCACTCACAGTCAGTATAGAATAGATTCTATCCTAGAGGCCTTTCCTTTTGGATAACACAGTTCTTTAAACATAGGATATTAGATATGATTTGGGATTAGGTTGACATAACCCTCAGACTTCTGTCTCCACATGTAGAGCTAAATGTCAAGTCCCCTTCACCCTCTAGTTGCACGTCAATCACACGTCATGCGGCTGCGTGCGCATCTCTGCCAAATATTTCTGCTGACATTGCAAGATTCTCTTATGGATCCACCCACTTGTGACATCATGTATAATGACGTTTTCTAAGTTACGCCTGTATGTTCGCCCTTTTGGTTACGTATGCATATTTTATCTCTCTTATCAACTGTTACGCCTCCTGCATCTGTTACACTATAATGCATTTTCCTATAAAACTGATTACCTGTCAATAATGTATCGCCTTCCTTCCTGAACCCTCATGGTGATGGAGTGTGAAGCCTGCAATTCGAATTGTATTTCCTTTGTAGAGGAATAAAGCCTTTTACAAACCTCTAATACCACGGATTCTGCCTCTTATATTTACTGAGTTATTCTTACTAGACTTTACTGCATAAAAAATAGTACCGGTAATGAAATATTTACCACACCAGTTCTAACTGGCCTGTCCCCCGCCGCCCCCTTGACCCAGAAGCGCCTTAATTGCTTCCGGGCCAAGGGTTCCCCGCCGCCACCCAATCCCAGCCGCGGCGCGCCCACCGCGTCATGCTGACGCGGTGAAACGGGCCGGGCAAACAGGCGAGGGGGGAAGGGGGTCGGTGCCCCGCCATTTCTGCGGCGGGGCCGATACCGGCACCCGCATTTCTCGACTCTCGGTGTCTCACTGGTTTCCCGCAACCTTAAAATGGTTTTGTTTTAATAACCCCCTTATTAAATTGTGAAACATAATCCGTGTTCAGGTTTGTTCTTCTGTTCACTGGTGTTAGAAGTGATATGCGGTGGTGAAGCCTGAGCATTTGTGAAACCCTTCCTCCAAGCAGGCCAAGTGGAAAAATGCCTACGTGGTTTAGAGGTCCAAATAAGAGTGAAAACTGGGGGCCTGTACCCGCATAACTCCTTACTTTATTAGTGGTTAGGTGGGGGATTCACTACATCACCAGTGTGTGGAATTTCAGCCGGCATGACGGGCGGGTGGCGGGGGTGGAAATGGGGTTGTCACGGGGGAATGGGGGGGAGGTGGGAGGGGTTTAATGACCGAAAAATATCAAACTTACCGTCCCGCGCCACCTCAGCTTCTAGGTGGGTCCCGTCCTTACTCCTGCTCCTGCCGTCCTACGATTTTCAATTCCTGCAGCTCTCTCATCAGAAAGGCAGCCTCCCTCCCTCCCCTCCGCCAATCACAATGCTGCAATGGCAACGTTGTGATTGGCGAGGCGCAGCGGAGCGCGCCGCACCCGGGCCATTTTCTCCATGTAGGCTGCTGCACGCAGCAGCCTACATAGAGAAAAAGGGAGAGTGGGCGGTCCTGCTCGAGGGCAGGGGAGGAGGGGCTTGCCCACTGTTGCAGGTACTGACTGTTTGGTCGGCTCCAGGGCCGACCAAACAGTCAGTACCCACAACAGTGGGCAAGCCACTACCCCCCCTGCCCTCGAGCAAGACCGCCCATCTGCCCGCCCCAACCAGGCACTTCTGCTTTCTCGCAGTGCGAGAAGCAGAAACATTAAATGGTAGTTTTCACCATTTATGTTTCTGCCTTCTCGCACTGCCAGAAAGCAATGGGGCGACCTCCCACGACCCAATGGGGGAGCCGCCACTGCTGTTGAAAGCAATATGTTTTTAAATATAATTCATCACATCTCTTATCAAATCAAAGATGAACTGTTGTTCCGACCAGGGCCCTCGCTGGAGCACTGAAAAACCATACTGAACTACCTCAACAGTAAAAACCAAACTCCTGCAAATCATTTAAAGAACAATGTTTTGGTAGCCCACAAAATCAACCCTTGCCCATTTAGTGATCCTCCCCATTTAGTGACCCTCCCCAGCACAGATATAATTAAATAGTCAACAGACTGAAGTGTAGCTCAAGTCCTGATGTTTCTAGCACTTTTGCTAAAATATAAATGCGGACTCGCTTCTTCATTAGGAGCTTGACAATGATGGTCACTGCATATCCCTACCATGGCCCAGCTCCAGCGTCCTGAACACAGTCTAGAATAGCTTAGTAGCCTGAAAAGAAACAGCTGATTGTAGGCTCGACTCCTACTACAGCCTTATTTCCGCTGTGCACTGGAACCCCAAGGTCTTGAAATGCTTCCTTTACATAATACACCAAGAAACCCTCCAACCTTAACAAGCTTCCTGAACGAACGAATACAGTGGAACACCTGCCCTCAGAGTGAAGGCGCGCTCACGACCCTGCATAACCTTCGACCTACCCTTGTCATCTGTTTTTGCACAAGTTCCTGTTTGATATGGTACTCTATTATTTGGAATCTTAAACAACATGGTCATCACTGGCACAACATTTTCTTGGTTGAAATTCATGATTTTAAGTGTTCCAACATCAAAAGAGGAATTGCCCACGTCACCACTTTGTTTTTTTAATTAAACTTTTTTTTTTCTACAATTGACACCTGAAAGAGCTCAATATTATTTATGCCGAAAGACTTCGTTATGCAATGTGTCTTCTAACTATTAGCATCAGTATAGCAGGTCCACATCTTGAGATGATGCTATTGTTAACATTGACATTGAAAATAATTGCGGGTACCATATGTTTGTTTGTTTATGGATTTTCTGCTCTTTGCTTCTACTTATGGTGTTAAGGCGGCTGTGGGTTAGGAGTTTCTGTTGGTTTTGTTCATTGTGATTTTGATTTCTTCAAACCCACTCTGTTCTGCCCATGATTCCATAACTTATTGAACTACTCTGGGTAGGCTCTACCTTTCTATACCATATTTCCTGCTGCCATACACCACTTCCTGTGTTGAACCCTTCATCTATCATCGGTGCATGTACCCCATTTCTACGATATGTCCCTTTTGGCCAAGATTAACCCTTGATTTATAAATAGCTTCTGGTATCTGGTGGCATCTGAGTCCTTCCATATGCCAAGAAGCACTGGGGTTGCCCTTCGATCCAGGGAGAATCCCAACACCACCCCATATTTCTCTTGTTACACACCTCCAATATCTCTTAATGATAAGACAACTCCAGATCCTACGCATTCCTCTAGTTGCCCTACTTCCCCTTATGATCTGCCACCAGGGCGTGTTTCAGTGACTATCTACCTAAACCTCAGAGACTCATGTAGGTCTTATTCTTTTTAATGTAAGAAAAAGGGGCCCCGGGAATATTTAATCATAGTCTTGATTTATAAAGCTGGGAAGAAATCTTTACCATCAAACTACCACCTAATTGCTTTGTTAGACAGAGAGGCAAAATATTTTGCCAAGCTCTTGCTGGCTGAACTGAACAATTGGGCAGCGGAAGGATCACTGGCCCTGGTGAACCAAACAGGGTTCGTAAAAAATACAGGCACAATTACCAACATCCTAATGCCTACCCTGCTGACTAATCAAGCCAGATTTCACTCATTGAATTTACACCTCTGTTTTGTGAACTTCTGTTCTACCTTTGATGCAGTTCAGCACAATACTTTGTGGAGCAAGCTACTGAACTGGGGAATCTCTCCATCACTCCTCAGAGGCATCCTACCGCTTTATACCAATGTGGGCAAGGGTAAGGCTGAGCACAGGTGCACCTGTTTCAAAGAAAATACAATTGTATTGGGATGTTGGTACGAAAATAATAAAAAATGTTTAAACAAAAAAAAAAAGTAATGGACTCAAACAAGGATGTGTCCTAGCCCTGTCTTGTTTAATTTGTATCTGGCAGACCCGACAACTATACTTAACAATGTAAACTTGCATGCCCCTACAATGCCGACAATGTCATATTGATCAGCTGCACGAAAGTCGTCCTTCAAAGGCTAATAAATACAACAGCAAGATACGCTGCAAAGCATTGGCTTCAAGTAAACCTTGACAAAACCAAGTCTATGCTAGTCAGTGAAAGAAGAAACTTGCCGCCAAAGTTCCACCTGGAAGGCTCAACCCTGGAATCAGTAACAGAATACAGCTACCTAGGGGTAATTATCGATTCAATAGGCGCATTCAATGAGCAGTGTTGTTCGATCTAAAGTATAAACGATACCCTAACATCTGCTATTTGCACCTCAATGAACACCTTGAAAGGCTTGTCTCTCCAACTACTACTATAAGTCATGGCTGCAAAACATGTTCCCCCTGTAGGGTATGGAGTAGAGGCTCTCAGGGGGAGAGCAGATAAAGTAATTGACAATGCTATAACTGCACTTACCGATGGGTGTTCAATCTTCAGCGCCACACTTCACCAGCCTAAATATGACTTGAATTTGGCCTATGGAGGCAGAATTTAAACAGCCTGGGCCTCCTATCTACAAACCTGCTACAAGCTAAACAAAAAGAGTCAAGTAACACCTTAAGTAGTGGCCTGTGGAAGGCTATTTCTGACTCAGGCACATTATTACTTGAACTTGGCTTTTAGCCCTTTCCAGGTAGATCCACTCTGGCTCCTATCAGTCCCTCAACCTGCTTTTAATAGAGCAATTAATTCAGTAGCTAAGAAGCTCTCGTCACTAAATGACAATGACCTGCTGTCAAAAAGATCACATGCTTGAATGACAACAGGCACATATGGTCACTTGAGGCCATAACCATATCTAGGAGAATTGTTTGGGTTACATGCAAAACTCAAGCTGCTGATTTTTCGGTTTGGCAATGTCCCCACTCTATGCAGCTCTCCTGTACAGCTGGGAAAAACCACTGTGTCTGCATGCCAGCTGTGCCAATGTACAAAGGAAGATATCTCCCATGTTTTTTGCATCTGGCCTGCATTAACAGTAGAGCGGAAGAGCCTGCTTAAATGTAAGTCCGGAAGGAATGGGACCTTCACGTGACACCTCGCCCGCCTACAAGGAGAGCACCTAATGCTCTGCAGGACATCTTTGAAATTCATGAGACTGGTGGAAATAAATCTGGCCCAGCGGGATCCATGGTGAGAGGGCGCAACTTAACACTATCGCTCTGTTTTCACTTTGTCCATCTAAATTGTTCTAAACTTTACTGTGTGGTGCGCCACTTACTACATGGTCAGAACCTACTTGACTCCTGCTTGCTTTCCATTTACTCTGTTTTTTGCACAGCAACTAGTTTCACTCCAAGCACTTCTACTCAGCGACTTCAGCCAGCTACTTGCACCTAGATTACAATATTGCTACCCAGTTGCCCTGCTTTGCACCATTCTAAGCATGCATGCCATTAGAATAAGGGAGTCAATTGTAACTGAGCTTGCTTGCTTCTACATGCATGGTCCTGATTTACCATTGAGCCCCCTGTGCTTCCAGATTGTCCATTTCTGTTTACTATTTACCTAGTTACCTCCTACCACCTTAGCAGAATCGCTAAATATTTTATCCTGCAAATTTGCACAGTAATGTGTGCTTTAAACCTGTCCATTTCTGTTTACTCTCTATCATAGCCTAGCACCTAGCAGCTCATCTAAAGCACTACGCACTTTATTCTGCAAATGTGCACTGTAATTTAATGATGCCCCTAAAACCATGCCCCTTCAGTTAGGCATGGAGTCAGTTCCGCCACCTCAGTGTACCAGGGTGCCTCTAAGAAAATGGAGTAAATTGAAATTAAAAAGTGCATGTTTTAAACTCCGATTGTACCGTTTATCCTATCACAGATTAGTAAACAACACAGTTTAGCTTTTTACCCCCCCTGACCAATGCATTTAGCACTTTAATCTGTGAGGTTGTACTATAATCATAAAATCTTAGCACAGCAGTTTCCAACTACACTGAGCACTTTGATTTAGCGAGTTATTAGGAACACAGAGACATTTGCTGGCATCTAGTCTCTTATGCTCAATTAACAAAGTTCTCATTAAGCACAGCTATCTAGCGTGTCATTAAGACATCGGAAATAATTGTCCTCAGCTGGACTTTTATTGCAATCTCAAAGAATAGGTGCTTTATGTTTCTCTGTTTTAACTTGTGCTTTAATTGTAAGTTTTAATTAACTGAACAATAAAGAAACATTCATACGTAGCTGTCACTTTGGCTTGGCTGTCTCAGGGATTGCATCCCAATATATGTGGTTGAAGCTCTAGACTATAACTGCCCTCGTGGAGGAGGGCGCTGGTGGGAGTGTCTCTGGTTTCAATGGTGGCACTGGTACTCTGAGGTCCAATACCACTATCTTTAGGTTTCATGGTGTTGTGTTGAGCTGTCAATCTTCAACAAATAGTTCCACGCACGGGCCTTCCGCTCATTCGTCTATTTCAACTATTCTATATTATTTAACTTTTACCTATTCACCACATTTTCTAGGTGTGCCTGCAACGCAAAGTTAGCCTCTTTTCATTTTTGTAGAAAGTCTTGTTTGCGATTGTCATCTTTTTCAGACTCCATTCGCTGTGGTCCACCCTGTCCTTCATGTGTTTTTGCGGGTGGCATGCAATGGGTTGACATCAAAGGTTACTGTATGTATCTTGCATTTCAGAGTCCTCTCCATAATTCTCACCTCACTGCCTCCAGCACCTTCTTCTGTGTGGGCTGCAAGACGATGATTAGTCTGGTGCTTTTTGTTCCATGCTGATGTGTGATGTCTTGTTGTGGAGGCTTGCATATATATCCAGTTTGAAGTTGTGCTACTGTCACACCCTTCTTGCGACCCATACCTGCCCTTGTGTCTATGTAGCTGTCCCTCTGTCTGTCCAGGGGCTTGTCTCTGGGTAATACCTTGCTTATTGCACCTTTTGGAACTCATTTGTCCCTGGATTAGTGCCCTGCATGTGTGAGGATGAGTATTCATCACAGCCTACCTAGGAGGGCCCAATGTAGTGTTGCAGGTTCTCCCCTGGCTATCTCCTTCCCTCTCTCCCCTGTGCAGTAACTTGTTTTCCAGTGCTTTCCTGGTCACTGTGTTATGTTCTAGAGTGATCCTTGTTCCCCTCGCAGCTTGTCCCTCTATGATCTTTGGCATTCCCACATCTTCGTCTGTGTTGTTGTGCTCTATCAGACTTCTGGGCCTTATGACTCTTAACATTATGAGTACGGAGTCTCCACAATCGTTGCGGGATCTCAGCACTGGCGTAATCGCTACACTGCAGTGCTCAGTGCAGAGATTCCTCCAAGAGTGTGGAGATTCCGCCCCGAATACGTAGACTCTGCACTCGTAACTTTACAAGTCAAAAGTCCCTTGGTGAATCGGACACCATGTGGATGTGACGATCACGCTGTCCCCGTGCTGCTCCTTGCCCCCTCGGCTATGGAGTTGAGAGGGCACCTCGCGTCACTCTCCAATACCAGCAGTATCGTTCTTTCCACACTAGCACCTAAATCACCATGACATTGTTCCATCAGTTCTGACCACTACTTGGTGGTGGTGGTGGTAGGGGGGGTTTCTTCCCAGTATTCACCTTGATCACAACATCTGCTTTGTGCCCTTTTCATCACCACAGAACTGAGTAGCCTCATTGTGCCATTCACATGTGTCTTCTGCCTTTAATTTGCCATTGCTGGGAAGGCAAAATTGGGCCTGAGTTGTGCTGTCTACCTTCTTCTGCTTTCATATTTTATTTTCTGCCTGCACCACTCCCCTGTGCTTGGCCCATTTCCTAGCTGTATCACATGTCTGCTGCATTGCATTAGCAGGTCCCCGGTAGCTGACCTCATTCGGCTGCTCTAGACATGATGAAGGACCTTTTCATCAATGATATTGGTCCCTTTCACAAACCTTCATCCTGTCTCACCTGCACATTAATTACTGGCAATCCTTACAGGTATTTCTTGCAGAATTTGGGGGACTGGGTACCACATGAAGAGCTCCATCTTGTCTTAATTTTCAATAGCTTCAGGCCATACTCCCCCCCCATTTACACACATACTCTCCCTCCTCCACGGTCATGAGCAATGTTCCCTCTAATTTTTTTATTTCCTCTGTGTGCGGCAGAGTAAGGTCTCTGTGCGCTGCAGCCAAGGCTATGTGTGCCAAGGAACCGACCGCACATGTAGACCAGGGCTTTCAGTGGGATGAAAAAACTAGGGGGGTCTCTCAAAGGGGCGTGACCGATGCAATTAAGGGCATGGCTTAAAAGCAATTATGCTAAAAATCTGTGCTTAACATAGTGTGCCATGTGACTGATATTTTGCTTCTTCTGTCATTGCATCCAGATATATAATACAAGTAACATTACACCTACAAGAAGCCAGGACTATTGGCTTTGTCAATGGTTGTTTGTTGCACAAAGTTGTATATAATATTGAAAATGATTCCGCTGTTGTTGTGGCTTAATGTTTGAGCTGTCGACTTAGGAGATGGGTTTTGAGTCTCGGGTCAGATTAACATCCTGTGATTCTCAGCAAATCAATTAATCACCCCATGCTTACCAAAATAAATAAATAAATAAATAAAGAATTTAAATCGCTCCAATACTTTTGGGTTGAGTTCGCACTATATGAAACTTGCTGCATTTCTTTTCTAAATGTGTGGCTGATGGTTTGCCTTTTGAAAGAATTAATGTTAAATGCAGCCCATGACGGACGCTGTGATCAGGGGAGCAACTAGTCCTGAACTTCGGGGGCTAACACTCCCAGCCTGGGCTGGCCCTACACTTGTCACACACTGTGCAAAAGTATTTTTTGTCAGCCCTCCACCATTTCCTCCTCCTCCATGAATTCCCTCACTACCACTCACCAACAATGCTCCTTATCTCTCTATAGCACCTTTCTGACAAACATTTAATTTTTTTAAAACACTGCTCCTAGTTTACTCACACTCAGTTCTGTGATCTGCATGGTACACGTTCTTTGTAGCAGGCACATTTACCCTCTGCTCTGTGTGGGTGGCAGGCGTGCCTATGTGAATGCACAGTGAGTGATGCAAGAGCGTAAGAGTAGGTAGGTTAAGAGGAGTGACTGCAGGGTGAGTGAGGTGACCATATGAATGTAGGTGCGGATGTAAGTGCAGATGGGACGAATTAATGCATGATTAGTGATGGGCTTGTTTGAGTGAGATTGCAGATTGAGCAGTGTGGGGGACAGGTGAGTGAAGTTTCAAATGAGTGCAGGGTGAGTAGTGTGCTCGTGTGACTGCAGGGTGAGGTATAGGGTGAACAGCACAAGTGTATTGTGAGTGCAGAGTGATCACTGTGAGTGCAGGGTGAGCGGGTGAATGGTGTGAGTGCATGGTGATCGGTGTGAGTGCATTGTGCTCACTGTGACTGCAGGGTGAGCAGGAACGTGAAGGGCGAGAATGAGGAGTGAGTTGTCTGAATGCATGGTGCATTCCCAGACACAGACAGTATATGACCTGAAGGTGTGTGTATGTGGTGCAAGACTGTATGAGAAGGGGAGTGAAAATGTGTGAGAGAACGTTTGTCAGTGTCTATACATTCAATGGAAATATAGTAATGGCACATTGTGTACTGTACAAAAGCTGAACAAAAATACCCAGGGCCCCTTGAATTCTGCAGCAGAGGAAAGCACCAAATTATGCAGCAGTAGTAGCTAAATTATGGAACAAGAATAGGCACTTTTTGTGGGATAATACAGCACATGCTTTGATAGTGTTACTTCATTCTTTTATAATTTTGTTATACATGTCTGCACAAATATTTCACCTCCTTAGGACCGATTTAGAAACCAAATATAGACGTAAGCAACTGAAAGATGTCCAGCCAACCTTTGCAAAGGTCCTTCCATGCACGCAAACATATGTCTCAACTTTTTTTAGTAACTCTTGATCCTTTGATTTGTTTAAGCTAGAAACTATTTTTATTTGGTTTAAATCTCCAGATTTCTGTTTCAGATGATGGATTATGTGGAAAATCTATAATTATGCAATTATAAAGCATAATTCCAGTTGTCCTGGTAATACCTTATACTTGTGATGCTGCAATGTGCCATATGCTTAGGAACAAGCAGACCTTCTAGACTGTGATGACGTAATGTATCGCAACATGGTTTCCCATTAAAAGAATAAAAGAGTATGGGAAAATATGTATGCTACCCTGAAAACTATGGTAGGAGCTATTCCTTCTGCTGCAAATGGTGGTGGGTTATGTAATGCAGGGACTACTGGATGAGGCTGAAAAACAGGTAGGTTTTAGCGCTGCTGCCGTCCTGTGTGACAGTCATTTTGTCAGCCCCAAACTGATGACCTTCTCCATGAATTCCCTTACTACCATCCTCCAACAGTACCCTACACATCTCCAAAGTTTCTCTCTGGCATACATTTTTTTTTTTTATAGCTCTACTCATTGTTCACTCACACTCAGTTCTGTGATCATGGTACATGTCAGTCACACGTTCTTTGCCACAGGCACATGAACCCATTTAGGGTTCCAGCAGGGGCATTAATCACCGTCATTATCTTGACATTTTTAATGTTGCCTCGAGACTAATGGCCACCCAAGGAAACTAGCAGCACCTGCTTTCAAACTCAAAAGTTATTGTAAAAACACAGTGGCCCCACCTCACACACCTCACAAGGTCAGTGCCTGGTGCGACTGCACTAACGCCCTAAAGCTGGCCCTGATTGAACACACACACAGCAACAGCATTAATCCATCCTGTGTTATGTGAAACAAAGAAAACGTTAACAAAAACAGTCGTGAGATTTTGAATAAAAGCACTTTTCACCAACGTCTTCATGCTGGTCAGTACATGGAACCGGCTCCCAGTCCGATGGAAAAACATAACAATTTAATTATTTTATTTTTAGCAGCATCAACAAGAGAGAGGCATTTGTACAGCACACTTTCAAATATTTAAGTCAAAAGCAGCCCCGATCCTACATCGTGAACAGACGTGCAACGCCCATAGGGCTCAAAGAGCTTCAGCCCCCCCCTCTATTCCCCCGCACCCTCCCACCCATCGTGTGTGTCAGCACAGGCTGAGACAGCTTCCCGGGCGCACACAGACAGTTCTTGAGCTGCTAGCCGCACCCAAGTACTTCACAGGTCATTTAAAAGGCCATTCACTTGTTAATGATGCTTTGTTGTTTTTACACCCCTACTTAGAACCCCTGCATCTCCACTCTGCCTATTGCTGGAAGAATTACCCCCCCCCCCGAAATGTTTATCAGCCCTCCCCTCGAAATTTGGCTCTAGTTGCGCCTCTGATTGTGAACAAGGGCTTACAATTCTCATTGTTTCCTATATCATGCCAGACAGAACGCCTGCATGTTACAATCAGTGCAGACTCACTGAAATGTCAGGTAAATATTTCTTGTGAACCAGAGCACCACTGACACGTAAAACGAAAACAGCATGTATAACTGCCGCCTACTCCGGGCTGTGTTAAGGCATTCCACAGGCCCATGGCAAGAGTAACCTGAAAGTCAGCCTGTGCCGTAATAACACTGCGCTTCAATGTTAAGAAAAGACCACACCTTACACAGCGCTCAGATTTAAAGGCCGTGGCTGGTGCACGTTAATCAACTACATGCGCACTTTGCAAGAGTCCGTGCGCTTGTGAAATGCACTGTGCGCGTGCGTGCACGCAGGTGATAGTGAACGATGGTCATGAGATGTTGCAATATCTCCTAGCATATAATTGGAAATGATACTCAGTGCCACCAGAAGCTCGCAGAACAGCATTTATGTGTCTCAATATTATATGTACTTTCAACATTAGCCAAACCTTCTTTCTGATTCGCCAAAGGAATATCGTTCTTCAAATAGCTCAAGCTAAAGTCAGGCACCTCAGAATAATTACAACACATGCCAATTTATTCATCAGAAACAATAAATGCCTAACTAGATTGTAAACAGACTGAAGCAAAAAAATAGTAGGTCTCTTTAATGAAACATTCTAGAGATCTGGGCCTGTTCACTTAATCCCCCTCACTGACCTGCAAAACAGCTGGGATTAAAACCAGAGCCCTAACTTCAATTCCTAAAAAAAGATTTTAAGACCTAGGAAACACTTTCTGTTACAAAAGAGGACAATTCTGAAACTCCTTTCATCAGACCTTGAGACTCTCGTAAGAATATAACCTCTTCAAGAATATGGTAAAGTAACATTGTTAAAGGAATGGTAACTAGAAGTGGTGAACCTCCACCATGTCCATTTAGAAAGGATAATTATCTCTGACTCCACCCGCCACCTCTCACCTCACTCTGCTCTTCTGTCCCACGGCCTTCGGCAGATTAGTCATTTAGGGCCTGGTTTAGATCTTGGCGGATGGGTTTATTCCATCACAACGGTGACGGATATCGCGTCCGCTGAAATATAAATTCCATTATATGCTATAGGATTTATCCATCACCATTGTGACGGAGTAACCCATCTGCCAAGATCTAAATCAGTCGCTTTGTTTGCTAATTTCACTTCAAAGCAGTATTGCATCTACATTTGCGCTATATAGATTAATATGGAATTGGTAACATGGGAACAGAAACCATTTGCAGATCGGTTGCCGTTCAAGAAAGGGTATAAAGATCCCTCTGCCTCCATAATTGTGTCATGGACGACTAATGGGCAGTGCCCCCTGCATGCCCCCTTCCTGGTTTCAGTTAGGCATAAGGTGCACGCTTATACTGGGCCCTGTCTCCTGGAAGGCTGGGACTTCATAGGCTCCAGAATCATCAGTAGCTTGCTCACGGTTGGCTCATTAGGCCATTTCATACTTCACGATGTTTTTGTAAACAGATTTTATTGGTTTTGTCCAATCTACATTATGTCATTGTCCTTTCTCCGGTCAGGCCGGCTTCAGAGGTATTCGATCTTCACATGTACAAAACTAACCATCGCAATAATACACTCTCAAGATCAATTTAAAAAAAGGAACTGTTCCCCACCTTCCCTATGGGTCAATACTGTACAATATGTATGGGATTTCTTCGTGATAGATGTAGTATATCTCTTTTTTATACCCAGACGAGGGCTGAGGCCAGTGGCGTAACGAAACTTGAGGGGGCCCCCTGCAAAGCACATGGATGGCCCCCCCCCCACTCCCCCGGCGGCATGGCCCTCCATCTATCACTTTGCCCTACCACCCAGAAATCTAGCATATTTTGATTTGAAACCTCCAACATTTAAATGAAATGCCTCTATATTGTCTTTCTCTAAGTTCTAATGAGAAAGTGGGAAACACTCTTAGCATACAAGCTATGCCATTTTTAACAATACTGTCAATAGCAGATTATTTAACTGAGGCAGCAATCAGAACAATGCCAAGGAGCGGTCCTATTGTCTCAGGAACTGCCTATGGCTGAAGAACAAAGAACAACTATGAAGGGTCTGAAATAGAATTGCCAATACCTTGAAACGTTGAAAGACCAACCCAAACCTGCAATTCCATAAAAACTCGACTGACAATATACATGTGAAGTACACAAGCTATAACTCAGTATTTTGCGAACTTCAAGAGAAATAGACTGGTGAATTATCTGCATGCCACACACTAGCGACTGTCAAGGGTTGTGCAGGAAAATAACATGAACTGAGGAAGCAATTTCATTCATAATGTCTTTATAAGTAAGCACTGCAAAACAGGCAAGCAAACAAGCCTGAGGAAGAAAACTGTTTGGATGCTTCAGAACATTGATGCAGATGTTTGTCTGTTTTAATTTATCATTTCTGTAGTGTAAACAATGCTAAATACAAGATTTAAGGTACACGTATTACAGGCAACACCATAAATAACACTGCATGTAGAATAAAAACAAACCATATCAGCAAGTACCTAATGACAATCTATACAAACTGTAGCTAGTAAAGCAAAAGAAAAAGTGCAAATACTTTCAAAGTGCAAAATAAAGCAATCACCAGTCCAGCAATATACAAAAATCAAGCATGTTTTGTAAAACAATCCAACTTATTTCTTGCATCAAGGTGAAAATACTTTCAAAGGGCATGGTAAAAACAAGTCCAGCAGCTTCCCTCACAAGGACTGACCTGAACCACCAGACTGGGCCTTAGTTCATAACAAACAGAGGCCTCAGACCTCAGTGTGTCAACACTGGCGGTATTTACAATTTACTAAGAGTATAGGCAAGCCTGCTAAATTACAGATTCACCATTGCCTCCAAATGGCTCTATCGTCACGTGTGACGCCACCAGCCAGGCCTGGATTTTAAGCCAACAGCGCCTTGCATTCTGGGAGTTGTGCTGTGACCATCTAAGTAAGGGGTTAAACATTCCAGCATGCAAAGTGTTGTTGGATAAAAGCTACGAATGGACACGACATGGTGCCAATGCCACTTGGCAGCTATGTTTTATGCAAGCACAAGAGGATGTTTAATTTCCTCAACACAAGCTGCAGAAGTCTGGCGTCAAATAGCAAACACGTTGTGCGGAGAAACCAGAAACATGCTGTGTTTAGCCCCCGTGTATGGACATGAGGTGTCATTCTCTAAGAGACCCAGTGGTAAAAGCCCACAGTTGTCTCTAATGCATGTTAGTGCCAGGCAGTGGTCGAAGTGGGGGGAAAAAAGTAGGGGAACTGTGGGAGGAGAAGCGGGAATAACTAATGGATTGGGTCAGTGGGCAGAGTGAGAGGTGTGGCAGAAAGAGCAAAATATCCCAATTTTTAGTATTCGTTTCCCATTTCACTAACCGGTTACAGCTTATTACATTATTTAATTTAACCAATAGATACACGTTTATTTAAGGTTAAACATGTGTTATTGACATTAAAATACATTCACAAAGTGGGATACATTTCCAATCACAGAATGTCTCAAATATCCTTAAAAGTGGAATCGCAAGCCATTTGTCTCCCAGCCATGGAGTTTCTGTCATCAGCACTTTTCCTCCCTTTTTCCACAAGAGCAGTTGAAATGAAATGAAATGAAATGAATGAAATGAAATAGCATTTATAAAGCGCATGGTTACCCGAAGGCATCCCAGCGCTAGGGCAGAAACAGCACTAAGCTGTGGCACTCAATTAGGAAAAAGCCAGGTTTTGAGCCTCCTGCGGAAGACGCTGTGGTCTGGCTCTTTACGTAGCTGAAGCGGTAAGGAGTTCCAGAGTTTAGCGGCGTTGTAAGAGAAGAGCCGGCCGCCACTTCTGGACCTCTTGATTCTGGGAACAGACGCCAGGTGGAGGTCATTTGAACGTAACCGACTGTTGGCTTGGTAGGGCTGGACAAAGGAAGAAATGATAGCCGGTCCCACACCCCCTAGCATCTTATGGGTGGTGCAGAGGGCTTTAAAGTGGACTCTTTCCTGAATGGAAAGCCAATGTAAAGACCTAAGTGCAGCTTTGGCTGACTGGCGGCTTGGAGTACCCTCAAGAATCCTTGAAGCACAATTTTGCATGATTTGAAATTTCTTAAAGACCGCCCAGGGAGCACCAAGATAAAGAGCGTTGCCATAGTCCAGGCGGGATAAGACAAGTGCCTGGACCAAGAGCTTTCTTGCTTGAGGGGGTAGCAAAGGCAACACTTTACGCAGCAGTCTATGAATACCGAAGTAGGAGGCAACAACTTTCCTTGCTTGGGTTTAAAAGCTAAGCTCAGAATCAAGCCAGAAACCCAAACGCTTTCTTTCGGATTTGGGGATAGGCACAGGGCCCATACATGCTGGCCAGATAGAGGAATCCTCGAAGGGGGAGGGATTACCGAGCAATATAAGCTCGGTGTTATCACCGTTCAGTTTTAGATGGGAATGGCACATCCACCTCATCACCTCCTTGAGGCATGGGCCAAGACAAGTAGGGGAACTGCTTTTGAAGTTAAATGCCGCCACTAATTGAGTGGCGTCGGCATATGTAATTTTATGCACCCCAAAGGGTAGAACAATGTCTGCGAGAGAACGCATGTGAACAATAAAGAGAGTGGGACTCAGGGACGACCCCTGAGGCACTCCACAATAAAGGGGCCTAGGGCTTGAAATGGCCTCACCCTCGAAGACCTGGAAGGAGCTACCCTCGAGGAAAGAGCACAGTCAATTCAGGGCTGTTCCTGTTGCTGGAGCAGGGTTTTCTGTAAAAACCCGAACATCAGCATATATTTTTTAAATGTCATGATTAAAATTACTAATAATGAATCACTAGATATTAATTTTGTTGAAGTTTCTGACTAATCAACCTTACTAATGAAAGAATTACACGTGGGAATGCATTTATGTTGCTTTATTAATACGTGAACTAAGTTGGTGAGCAAATTAATTAAATATGTGTGGCTAAAGTGTTATTTGTTATGTGTTTGCGCTTTTAAATAATACGTTTTAATGCTTCTTTATGTCACAGATGGCTAGATAATTACATACATATAAGGGTATTAGTGGGAATTAACACTGTATAATCATTACGATGTAGTAACGTTGTTTTGTGTCTCTTTTGATTAAGATTGTCCATTCTGGCCTAGTCAAAGATGGCCGACAATTACAGCCTGCATTTGAGTAGCTGAAATACGAAGAGAGGCCTCACTGAATGTGGTTGGAATCCTGACCTCGGCCTCTGTCTGTATTAAAAGTTTCCGTGAGGACGGCAGCTCTCGGCTTGACGCCAGTTGTCACCAGTTATCCTTGGGAGAGAATAAAAGCCACACTGAACTTTGATAAACTTACGGTGGCTTCACTATGATTCTGAGGAAGAGCATTCATGGATGTTACATTTTTTAGTTTGTGCTTCCTTCTTCCGTGTTTTTATTTTAGAGATTTTCGAGAGCGGAGGTTTTTCTAAATGTTGCGAGTCAACATCCTTTCCTGTTCGCTCTGCTCAACGGCTCAACGGACGTTTAGAGTTTGTTTGTAACTTTTAATGTGTAAGTTTTACTATAAATATTGTTAGACTAGAGAGGGTCTAAGGCCACTTCTTCCCGAACCTATGCTCGAGAGGATCGACGTTGATTGAGAGGACGGCGACTCGGGAGACTTTACTGAGAGACCTGTCCTGACCTAATTACGACATTTAGCTAGAATAGGTAACTATGAGAATAATGATTTTGCTATTGATTGACTGTCATTTGAACTAAATTAGATAAAATAACCTTTTGTTTGAATCACAGTGTCAGGTGGTTATTTCTTTGTCAATTTATTGGGTTCTCAGATGTGTTCTTATTGTTTAAATCATGACTCGAGACATATCAATTAGGTTGCATTGACCTCAGTTTAGATGCAGATTGATTTAGGAGTTCTCTCGTATATTCAGTGTGGATGGAGTAATAGAATGAATGTTAGTGTGATGGACTCTAGCGTATGATGAGTGTATGTGCGTATGACTGTGGAATTACTCTGTCCGTGGAAGTAGAGAGAATTTATAAGCTCCGATCTGCAGCAGTTTCCTGGTAGCAGTATGATGGTTTTGATTATTGCCTTGATCAGATAGATTGCTTGTACATAGGCTTTTGGATTTATTGATTTATTGATTGATGTCGATATATGTACTAACAGTATATGTTAAAGTCGTCGTATTGAGTTCTATGTAGTGTGTACGGCTTCTGGAACGTAGGGAGCTGGTGACGGTTCCGTAGTAGGGCAGAGGGAAGTGAGTGCTGCTCTTGGGAAAGACGGGATTGTTGGCCCTGTACGTATGCAGGGAAAAGCGTGTGACAATTGAAGTTGCGCGACGCATTGTCTGGGTTCGGAATCAGTGACATCGCCGTGTGTTACTATTAGAGACATATTTTCTGTATAAGAGGAGTGTGTATGGTAGCGAAGGTTATCTGTGAAACTCTGGTTTTAAGTCCCAGGGATCCGTAAGGTTTGCCGTTAAAGCTCATCGCTGGAGAAGTAATAGGTATTCTCTGAGTTTGATTGAAGGACTGGGCAGAGGTAAGCGCTGCTTGGTTAACGTGTGTTATAATTCTGTAGTGGGACAGACGGTTCGCTGTTCTCGGGAAAGGCAGGATTCTGTGTGGATGTGCTACATTTTCTAGTGTGAAAGTGCGTGAATGTATGAGCATTTAGTTAATTGTGAGACTCTTTGGAGCATTCCTGGAGGAAACAGTTATTGGATGCATGTTAGAAGGGCAGAGTAGAGGGATGTGCTACTGTGTCACCGAAAGAAATAATTCCGTGGTAGAGCAAAGGTAAGCGCTGTTCTAGAGAGAAGCGGGATTCTTGTGAAAAAGACCTTTCTTTACTATTATATGGTTAGCGAAGCAGACAATGGAGATGTTTTTATGTTGTAACTAATAGATTTTGTAGAATTTGAAACGAAGTCTACTGAGAAGGCTTTGTAAAGGAGGGGTAGACGAGTGACAGGAGACAGAGTAGAAGCGACTGCAGCGACTACTGACGTCAGACAAGACCGCGCTGTGATAGGGCAGTGGATTAGAACAGTACTCGCGCTGTGGTTGGTGCGTTGGTGTGAGCCGCGCAGGGATTGGAAAGGAGGACAGGGTGACGTAGACGCTCCAGGATTGGTGCGTTGGTGTGAGTCGCGCTGTCATTGGACAAAAGATCGTACAGTTGCGGAAAAGGACTAGAGGGTTGTGGTAAACGCTAAAATGTATTACCAAACGGAGGAAAAGAAAAAGAAATCCTTGTTCGGTAAAATTAAAAAATGGTTCGACAAGGATAAGGACATAATAACTAGGGAAGGTGAACTGCTACCTCCGACAAGAACCCCTGCATCCTTCATGGTTGCGAAATATGGGTATCATACCTGTATTAGGTTAGACAATTGGGCTAAGTACACTAAAGAGGATGGTGTTTTAGCGTTCCCGGAACATGGTTCATTTAATATGGCCGTGTTGAGAAATTTACGGGAAAAGATGATGTGTCTAGAGCCTAGACCAAGGCCGACACAGTTTGAGGCATTGGTGGAATGGGAAGATGAGGTGCATGAGCGAGAAAAGCAGAGGAGTGGAGGCAATTATAGGTATATTTTTGGGAGGAAATATGATCGTGAAACTCATCATGATCGAATGAGAAGATGGCGAGATGCTAGTATGTCAGAGGGATTATATCCAATGAGAACTGTTGAAGAAGCAGAAGGGAGGAAAGGTGCAGAAAAGGTAGTACCTGATGCAGAATTGAGGAGGTATGGGGCTAATGATTATGAGGATGAAGTCTTGGAAGACAGGATTTACAAGAGACCACCCCCATATAGACCAGAACGAGAAGTAAGAACACCAGTTGCTACTCCAATAAGAGATACTTTGCAGATCATTAAAACAGAAGTTGCGACACCTGATTTGAAAAGTGGTAGCTCTTTCACGGAAAGAGAGAGAGAGAGAGTGCAATCGGGGATGAGAAAACAAGAGAGTTAGCAAGAACAACATCTGAGTTGACAGAAAAGATCAGAGAATTAACCAAGAATCTAGAGGCTATTACAGTACCTGTAACCATAGGTCCGGTTATGCCTATATTTGATAAGCAAAAAATGGGTGAAAATGGTTTGACGGTTCCCTACGTAGGAAGTGGTTTGGTTAATTCTTCGGGAGAGTCAGGAATGAGGATGGAAGAAAATAATTTGAGACAGCTGAGACATGACATATGTGGTGGAGGGTCAGATGTACAGCCTAATTCAGGATTGAATACTGGTTGTTTAGAAAGATCAATTTTGGAACCACAGAGGATGGCAGAACGAGTGACTACAGTGAAAAGATCTACAGAAATAACGGCTGAGGATTTGAATGATTGGTTGAAAGTTCTCCAAAAGAAGGATAAAGATTCACAGGCAGTGGATGTAGCCAGGTTGCGCATAGAACTGGAGGAACTCATAGCAGGAACAATTCCTACAGAGATGTTAAAAAATCATCATGATGGAGAGTTGTTATTCATGTGCAAGAGTATTACCTGGAGGGCTAAGAGTACACAGGACAGGTTGAGAGGAATAGCGAGTGAAATGGGAGTTGATATGGATAAGGTGAAAGCTTTGCAGAAGCCTTACAGGGTGGACTTCTCTGACAAAGATATTGAGAATTTAAATGATGTTGGTGGAACAGGGCAGATTAAGGAAATGATTTCCTTATTGCGAAAATGGGGTGATGTGGAAAAATGGAAGGATAGGTGGTACAAGAAAAGGGAAGATTCAGTGGACAGGACTTACTCAGCATTTCCCATGAGAGAAAAGGAAAAAACAGTGGATGCCTATCCTATGAGAGAGATTCCTGGAGGAGGATATGTACATGTCCCATGGACTAGACAGGATATTTTGTCATTTACGAATGATTTCCCTCGATTGAGAGAAAAGCCCGTCGAGTGGTATAGGCAGGTAGATAGGTTTGTGAAATTGTCAAAAGTGCTGTGGATTGATCTGAATAGTCTGCACACAGTTGATTGGCAGAGTAAAAAGATTGATGAAATCTTGAGACATGCGAAGTACTTCAGTGATGAGATTGAGGTAAAACAAAGAAAGCTGAAAGAGAAAGCAATGTGGGCACAGGTGAAAGTTGCAGAAAGACAAGAAGCACAGATGGTGGAACAAGCAAATAATCCAGGAAATAGGCCCAGATATGGTACAGGAAAAGGAAAGGGAAATTTAGAGGAGGCCAAAAAGAAGTTCCCATGTCACAACTGTGGACAATTGGGGCATTGGAGATCCGAGTGTACGAATCCACCATTAGTGAGTAATGAGAATAAATCATTGAATCAACAGGTGCAGAACGAGGGGTGTAATCATCAGCAGCAACGGCAGAAGGTTGTCAGACAGCAGAGTCAAGAGCCAAAACCGCCCTTGCCGCAGAATAGAGGGTCCCAGAAATATAACCAGGACTCAGGATTCTACAATGATGAGCAGGTAAACAAACCGAGACGTACTAACCTGGTACAGCAGTACTGGTTAAAGAATGAGGGGAGTGAGTCTGAAGGGGACTACTGACGGTGCCGAAGAGAGGAGGAAGAGTGCATACTTGGTGCAACTCTAGAAATAGACCAGGCAGGACCATTTGTAGATGGGAAAATAAATGGGGAAAGTGTTACTTTTTTGGTAGACACAGGAGCGACAAGATCAACTGTCAGGTCAGCGGATATAAGAAATCTTCCTCTCTCGGACGAAGCAATCCAAGTGGTTGGTGTAGCTAATACACAGATTAAGACTCGTCTTACCGAACCAGTAAGGGTAAGAATAGGGAAATTTTCGGATATGCACAGATTTGTGGTCTGCGACACTAGTCCAGTGAACTTGTTAGGTGGGGACTTATTGTGTAAAATGAATTGCACAATTTTTTGTACTCCGGATGGAATAGCTTTTGAGACACCAGATGAGGAAGACTTGTACAGGATGACTCTAGATAATAGAGAAAGTGAGATTGTTGGGACATATGCTGTATTTAATCCAGATGACTTGCCTCAAGAGTTGAGGAATACAGTAAAAGCAGCAGTTTGGGATTTTACTGGAGAAGATGTGGGATTGATGAATAATGTAGATCCAGTGAAGATTTCAGTGAAAGAGGGAATCACTTATCCTAATATCCCACAGTACAGATTGACACCAGAGATAATTGAAGGAATAACCCCTATAATTGACAAGATGATTCAACAGGGTGTTTTGAGAGAGTTACTGAGTAGCCCATGTAATTCACCGATAATGGGGCTGAAGAAACCTAATGGGAAGTTCAGGATTGTACAAGATTTGAGAAAGATTAACAAAATTGTGGTAGCATGTTGTCCCATTGTGCCAAATCCGTCAGTGATTTTGTATCAGATTCCTCATGATGCTGAATGGTACACGGTGATTGATTTGTGTCATGCTTTCTTTTCAATTCCATTGCATCATGACAGCCAGCCGATTTTTGCATTTCGGTTTGGACAGCGTATTTTGGCATGGTGCCGTATCCCACAGGGGTATACAGAGAGTCCATCAATATTCAATCAGTTGCTAAAAAAGTCTTTGGAAAGTTTGATCATGCCTGAGAATTCAGTACTAGTACAGTATATCGATGACCTACTTGTGGCATCGAAGACACGTGAAGCTTGTGAAGTAGATACCATAGCTTTACTGAATCATCTGGCAGATGGAGGGTTAAAGGTAACTCCAGCTAAATTGCAGTTCTGCAAGAAAGAAGTACATTATCTTGGACACAATATTGAAAAAGGTCTGAGAAAAGTGACCAATGACAGGATCAAAATTATCAGAGGAATGAGAGCCCCAATGACCCAGAGAGAAGTGAGGATGTTTCTGGGAATGGTGGGTTATTGTCGTCAGTGGATAAGTAATTTTTCCTTGATAGCAAAGCCACTGATTAAATTGACCAAAAGTGAAGTGAAAGACCCATTGGAACTGAATGCAGAACAAATGGCAGCATTTGAAGAATTGAAGAGCAGAAAGTGTGAAGCTCCTGCTTTGGGAATGCCAGACTATGAGAAGGAGTTTGAATTGTACTGTAGTGAGAGAAATGGATGTGCACTTTCGGTGTTAATCCAGAAACATGGACGACTGAGAAGGCCAATTGCATACTTCTCATCAACACTTGACCCAGTAGCTGTGGGTTTGCCAGGTTGCCTGAAAGCAGTAGCTGCTACATGCAGAAGCTTAGAACAGAGTGAGGGTATAATAATGGGATATCCTGTAAGGGTGTTCTTACCTCATGATGTGGCAATTCTTTTGACAAGAAGCAGGACTCAATATATGTCACATAGTCGGCTGACTAAATATGAGAAAATCATTCTGGGAGCATCAAATGTGACTCTTGAGAGATGTGTGAATGTGAATCCAGCAACACTCTTGCCAGATGCTGAAAATGTGAGTGTGAGAGATGATGTTGATCATGATTGCTTGGATGTGTTTGATTACTGTACGAAACCGAGACCAGACATAAGAGATCTGCCATTGCCTGAGAGTGATCATGTGTTGTTTGTGGATGGATCATGTCTAAGAACTGATGATGGTGTGTTGAGTGCAGCATATGCGGTGTGCAAAGTTTCAGAGGTTATGGAAGCTTCGTCTTTGAAAGGAGTAAGGTCTGCTCAAGTGGCTGAATTGGTGGCATTAACAAAAGCTTGCAAGATTGGGAAAAATTTGAGAGTGACTGTGATGACTGATAGTCAGTATGGTTTTGGAGTGGTTCATGATTTTGGCCAACTTTGGCTTCAGAGAGGTTTCTTGACGTCGAGTGGGACTCCTATAAAGAATGCTGAAATGATTGGGAAATTGCTTGAGGCGATACAGCTGCGTAAAGAACTAGCAGTTGTAAAATGTGCTGCTCATGGACAAGGAGATGATTTTGTTACTCTTGATAATCGCTTTGCAAATGACATAGCACAGTATTGTGCAAAGAACGATCATTCGATTAACAAGGGATGAGAAAGGGAAATGTCTTTTTGTTCTTTAATGTTTACTAATGTCCTGGAAACATGGGATGAGGTGAAACAGTTGCAGGATGAAGCAGGAGATGAGGAAATGAGGGATTGGATCAAGGCAGGTTGTGCTCCAAGAGAGAAAGATCATGTTTGGATCTATAGAGATGGAAGACCAGTTATGCCTAACTCAATGTTGTCAACAATGGCAAGAATGGTTCTATGACATAATTTCGACAGACCGAAAATCGACCTACAAATATATCGCAACAAAAATATCGATGTCAAGAATATCGACATCCTATCTACAACATGGTAAGTACAAAAATATCGAAAATTAAATATCGATGTCAAAAATATCGTTATTAAAAATATCGTTTTTCTTTTACTTTAAAAATATATGTAAAATAAACCAAATTATACTTAGAAATTAAATAAACATAATTAAATATATTGTATAATATTTAAAATGTATATTTAATATATATATAATTTAATAAAACTTTAATTAAACATATACATATAATATATAATATATACATATAATATATAATATATATACTTACTTAATAATTAATTTTAATAATAATTTCTGTAACGTATAAATTATTAAATGTTTATAAAAATTACCAATACATCTATACACATAAAACAATAACATTAATAAATATTTAATAATTACATATAGCAAATAATAATCAATATTTTTAATGTGAATAATTTTTATTATTAATGATATATTACAATAGCAAAAATAATACAAAACATATTAAATATCAGACACAATAAAACTACTAGTCCAACTCCAACAAAAACAACAGTAAGGAAAATGTTGGATACCGTAGGGGTAAAAATTACTATTCCAACTCCAAAGAGTGCAACAGTAGGGAAAGCGTTGGATAGCATAGGGTTAAAATTACTATTCCAACTCCAGAGAGTGCAATAGTAGGGAAAGCGTTGGATAGCGTAAAGGTAAAAATTACTATTCCCACTCCAGAGAGTGCAACAGTAGGGAAAACGTTGGATAGCGTAGGGGTAAAAATTACTATTCCAACTCCAAAGAGTGCAACAGTAGGGAAAGCGTTGGATAGCGTAGGGGTAAAAATTACTATTCCAACTCCAGAGAGTGCAATAGTAGGGAAAGCGTTGGATAGCGTAAGGGTAAACATTACTATTCCCATTCCAGAGAGTGCGCAACAGTAGGGAAAGTGTTGGATAGCGTAGGGAAAAAAATTACTATTCCAACTACAGAGAATGCAACAGTAGGGAAACCACTGGATAGCATAGTGGTAAAAATTACTATTCCCACTCCAGTGAGTCCAACAGTAGGGAAAGCGTTGGATAGCGTAGGGGTAAAAATTACTATTCGCACTCCAGAGAGTGCAACAGTAGTGAAAACGCTGGATAGCTTAGGAGTAAAAATTACTATTCCCACTCCAATGAGTGCAACAGTAGGGAAAACATTGCATAGCATAGGGGTAAAAATTACTATTCCCACACCAGAGAGTGCAACAGCAGTGAAAACGCTGGATAGCATAGGGGTACAAATTACTATTCCCACTCCAGTAAGTGCAATAGTAGGGAAAGCGCTGGATAGCGTAGAGGTAAAAATTACTATTCCAACTCCAGAGAGTGCAACAGTAGGGAAAGCGTTGGATAGCGTAGGGGTACAAATTACTATTCCCACTCCAGTAAGTGAAACAGTAGGGAAAGCGCTGGATAGCGTAGGGGTAAAAATTACTATTCCAACTCCAAAGAGTGCAACAGTAGGGAAAGCGTTGGATAGCGTAGGGGTAAAAATTACTATTCCAACTCCAGAGAGTGCAATAGTAGGGAAAGCGTTGGATAGCATAAGGGTAAAAATTACTATTCCCACTCCAGAGAGTGCAACAGTAGGGAAAGTGTTGGATAGCGTAGGGAAAAAAATTACTATTCCAACTCCAGAGAGTGCAATAGTAGGGAAAACGTTGGATAGCGTAGGAGTAAAAATTACTATTCCCACTCCAGTGAGTCCAACAGTAGGGAAAGCGTTGGATAGCGTAGGGGTAAAAATTACTATTCCCACTCCAGAGAGTGCAAAAGTAGTGAAAACGCTGGATAGCATAGGGGTACAAATTACTATTCCCACTCCAGTAAGTGAAACAGTAGGGAAAGCGCTGGAAAGCGTAGGGGTAAAAATTACTATTCCCACTCCAGTAAGTGAAACAGTAGGGAAAGCGCTGGATAGCGTAGGGGTAAAAATTACTATTCCAACTCCAGAGAGTGCAATAGTAGGAAAAGCGCTGGATAGCGTAGGGGTAAAAATTACTATTCCAACTCCAGAGAGTGCAACAGTAGGGAAAGCGTTGGATAGCGTAGGGGTACAAATTACTATTCCCACTCCAGTAAGTGAAACAGTAGGGAAAGCGCTGGATAGCGTAGGGGTAAAAATTACTATTGCAACTCCAAAGAGTGCAACAGTAGGGAAACCGTTGGATAGCGTAGGGGTAAAAATTACTATTCCAACTCCCGAGAGTGCAATAGTAGGGAAAGCGTTGGATAGCGTAAGGGTAAAAATTACTATTCCCACTCCAGAGAGTGCAACAGTAGGGAAAGTGTTGGATAGCGTAGGGAAAAAAATTACTATTCCAACTCCAGAGAGTGCAATAGTAGGGAAAGCGTTGGATAGCGTAAGGGTAAAAATTACTATTCCCACTCCAGAGAGTGCAACAGTAGGGAAAGTGTTGGATAGCGTAGGGAAAAAAATTACTATTCCAACTCCAGAGAGTGCAATAGTAGGGAAAACGTTGGATAGCGTAGGAGTAAAAATTACTATTCCCACTCCAGTGAGTCCAACAGTAGGGAAAGCGTTGGATAGCGTAGGGGTAAAAATTACTATTCCCACTCCAGAGAGTGCAACAGTAGTGAAAACGCTGGATAGCATAGGGGTACAAATTACTATTCCCACTCCAGTAAGTGAAACAGTAGGGAAAGCACTGGAAAGCGTAGGGGTAAAAATTACTATTCCCACTCCAGTAAGTGAAACAGTAGGGAAAGCGCTGGATAGCGTAGGGGTAAAAATTACTATTCCAACTCCAGAGAGTGCAATAGTAGGAAAAGCGCTGGATAGCGTAGGGGTAAAAATTACTATTCCAACTCCAGAGAGTGCAACAGTAGGGAAAGCGTTGGATAGCGTAGGGGTACAAATTACTATTCCCACTCCAGTAAGTGAAACAGTAGGGAAAGCGCTGGATAGCGTAGGGGTAAAAATTACTATTGCAACTCCAAAGAGTGCAACAGTAGGGAAACCGTTGGATAGCGTAGGGGTAAAAATTACTATTCCAACTCCCGAGAGTGCAATAGTAGGGAAAGCGTTGGATAGCGTAAGGGTAAAAATTACTATTCCCACTCCAGAGAGTGCAACAGTAGGGAAAGTGTTGGATAGCGTAGGGAAAAAAATTACTATTCCAACTCCAGAGAGTGCAATAGTAGGGAAAGCGTTGGATAGCGTAAGGGTAAAAATTACTATTCCCACTCCAGAGAGTGCAACAGTAGGGAAAGTGTTGGATAGCGTAGGGAAAAAAATTACTATTCCAACTCCAGAGAGTGCAATAGTAGGGAAAACGTTGGATAGCGTAGGAGTAAAAATTACTATTCCCACTCCAGTGAGTCCAACAGTAGGGAAAGCGTTGGATAGCGTAGGGGTAAAAATTACTATTCCCACTCCAGAGAGTGCAACAGTAGTGAAAACGCTGGATAGCATAGGGGTACAAATTACTATTCCCACTCCAGTAAGTGAAACAGTAGGGAAAGCACTGGAAAGCGTAGGGGTAAAAATTACTATTCCCACTCCAGTAAGTGAAACAGTAGGGAAAGCGCTGGATAGCGTAGGGGTAAAAATTACTATTCCAACTCCAGAGAGTGCAACAGTAGGAAAAGCGCTGGATAGCGTAGGGGTAAAAATTACTATTCCAACTCCAGAGAGTGCAACAGTAGGGAAAGCGTTGGATAGCGTAGGGGTACAAATTACTAGTCCCACTCCAGTAAGTGAAACAGTAGGGAAAGCGCTGGATAGCGTAGGGGTAAAAATTACTATTCCAACTCCAAAGAGTGCAACAGTAGGGAAACCGTTGGATAGCGTAGGGGTAAAAATTACTATTCCAACTCCCGAGAGTGCAATAGTAGGGAAAGCGTTGGATAGCGTAAGGGTAAAAATGACTATTCCCACTCCAGAGAGTGCAACAGTAGGGAAAGTGTTGGATAGCGTAGGGAAAAAAATTACTATTCCAACTCCAGAGAGTGCAATAGTAGGGAAAACGTTGGATAGCGTAGGAGTAAAAATTACTATTCCCACTCCAGTGAGTCCAACAGTAGGGAAAGCGTTGGATAGCGTAGGGGTAAAAATTACTATTCCCACTCCAGAGAGTGCAACAGTAGTGAAAACGCTGGATAGCGTAGGGGTACAAATTACTATTCCCACTCCAGTAAGTGAAACAGTAGGGAAAGCGCAGGATAGTGTAGGGGTAAAAATTACTATTCCAACTCCAGAGAGTGCAACAGTAGGAAAAGCACTGGATAGCGTAGGGGTAAAAATTATTATTCCTACTCCAGATAGTAAAACAGTTGGGAAAGCACTGGATAGCATAGGGATTCTATAAACATAATAACCAATTAAATAATTAGTTATAAAAAAATAGCATATGAATAATTAATTTACAAAATATTTATTCTTAAATACCAATTATTTAAAATAAATATTTATATAAATAACTTTGAATTACATCCCACACTATTCCCCCTTTAACACACAACACACTACACATACAAAATACACAATACATTTAAATATCAGTTTATCTATTATTTACAGTTAATAATACATTCTTTATAATTAATATGCTTATTATTTACTAATTTATACATATTAACTACCAAATTACAATTATTCACAAATTAATTATTAATTAACAATACATTAATTAGCAATAACAACAAATAACATGAAATAATAAATTATTTATATTTACTATATTTAACGTACTAATACCAATTAATTACCAATTAATAATTAATTAACAATTAATTATTATTAATTACAAGTAAATAAAAATTATCAGTAATTATTTGAATTTAATTACATCCCACCCTATTCCCCTATAAACCCACAACCCACTGCACATAAAAATTCACATAATTAATTTAATCATCAATTAATCACTTAATAAAATTAAATCACCAATTAATTAGTAATTAACAATTAATTAATTAACAATACCAATAAATAAATATTAATATTAAACTAATTATAACTTATATAATTAACCAATTAATAAAATTAATTTACAATTAATAATTAATTAACAATTAATTAATCAATTAATATATTTAATGTACAATTAGTAATTAATTAACAATTAATTAATCATAAATACCCATTAAACAATACATATTAATTAATTAATTATAATTAAATTACTTCCCACCCTATTCCCCTATAAACCCACAACCCGCTCTGATACTAGAACGCTAAATTATATTTTAAATAATTATTAATCTCTAAACATTTATTTTTAAATGTATTAAAATACATTACAATAATCTTTAACATACAAATAAAATATATATTAAAATACATTACACTAATAAAATATCTATATTATTGACATCGAAATTTTTCATTACGATATTACTTACATCTATATTAATGACTTCGATATTATTAACTTCGATAATACTTACCTTGGGGTCGATATTCTGTCCATCGATATTCTTGACTCGATATACTTGTAGGTCGACATTTAAAACTCGATATTTAGACTAACCACCGGCAAGAATGTATCATGGCCAGGGACATCTGGGGAGGGACGCTATGATTAGGTCCTTTAAACCAACCTGGTACAATGCAAAGTTCAGGCTGATTGCAGAGAGCATCTGTCAGAGATGTTTGATTTGTCAGCAGTTCAATACTGGAAAGAAGACAGTGGTGAACCTAGGAACAATAGGCAGAGAAGGAGGTCCTTTTACCAGAATGCAAATAGATTTCATTGAAATACCTCAGGTAAATAGATTGAGGTATGTTCTAGTGGTAGTCTGTTTGTTCTCAAGATGGGTAGAAGCTTATCCGACTAGGAGAAATGATGGGTTAACAGTGGCGAAGTTGCTGTTAAGAGAGTTGATTCCTAGGTACGGGTTCCCAGTGACAATTGAGTCAGACAGAGGGGGACACTTCTACAATGAGCTCATGGGTTTGATTTGTGAAGCATTGAGCATACAGCAGAAGCTACATTGTGCATACAGGCCAGAGGCTTCTGGTGTTGTTGAACATATGAATGGCACAATCAAAAACAGGATTGGTAAGATGTGTTAGAACTACAGGGTTGAGTCCACATGAAATATTGATGGGACGAGCAATGAGACATGCATTCGTGCCTGTCAACAAGTTGATGACAATAACTGATGACATGATTTTGGATTACTGTAAAGGCCTGGCTGACGCAGTTCATTCTGTGTTTCACCAGGTTGGAGGAGACGCCACCACACTTCAAAAGAAGGAAGCCCATGATCTGAGTCCAGGGGACTGAGTGAGGATAAAAATGCACAGAAGAAGAAATTGCTTGGTTCTGAGGTGGGGAAGGCCAAGACAAGTCATTCTGACTACGACAACTGCTGTGAAGTGTGCTGGTGTGAAGAACTGGGTTCATGCGAGTCATACTCTGAGAGTTCCAAATCCAAAGGATGGGACTGGGAAAGAGTATTTTGTCAGATTCCAGTGATGATGCGGACACTGAAACAGTGAGAAGAAAAAAGAATCCTGAAAGGGGGGAAGGAGAGTTGGAAAGAGAGTCAGGTGATTCTTTTTTCTTACCAAAAGAAGCTTCAGGAGAAACATTGAGAGCTTCAGAGGAGAGTTCGGATTCTGTTAGAGTGCCTGAAGTTTCAACAAGTAGTGGAGAAAATAAAGGAGGAAAAAGGAAAGAAAAGAGCAATTCCACAGAGACTACACCTGAATCAGATGAGGAGATTGAGGATCCACCTGAGATTACTTCTGAAGAAGTAGGGTCAGAAGGAGGTAGAGAGGGACAGATTGCGGAAGACCCCCGAGGAGGTGTAGGGAACATTCCTGATAAGCTAGGTGAAGGGACAAGTAGACAGCAAGAAGATTGCGTGTCGGAGACCCGAGGAGGGACAGTGGTAGAGAAATCTCAACCGGTGGAGAAGAAGTCTGTGGAGCAAAAGAAAATTGTTGATGAACAAGAGGCAAATGAGACAGAATCAGATGAGAGTGAGAATGGGAAATCAGAGGGTCGAGTTCTGAGAAAGAGAACTTGGATCGGAGAAAGAAATAACAAAGAAGTGAGACCGAAAAGGAGTGTAAAAGGAGATCTTTGGCCTAATAAGATAAAGAGGCTGAGGTACCGACTGACACGAGCGAGTTCATCGAAAGCTGAACAGGTGAACGAGGTGTCGAGTCAGAATCAAGCAAAGGGTGAAAAACAAAAGGAATCAAAAGAACCAGAGGAGATCAAGAGAATCAGAAAGCCTAACCAGAAGTATAGGTCACCGGAATGGACGTATGTGGCACTGTCTGAAGAAGAAGAGGCAGAGAGTCAAGGAAATCCAGAGGGGACCTTACGAGAAGTGGTTGAGGAGGAGAAAACTGTTGGAGTCCTGAAAGTTATCTTGACTGACATTGGAGAAGAGTCAGATGCTCAGGATATTGAAGATCTGATACAATTTGACGTTGCTGAAGAAGAAGTGAAAAGTGATGAAAATCCAAATTGAATGAATTGAAAGAGTCACCTGGAGAAGAGTGAGAAGAGGAAATCTAAAATTAGCAGATTGAAATAATCTAGTATTCTAGAGATTAAGTAGTGGAGTAGTAGAGGCTAAGTCAAAAGACACAGCCAAAGTACTAAAATGGCTAACACAGAGAATAATCAAAGTAGATGTACCTTCTTGAAAAGATGGTGTAGAATGTGCCGCTGCTGTACAGGATTATTAATGCTACTATGGAGTGTACTTGCTTTATTAGTTACTTTTAGGGTTATAATAGACACTTTTGGAATACATACTGAGAATATGACTAACTTAGGGAAGAGTTCACAGAAAGTAGTGCCAACTAGAATTAGTAACATTTACATACATAAAGATAGATCAATTAATGATTTTTCTAGCAATGTTTTTTCAAAGTTGTTGTGCGAATACGTAAAGACAATGGAAGTAAGGGATTGCTACGTCTGTATGCAATTGCCTGCATCCGTTTCAGAGGGAGTTACTTATCATCATCTTCCAGCTACGTATGGGATTTCATGTAGTGTGCTAAGTAGTGTTTTTTATTTACTAGGGAAAGTAGATTATGAGATGTCTAATAAAGATAACATTTTTGGGCAATTGCCTATGGATAAGAAACTAAATCCTGCAAAAGAAGCTAACATTTTTGGTGAGATTTTTATTGAGACAGAAGAATTAACATTAGATTACATTTATAGAGACAATTTAACTTGCAGTTTGAAAGAAGAAGAAAAAGCTTTCCTGGATATGGTAGAGAAAAGGAGAGTGAGCATGCATGAAAAGGCAAGAGAATATAAGATGAGTGAGACAGTGTGGGACATTCAGATGGGAAAGGAGTTGAAGAATGGGGCCAGTCCGACTTTGGCTTTAGATGCACCACAGAAGGGTAAACTATGCATTACCAGAAGGAAATCCCAATATGATAATTATTTCGTTGGGACTAGTGAGTGTCATGATACATACTTTATTGCAACAGGATGGGGATTTAAAGGTGGAGAAGATCCAGTTTTCCCGGGAGTGTATTATATTTGTGGGAATAAGGCTTATTACAGGTTGCCTGACCATTGGTATGGCACATGTTATGTTGGCCTGGTCTTTCCAAAGATTTTTCATATAGATAAAATAGAAGATGTAGAACAAATTAATTTACTAACACGCTTTAGGAGAGAAACTTGGCCAGAAATTGTAGGAGATATTTTTGGAGCTTTGATTCAAGCAGTGGGAATTTCATTAAATGCATATGGAATTCGGAAGCTGTCAACAGTGGTGGATCGCTTATCGACAAGCACCGCTGGAGGGTTTCTATTGGTGAATACGGAGATGGTTGCCTTACGCGCCATGTCTATGCAAAATCGACTTGCCCTTGATATTCTATTGGCCAAAGAGGGTGGAGTCTGTGGAATGCTGAAAGTTCAACATTGTTGCACTTACATTCCTGACGAAAGTAAAGATCTAAAGATCTATATCAAAAATATTACTGATTTGCATGAAGAATTAGTACCACTGGAAGCTGAAAGTATCTGGACTAAAATGGCTAATAAGATGATTGCTGTTAAGAACTTTATAGCTAAAATAGGTAGTACCATATTTGGTAAGATATTGTTTCCTTTGACATGTGTGATTGTTGCTTTATTGATACTTAGATTAGGGTGTTTGTGTTGTAAAAACAGGGGAGGGAAAAATAAAATAATGAGAGAAAATTCTGAAAAGAAACAAAAGAGGTCAAAGAGAGACCCACAAGAAATAGAATTAGAAGAATTTAGGAAAAGTGTGTACCTGGAATCGAAAAGAGATGATGAAAGAGAGTCCAGTGTGTAGTGTTATATAAAAGACATTTCAATTTCTCCTAAGAAATGGGGACTACATTTTTTTTGGGGGTTGGTTTTTGTGGTGATAATATATCACCAAAGGGGGGATTGCTGGAGCAGGGTTTTCTGTAAAAACCCGAACATCAGCATATATTTTTTAAATGTCATGATTAAAATTACTAATAATTAATTACTAGATATTAATTTTGTTGAAGTTTCTGACTAATCAACCTTACTAATGAAAGAATTACACGTGGGAATGCATTTATGTTGCTTTATTAATACGTGAACTAAGTTGGTGAGCAAATTAATTAAATATGTGTGGCTAAAGTGTTATTTGTTATGTGTTTGCGCTTTTAAATAATACGTTTTAATGCTTCTTTATGTCGCAGATGGCTAGATAATTACATACATATAAGGGTATTAGTGGGAATTACCACTGTATAATCATTACGATGTAGTAACGTTGTTTTGTGTCTCTTTTGATTAAGATTGTCCATTCTGGCCTAGTCAAAGATGGCCGACAATTACAGCCTGCATTTGAGTAGCTGAAATACGAAGAGAGGCCTCGCTGAATGTGGTTGGAATCCTGACCTCGGCCTCTGTCTGTATTAAAAGTTTCCGTGAGGACGGCAGCTCTGGGCTTGATGCCAGTTGTCACCAGTTATCCTTGGGAGAGAATAAAAGCCACAATGAACTTTGATAAACTTGCGGTGGCTTCACTATGATTCCGAGGAAGAGCATTCATGGATGTTACATTTTTTAGTTTGTGCTTCCTTCTTCCGTGTTTTTATTTTTGAGATTTTCGAGAGCGGAGGTTTTTCTAAAAACATCCTTTCCTGTTTGCTCTGCTCAACGGACGTTTAGAGTTTGTTTGTAACTTTTAATGTGTAAGTTTTACTATAAATATTGTTAGACTAGAGAGGGTCTAAGGCCACTTCTTCCCGAACCTATGCTCGAGAGGATCGACGTTGATTGAGAGGACGGCGACTCGGGAGACTTTACTGAGAGACCTGTCCTGACCTAATTACGACATTTAGCTAGAATAGGTAACTATGAGAATAATGATTTTGCTATTGATTGACTTTCATTTGAACTAAATTAGATAAAATAACCTTTTGTTTGAATCACAGTGTCGGGTGGTTATTTCTTTGTCAATTTATTGGGATCTCAGATGTGTTCTTATTGTTTAAATCATGACTCGAGACATATCAATTAGGTTGCATTGACCTCAGTTTAGATGCAGATTGATTTAGGAGTTCTCTCGTATATTCAGTGTGGATAGAGTAATAGAATGAATGTTAGTGTGATGGGCCCTAGCGTATGATGAGTGTATGTGCGTATTATGACTGTGGAATTACTCTGTCCGTGGAAGTAGGGAGAATTTATAAGCTCCGATCTGCAGCACTGTCACACCCAGATCTTTGAGTCGATGCATTAGGATATGGTGATTAACCATATCAAATGCCGCGCTGAGCTCTAACAATATCATGGCTAGAGAACCACCTGCATCAAGAATCCTTCTAGAGTCTTCCGTGACTGCCAGTAAGGCTGTTTCAGTCCCTTGAGGGGGGCGAACCCCAGTTTGGGATGGATGCAGGAGTTTTCCAGCTTCAAGATGCCTAGAGAAAGAGTTCAAACATGAATGGCAAAATATCCTAGTTTGCAAATGTTTTCCACATAACTATGGCTTTGCCATATTTGCCACATAATATATAATCTGCTGCATAATCTGACGATTTTAACTAATAAATTGTTTATAGCTCAAACACATCAAAAGTTACTTAGAAATGTGACTTGTGCTGCTGTGAAGTGGAAGGCACTTTGCAAAGGTTGACTGGTCACCTTTCTCATTGTTGCAGTTGTATGTTCCACTAGAACTAATAAGGAAAAATGTTTGCAGAGACTGTTAGCATGTGTAAAACTTTCAAAATAATAAAGTATCAGAAAATTTACAGCACCACTAATACCAGGGTAGGGTATCAGAGCACTTTACATCACACATATTACACAGACACAATCATTCATATGTGTGTAAATCACTGTGTAGGAAATGTTACATAAGACAAATGACTACAAGGTGTAGGAGTCACATGACAACCATACTAGTAGGCAGCATAGTTTAATAGTGATTGGTCTGCAGAAACACAAACTCAGAATTAAAAACATTATACCATGGTTAGGGGTTCTCTTTAATAATCAGAATTGATTTCTACCCAAATGAACCCTTTTTTGCAACATTAGGATAATCGAAGACTGGGGAAAAAAACATAACGCTCTAATTTATACCTTGGAGTTTGAATGCAGCTCTTACATGACAGATAATAGCTCACTGTTCTCTGTTAGGATTTTAACTTATTAACTGCAAGTAACAATAGGGTCTCTCTGACAAAAGCAGTAACCCACTGACCTATTCACATTATGTGCACTTTGTGATATGCATGGCACATGTTCTTAGCAGTATGCACATCACACCTCTGCCATTCCTTTTCATGAGTCAAACCTTCCACTAGACAAAACACCATCTCTCTCTACTAAGAACATTAATCACTGGAGTTATCAAGACATTTTTATAGTTGCCCAAAAATGTTGGAGGCCAGTAAGGAGGCAGCAAGTGCTTTTAAAACCATAATATACTTACAAACACAGCGCCCCCACCTGAAGTTAGCGCCCGGTGCGGTCGCACTGCCCTAGAGCCACCCTGCTCAAGGGTCCTGTGACCTCAGTGACGGAGTCACTGCCACTCTATGGAGTGCTGCTTCATAGGTCTGTCCCGAAGACTGGAGGTGAACTTCATGGATAGTGGTGGACAGGCCTTCAAGGTTAATCCACACTTGCCACCGCTAGGGTCCACCTGCTGGTGCCAAGACACCAGGGCTTTTAAGATCGTTCGGCGCCTTCTAAGGTGTAGGACAGGAATGTGCTCCCTCAGGAGAGTGGTCTAGGAGCCTGGTCATTAAGGCTGAACCTGGTTCACCAGTTCCACTTCAGCAGCTCTGACCATAGCGCCACATCCTGTCCCCCACTGAACACCATACTGCCCCACTTAGAGAAACTTGCACTGCACTGACCCGCTATAAACACCTGGACTCAATTCTAATTACGCACTAGACAAGAGCAATATGCTGCCTAAAAAAAATTAACAACATCCTAGAAAAAGCAAACACTCATAGAGAATGCAAGATTAAGTAAAGCATGTGATATGTAAGCAGGAACAACATGGTTACCTTTTTCCTTTTACACTCATTATTCTGAAATTAGTGAGTGCTTTTGCATGAAAAGGTAAGGCCATGACTACAGGGTCCGGAAGGGACCCGTTTCAGTGCCCATTGCTTATATTCTTTCAAAACATAGGTAGTATGGTTTAAAAAGACCACATTCGTAAACACACAGTCGCTGTACACATTTTGTTTTCCAATTCACCCATCAAGCAGGTATTTCAGTGCCTCCAGGCAAGGTGCACTTTCCCACACAGGGAAAACAATGTTGTTCAAAGAGAGAGGAGAAAAAAAAAGTATCACTTCACTGGCAAACACTGTAAAGTGGCGCTAATGTGTTTAGGTGTAAATCAATCAATCTGGCCACCTTGCAACCACTCTGTCTTGCTTTAATTAGTTATTTATTTTTCACATTTGGAATGTTTTATTTCTCTCCACCCTGAGGCTGCACTTGTGTCAGAAAAAGACAACGTTTCCAGCAAAAATGTTATCCTTTTTTGGATCCATTTCACAGGGGAGCAAATAAATGAAAGGAGGAAAGAGAGGGTATACTAATACCCGTTTCTTGAAGTCTCGGTTTTCACTAACTGAGGAGCGAGACAGAATGAGAGGGAAGACTCGGAGGCTTACAGGCCGTCACCGTGGTGTGTGCGCACAGTTTAATTTATGGGGACTTGGGGAGGCTGAAGAGCAGGCGCGGTGCATCCATTGGGGTGTTGGGGCGTCGCCCCGCTGCCCCGCACCCACCCGCGCCCGCAGCTCCCTCCTCGGTGTCTCTGCACTTAGTTTACTTAAGTTCAGAGATGCTGAGGGTGGGGAGAACTGACAATGCATGCCAGTCAGCATGACGTCGGACCGTGGGCGGTCCAGCGTCATGTTGACTGACATGCATTGTCAGACAAGCCAGGGAAAGGCAGTACTGCAGTATAAGTGCGCATGAGTGGGCATGGAGAGTAATTTTTAGCCCATGCCCAGTCATGCGTACTTGTGTTTTTACTGCCTTGCGCATGCCCATTAGGAGCCCCTCAGTCTCCTAATAGGCAGGCGGCGTGCGTAGCGTAAGCTGTGCCCTCAGCCAATCCTGGCGCTGCAGCAGCGCCAGGATTGGCTGAGGGGTTGCCACTCCAGTGCTGACGTGGTGTTCCAGTTTGAAGGGGGCAGAGGCGCCAACGCGGACTATGAGCAGAGGCGGTCAGGTAAGTGTTTGTTTTAATTTTGTTCAGTTCTCCCGCTGCTGGTGGTAGGGTCGGGGTGGTATTTAGGGTTAGGTGGTAGGGTTGGGGTGGTGTTTAGGGTTAAAATTTGCTAGGGTTCCCGCAGTCTAGGGCTCAGGGCCCGATTCAGGTTCATGCATAGTGGTGTTGGGAAGGTTTTAGGGTGGTTTTGCAAAATTCCACCCAGATTTGGCTGAGTTAGGGTTGGGAAGGTTTGGCTGGATTTGATGCAGATTTGGCTGGGTTGGTGTTGGGAAGGTTTTAGGGTGGTTTGTCAAAATTCCATCCAGATTTGGCTGATTTTGGGGGGTTTTTGTGGGTTTGCGGGGGGCTTGTGTTTGGGTGAAAAGTCGTACCCCTTCCAGTGGATGGATTTGTGTAATTCTTGCTGAGATTCTTGGGAATGGCTGGAACTAGTGTCCCAGTGAGTTTGAATATGATCGAAGTAGTGGAAGTGTGAAAAAAGAGCATTTTTTGTGAAGGCCCGGATTGCAATGTTATCCAATGGGCGGTGTTGGGGTGCGTGGAGAAGTGTTTTTTAGGGGGTTCCAGTGGATCGACAGGAACGGGGCTGCTGTGAGTGGCAGGGAGGTGGAATTGATGGGTGTGCAGGAAGTTTGGGAATAATCGATCGATGGGAAGGGTGTTTTTTGGCAAAGTCGAGGAAGGGAAAGAGCTGCCATAGGAGCCCATGTTAAATGTGAGTTTTGCATGTTTTTGGGGTTCGATTGTAGGGTGTTGCAGGTGGTTCCGAGTGGATTTGCTTAGCTGGGATCAGAGTTGGGAAGGTCTAATTTTGATTGCAAGTGTTTTGAAGAAAATCCATGGAGGGGAAGGTGTGTTTTGGGCCTAGTTTCAGAGTGCGTTTTGATGCGACTTTAGGCCTTTGGGAGCTGGCGGTAATGCACATGTTTGGGATGTTAATTTAGGGTGTTCTAGGTTTTTGGTAATGGGATTAGGGGTGTGGGAGCAATGGTGGGAAGGTCTAGTTTGTGTGAAAAAGAGCAGTGTGGTTCTAGTTGAAGGGGAAAGGGTAATTTGGCCCTGTTTGCTAGGTGCATTTTGTGCCATTGGCGAAGATTGCCTGTACTGGGTAATGGCAGGTGTGCGGGATACGAATAAGCTAGAGCGATAGAAATAAACAGATAGCAGTTGGAGAGAGAGAGGTGAGGAGAGGTAGAGGCGAGGATAAACGGAAGCGTGTGCACCACACCAGGCTTGGCAGCTTTATCTCCCACCTTTGCGCCGAAGTGGTAAGCTAGCGTCCAGGTTATGTTACGGGGCTCTCCTCCAGCACTTTTACGCCCCGCCATTTTCAAATGTCACCAGCCGTCCCTGCTGAAGAGGCTTTCTTTTCAGGCGCAGCCGTCTCCCTCCGCTTAGAGTGAGGGGGTCCCTGAAGCGTGGGGGCCCCCCCGCACCGCGGGGGCTGCGGGGGCCTGTGTTACGCCCCTGGCTGAGGCAGTCTCATACCAATTTAGAAACCCGGTGGACGTTTGTTTTGTGAAGGTCTACATAGCAGGTCTAATTCGTAAAGATGTGCATTCCCCAGGAAGTGCTCATGTGGATCTTGTGGGCGTTCTCTGGGAGGTTCCCGGGTCCGGGTGCGACAAGTCGTTTAACCCAGCTTCCCAGGGTCTGGCCACCTCCATGTTCCCCATCCCCCTCTTTGCTTCTCTCAACAATAGCCATCCCTCACATCCTTCCCACTTCAGCAGTTCTCCCCTCCATGTGTGCAGTCTAGGACCTACTGATGTCTTTCAATTTGTGGCTGTCTCGTGCTTAGCAAGGATGAATGCTAGATCTTGGAATTTGTTGGTGAATTTAGTCTTGGATGTATGGGGAACCATCCTAATAGGCAGTGGGCCGCGGTATGTGGGACCTCTCTCTCGATAGTCTCCTCCATTATGTGTAAGACCCCCTTCCCAGAAATTGCACATTCTCGAGCAGGCCCAGAACATATGTAGTATATGTACCCTCTCCTCTCCACAGCGAGGGCAGGCTGCCTCCGCTACTTGAAAGTATCGGCATATGTGGTCTGGAGTCAGGTAGGATCTGTGTAGGACATAGTAAGACATGAGTTTAAAGCACGCGTTTCTAGATACCTTGGGTATTCCTGCTAATATGTTGTCCCTCTCCTTTGATGAGATCTGGATGGCTAAATCTGCTTCCCACTAAGACCTTAGGGGCATATTAGCAAGACCGGCGATAAAATTATCGCTGTTTTAGCGGCAGGAAACTGCCGCTAAAACGGTGATAATGAGCTTGCTAATTTGCGTTATAGAATTCCAATAGAAGCCCAGGTTAGATGTGCAGGACATCTACCCTGGGCTTTTATTGGAATTCTATAACGCATATTAGCAAGCCCATTATCGCCGTTTTAGCGGCAGTTTCCTGCCACCACAACGGCGATAATTTTATCGCCTGTCTTGATAATATGCCCCTTAGTTTCTCTAACGGACAATGCTGGACTGCATGTAGTGCAATATATAGATAAGACACTGCTTTTATGCTGCCTGCAGAAATGGCCATAGAATAATAGCTGTGCTGTGACGGGGGTTCGATGGTTCCCATGCGCCACTGTTTGCGTATTGCTGCTGTGAGTGCTCTGTGTATCAAGAAATGCCAGCAGGGTAGGTCAAACTCTGTGCGGAATTCCTCAAAGGGGAGTACTTCTCGATGGTTTGTGTGTCATTTACACCAAGATCACCCACTCACTGGGGAACCAGACGGGGTGGGGGCGGTGGGGTTCGGGGGTTCTGGGAATGGACTATCACTCTCCCTCGAGTTAGTCGGGCATTCCTCTAGCCGGCTTTGCCACTGTGCTGCTCCCAGTTAGGTCTTTTTGAAAATACATTACACTTAACCTTAAACTTTTTAACACTAGCCTAAGTTGGAAGAAAGGCTGTATCTAACGTTTCCATACACTCCTAACTGTCTTTCTGTAAAAATAACTGCTTGGTCGTGAGTGTGGGGAGGGTTAACAGTTGTTTAAAAAGATAGGGCTTTATTTAGAATTCTAGGGATTAAGGACACCTGTCAAAAAGTGACACTTGTATCATCTGTCTTATTTTGAGTCCATAGAGGGCCTGAGACTCTAAATAGGACATTTGTTGGTTGATGTTTCTTTTTATTATTAAAGCAACTTTGGGGTTATTGACTATGTTTACTATTTAACACCTTGAATAAGATTTTGGTGCCGATTACGATCCGGCAAAAACCGGGTACGAACCGTCGGACGGAGGCTTTTTTCCGTCCGACTCGTACCCGGTCGTAAAACTTTACAAACATGCAAGTACGATTCGCACGGAAACACCATTTCCGTACGAGTCGTACAAAACACCGACCGACGAAAAGATACATACAAATGGGATCCGGGGAATGCGCCGACGTGACGTCGGGACGCTCTCAGGCCGCGTTTCACGACCCAGGAATTACGATTCGAACCGACAGCAGTCCGGACGGCAATATTTTTACGGCACCCAAAAAGTGCCGGAAAAGCGAAGTACGGCGCGAAACGACCCGGTAAGGTGTCCCCCCCCCCCAGCCCCCGCATGTACGCGCCGTACCCCCCCCAGCCCCCGCATGTATGCGCCGTACCCCCCCCCAGCCCCCGCATGTACGCGCCGTACCCCCCCCAGCCCCCGCATGTACGCGCCGTACCACCCCCCGCCCCCGCATGTACTTGCCGTACCCCCGTGTATGTACACCCGAGTACGTGTCGAACCCCCCCGTGTATGTACACCTGAGTACGTTCGAGTCGTACCCCCACCCGTGTATGTACGGTGCGTACCCCCAGCGCGTCGCGCTGGGGGTACGCACCACGTACTCGGGTGTACATACACGGGGGGATCGACACGTACTCGGGTGTACATACACGGGGGGGGTTTGACACGTACAGTTCGACATGTACTCGGGTGTACATACATGGGGGGGTTCGACACGTACTCGGGTGTACATACACGGGGGGGCTCGACACGTACACGGGTGTACATACACGGGGGGGTACGGCGCGTACATGCGGGGGCGGGGGGGGTACGGCGCGTACATGCGGGGGCTGGGGGGGGTACGGCGCGTACATGCGGGGGCTGGGGGGGTACGGCGTGTACATGCGGGGGCTGGGGGGGTACGGCGCATACATGCGGGGGCTGGGGGGGGTACGGCGCGTACATGTGGGGGCTGGGGGGGGTACGGCGCATACCGGGCACCTGTTTGGACGTCTCCATGGTTGCTATTGGAGTTCGGTGCGGACGGTCTTTTAACCATACGGTTGTACTATCGGACGCCCGGGACGGATCGTGATTCCCCGGTCGGACTTCGCTTTTCACGTTTGTACGGTAACTCGTCCGAGGACGTGTCGGACACTTTTTCCGACCCGAGGACGTGTGGGGAATTATTCCCAATGCGACTCGTATGGGCTTTTTACCGTGCGAATCGTGATTGCCAGTTTGTACGGCACTTGTACGATTCGTACGGTAAAAAGACCGGATACGAGTCGTACGGGAATTTTTTTTACCGGGTCGTAATTGCCACCTTTATCTTTTTTCTATCATTATAATTGCACCTTTATTTCATATTGCTAGCATGTGAAAATTCTTGGTAAAATGTAAGACACTAAGGGGGAGATTTACTAAGATTTTGCGACGTGTTTGCGTCACAAAGGTGACACAAAACGGAGCAAAATCTTTTTTTCCGAATTAACTTTCCAGCACTAAGCTTGTTTAGCACTGGAAATAATGTAAAAGTAATGCGATGCAGCGCATTGCGCTGCTTTGCATTACTTTGCGCCATGGGGGCATGCCAAGGGTGGTGCATGGCCGTTTCCGTGCAACCACCCAAGGTTTCTCACGCTTAACCCAATTTACTAAAAACAGTAGATAGTGTTTAGCGTGCGAAAACTGCGCCCTTTGCAACTAGGCGCAAGGAATGAGAAATGCTTTCATTTCTCCATCCTCTTCCGACTTACAAAGTGGGAAAAGCTTTCCCTCGTGTCTAGCATAGTATTTTGTAGAGGAAGGGTACCCTTCCCGTACAAAACCTATGCTACACTCATGCCCACGCCCTAGCGCTACAGTGCTAAGGTGTGTGCATGGTGCAGGGCAGCTGAAATCAGTGCCGGTGCAAGGGAAAGGGGAGGAGAGAGCCATATCTTTGAAGATATGGCGCTCCCCTGCTCCCTCACTGTCACGCAACGCAGCACGGCCTCGCGGTAGACTGTTCTGCATTGCGCGACTTTTTTGTAAATCTTCCCCTAAGTTTTGTGGCTAGATCCTGCACTCGAAAAATCATGCATTCTGGCACAAATTTCACCTTGTACTGAGGACGCCAATATCAAACCTCAGAGTGGAAGTATTATCCTGAAAACTGCAAGTAAGTTCCAGGTACACACCTGGTGAAATCTTAATCTCTTAATAGATGATAAAAAACATAGGGGCTCATTTATGGGAAAGTCACGCAGTGCAGCAAGTCACCGTGCTGCACTGCTCTGCGTGGCAGGGAAAAGGCAGGAATGTGCGTATTTAAGGCAATACATTATAATGCTGCCCTTTCCTCTGCGCTGATGCCCTTTTTCATCCTAGTGCCAAGGCTGCACACCTGCAATATGGTGCATGGGTGCCTGCAATGCATGCAGGAAGGGGAACCTTCCCTTAAAAAAAACAATCCTGAGAGACATAGTCCTCTTTCTATGTGTGCTGCAGAATGCAGCACACAAAGAAAGAGGAATTAACACAGATACATAAAAATATTTCTCCTTTTTGCACCTCTCCTGAGAAGGCGTATCTTTTGGATGCATTCCCAGGTCTAACCGTTCTGGTAATCCTGGGAATGCGCCAAAAACCATAGGAGTTGAGTGGGAACGCCCATGAAGCGCCCATGGAACACCTTTACAGGACAGAGTAAAGAAACACAGCAATTTGTGTTGCGTTCTCTTACTCCAGATTTATGGAGCCACTCAGGGTCACACAAAGTGGACTAGCGTGGCTTCATAAATATGACTTAATGTTTGTGTCGCTCTCACACCACATTGTGTAGTGCTAGAGCAACGCAAACCAGCTGTTAAATAGGCCCCTCAATGTGTCTGGTGGTGCATACAGCCATAGGAGCATAACTGTGGTCAAGCCAGAACTCCAAAAGACTAACACAGAACATACACGCCAAGTCGCTTTCTTGGCATATAGACTGTGACTGTGACCTTTCTTTGCACCTCAGATTTGCTCCTCCGCATCATGAAAAGCTTCCTACCCCTCAGCTGAAACCTTACCCTCACCACACTGTGAAGTTGTTTCTTCTTTATATGGATGCATTGAGTTTGAATTTTAAAAATACCTGCAAGTCCTCATATGTTGGCCATGTATCCGGTTGCTATGTTCAGTGCTCCCCTGGCATCTGGGACTAGATTCACACTTATAAAAACACCCAATAAAATAAATGATTACTGAATTTTGCTTTTGGAATTCTAAATGTTGGATACAAAATTGTCCCCAATCCCCTCCTCTAATAAACTAAAGGTCTAATGAACAACAGGAAAACACTTATGGTACCTTGCTCAAAATCGGTATGGCCCCCTTGCTTTAATAATTATTTGAGACCAGTCAAGAGTGAACCAAAAGTGCATAAATAACAAAGATCAACAGACATTTGCAAAGTCATGAGGTCTAGGCTTTTGGACCTATTGGCTTTACCAAAGGATTTTAGTAATGCTGTACAACATCCCTGATGCTGTGAAGAATGGCTAAACATTCTTTTATAAAAAAGCACGTGACGCAGCTGCTCAGACCATTTATAAATGCACGCACCTCACATGTGGGTGGCTACAAAATGACCCAGGCACTCTTTTTTGTTTATATTTATTGATCCAAGTTAGATCGGTAAATAAAAAGAAAGTGATGGGAGGTAACAACATGGGTGGGGGTGCCAGCAACACAGGGGGTGGAAGCAACACAGGGCACGCGGGGGATGAAGCAAAATAGGGTTGCGGGTGGGAGAAAGCAACATGGCGGACGCAGGTTGAATAAGCAACACAGAGGGCGTGCCTATGGGGCAGAGAAAAGCAAATGGATGAGAGAGAGCAATGTGGAGCACAGGGAAGAAAAGCAAACAGGCAGAGAGAGTGAGAGAGGAACGTGGAGAAGGAGGGAGAAACACACAGGCAAGAAAGCAACATGGGCAGGAGAAGCACAGAAGGGTGAGCACATCACACTGAGGGGCAGGGAAGAGCAGCAAGGAGTGACAAAAGTGGAAGAAAAGCCCACTAGGGAGACAGCTGGAAAACACAAGCACTCCTGTGAAGTGTTTAAGACAATGGAAAAGGTAGCTCCCAAAAAGTGAGCAGTGGAAGGACACTAGTAAATTGATATGCTCCAGGGGAGGAAAAGACACAAGATGCACAAGCAAGCCATTGAATAAGAAGCACACAAAAGAGAGTGACAGTAAAGACACTCAATGCTAAGCAACAGGTGGGTTAGAAGCCCTTCTATATTCTTGGTAAATTCACACAATATGTTTTGCTGCACTCTTTGGTAGGTATGACCTAAAAAAAAATGGTAATGTGAGATTTCATTAACTTACAAATGTTTTACGGACTCAAATTATTATTTGAGGTAGTAGTCTATGAAACTATGACGTTGCTTAGCTTCTCACCACTGTGGTTAAAGCTTTACAGAATGCTGGTGGGTGATTTAGGTACTGGGGCATGGTGAAGGTATGGAGGGGAGAATTTAGTTTCACAAGTGCTAAAAGTCTCAATAAATTGGAGTAATTTGAACATTAAAGAAAGTAAATCCAGTAATTTAACAAAGCGAAAATTGAGATGTAGTAACCAGTAGTGGCTGCTTCCAATACAAAATGGTGGGGCAGCGCGGGGGTAAATATTAATAATTTTAAAAAAGAAACCTGCCGCTACCGCAGCTGGCCACATTGGTGCTCATCTGCTCCCGGACGTCCATGGGCCAGCACAGGCCCCCAGACTCCCCACCCCTTCCAGACGCTGCTCTAATGCTATTACCCAGTATGAGAGCAGCACCAGGACTGGTCTGAGCAGCCTGGTAAGGCTCTCACTAATGGACTGAGAGCCCGTGCTTAATCTCCACCCGGCTGTGCAACACAGCTGGGTTGGAGAGATATTAGTACACATGTCAGTTTGGCCGTCCTAAGATGGCCGACCAAACCGACATGCGCACTTACATTGCCCACCCAACTCCTCCTCCCAGTCCCTGCCGCTGTCAACTGAGGGTTGCCTGGCCCTGCCCCACCCTAGACTTGGATCGGCTCACCCAATGAGAAATAAAATGATAAGAAAATGATTTTATTATCACTTCAATTTTCATATGCTGGCGCAGTGGGGCGATGCTCCTCCACCGTAATGGAAGAACCGCCGCTGATAGAAACACCTCTAACAAGTAGATCTCAGAAACAATACACATGCAGTATGAAGCACTGTATAAAAAACAAGTTATTGGTTAAGTTTCATGTCCTATTTCACATTATAATGTAGTTCAGTTTACGGATAATGCTACACAACGTAGATCCATTATTTCAATAAATGGCATTTGCCTCATGAATAAGTGAAAGGAATGCTGTGCAGTCAGGCTTTGAAAATAATTATGTTTGCTCATAGCAGTAAAGCATACTTGAATGCTTTTGTATAGCTCCGCCCTGTGCTGCTTGTCCACAGCCCTATGTTCATGTTGCACACCGAGATTAACTATGGAGGGAGAATCAGATTTTTAAATGAAAATGTTATAGGGTCATTCGGGTAGTCTTCAGGGGAAACATCCATTACAACGCAGTCATTCCATTGCACTGCTTTTACAACGCAACTGTTATAATGCAACTGCCTTTACATCGCATGCCATTACAACGCATGCCTTTACAACGCATGTCACTACAACACATGCCATTACAACACATTATAAGGTAAGTAATGGAGATTTTTTAGTTTTAGGGTGGGTATGGGGTTTGGGGTAGATGGGAATAGTAATTTTAAGCCCTACGCTATCCAACACTTTCCCTACTGTTGCACACACTGGCGTTGGAATAGTAATTTTTACCCCTACACTATCCAACACTTACTCTACTGTTGCGCTCACTGGAGTGGGAATAGTAATTTTTACCCCTACACTATTTAACACTTACCCTACTGTTGCCCTAAAAGTATTATGCGTTGTAATGGTATGCGTTGTAATGGAATGCGCTGTAATGGTAGTTTTTAAAAATGCGTTGTAATGGCATGCATTGTAAAATCATGCGATGTAATGGCATGCATTGTAAAATCATGCGATGTAATGGTAGTTGCGATGTAAAAACCACATTGTAAAAGCATGCGTTGTAAATGTTTGCATTGTAACGTCATATATTCAGTTTTCAGTAGCTGCACAGCAGTTCACAGGTGCAAAGCTGCAGCCACCTGGAAAACAAGAGACCCCAGTGACCATGCTGTGGCAATTTAATTGCGAGTCAGGATTTAACTTTTGCATTGTGGGATGTCTTGGTGTCAGCCACAATACAGTCACTAACTAACTACACATTCGGGGCTGATTCACAACGGTAAGTTGACACTTTTGTGGAATTTTATTCTTGTTTTGTGTTCACAAACCAGGAGTTAATAGTAAGTTTAAGAGGGACAGAGAACTCTGCACTTAAAAAAGATAGGCCTGTCCTATATGTTTACGTGTGGAGTTTTCCACCCCGACTGCGGAGTCTCTGCAGTTGTAAACTTATCATTAACTCGTAGTTTGTGAATACCAAAACAAGAGCAAACTTACACAAAACTGTAAGTATATCTTTGGGAATCAGGCCCCAAGTGTTGTGTAAGAGGACGATCTGCTTCCGGGGTCTTCACTTTGAAACGTAAGTCCTCTTATACTGAATTCCTGTGAGGGGCAGGGGAGGTGTCCAGCAGCAGTGTCACCTCGGCTCCATCATCACTGCTACTGCAGTGGGAAACGAGACCAGGCCTTGATACTAAGAGGCGCGACTAAAGCTCCTCTATAAATTAACCACCTCTCCTTGTACATCCCTGATCAGTGTCCCACATTTGGCAGGGCTGATGAATTGCAAGGGGCCTTCATTATTGTTTATCTGTTGGTTCTGAGAATTCTAAGAATAGAAATAAGCAAAGGATTATAATAAAATGTCCCTTCTTGCCCTGACTAATATCCCATAGAAAAAAAAGGAAGCCAGTAGCTTTCATTGCAGACCGCCTTTCATTAATAAGTGATAGAAATAAGGGAGGGTAAGGGAGTGTTAGTTAGTAAACATTTTATATCCATACACTTAAAAAAAGAAACAAAGACCCTGCTCCTGGTATCAAAAAGAATATGTGTGGAAGAAAGGGTTGGCAAGAGGAAGGAGGAGCAACAAATAGGGGAAAGTGAAAAGGGTGGGAGGGAATAACATGCCAACATTTTAGAACAGAAAATGGGAGGCTTTGAAAAGAAAATCAGGGGAATGTATTTTCCTCATTGAGTTCTATTGAAGGCAATTTCAGGCAGGAGACAGACACAATAAAGCCAATTTTGCCTGAATTGGGTTCATTGGCATGTATGGAGTAAGCAGGTGAGGACACACGCGGAGGCAAGTGGAAGGGTCAGGCTCTTAATGCAACTTAGAAGCCAGGACATCTCAATGCTTTTGTTCAAAATGTGCAAGTAGGTAGGGATACTTCCTCAGCACACAGAGGATGTAGAATTTCATTTTCATTCACGTCAGGCTTGCACCTCCACACCTGCAGCCCACAAAGGAGCAGAGAACCACCCTCATCAAAGATAGCCGCAACAACACATCAGTAAGGGAACACCAGGTGTTCTGAATTCAGACCAAATAACATAGCTCCTCATCCTCCCTTCCTTTCTATTGTATGAATTCTTGAATCAACCCCCTTCCTTGGGTTTGCAAGCCCTTTTTTATGTTCTGTTCTCCATTACTTACTCACTGGGGGCCATATTATCAAGGAACGTCGATAACATTATCACCGCTTAAACGGCGATAATGGGTTTGATAATATGCCTTTGTGAATTCCCATAGAAGCCCAGGTTCTGGTGTGAACCTGGGCTTCTAAGGGAATTCACAAGGGGCATATTATCAAGCCCATTATCGCCGCTTTAGCGTTCCTTGATAATATGGCCCTATATTTTGTGCTATATATGAAGCAGTAAATTCATACGTGGATACATGCACGGAAGCACAATCTGAGTGCAAGGCCAGACTTCTAGAAGCTATTCCCACCCAAGCAATTTGTCTTTCACCCCTGACTGTTTGTTCTAGAGATTACAAAGTAAAGAGATGCCTCTTTAAAAGGGATGTGCTGTCAATAAAGTTCTCCACAATGACCAGAGAATGATGATTTTGTATTTGTGTCTTACTATCCAATATGGATTTGGAAAACACAATAATTACACTATTTCCAGGGCCACTAGAATTATACTCTTCTGTGGCTGTTGCATTTTCTGCATAATTATAAATTTAGAGTATTTGCCGCATAATCCATCTGCTTCTGCTGCATAATTTGGGGATTTCAACAAAAGGGTTCCTAACTCTTGTGGCGCAGTCTAGTCAACATGCTGCATAATCTTGTTCTCCATTGCTGTATAATTGCTGTAGCTCAGATTATTTCTGTAGGAAACATATACATCTCAGTCACTGCAGATTAGATCCAGAGGTCTAGACATGCAGATCCTTAAGAACACATCACAGAACCTCTGTAGATGTTCTCCTTTAGTGCTAATGTACTATAACCGGTTTTAGAAGGTGAGGATGAAAGCCTGGCTACACTCTTTGTAGTGTAGGGGGGCATATTTGTTAAGTCTCTCCATAGATTGCTCCCTGACATTGATGATGAGAAGGGGTACAACATGTGAAGTTTGTAAAATATTATGTCCTTTTAAAATTATAGCTAAAATGATGTCTTAAATAATAGCCTAATGGATTTCTAGTCACAGCTGCTCTCGCTGACAAGACCCTTTCAGCCAATCCCACGAGGAACACGATCCTCCCTTTTCTGGCAAAACCCCAAGCTAGATATCATGAATGCCATTAATAATGTAACAAAATGAGCCTTTATCGTCTGCGCTGGGATTCTTATTGTTAGTGCATTTTTAATTTCTGGGTTTTGAGAAAACTGTAACATAAGCACTGTGGCGGAGCGTGGGTTGCAAGTGCCCGGGGCAAAACTTTCAAAGAAAGTATTGCACCCCCTAACCCATGGACTGTTAGCTCAGGAAGTGCTAAGTTATTGTCCCTAAGAATTTTGCGCCCAGGGCAACCGCCCATGTGGACCCGCCCGCCAAACGCTACTGCGTAAGCAGAATACACAGAGCATACAACCAAGGAGGGGACCTTGATAGAAGTGAACGGCGTGTGACCTAACCTGTATGCTCCTGTAGGGCCCTGGAGATGGAGATTTTTAGGTGAAGAGGGGGACTTACTATTTCCGAGTCTTATGAGGGACATGCAGACAACTTAGGAAGGGAGCACAAGAGAACCTATGTAAAATCAGACACAGCATTAGGACTTCTAAGATTTTATCATACCCCTGAATCATCTCATGAACTTTTGCTAGTACAGCTGTTAGATCACAGAGTGCCATCGCTTTGTTAAAGAGAGAGTAAACTACAGGCAAATCCCACTTGATAAAATGCTTCTAGTCAAATTCCACATGCAATTTATGCTCTAAACTGAGGGCAGCATAACCTAAATGCCCCATGTCGTATCAGAAGGATAAGGATAAAAGGAATGTGTTTCACATGGAATCGTTTCAAACAAGCAAAGATTCAAAAACTACTGTGCAGCTCCATCAATAATTGCTTTACTAAATTTTCGTCATAAGAAGCCAGGCATGAAAGCAGAATTGTAATAGCCAAGGCTATTGTGTGTATGACGGGAAGTACAATTAAATGTATAGAAATCTATGCGCATTGACACAAAATGTCGGTCATCAATTTTCTGTGCAAACACGAAAGTGCAACGAGCACAGAGACCTATGAAACGTATGTTTAATCATCATCATCAGAATGATATTATTTCAGATTATTGCATAAAAACATTCACATTAAAATACATTCCATACAATGCATAGTGTCATACAGATTTGTCTTATCTTAAAATTGCACATAAACATTAAAATATGCATATAATATTATTGACTATTCAAAGTCCCTAAATCCTTAGTGCACTCAATATTCATAGAGCTTCCACCCACCTGTAATCATTTGTGTCTCTCATTATGCAAACTGAAGCAATATTTTAAATCAAGCCATAAACATCATATGTTGGTTGCAAAATTAATCTCACACATTTTATTTGCTGTGTTGCATTCTATCTCAACTGGCAATATTCCAATTCAGTCCGTCTTTTTCTTAAAAATCAGTGAGCCAACACCATCAGATGTGATCTTCACTTACAATTGTTTCTTAAGTAAGTTATAACACCCGAATCCTCCGTGATACAGACAATAATCTTTGCTAAATTTTAGAGCATCACAATTTGATTTCCTGTATGCCTGGTCTATAAAGGGGGCAAAAATCAAAACAAAAATTACATCTTCAGAACCCGTCATCTTATGGATACAAGTGACAGAATTACCCTGCTTCTAGTTAGAAGTAAGTGCATTTAATACCAGAGGCTTAATTTGACAAAGAAAACGTATAATTTGGGGAATGTAAATAAATATCGCTATCCGGGGTGTTTTTGATCTGAATACATCTGAACCTAACCATGAATTTTGGCTAACTTTGTACTTAATTAGGGGGCATATCAGCAACAACCGGCGATAATTATCGCTAAGCGCACTTAGCTCTAGGATAATTATCGCCGGCTAGCGTGGATTTTTATCGCTGAGATGGCGTGATATTAGCAACGCTTATCTCAAAAGCTAGAAAAATCCTAGCGCTAACTGCCAAACGTGAGATTACACGAAGTTTGGCGACAGTTTGCTGATAGTGCCTCACATTCTTAGCCATGATATCCACATTCAATAGGATATCATGGCTAAATCAGTTTCAAAGCAGGCGTAAGGAAAGTAGTGATAACGCTACTTTTCTTGTCGCTGTGCTGCTTTGCGTGAGGCTTGATAATAGGAGAAATGTCATTTAGCGACATTTCTCCTGTTATCCTGGGGAGGAACGCCCACTTTGCATCTCATTAGAGATGCAAAGATGGGCGTTAGGAATTCAGGCGCTAAGGCAAGGTTTCACGCGATAGCGTGACCTTGCTAATAAAGTGAAAAAATTGTCGCCGCTTTTCGGCCAAAAACGTCTGCAAAAGCGGCGATAATTTTATATCGTCGCCTTGTAGATATGGGCCTATATTTCTTACTCTTAGTTCTTCTCACAAGAGCAATAAGGAGGTTGATTTTGTGAGATGACTAATCACTCTCAAATAATTGCTATGTAGGTACTGTAAAGAGCAAATATTTGAGTGGCCACAAAGATCTGTCAAATATTTGTGTTAATGTTTCAATTGATTGTTGGCCATTTCAAGTGCTCATGCTCTTTTTGACTTCGATTCCTTTTGATCAGGCCTTTGTAGTGATATTGGTTATTTTTTGCTGTGCTAAGGGCAATTGCCCATGATATGAATTGCTATAGTACTCTGGTATTGGTAGCTGCTTAAGGATTTCTGCCTCCTACCTTTATTTTGTTACAGATAAACATCTCCCTTAGCCACTGGATTGATTATGATGTGTTTGTTTTCACTTAAGGAGAGCACTGCCTCTTTTTCTTTTCCATTAAAATAAAAGTGAATTTTAAAGTTATGTTTTTGGAAGGCCTCGTTTCTTTTCTGCTAACCAAGTATTCAAAGGCTAGCAAATTCTTCTGTACTGCAGACAAATGTAGGTTAAAAGTGGAAGTCTTAATTTTACCATACCAACTGCATTTTTTGGCTTACTAGGAAAAGTGCTGTAGACATCATTTACCTTCTGTACGTCTTAACTAAAGATTTGTTCCCAGTAAACCTACTGTAGATATATTAGAGAGTCTGGAGTAGTGACTCAATGGTTATAATTAAGTTGCTGTCCACACAAAAACGTAATTTCTGACTCTTTAATAACTTGCACACTTTGCCATCACTTGGCAAGATTCTAGAACAGTGGTTCTTAACCTGGAGTCCGGGGAACCCTGGGGAGTGACTGCTTAGAAAATTAAATATTATTAACAGATTAATAAAATGAATTTATATAAAGAAGTAACATTGAAAATGTTAAATTGCTCTGAAATCTTTAAGGAATTTGAAATTGGAGGCTAAAAATTAAGTTGATGTCCTCAGATTATTGAGTCATGGGAGCAGTGCAAGTGCACCAAACAGAATATAGAATGGACAATGGGTACCCTCAAATGAATTTAGAAGATGTCCAACCTTCCCATTACAATTAAAACTTGTTTTTAAATTTGTTTGTGAATGAAATAACATATTTCATAATTGATATATTTATTTAATGAATGCTTGCTTTCATATTTGTGTGTATTGTTTTTGCAGTTCAGATCACAGAATTTTCTAATGCCCGAGGCCCTGGATTCCAATAATGACTAAGTGGGAGTCCCTGGATTCCAACAATAATTCCATCTAGGGTCCCTGGAGTTCAGTAATGGTTAAGTACGGGTCCACAGAAGTCAAATGTTTAAGAACCCCTGCTCTAGAAAACTTTTCATAAATTTCACATAATGCCAGGAGGGCAAATGCTATAGAGGGTCCTAAAAGTACATTTAATTCTGTGAAAATCTGCCCTGGGGTTTCTGTAAAAAAGGCAAAAACATAGAGCTCAAATAAGGTAAAAACATTGATATTTCACATATTTTAAATTGCAACATTTTTTTATTTTTATTTTTTAGAAATGTTATTCGCTGGTGAGGGTGTTCAATTTCCTCCACCTTGCAATCCCTATTTTCTGGCAAAAACACAGTATTTTGTGGAGAAAAAAAACCTTTGAAAACCAGAGAGTACCTGATAGCTGTTAATTCACTGTCAGTGGATTTAAGCCATCTTGAAAGGGGCGGAAAAGTCTTTCAGTCCTTCTGAATGAGAAAAAAGCAATTTTGGGATTTAAACATCGTTAATTAAGTCAAAAGTGCAATTTAGAAACCACATTTTAAAAAAATGCAAGTGTTTAATAGAAAATAAACTTAGGCTGAAAATACCAAATATATTTGCCCTAATTTATGAGGTTTTGGGTATGACAGCGCTGCAAGGAATCTTGCTGCGCTGTCCTACGTCAAAATAAAAGGGCAGGTATTCACCATATCTATGTCATACGGTGCATTCCTGTCCTTAACCCCAGCGCCGGTGCATAATGGACTGCCATGCGCCAACGCAGGCACCCTGGCACCATGGTGTAAGGGTGCCTGTGTCATGAGGCCGATTGATTTTGTGCAGGAAGGGACACCTTCCTACACAAAATCAATCAATTCAGGCGATTTCCTCTTTCTATGTGTGCTGCAGCACACATAGAAAAAGTTTAAAAAACGAGGAGAAATGAAACAATTTCCCCTCGTTGCACCTCCCTAATGCCACCCCTGGGTAAGGGCAGGACTAGCTGTAGCGGGCACTGGGTGTTTCCTCAGTGGGCCGCCAGGGTGGGGGGTGGTTTCGGACCCTGGGTGGCCTTTTTTCTTACTAGGGGCCGGTTTTGCAGCATATCATTGGCCCCCTGTAACTAAAGCAGCTGCAGTGTTCCACACGCACCCCCGCGGCCGGTGCGACTCAATTGCCAGGTCCGGTTTGCGTTCCCAGTCCGGCCCTGCCCTGGGGTGGCGTTAGATTCTGACGCATACCAAGGTTTACAATTTATCGTAAATCTGGGAATGTGTCAGATTCCATTGGTGTTGCGTGGGGACACTCACATCAACACCCATGAAACACCCCTTTAAGGGCAGTGTTCTGGGTGAAAGGGGCACATATTTACAAGGCCATCAGAAGCCATGTAAAGTGGCTTTACATGGCCTTGTAAATATGCCGGGGCACATTGCATCACATAACGTCAAAAAAGTGACCCAATATATTTTTTATGGGTTCAAGGGATGAGGCATTTTTGAGAGCCTTATGGGAAACACTGAACACCATGCACAATGGATTCTTGTGTAATGAGCACTGGCCTGCAGATCAAATTGAAGGATTACTGGAGTAACGAGTAGTGTCCTCATACATAAACCTACTGTGCTTAGTTTCTAAAATGTGAAGGGATTGTAAAGACAAACTGGTATAAACAAGGCTAAATATAATCAGGAATCAAACATTTTAGGATTGGTATGTGCACCTAATGACTAAAAGGAGGAATACTGACATATAAAATAAATTCTCATAAAAAAAACATGGCACCCATCCTAGTTGTGGATAGGTCGACAAACACCAGACCTTGGAACATTAAGAAACTATGAGATACAGCAGGAAAGGTTCAGAGAACTCTAGCAAGAAAGAAAATGCTTTGCAGAAGATGCAGAGTCTGCAGTTTAAAGATCAATACCACTAAATCCAGAGCAGTCACTTTGTCAAAAGAACAAATGCAAAAACAAAGTTCTTTTTCGATGGTTCTTATGTAGGTAGTTCCATAATCTGACTCTGTTGGTGCAAGTTACTAGATTTAAATGAAGATTTACATTGGAAATACTGTGGCCCTCGGTATCTGTGGCCCAGTATCCACTTGGTCACTCAGACCCCTAGAGTTACAGATATCACAGGAATCAGCAGGGCTGGACTGGCCATACCGTCACTGGGCATTTCCCTGGTGAGGCCAGTTTTGCAGCGGTGGGGCCGGTTTTGTGACTGGCGCCCAGTTTTCCAGCGGTGCTGCAATATCAGGCCTCAGTAACATTACGCAGCAGTGTTTCACAATTACTGCCCCCCACCTCGGGGACATGTCCGACAAAATTGCCAGGGCTGCTTTGAGTTCCCAGTCCGTCCCTGGGTATCGGTAACTTCAGGGAGCAGAGTTACAGAGGGTTGCAAGTGGGCATCTAAGTGGCCCCTTAAAACAAGCATTTTCAATGCAATAGGTCTCGCATTTACGAGAGTTTAAGCTAGTGGCATTGTAAATGACAATGCCTTTTATCTACGTTTTAAAAACTAAAACAAAAATAAAAGGCATTGTTATTTGCAATGTCAATGGCTCAAACTTGCATAATTGCGAGACCTATTGCATTGCAAATGCTTGTTTCTTTGGCTGGCTCTAAAGCCAGGCATACAATGGTTTTGTTATAGGCATGAGTTCTTGAATGGGCAAGTTTCCACTCTAGGTAGAAGTTCCTACTGTATATTAGGGCCCTTTTTGCATGGCACATAGAGAGAGTGTACAGGATGAAAAAGTAATCAGAATGTGTGTGGTTTTCGTGGGACCCACTATTTGTTTAAATGTTACTTTCATATAGAACTCAGCACCCTAAATGATTGGATGCATATCAGCTGTCGTTGAGCTCTAAAATATGTACAGGCTCCACATTGGATGCTGTGGCTATTAAAAGGGAATACTAACTTTTTTCAGGGAGAACCGACCGATACTCCCTGTTTACAAAATAGAGAATGTCTTTCTAAAAGTGACTATTACAGGGCTCCCTCATCTTCAGTCAACCTTGCCGGGTGATAGAGGAACTTCCAATCCCTGCAACACTTAGCAATTTCATTTTTGATATTTTAATTTCAAAATGTGCATAACTGCCTGTTTTTTGTACTCCTAAGAAATTCGGACTGGAGAAAATTAATATCCTGGAAACCGACATGCCAAAGAGCCATTGGAATTAGTGTTGTGAGCTCTCAAACAGATGCACAAAAATATAGGGTCCTTATGATAATATATGATTTTTTGCAGCAAACGTTTTCATTTATAATTTTCATATGGCTTAGATTTGCACATTTGGCTTACAGAATACATTAATTCTAGCTGCATTTTGTAGTTATTGATTTGTTCATTTGGATCCTACACAAATTGAGATTAGTTTTGCAGATTAAGGCCCTTCCCTGTTTAACCTCACCTCCATATAGTTTTCATAAAACAGGGCAGTAGCCTGTGCAGGACCCAGCAGCCAGATTTTTCTAAGCACTTCTTTTAGGGTCTACTGCTTTCCTTGTGTAATTGAATACATGACTTAATTTATGCAGATACAGATACTCTTTCACCCAGGTCCTCCTAGAAAATAACATCAGCCCAAATTGGTTCTTATAGTTCAGTCACACTGTAGTTTCTCAAGATGAAACCTGATTTAAGAATAGCTTTCATTAAGGCCTGTGTGGAAAAAAAAAATAGGAAGCTATTCTGCAGATTTTGCTAAATAAATCTAATTTTGTACCTAGACACAATCTCACTGACATCACTCACTACTTAACTATTATTTCTAGCAAACGTATACCATTTTAACTAGGGTATTCAAGTCAAGTCACCCACACACAGTAAATGCACTAGCCAAGTACTCCCAGCAGATAGTATTAAGGGTCTCGAAATCCTTTCAGCCATCTCTGTGCCGCGCTAGGCAGGCACTCGGATGTGTCCCTTCACCACATATGACAATTTCTTTAAACAACTGTTCCTATCTCTGCAATTTCCGTGGCATTTTCTGGCTGCAGTACAGAGCAAATTAATACAATTATTCTGTGGATTTCTTACAATCAATACAGCCTAGAAGTGAAAGCCAATGAAGAGATAGGAGCCTAAAGTTGATAGGATCCTTTCAATTCAACTCAGCCACAACAAGCATGCTGCCACATTTTAAATACACTCGAGTTTTGCAAGCTTTCATAGACAGGCTCGGATAGGTTCAACCGCAGCGTTCAGGGATCAAATGCGCAAAAGAATATGCAAGACTAATGTTTGTAGGGAACAGAAAATCAGCAGGGAATGTATAAGGAGCTTTAGAAATGGGAAGGGCTGCTTTTAGAACCCCAAGGAATATATGCTCCCTGTAACCATTCTTCTATTATCATTAGATCCAAACATAATGTAAATGCAATGCAATAGGTCTCGCATTTCTGGGAATTAGAACTTTTGGCGTTGTAAATGACAATGTGTTTTACCTACGTGTTTTGGTTTCGAGTGGAGTGGATGTATGTAGTGTGGAGTGGAATTATGTAGGTTTAATTGGAATTGTGTGGAGCGGTTTTCTATAGTGGAATTATGTGGCATTATGTGTAGTGGAATTGTGTGGAGAGTAATTATGTAGTAGTGAGTGTACTGGAATTATGTGGAGTGGGATTGTGTGTTATAGAATGTAATTATGTGAAATGGTATTTTGTGTTGTTGAGGGGTATGTAGTTTTGTTTAATTATATGGTGTGCTGTTGAATTTTGAGGCATGATGTGATATTGTGTGGATTGGATGTATGTGGTGTGTTGATTTATGTGGCTTGCTGTTGAATTATGTGGCGTGGAATGGAAACGTAAAGATATGAATTGTGTGGTGTGGAAGTGTGTGACACTCAGTGAAAATATTCTGATTAGTATTATGTGACATGGTGTGGAGTGTATTTATGTGCATTGTGATGCCAAGTTTTAAAATGATGAAGCATAATTTGTGTGCTCAATATCTGGAAACGTGCTGCGTTCTTCAGTTATGACAAGGCTGAGTTCATATGTGTTGGGGAGACTTGCTAAATTTAGGGCCTCTGTGTCACGCATGTTCATTTTCCCAGCTGTTTTAGTGCATCTTTACAAGTTTGAAAACTAAAAATTAAGGCTGATGCTGCCTCTGTAATACAATTGCTGAAACTCAGTCAATCCTTCACTAAGAGGTCTATAGAAATGAATAACCAAAAAGAATGGCATCGCTTTAAGTAAAAGCATTACAAGAACAGAGATGCAGGGAGGATGTGATCTGCCCACTGCTGATAATGCTGCCCACAAATCATTTTTCTTGAATGAAGAATGCTTTTTTCCTCCCTAAGATAATGTAATCATTAAAACAGTATGATATGTGGCCCTTGTTCACGTCAGCCCCAACAAAAAGGTGGGTAAAATAATGTTTGGGCCTCTATGCCGATATCAATGCTTAATTCTCCATTGAAACCGACTGCAGCGCCTCATAATGGATATTATTGGAGGGAGGGGGCAGGCTGTGTTCAGCATTGTGCTCTTCCTATCTTGAAAACCTCAATGCTCTACGAGCCAGCAGAGACCATGCCCTTAAGAGCCAGCAGCCCTTTGTTATTTAGAGCCAACACCAGCTTTAGGCTGCAGCTTCCATGAATCAACACCGTAGTTATCCCATTTTCCAGCCAGCTTCGTAGTTTAAACCACTGACTTGCCGATCAACCTTAAGAAGGGAGTGAAAACTCATGCTCTTTCCAGCCAGAAGACTGCGTGCCCTTCCCACCTTGCAGCCCTAAATCCTAATGCAGCAGCCACACCAGCCCCCCTCTGTATAAGGGTATCAGATGGCTCCATTACACCATATAACACATTGCTCCAATCCTGGATCTCCATTCAAAAAATGCATTCTGGGAGTTGAAGTCTTAGCTCACTCCAGTTTACCCAATGTAACTAACCTAAAAACAGTACATTGTAAATGACAAGAGCAACACAGGAGCACTGCATCTCGGAGTCACCTTACCTAGGCAGTGACAAGTTCATGGTGTAGCGGTAAACACCCCATCCACAAAATTCCAATGCTAACCTCATCACAAATCTCTTGTTTTTTTACATCAACCATGTCCATGGTGAGCTTGGTAGAGAAAGACATTTTGCTCTGCCACGAACAGCTGATGCAGCTAAGATTTGAGACTTCAGACCTATGCTGCGCTGCACTCCCTCCCCTGAACAGAGAGCACCAGCCCCCCGCAGGTCACCTTAATCAAGTGTAAAAAATCCTCAAGGCCTCTACATCCCGCATGCTCATTTCTCCCATTGGATGTACAAAGACACATCTCACAGGATAGAAAACTCATATTGGTTCACGCTGGAATTAAATTGAGAAGAGGAAGGAGAGGCAGGGTAAGTTGAATAGACAGTGGTCATGTGTCAGGTGCTACATTTGGCGCTATATCTAAGCAGATTGTTGCTCTATCACTGGCTGGGGTACAATCCTTGTTTGTATAATGTGCTAATGACGTGCCCTTCATTATGGCACACAGCGTGAATTAGAAGCGCGAGCGGAAGAGGGTCTGTGGTGCATTAGGTTGAGGTCTGTCTCCTATTACTTTGCTGTCTCACTGATGTTCCCCATTTACACCAGTGTGAGCTGTGAGACATACTGCATGTCTGTGTACCGTGGCGACAAGAGACACGAAGTGACAGTAGAATAAAAGTGCACGTGTACGGCACTGGGTTTTTATTGTGCACACTTTTAATCAGTGTTTGTTTTAGGATGGCATCTTTCCGAGAGGAGGGGGTTTGGTTCCTTTGAAGGGGGTAGAGTTAAGTGCCTGTGACAGTGCTACTTCCGGGAAGATCTTGCTGCCCAGTAATGGCGGCGCACGACGGGTGATGCCCCTGGGTAAGTGCATTCATTGCACGTGGGTGCCACAGACCCATAAACCAACCGCTGGGCTCCCGACTGAAGCAACAATCACCCAGCCTGAGCTAAACTGTCCTGAAGTGCAGCTGACACGGATTTGTGAAATCCTTTCACTGACTCTAGAACGTTTTGTGCAAGGTCACTAAAATGCATGCCAATTACTACAGCGCGGAGTAAGAACAAGAGAAGGGTGCGCTATAATTATGCCACGGTCTAGTAAGGGTTAATAGACTACATTTGTTTAGTGTATTCCTTACCCCCATAAAGCAAAAACACATTTTTAAAGCCTGTGTTCTCCAGTTTAGCTGTTCAGGAGTAACAACATCAGGTTAAAAAAGTTTACAAGTACTCGAAAATTAAAATGTAAAGAGATAAGGTAGGTGTCCAGTATAGCACAGTAAAAGGCATCATGCACGTTTTATTCCATTTCACCACTTGAGGGAAAATGCACACACTGGATGCACTACGGAGATGCTCGCAACAAGGGTTCCCAGTCCCAACTCCCTGGATCCCCCCCCCCAATACCCTGGCACCAGTGAGAGGTGGATCGGAGGAGGAGCCCACCCTCCCTCAGCACAGCTGTACCTCCAGGTCACTGCCCATCGCAAGCATTGCATGGCCATGTGTCCCGTCAGATGAGATGCATCCCCCCTATAGAGAAGAGGCAGGGAAGCATCCAGGAGATGGCAGACTGTCACAGGAGGAGGAGGGGGAGAGTGGAGCAACTGGCGAACCATAGCCAAATAAGAAGACATGAATAGCGGAGCAAAGACTGGAGAAAGGAAGAAAAGCAAGCGGCAACCGTTACCGGAGTCACAGAAGTAACAAGAGCAGCCTTGACTCCGCCCATTCCGACGTCATGAATAAATTAATCTCCGCACACCTACCATAAATGTACGTGTTCTTCTCTAATTTATGCATGTAAAGCGCTCCAATATCTGCTGATCGAGCTTGCGCTATATAAAAAAAAAAGAAAAAATAAATGTAAACAACTCACAGGGCTTTTACTGGTCAGCGGCAGGTTCAAAGAGAAGTATTCACCCGGCCGACCTGAAGACAGAGCATGGGCCCCTGAGAACCAGCAAGGCGGGAGGGCTACACGAAACAAGCATTGGACGCGCGAGACGCGATGGTGGGGGGGGGGGGGGGAGAGAAGCGCGAGTTCCTGCGGAGGCAGAGTGGACAGAGTAAGGGAGGGTGAGGGTTGGCTCAATATGGAAAGGAAAAAATTCAAAACACACCATGAAGCTGACGGCGCGTCTGCTAAAATACAAGCATTGCTAGCACCGTGCTGTCCAAAACATGAAGCACGGTGAATATAACAAGCATTGGCCGCACGCGCGTTTAAGAGAAGCACGAGTTCTGATAAACTGGTGTGAAATAGCAGAAGGGAAGGGGGCGGAGAGGGGCTACGAGGGAGAGCGACGTAAAGCCATATGGCTGCTTTGCGCGCGTGCACGCCTCGTGCACTGTAGCTCTATGCCAGGGGAAGCACTTTCAAAAACCCACTTACAAAATGTCTCAGAGAGACAGCTTTCGCTGTCTCAGCGAGACCTAAAAAGGAACTACTGAAGAAACAGTCATTCTGGGGCTGATTCTGCTGGTAAATCATCATGTTGCCCCACCATTTCACTCAGATGTCATCAACCAAAATTGCTGGGCGAAATAAAAGAGTTGCAGTGCCAAATCTCATAATTCTGACAGGGCTGGTCACTGCTTCACTTGCCTGAATGGAATTAAAAGGGACATGGTAATGTGCTAATTTCCTCAGCCTGAAAGGGATAGTTCCTTGGATCTACATCAATGGTCACAAAGGCAAAGGACAATAGTACAATGGAGGTCGAAAAATTTGCAAATCAGGGGAGAGGCAGATATTCTGTTGAAGATAAAGGGACAAGTTAAATATGTGCGGTCATTAAATGGGAGCAAACCTAATATAGATAGGTACACAGGAGGGACCAAAGGCAATTAAGTAATCACACTGTGCTGGCACTGGAGGACAGGACGGGGTGCTGCGCGGACAGGATAGGAAAGGGATATGTGCAGATAATGCAGGGCTGGACAGGCTGTGCGGACAGTGTAGAAGAGGGGTTTTTCCTGCAGTGTAGAACAGGGGTCTGTGTGGACAGTGTAGGATGGGGCGGATGTGCAGACAAAGTAAGGCAAACAGGTGGTGGTGCGGACAGGATAGGACTGGGAGTGGTGCGGACAATGTAGGACAGGACAGGGTGTGCGGATAGTGTAGGACAGGGGGCAGCTGTGCAGGTTATGTAGGGCAAAATAGGTTATGTGAACAGGTTGTGCAGGTAATGTAGGGCAGAACAGGACGGGGGTGTTCAGGCAGTGTAGGTCAGGGGTCTGTGCCGACCGTGTGGGGTAGGGGCAGCTGTGCAGGCAGAATAAGGCAGGACAGGGGCTGTGGGGCAGTGCAGGACAAAACAGGGGGCTCCGCTGGTAGTGTAGGGCAGGAGATAGGTCTGCACTGGCAGTGTGTTTGTATTTCTTCCCCCCTCCCCCACAAAAAAGAATACAACGGAAATACATTTTCCGAGGGAAAAAGTTGCATTTGTTTCCGTTTTAAAATACGTAATAATTTATGGTGTAGACAAAAGCAATCTTTTTGAGATATGGCGAATTTATCAGAAAAGAATTGTTCTTTAGAAGGAAAAGGTGTGATGAACTAGGGAATAAATCATCGGAGTATGTTTATATGATGGGGTTATATTGGTTTGTAAGACATTTCTTTGTCGCGCGATTTGCAGCGCTGAGGGGATTTTGGGGGCATCCGAGCTCAGCGAGGTCTGCCCCCCACGCAGATTGGGAGGGGGAGGGGCTGGCCGGTGAGCGGCCATTTTGGGTATTTTGGGCTACATTGGGATTAGCCCAATTGTAGCTCAATTTTGAGTTAGTATCCCAAAAGTATAGAGGGCTTTTTCGTGCATTCCCAGCCACCATTTTAGGTTTGGTGACCTGGTGGCTGGGAGCACTGCGCAGAGCAGGTTTTTGTTCCCTCTCTCCCTAGTTTTTTCAGTTTTTGGGGTGTTTTTTACCCATTTTTTTTTCCGGCAGTGGTGATTGGAACAGGTTCATAGGGGTTTTGATAAGTTGTATATTTGTCGCTTGCAACAGGTGCTGGCGGGGTTGTGGAATGTTGGCCAGGATTGGCTGTAGTTTTTGGTTAAATGTTGGTAGTTTGTGAGCAGGAGCAGGAAAAGGGTAACCAGGTAGGCTAAGTTTAGATAGAGGTTTGTTAGTTACAGTTGCACAAAGGCAGGTAGGGATTTGGGTAATGGGAGGTTAGGATTTGGAAATGCTATATTGTGTAGGAGTGTGTAATATTATTGTTATGGAATGTTATGTTGTATTTTGCTGGGTGTGGGATTTGAAGTGGGGATCGTAGGGGTGGGGCGAACAAGGGGTCAGGTAATTCATGTATAGTGAGGTTTTAATTTTGGAAGGTAGTTGCCAAGGTATAAATTGTGATATGCACCTATTTCAATAAAGCGGCCTTTTACACACCAAAAAAATTGGTCTCGTGCTGGCTTGCCCCCTCCCTCCCAATCAATTGTTGTGCACAAACACTATATAGTGCATTTAAAGTTAATGCGCGTGAAGTGCCAAAGTTGCTGTGCGTTGCAAGGTGACAACTGCCAACACCCTTTGTATCTAATAAGGGCAGGGAGCAACAGGGCAGGAACGGTGGAAACATCCTTAGGTTTTCACACAAACTCGGATCTACTAAAATAGAGTTACCTGGCTTGGTGTGAAAAAACAAAGGGGCATATTTACAACAGGATGGCAAAGTGTTGTGTTAACCAAACATTGCTACCGCCACGCTCCTCCATTCTGAAAACATAAGGATGCACAGTATTCACAAGAGTGCAGTGCACCCCTGAGTTTCCCCTAGTGTGGCGCTAAATCTAGCTGCCTGGTGACAATGCAGGCACCCTTGCTCCATAGTGCAAGGGTGTCTGTGTTGGGGGGAATGATTATTTCTGTGCAGCACTGGGCCAACTTAACGCAAAGGGCCCGATTCCTATCTCGCTCTGAAAGCCCTACGACCGACTCTGTCCCGTAGAGCTTTCCGACCAACTCATGCTCCAGGGCTCCGAGCGACAGAGTACGATGCGCTGCAGCGCTGATGGACTCGGGTCGCTCGGTGCCCTATTGAAGTCAATGGGAGCCTGATGTACGTCACGTACATAGGCTGCCATCGTGAAAAATGTACGTCTTGGATAGGGGTGTGTTCGCATCAGTGCCCCCCACAACGTACACGCGTCGGACATCTTTGAGTCGCTCGGGAGGCATCGGTGAGTCGGCGGTTGGGCAGCGAGGCGATTATCGCATCATACTTGCTCGCTCCTACGAGTCATCACTGATGACATCAGTGATGCCATCAGTGATGTCATTTGAGATGTCATCAGTGATGTCATCAGTGATGTCACTGACCATGTCATGAATGATGTAATATGTGACGTCATCAGCAGTGCATTGTAGGTGCGCGAGTTATAGTTAGCTGAACTAACTATAACAGGGGAATTTCTATGGTTTTGTACGAGAGAAATGTCCAACTAACTATAATGTCCCTGAAACCTATGGTTCTTTCAGTGAATTTCTAAGGTTTTTTAAATGCTAATTTCTAACTATAACGTGCCTGAAACCTATGGTTTTTTCTGTGAATTTCAATGGTTTTTTAAATGATAATTTCTAACTATAACGTCCCTGAAACCTATGGTTTTTTTCAGTGAATTTCAAAGGTTTTTTAAATGCTAATTTCTAACAATAACATAGCAGTCTCGTTTGCAGAGTGGTGGAGAAAGGTGAGCGTGGCCTTCAAACACCTTTTAGCAATCCCACCTGGTGGGATTTAGCGGAAGTAACAGGAGGGATAGCTAGCCCCCAACGTCAACCTTGGAGGCCAACTACCTCTTTTATCACCTCCAGTAAGTGCCACAGCGCAGGATTACTAACTTGTTAAATCAGGCCCCACCCCTTCCTTGCCGCACTCTGCAAACGCACCCCCTGGCGCGTTCTAAGTTGGGGATTAAGTCCCCTTAAATCCTGAGGGTCCCTCAGGATTTAAGGGGTGAGGTGTAAAAAGGGGCATGGCCTCAGACCACCTCTCTGCAACGCAGCTCTGTGGCACTTACTGGAGGTACCTGGTGGGCTAGTTGGCCCCCAGGGACCCTCAGGATTCAAGGGGACTTAATCCCCCAATTTACAACGCGCCAAGGGGTGTGTTTGCACACTTGAAATATCAGGCCCGCCCCCTCCCTGCACCACTGTGCAAACACGTACCCTGGCACGTTGTAATTTGGGGGATTAAGTCCCCTTGAATCCTGAGGGTCCCTGGGGGCCGACTAGCTCACCAGGTACCTCAAGTAAGTGCCACAGAGCTGCATTGCAGAGAGGTGTAAAATGGGGCGTTACCTCGGACCACCTCTCTGCAACGCAGCTCTGTGGCACTTACTGGAGGTCCCTGGTGGGCTAGTTGGCCCCCAGAGACCCTCAGGTTTCAAGGACACATAATCCCCCAATTTACAAAGCACCAGGGGATGTGTTTGCACACTTGCCATATCAGGCCCCGCCCCCTCCCTGCACCATTGTGCAAACGCACCTCCTGGCGCATTGTAAATTGGGGGCCATCTAGCCCACCAGGTACCTCCGGTAAGCACCACAGAGCTGCGTTGCAGAGTGGTGTAAAAAGGGGGCGTGGGCTTTGACCACCTCTCTGCAACGCAGCTCCCTGGCGCATACTGGAGGTACTTGGTGGGCATGTTGGCCCCAGGGACCCTCAGTATTCAAGGGGAATTAATTCCCCAACTTACAACTCACCAGGGGGCGCGTTTGCAGAGTGCTGCAGGGAGGGTGCGGGGCCTCTGGCGCGATGCCGGTGTTTTTATTTTTTTTAGAAGGGGGCTGTGTGGCCCCCCCTTCCTTTACTATTTTTTGGGCCCTGGGGATCCCATCCCCCAGGGCCTGACCCCTATTTTAAAAAAATAAAAAATTAAAAATGGGAAGGTGGCCGCGTGGCCCCCCTCCCGAGAACAATTAAGGCCCCGGGGACCCCATCCCCCGGGGTATGGCCAGAATTTTCTTTTTAAAAATTTTTTTATTTGGAGGGACGCCACGTGGCCCTCCTCTTAAGGCCAATAATGGCCCTGGGGACCCCATCCTCTGGGGCCGGCCTTTCCTTTTTTTTTAAATAATTTTTTTTTCTCAGGGATCCTGCTTTGCTTTGTTGAAGCGAGAGCAGGTTTCCCTGCTCTCGCTTCAACGAAGCAAAGCAGAGTTTGAAATGAAAGGGCTGGAGCCGCACGGCTCCCGCCCTGTCATTGCAAACAGCAGTGTCCTGGGGTAGGCACCCCGGGACACTGTAGGAGCCGGCCCTGGGGGGTAGAGGTCCCCAGGGCCATCAAGGGCTCCATGAGGGGGGCCGCGCAGCCCCCCTCCATTCATTTTAAAAGCCCCGGGGAGGTGGTGGTCCCCGGGGCCTGGGGGTCTGTAACAGACCCCCGCATTTAAATTTAGAGTGCCCCGGGGAGGTGGTGGTCCCCGGGGCGTGTGGTGGGGCTCAAGTCCCCCCGCACATGTTTTATTTAAAAAATGAGCCCCGGTGAGATGGCGGTCCCCGGGGCTGCAGGGCGGTCACGTGCCCCCCGCGGTTGCTTCTGAAAGCCCCGGGGAGGTAGCTTCCTCGGGGCAGCGTGGGGGGATTGGGCACCCCACACATTTTTTTCACAGCCCTGGTGAGGTGGCTGTCCCCAGGGCTGCGGGGGCCCCCGTGGGCCCCCGCTAATTATTTGGCAGTGCCCCCGGGACCTGGCCCACCTGGCGGCTAAAATACAACAAAGCGCGGGAGCCCGTTCTTTGTTTTTTTTTTTTTTTCGGCCGGATTCGCGACTACAGCGCGAATTCGGCCTATATTTTGTTAAAAAAAAATGCTTTTATTGGCCCTGAGGGTCCTTGTGGGACCCCCTGAGCAGGCCTAGGGGGTCAGGGTGTTTGTACCCTGCTCCCTTTTCTTGTTTTGCAACCTCTTTTTCACTGTTATCTTGTGACTCGGTTACCAAGTCACAAGATGGCTGCAAACACTTCCTGATTTAGAGTGTTGGCAGCCAACGAGTAAAGCTCGTGCCCGGGAGGATTTGCGAACCCACCGCTGCCCCAGATATCAAAACTTTTTCTTTTTCTAATTTTTCAGGAACTACCAAACGGATTTACACCATTTAACAAAAGGGGCTCTTTCTGAATCAAGGGCTACCTTTTTGCCAAATTTGGTGTAATTCCGTTCAGCTGTTTCAGCTGTAGCTTTGTCTAAAGTGTCCTATGGAAAATAACATGGGGAAAATGTGTTTTGGGACCCCCCTTTTTTATTGGCCCTCGCTTGACAATCCACCCCGAAACTTTCAAGACAGGAGCTGACCGGAGTGACCCACTAGTTTTGAAAATTTCACGAAGATTCGTCAACCGGCACCAAAGTTATTGTGAAAAAAAATAAGCTTTTTGAATAGACACAAGGTCCTAACTATAACTAGGTAATATATATATATATATATATATATATATATATATATATATATAATTCACTTTAAAAACCATAGGTTTCACACATGTTATGGTTAGCTGGACATTTCACTCGTAAAAAACCAATGAAATTCCCCCGTTATAGTTAGTGCAGGCAACTATAACTCACGCGACCGCAATCCTCTGCTGATGACGTCAGATATTATATCACTGTATTTAGACACTTATTTACCCATGTCTTCTTCCATTAATCTTTAGCTATACATATATTACAAATTTTTATTTTTCAGAAAGACACATATGTCATCAGTGATGTAATATCTGACGTCATCAGCAGAGGATTGCGGTCGCGTGAGTTATAGTTGCCTGCACTAACTATAACGGGGGAATTTCATTGTTTTTTTATGAGTGAAATGTCCAGCTAACTATAACATGTGTGAAACCTATGGTTTTTTAAGTGAATTTGCAAGGTTTTTCTGTGACCAAGGCTAGGGGGTCAGGAACTGTCCACTCTGACCCCTTTTCACGTTCTCCACCTTTGTTTTTCACCCCCTCAGACTGCGAGAGACAAAATGGCGGCCGACACTTCCTGGTTTCGACCGATTCGAATGTTTACCGACATCTAACAACCAATCAGAATTGCGCTCGCGCACGGCAGGGTGCGCGCACTGTGCGCACACGGTGCGCGCGTATAGATATTGATATGCTTTTAAATGCTATTTTCTCAGGAAATACTGAACAGATTTACACCAGACCTGCTAAAGGCACTTCCTTGACCTTATGGCTACCTCTCTGCCAAATTTCAAGTAATTCTGTTCAGCCGTTCGGGCTGTAGCTGTGTCTAAAGGTCCTATGGAAAAATGCATGGGGAAAACGCGTTTTGGGACCCCCCTTTTTTCTTGGCCCCCACTTGACGAATCACCCCGAGACTTTCAGGGTAGGAGCTGAGCGGAGCGCCCCATTAGTTTTGAAAATTTCGCGAGGATTCGTCAACCGGCGCCAAAGTTATTCAAAATAGAATTTTGAGATTTCCTATGGAAACTAGGTTGTAACTATAACTATATACTGGCGACCGCCAGTAGATAATATAGATATATAGATATATAGATATATATATTACCTACTGGCGGTCACCAGTAGGTAGTTATAGTTAGGACCTATTTTCCATAGGAAATCTGCAACATTCTATTCCCAATAAGTCTGGCGCCGGTTGACGAATCTTCGCAAATTTTTCCAATCTTTTGGCCAGCTCCGGTCCGCTCCTATCCTGAAAGTTTCGTGGTGATTCATCAAGCAGGGGCCGAGAAAAAAGGAGGGTCCCAAAACACGTTTTCCCCATGCAATTTCCCATAGGACCTGTTGACGCAGCTACAGCCCGAACTGCTGAAAGGAATTACACCAAATTTGGCAAAGAGGTAGTCCTCAGTTCAGAATCGTGTCTTTTGCATAAATGGTCTAAATCTGTTCAGTAGTTCCTGAGAAAATTAGACTAAAAAAGATAGGTATATCTATGGCCTCGGAGGATCCGCGCACCCTAAGTGCACCCTCCCCGAACCGAGCGCGCACCCTCCCGATCACGCGCTGAATGTTAATTGGCTGTCGAGTGTCTGTCTACATTCGAAACCAGGAACTGTTGGCAGCCATTTTGTGCCTCGGTAGAAGCGAGGCTGAAGAAGTAAGGGGAATAAGTGTTTAAAACATATAAAGGGGGCAGGGTAGAAATACTCTGACCCTCTAGTGTTGCTTAGAGGGTCCCAGAAGGACCCCTTGGGGCCCCCTTTTAAAAAAAAAAAATCATCGAAATGCACGTAGGGTGCGCGAAAAAAAAAACATGAAGCACCGGCTTACGCGCTTCGTTAATAATTAGCCCACAGGGTGGGCCAAATCTGGGGGTAAAACATTTGTTAATTAATAGGGGGAGGGGGGCTGCGCCGCCCCCCTCCTGGAGCCTTGGAGGGCCCTGGGGACCGCCACCCCCTAGGGCCGGTTCCTACAGTGTCCTGGGGTGCCCACCCCCAGGACACTGTTGTTTGCTATGAGAGGGCGGGAGTTTCTCGCCCTCCCATAGCAAGCTTCGTTAGGATTTTGAAAAGAGAGCAGGGAAACCTGCTCTCTCTTTCAAAATCCAAACGATATTGCGTTTCCACACGGGAAGCTGCATGTCAGCAGCTCCCCATGTGGAAAAGCAATGCCGGCTCCCGAAGGACGCGGGGAGCCGGCTGGGACCGTGGGGGCGTTGGGGCACCCCCCACGGTCTCCAATGTTTTTTTATAAGCCCCGGGGGATGGGGTCCACGGGGATGATAAAAATTAGTGATAGGGGCTATTTTTTTTTTACGGTAAAATTAGGAGTCGCGCATCCTAACGCGTTGGGTGCACAGTTCCTCTCGTGTTGGGTGCGCGGTTCCTAACGCGTTGGGTGTGCGGATCCAAGGAAAAAAAACTTACATTTTTGGGAGATAAACATCAAGCTTAATTGTTTTGTTCTTGAGTGGCTTTAAAAAGAGCTGTTGTGTTCATTGAGATTTTTTGGCACTTATAAGTAAGTACCTATACAGAGTCTAAAGTTGTTGAGGAAGACTCTGATTCCTTCATCAGTAAAGTGTACTCCATCTCTCCTATTCTCTAGCATATGAAAGCGCATATTTTGTATTGTAAATGGACCCCATTCTATAGTCTCGGAGAAAAGCAGAAACAGATTTATTCACATGTTTCCTAGCTTTCTCAATTTGTGGACAAAAATGATTGGACCAGTTCCATTTCTGCCTTTGGCATATGATGGAATACACAAAGGCAGTTTGGGAAAGAGTGAAAACAATTCTGAAAAGGTGTCCTTCATAAGCATTTCCAGACCTACCCCAGTCAAAGTGCCTAGGTCATTGCCACCACAGTGCACTATTATGAGGTCAGGGTGTTGGCTATGCATAAAGGTTTTTACCAATGGCATCAATTGGTGCCACTTTCACCCTCTCTGTTCAATCCATTGTGAATGCCTTTGATTTCTGCATACCTTTGGCTCCAGAAAATATAGCTGTGTCCCACAATCCACACTCTAAGCATCTTGAAGGGAGGTCTGGATGCACTCAGATGGCCTCTGTAAATGAAATGGCAGTTTCAAAAGTAAGATTTTTCTAAAATGGTGGCTAAGATGCAGTTTTGAAAAAAGACAAGAAATCATTGGTTGTTTGACAACCATCTACACTGAAAGGTAGGGTGTATGTTTCTGTTTTTTAAACACATGATTCTTATTGGTTAACAAAAAGTGCGTGAAAGGAACATTATATATGATAAGCTGATATGTTGAAAAATCAAGCACACTTGCTGTTTTGATTAGCAACATTGTGTGCTGAACTTGTGACCTGTGTGCTCAGTTCAGTGTTCCATGATCTGTTCCTATGGTAACAGGCAGAAGGCAGATTGGGGGTAGGGTTCAAATTTATGTCATTTGGAAAGGGTTGAAATGTTTAACCAACAGAAATGTGTGTTTGCTTTTGAATTTATGTGGGAAGGAATGTGATTTGATGTTTACATGTATATGTGTGGAAAATGAGAGGAAAACATTGCCATTCTTTGGTTTTGCTGACAGGTGCACAGTGCAGAGATTCTGAATAAGAAAATCTGGTGTGTGACTGATATACTTCCTAATCTACAAAACAACTTGAAAGGTGAGTTATTTAATTGTGAGGGGATGTATGTGGTCTATTTTGATTTTAATCAGACTAATGTATTTCTCCTGCTAAAGTGCAGGGAGTACTTTTTTTGTCTACAATCTTATTGACAGTGTGTGTGCATGTAGAAACCATTCTGTGATAAGCATTTGTGTTTTTCATGTGTTTGCAGACAGATGACTGTGCTGTTTTTATATTTTGTTAGAATTAGAAACCAGTCATTGTTTATGAATTTGCAAAATGAGTCATGTTTCTACACTAAAATGTAGTACTCGTAGATTAAGAAATGTGTTTTGGTAAACTCCTAGGGATAGTGTTGTTTGTCTAGAATCACACTGTGAGTCTATGTGCATTTGGGTAACCATTGTGAGAGAAGCATTTGGTAACATCATGTATTTGCTGACAGATGACTGTTTTAAAACCTGTCTTGTTGTCAAGTTTTAGTAGCATTAGAAGCCAGTCTTTGCTTATGCTTTGATTAAATGAGTCAGGCCTTGACACTAAAGTGGAGTCCTGAAAAATGTAGATTGTGTTCAGTCCCCTTACCCCTTCCACAGTAGTGAATGAGTTTTGGTAAACTCCTAGGGATAGTGTTGCTTGTATAGAATCACACTGTCAGTCTGTGTGCATTTGGGAACCACTGTGAGAGAAGCATTTGGTAACATCATGTATTTGCTGACAGATAACTGTTTTAAAACCTGTCAAGTTGTCAAGTTTTAGTAGCATTAGAAGCCAGTCTTTGCTTATGCATTGATAAAATGAGTCAGGCTTTGACACTAAAGTGCAGTTCTTACATATGTAGATTGTGTGCAGTCCCCTTACCCCTTCCACAGTAGTGAAAGAGTTTTGGTAAACTCCTAGGGATAGTGTTGCTTGTCTAGAATCACACTGTGAGTTGGTGTGCATTTGGGAACCACTGTGAGAGAAGCATTTGGTAACATTATGTATTTGCTGACAGATAACTGTTTTAAAACCTGTCCTGTTGTCACGTTTTAGTAGCATTAGAAGCCAGTCTTTGCTTATGCATTGATAAAATGAGTCAGGCTTTGACACTAAAGTGCAGTACTTAAATATGTAGATTGTGTGCAGTACCCTTATCCCTTCTAGACTAGTGAATGAGTTTTGGTAAACTCCTAGGATAGTGTTGCTTGTCTAAAATCACACTGTGAGTCTGTGTGCATTTGGGTAAGGATTGTGAGAGAAGCATTTGGTAACATGTATTTGCTGACAGATAATTGTTTTAAAACCTGTCTTGTTGTCAAGTTTTAGTAGCATTAGAAGCCAGTCTTTGCTTATGCTTTGATTAAATGAGTCAGGCCTTGACACTAAAGTGGAGTCCTGAAAAATGTAGATTGTGTTCAGTCCCCTTACCCCTTCCACAGTAGTGAATGAGTTTTGGTAAACTCCTAGGGATAGTGTTGCTTGTATAGAATCACACTGTCAGTCTGTGTGCATTTGGGAACCACTGTGAGAGAAGCATTTGGTAACATCATGTATTTGCTGACAGATAACTGTTTTAAAACCTGTCAAGTTGTCAAGTTTTAGTAGCATTAGAAGCCAGTCTTTGCTTATGCATTGATAAAATGAGTCAGGCTTTGACACTAAAGTGCAGTTCTTACATATGTAGATTGTGTGCAGTCCCCTTACCCCTTCCACAGTAGTGAAAGAGTTTTGGTAAACTCCTAGGGATAGTGTTGCTTGTCTAGAATCACACTGTGAGTTGGTGTGCATTTGGGAACCACTGTGAGAGAAGCATTTGGTAACATTATGTATTTGCTGACAGATAACTGTTTTAAAACCTGTCCTGTTGTCACGTTTTAGTAGCATTAGAAGCCAGTCTTTGCTTATGCATTGATAAAATGAGTCAGGCTTTGACACTAAAGTGCAGTACTTAAATATGTAGATTGTGTGCAGTACCCTTATCCCTTCTAGACTAGTGAATGAGTTTTGGTAAACTCCTAGGATAGTGTTGCTTGTCTAAAATCACACTGTGAGTCTGTGTGCATTTGGGTAAGGATTGTGAGAGAAGCATTTGGTAACATGTATTTGCTGACAGATAATTGTTTAATAGCCTGTCTTGTTGTCACGTTTTAGTAGCATTAGAAGCCAGTCTTTGCTTATGCTTTGATTAAATGAGTCAGGCCTTGACACTAAAGTGGAGTCCTGAAAAATGTAGATTGTGTTCAGTCCCCTTACCCCTTCCACAGTAGTGAATGAGTTTTGGTAAACTCCTAGGGATAGTGTTGCTTGTATAGAATCACACTGTCAGTCTGTGTGCATTTGGGAACCACTGTGAGAGAAGCATTTGGTAACATCATGTATTTGCTGACAGATAACTGTTTTAAAACCTGTCACGTTGTCAAGTTTTAGTAGCATTAGAAGCCAGTCTTTGCTTATGCATTGATAAAATGAGTCAGGCTTTGACACTAAAGTGCAGTTCTTACATATGTAGATTGTGTGCAGTCCCCTTACCCCTTCCACAGTAGTGAAAGAGTTTTGGTAAACTCCTAGGGATAGTGTTGCTTGTCTAGAATCACACTGTGAGTTGGTGTGCATTTGGGAACCACTGTGAGAGAAGCATTTGGTAACATTATGTATTTGCTGACAGATAACTGTTTTAAAACCTGCCCTGTTGTCACGTTTTAGTAGCATTAGAAGCCAGTCTTTGCTTATGCATTGATAAAATGAGTCAGGCTTTGACACTAAAGTGCAGTACTTAAATATGTAGATTGTGTGCAGTACCCTTATCCCTTCTAGACTAGTGAATGAGTTTTGGTAAACTCCTAGGATAGTGTTGCTTGTCTAAAATCACACTGTGAGTCTGTGTGCATTTGGGTAAGGATTGTGAGAGAAGCATTTGGTAACATGTATTTGCTGACAGATAATTGTTTTAAAACCTGTCTTGTTGTCAGGTTTTAGTAGCATTAGAAGCCAGTCTTTGCTCATGCTTTGATTAAATGAGTCAGGCATTGACACTAAAGTGGAGTCCTGAAATATGTAGATTGTGTGCAGTCCCCTTACCCCTTCCACAGTAGTGAATGAGTTTTGGTAAACTCCTAGGGATAGTGTTGCTTGTATAGAATCGCACTGTGAGTCTCTGTGCATTTGGGAACCACTGTGAGAGAAGCATTTGGTAACATCATGTATTTGCTGACAGATAACTGTTTTAAAACCTGTCATGTTGTCAAGTTTTAGTAGCATTAGAAGCCAGTCTTTTCTTATGGATTGATAACATGAGTCAGGCTTTGACACTAAAGTGCAGTACTTATATATGTAGATTGTGTACAGTACTCTTGCCCCTTCTAGACTAGTGAATGAGTTTTGGTAAACTCCTAGGATAGTGTTGCTGGCCTAAAATCACACTGTGAGTCTGTGTGCATTTGGGTAAGGATTGTGAGAGAAGGATTTGGTAACATTGTGTATTTGCTAACAGATAACTGTTTTAAAATCTGTCATGTTGTCAAGTTTTAGTAGCATTAGAAGTCAGTCTTTGCTTATGCATTGATAAAATGAGTCAGGTTTTGATGCTAAAGTGTAGTACTTAAATATGTAGATTGTGTGCAGTCCCCTTACCCCTTCCACAGTAGTGAATGTGTTTTGGTAAACTCCTAGAGATAGTATTGCTTGTCTAGAATCACACTGTTAGTCTGTGTGCATTTGGAAACCACTGTAAGAGAAGCATTTGGTAACATCGTGTATTTGCTGACAGATAACTGTTTTAAAACCTGTCAAGTTGTCAAGTTTTAGTAGCATTAGAAGCCAGTCTTTGCTTATGCATTGATAAAATGAGTCAGGCTTTGACACTAAAGTGCAGTTCTTACATATGTAGATTGTGTGCAGTCCCCTTACCCCTTCCACAGTAGTGAAAGAGTTTTGGTAAACTCCTAGGGATAGTGTTGCTTGTCTAGAATCACACTGTGAGTTGGTGTGCATTTGGGAACCACTGTGAGAGAAGCATTTGGTAACATTATGTATTTGCTGACAGATAACTGTTTTAAAACCTGTCCTGTTGTCACGTTTTAGTAGCATTAGAAGCCAGTCTTTGCTTATGCATTGATAAAATGAGTCAGGCTTTGACACTAAAGTGCAGTACTTAAATATGTAGATTGTGTGCAGTACCCTTATCCCTTCTAGACTAGTGAATGAGTTTTGGTAAACTCCTAGGATAGTGTTGCTTGTCTAAAATCACACTGTGAGTCTGTGTGCATTTGGGTAAGGATTGTGAGAGAAGCATTTGGTAACATGTATTTGCTGACAGATAATTGTTTTAAAACCTGTCTTGTTGTCAAGTTTTAGTAGCATTAGAAGCCAGTCTTTGCTTATGCTTTGATTAAATGAGTCAGGCCTTGACACTAAAGTGGAGTCCTGAAAAATGTAGATTGTGTTCAGTCCCCTTACCCCTTCCACAGTAGTGAATGAGTTTTGGTAAACTCCTAGGGATAGTGTTGCTTGTATAGAATCACACTGTCAGTCTGTGTGCATTTGGGAACCACTGTGAGAGAAGCATTTGGTAACATCATGTATTTGCTGACAGATAACTGTTTTAAAACCTGTCAAGTTGTCAAGTTTTAGTAGCATTAGAAGCCAGTCTTTGCTTATGGATTGATAAAATGAGTCAGGCCTTGACACTAAAGTGCAGTTCTTACATATGTAGATTGTGTGCAGTCCCCTTACCCCTTCCACAGTAGTGAAAGAGTTTTGGTAAACTCCTAGGGATAGTGTTGCTTGTCTAGAATCACACTGTGAGTTGGTGTGCATTTGGGAACCACTGTGAGAGAAGCATTTGGTAACATTATGTATTTGCTGACAGATAACTGTTTTAAAACCTGTCCTGTTGTCACGTTTTAGTAGCATTAGAAGCCAGTCTTTGCTTATGCATTGATAAAATGAGTCAGGCTTTGACACTAAAGTGCAGTACTTAAATATGTAGATTGTGTGCAGTACCCTTATCCCTTCTAGACTAGTGAATGAGTTTTGGTAAACTCCTAGGATAGTGTTGCTTGTCTAAAATCACACTGTGAGTCTGTGTGCATTTGGGTTAGGATTGTGAGAGAAGCATTTGGTAACATGTATTTGCTGACAGATAATTGTTTAAAAACCTGTCTTGTTGTCACGTTTTAGTAGCATTAGAAGCCAGTCTTTGCTTATGCTTTGATTAAATGAGTCAGGCCTTGACACTAAAGTGGAGTCCTGAAAAATGTAGATTGTGTTCAGTCCCCTTACCCCTTCCACAGTAGTGAATGAGTTTTGGTAAACTCCTAGGGATAGTGTTGCTTGTATAGAATCACACTGTCAGTCTGTGTGCATTTGGGAACCACTGTGAGAGAAGCATTTGGTAACATCATGTATTTGCTGACAGATAACTGTTTTAAAACCTGTCAAGTTGTCAAGTTTTAGTAGCATTAGAAGCCAGTCTTTGCTTATGCATTGATAAAATGAGTCAGGCTTTGACACTAAAGTGCAGTTCTTACATATGTAGATTGTGTGCAGTCCCCTTACCCCTTCCACAGTAGTGAAAGAGTTTTGGTAAACTCCTAGGGATAGTGTTGCTTGTCTAGAATCACACTGTGAGTTGGTGTGCATTTGGGAACCACTGTGAGAGAAGCATTTGGTAACATTATGTATTTGCTGACAGATAACTGTTTTAAAACCTGTCCTGTTGTCACGTTTTAGTAGCATTAGAAGCCAGTCTTTGCTTATGCATTGATAAAATGAGTCAGGCTTTGACACTAAAGTGCAGTACTTAAATATGTAGATTGTGTGCAGTACCCTTATCCCTTCTAGACTAGTGAATGAGTTTTGGTAAACTCCTAGGATAGTGTTGCTTGTCTAAAATCACACTGTGAGTCTGTGTGCATTTGGGTAAGGATTGTGAGAGAAGCATTTGGTAACATGTATTTGCTGACAGATAATTGTTTTAAAACCTGTCTTGTTGTCAGGTTTTAGTAGCATTAGAAGCCAGTCTTTGCTCATGCTTTGATTAAATGAGTCAGGCATTGACACTAAAGTGGAGTCCTGAAATATGTAGATTGTGTGCAGTCCCCTTACCCCTTCCACAGTAGTGAATGAGTTTTGGTAAACTCCTAGGGATAGTGTTGCTTGTATAGAATCACACTGTGAGTCTCTGTGCATTTGGGAACCACTGTGAGAGAAGCATTTGGTAACATCATGTATTTGCTGACAGATAACTGTTTTAAAACCTGTCATGTTGTCAAGTTTTAGTAGCATTAGAAGCCAGTCTTTTCTTATGGATTGATAACATGAGTCAGGCTTTGACACTAAAGTGCAGTACTTATATATGTAGATTGTGTACAGTACTCTTGCCCCTTCTAGACTCGTGAATGAGTTTTGGTAAACTCCTAGGATAGTGTTGCTGGCCTAAAATCACACTGTGAGTCTGTGTGCATTTGGGTAAGGATTGTGAGAGAAGGATTTGGTAACATCGTGTATTTGCTAACAGATAACTGTTTTAAAATCTGTCATGTTGTCAAGTTTTAGTAGCATTAGAAGTCAGTCTTTGCTTATGCATTGATAAAATGAGTCAGGTTTTGATGCTAAAGTGTAGTACTTAAATATGTAGATTGTGTGCAGTCCCCTTACCCCTTCCACAGTAGTGAATGTGTTTTGGTAAACTCCTAGAGATAGTATTGCTTGTCTAGAATCACACTGTGAGTCTGTGTGCATTTGGAAACCACTGTAAGAGAAGCATTTGGTAACATTGTGTATTTGCTGACAGATAACTGTTTTAAAACCTGTCATGTTGTCAAGTTTTAGTAGCATTAGAAGCCAGTCATTGCTTATGCATTGATAAAATGAGTCAGGCATTGACAGTAAAGTGCAGTACTGAAATATGTAGGTTGTGTACAGCATCCTTACCCCTTCCACTGTAGTGAATGAGTTTTGGTAAACTCCTAGGGATAGTGTTGCTCGTCTAGAATCACACTGTGAGTCTGTGTGCATTTGGGAACCACTGTGAGAGAAGCATTCGGGTACTTCATATGTTTGAATACACATAACTGCTTAAAAACTTTCCTGTTCTGATGTTTTGTTAGAATTAGAAGGCAGTCATTGCTTATGTATTCACCCAGGAAGTGTCCTTGCAATACTGTAAACATTCAGTTAATATTCAAGTAGTAACTGAGTGAGGCAGTCCTTAGCACAAGCATTGATTCAAATGCGTATCCACTATGCATGCAGTCCTCTAACTATCTACACAGTTCTCTTTCACACCTTTAATTCCACAGTCAGTATTCATACACTTCAAGCAAACACCCTGTCACTCCCCATGTACTCCTCTAGTGATCCATTCAGCAGCATATTCTAAACCATTCACTTTGCCAAAACTCAAAGAGTTATAAATTCACTCAGGCACTCTCTTTGCAGTACTCTTATCATTCAGTCAGTATCCAAGTACTCATGCAGCGAGCCAGGCCTTACAACATGGACTGCTTCAAACCCCTATGCAGTATGCATACAGGCCTCTAGTCACCTACACACTTGTCTTTCACTTCTTTAATTAACTAGTCAGTATCTATATGCTTCAATAAACATCCTGTCACTCATCTTGCACTCATCCAGTGACTGATCCAGTACAATGTACTAATATTTTTACTGCGCCAAAACTGAAAAACTTAAAAGTTTTACCCAGGCACTCTCCTAGCAGTAGTCTAATGATTCAGTCAGTTTCCAGGTACTCATGTAGCGAACCATGCATTACCACATAGAGGGCTACAAATGTCTATGTAGTATGCATGCAGTCTTCTAACACACTATACACTTGTCTTTAATAGCTTCAATTCCCCAGTGAGTATCCATGTATTTTCAGCAAACATCCTGTCACTCCCGTTGCAGTGTTCCAGTGAATTATTCAGCACCAGGTAGTAAAGCATTCACTGCGCCAAAACTGAAACACTTGTGAATTCATCCAGGTACGCTTCTTGCAATAGTCTAATCATTCAGTCAGTACCTAAGTACTAATGGAGTGAGGCAGGCCTTAGCAAATGGATTGAGTCAAACGTGTTTCCAGTATGCATGGAGGCCTGTAACTACCAACACAATTGCCTTTCAGACCTTCAATTTCTCTGTCAGTATCTATAAACTCCAATAAACACTCTGTCACTTTAATTGCACACCTCCACTGACTCATTTGGCAGTAAGTACTAACCTATTCACTGCACTAGAATCCAAAATCTTAAAAAGATTCACTGAGTCACTCTTTTTTGTAGTACTCTAATGATTCAGTCAGTAGTCGGTAGTTTTGCAGTGATCCAAGTGTTACTCTATGGACTGTTTCAAACGTCTATTCATTATGGATGTAGGTCTCTAGCCACCTACATACTTGTCTTTCACACCTTCAATATCCCAGATAGTATTCATACATTCCCGGAAATACTCTGTCACTCTCCTTATACTTCTCCAGTGACCCATTCAGCACCATGTACTAATCCATTCACTGCATCGAAAAGCAACCACTTACATATTCACCCAGGTAGTCTCCTTGCAGTGCTTTAATCATTCAGTCAGTACCCAAGTACTCATGCAGTGAGTCAGCCCTTAGCACATGAATTGCTTCAAACGTCTATCCAGTATGCATGCAGTCTTCTAACCACCTACACACTTGTCTTTCACACCTTTAATACCCCACGCAGTATACATACAGTGCAGCAAACACCCTATCACTCCCCTTGTACTCCTCCAGTGACCCATTCACACGATGTACTAATCCATTCACTGCGCCAAAAGTTAACGATTTATAAATTCACCCAGGCTCTCTCCTTGCAGTACTCTTATCATTCAGTCAGTACCCAAGTACTCATGCAGTGAGCCAGGCCTTAACACATGAATTTCTTTAAATGCCTATCCACTATGCATGCAGTCCTCTAACCACCTGCACACTTGTGTTTCACACCTTCAATTCCCTATTCAGTATTCATACACTTCTATCAAATACTCTGTCACTCCCCTTGGAGTCCACTAGTGACCCATTCAGCACCATGGCGTAATCCATTCACTGTGCCAAAACCCAAACACTTATAATCTCACCCAGGCACTCTTTTTGCAGTACTCTAATCATTTAATCAGTATCCAAATAGTATTGGAGTGAGACAGGCCTTAACATATGGATGGATTGAAACATGTGTCCAGTATGCATGTAGGTCTCTAATCACCTACACACTTTTCTTTCACACCATCAATATCCATGTCAGTATTCATATACTTCTAGGAAACACCCTGTCACTCACCCAGTTTGTTTCCTTATAGTATTGTAATCATTCAGTCAGTTAGCATGTACTCTTTTAGTGAGGTAGGCTTTAGGGCATGAACTGCTTCAAAGTAGTATGCACTATGCATGTAGTGTTTAACCATTGTCACACTTGTGCTTCATGGCTATAGTTTCTTAGTCAGTTTTAATATAAAATGTGTTTGTATAGTAATAGAATAGTATACATTTGAAAGTTATTAATATACTTTTATTTGTGATTCTTTTTTACAGATACTGTTTTTTGACGTTAAAATAGAGAAATCATGCCTGAAAAAAAAAGAAAAAGAAAAGAACAGAGACAGGAGAATTACTTGAAGAAAAGTCAACCACAAGTATTGAATGTACAAGATAATGTTGCTAAAAAGAAAAAATCTTCTGGTAAGATCACAAAGCAATTTATTAAAAATGTTTGTAGGAGGAAACAGAATGTACAGAACGCTGAATCCACAGAGAATGTTTCAACTACAAAAAAAATTCAAAATAAGAGGAAAAGCAAAAAAACAAATGTTCAGTCAAAGGAGACAAAGTATGCTAAAAGAAGGCAAAATCAGTATAAGGAATTACGAAAAAAATATTTTTCAAGAGAGTAGTAAATAATTTGCTGAAAGATGTGAAGAAATATAAAAAGAGAGCTCTATTTTATATAAAGAAGAAGCATATTGAAAACATTGTTGAAAAGGCTTTTGAAGTAAAAAGGAAACTATTCATTTTAGTATTAAACAGAATTCGATCACTAGATAAACCAATCAATTTAATGAAGGCCAAAAGTAGGAGGAAAAGAGTAATTAATAGAAAAAAAAATTGTGATGTTTTTTTGGGAGAATGGAAACACAGTTCCAGTTCAGAGCCTTTCTTTAATGAAGAGAGTTATTTACAGAGCAGAAAATTACTGTTTGCAGTTGACACCAGTGGTAGAGGTTATGAAGTTAGAGATGGTTGTCCAATTGAGAAAGAGAAAATGGTTGAAAAAATGCAGAAAAAGTGATAGCTGATGAAGTTCTAGGGAGACGTCCTAAACTCCCTGTGTATACATGGGATTGCAGTAGTATTTGTAGTATACGACAGGAATCTATTGATAAATTATGTAGTTTTTTACGAGCATATACTAAAAAAAGAAAAGATTAAGGTGTTGCAAGGACTAGACCCTTGCAGAGTGAGAAAAAAGACTGGTTTGCAAGGTCATTCTATCGCTTGTCTTTCTAGGAAAGTTTGTGAAAGTGTTTTTCACCATTTCAGGATGCTGGCTTTACATCATACTCAAATGCGGAAGTTAGTGAGAAGATTGTATTATGCTAAAAGTCCAGCACTAAAGTTAAATAAGTTGAACAGTGCTCTTTTGCGTGGCTCAGTATCAGATGTGAAGAAGGTTTGTGAGGATATGGAGTTTTGTTACTTTGGTCCTCAGCAAGAGAGTGCAGAAACTGTCACATTAGTAGAAGAAAATGTTGAAGATAATGTAGAACCTGTGATTACAAAAAAATTTGAGGATGAAATCACAAAGTTTAAGGTAATTTCAGGTGAAAGACCAAATGTTTCTTGTATTTGTTGTCTGCTAACAACAAATACAAGAAACAACAATTACTGATACAAACACACACTCATCCATACAGCCACTCTCGCAATCACACACTCTCACATATAGCCAGTTATATACTCTTACACACATATACACTGCCTTTCACATATGTAGTTACTGACACATGTACCACTGAGATATACATTCAATCACTAACACAGCCATACACACACTCACCCACCCATACAGTCCATCACATATGCACTCTTAAAACCATGCACCATAGAATCACCCACTCACACATCTATGCACAGAGTCATACACAGCCTACTCACACAAACACTCAGGCACCCATACAGATACTCAGACAACCAATCAATAACCCATATAGACACTCATATAGCTATTCACAAAACCATGCAGCCACTTATACACCAACAGATAGACAGATACAGACATTCACACAGTTTAGTCACTAGTCTGCAGTAAGATACGTTTAATGACTCACTTATATAGTCAGTCACGCACCTAATAAATCATCCATTCACATACTTATACACCCACTCATTCTTCCATAGCCCTTTCCCTATATATATTAAACATATGTAAATGTTACAGAAACACAGACTCACTGGATGACGTCATCAGTGATGTCATCAGTGTTGTCATTTGAGATGTCATCAGTGATGTCATCAGTGATGTCACTGACCATGTCATGAGTGATGTAATATGTGATGTCATCAGCAGTGCATTGCAGGGGCGTGAGTTATAGTTAGCTGAGCTAACTATAACGGGGGAATTTTCTAGGCTTTTGTACGAGGGAAATGTCCAGCTAACTATAACGCCCCTGCAACCTATGGTTTATCAGTGAATATATATATATATATATATATATATATATATATATATATATATATATATATATATATATAAAGCTCCAACGTGCCCACAGGGAAGGTTGCACTCATCCAGCAGCTCTACGATTCCAAGCGGGTAAAAGACATCATCGCATGCCGGTCTGCAGCCCTCATGTCTCGATTTAAAGCCTGACGCGTTTCTGAGCCTGTGCTCGTCTTCAGAGGCTAGACTTGAGTTTGGCGCTTTGACACTCCCACTATTTAAACCATAAATGCCCAGGATTGGGCAAACTCCAATGAGTTTGAACGCACTGCATTTTGGGACTAATAGTCTGTGTCATTTCCCTGTATGGGTGCGTCTCATTCTGCCATTTCAAAGCCCTGGATGGGCCCCGGGATGCAGGTGTCCATAAATCCCTCGGCTGCTGCTTCACTAAAGAGGCTCGGCGAATTTCGTCCCCCGTGACCCCCATTGTTCTCGGGGTGGTGCAGACCTTCGCGGCTGGGCTGCCGCATGTAAATAAAGCTCCAACGTGCCCACAGGCAAGGTTGCACTCATCCAGCAGCTCTACGATTCCAAGCGGGTAAAAGACATCACCGCATGCCGGTCTGCAGCCCTCATGTCTCGATTTAAAGCCTGACGCGTTATTGAGCCTGTGCTTGTCTTCAGAGGCTCGACTTGAGTTTGGCGCTTTGACACTCCCACTATTTAAACCATAAATGCCCAGGATTGGGCAAACTCCAATGAGTTTGAACGCACTGCATTGTGGGACTAATAGTCTGTGTCATTTCCCTGTATGGGTGCGTCTCATTCTGCCATTTCAAAGCCCTGGATGGGCCCCGGGATGCAGATGTCCATAAATCCCTCGGCTGCTGCTTCACTAAAGAGGCTCGGCGAATTTCGTCCCCCGTGACCCCCATTGTTCTCGGGGTGGTGCAGACCTTCGCGGCTGGGCTGCCGCGTGTAAATAAAGCTCCAACGTGCCCACAGGCAAGGTTGCACTCATCCAGCAGCTCTACGATTCCAAGCGGGTAAAAGACATCACCGCATGCCGGTCTGCAGCCCTCATGTCTCGATTTAAAGCCTGACGCGTTTCTGAGCCTGTGCTCGTCTTCAGAGGCTAGACTTGAGTTTGGCGCTTTGACACTCCCACTATATTTAAACCATAAATGCCCAGGATTGGGCAAACTCCAATGAGTTTGAACGCACTGCATTGTGGGACTAATAGTCTGTGTCATTTCCCTGTATGGGTGCGTCTCATTCTGCCATTTCAAAGCCCTGGATGGGCCCCGGGATGCAGGTGTCCATAAATCCCTCGGCTGCTGCTTCACTAAAGAGGCTCGGCGAATTTCGTCCCCCGTGACCCCCATTGTTCTCGGGGTGGTGCAGACCTTCGCGGCTGGGCTGCCGCATGTAAATAAAGCTCCAACGTGCCCACAGGCAAGGTTGCACTCATCCAGCAGCTCTACGATTCCAAGCGGGTAAAAGACATCACCGCATGCCGGTCTGCAGCCCTCATGTCTCGATTTAAAGCCTGACGCGTTATTGAGCCTGTGCTTGTCTTCAGAGGCTCGACTTGAGTTTGGCGCTTTGACACTCCCACTATTTAAACCATAAATGCCCAGGATTGGGCAAACTCCAATGAGTTTGAACGCACTGCATTGTGGGACTAATAGTCTGTGTCATTTCCCTGTATGGGTGCGTCTCATTCTGCCATTTCAAAGCCCTGGATGGGCCCCGGGATGCAGGTGTCCATAAATCCCTCGGCTGCTGCTTCACTAAAGAGGCTCGGCGAATTTCGTCCCCCGTGACCCCCATTGTTCTCGGGGTGGTGCAGACCTTCGCGGCTGGGCTGCCGCGTGTAAATAAAGCTCCAACGTGCCCACAGGCAAGGTTGCACTCATCCAGCAGCTCTACGATTCCAAGCGGGTAAAAGACATCACCGCATGCCGGTCTGCAGCCCTCATGTCTCGATTTAAAGCCTGACGCGTTTCTGAGCCTGTGCTCGTCTTCAGAGGCTCGACTTGAGTTTGGCGCTTTGACACTCCCACTATTTAAACCATAAATGCCCAGGATTGGGCAAACTCTAATGAGTTTGAACGCACTGCATTGTGGGACTAATATTAAATATTAAATATCTTAAGCTGGTGTCATCTGTAATAGGTGGCCCTGTGACGGACCTGATAAATTTGTCCCTTGTTCAGGGGGTAGTTCCCCCTAGTTGGAAAGGGGCGGTGGTTAAGGCCCTTTTAAAAAAACCTAACCTTGACCCCGCCGACCTCGCCAACTTCCGGCCTATCTCCTTACTACCGGGTATCAGTAAGGTGGCTGAGAAGCTGGTGAACCGCCGCCTTTCGGACTTCTTGGAAACCAACTCCCTTCTGGGCGACTCCCAAACGGGTTTTCGCCCTGGCCAGGGGACTGACACCGCCCTGCTGGCCGTTGTGGAGAAGGCTAGGAGCATGCTGGATTCAGGAGGCTCAGTGGCAGTGATCCTCCTGGATCTCAGCGCTGCTTTTGATACCGTGGACCATCAGGTGCTTCTCCAACGGCTTTCGGGGGTAGGGATTACGGGCTTGGCCCTCAAGTGGTTCGCCTCCTTTTTGGAAGGTCGCTCATTTGAGGTCTGGGAAGGCCAGGAAAAATCATCTCCATCACCTCTCCAGTGTGGTGTGCCACAGGGCTCTTCATTGAGCCCCACCTTATTTAACGTCTATATGGCCCCCCTGGAGAGTGTGGTACTGCCGCTGGGTATTAAAATCATCAGTTATGCTGATGATACCCAGCTGGTGGTCGGCCTTTCCCAGTCGGCGCACCATCCCGACCGGCTGCACACGTGTCTTGGCAATATCTATACATGGATGTGCAGCTCAGCCCTAAAGTTAAATGGTTCCAAGACGGAACTGATGCTGCTCGGGAACTCTTCTCCATCTTTGTCCCCCAGCAGCTGGCCTGACTGTCTCGGACCGGTACCCCCCCCCAAGCAGGAGATCAAGAGCCTGGGGGTATGGCTGGAGCAGGACTTGTCGTTTAAAACCCATGCCAAAAAAACTGCTGGCGTGTGCTTCGCCCTGCTCCGCTCAGCCCAGAAGATTCTGCCTTTGCTCCCAGTAGCCACTCGTAGGCTTCTCATCCAGGGACTTATCATCTCGCGACTGGATTTCAGTAACGCGCTCTTCCTGGGTGCTCCCGAGGCTACTCTTAACAAACTCCAGCAAGTGCAGAACGCGGCTGCTAGGCTCTTGACGGGTCTCCCCAGATGTCAATCTGCCCGCCCGGCGTTGAGGGCATTGCATTGGCTCCCAGTGAGGGACAGGGTAAAATTTAAGTCACTTTGTATCGCCCACAAAGTTCTGCATGGGGTAGGCCCACCGATTCTGGAGGAATTGGTCCAGCCCTATAAGGCCCCTCGTTCTCTCCGCTCTGATCATCAGCATCTCCTCCAGGTTGGCAGAGTGAAAAGGGCAAGAACCGGTGGCAGAAGATTTTCTATAAATGTGGCCTCCTTATGGAACTCATTGCCCCTACAGTTGCGCTCGGAAACCAGCCTCCTTCGGTTCCGTAAACTTTTAAAAACTTTTTTGTTTGCTCTGTAATCCCCTCTCTTCTGCGGTAGCGCATGTGCTGGCAAGCGCTGGGATGCCGATTGGTAACCAGGCGCTATATAAAACTCGGTAATAATAATAATAATAATAGTCCGTGTAATTTCCCTGTATGGGTGCGTCTCATTCTGCCATTTCAAAGCCCTGGATGGGCCCCGGGAAGCAGGTGTCCATAAATCCCTCGGCTGCTGCTTCACTAAAGAGGCTCGGCGAATTTCGTCCCCGGTGACCCCCATTGTTCTCGGGGTGGTGCAGACCTTCGCGGCTGGGCTGCTGCGTGTAAATAAAGCTCCAACGTGCCCACAGGCAAGGTTGCACTCATCCAGCAGCTCTACGATTCCAAGCGGGTAAAAGACATCACCGCATGCCGGTCTGCAGCCCTCATGTCTCGATTTAAAGCCTGACGCGTTTCTGAGCCTGTGCTCGTCTTCAGAGGCTCGACTTGAGTTTGGCGCTTTGACACCCCCACTATTTAAACCATAAATGCCCAGGATTGGGCAAACTGCAATGAGTTTGAACGCACTGCATTGTGGGACTAATAGTCCGTGTCATTTCCCGGTATGGGTGCGTCTCATTCTGCCATTTCAAAGCCCTGGATGGGCCCCGGGATGCAGGTGTCCATAAATCCCTCGGCTGCTGCTTCACTAAAGAGGCTCGGCGAATTTCGGCCCCCGTGACCCCCATTGTTCTCGGGGTGGTGCAGACCTTCGCGGCTGGGCTGCCGCGTGTAAATAAAGCTCCAACGTGCCCACAGGCAAGGTTGCACTCATCCAGCAGCTCTACGATTCCAAGTGGGTAAAAGACATCACCGCATGCCGGTCTGCAGCCCTCATGTCTCACGGGGGACAAAATTTGCCGAGCCTCTTTAGTGAAGCAGCAGCCGAGGGATTTATGGACACCTGTATCCCTGGGCCCATCCAGGGCTTTGAAATGGCAGAATGAGACGCACCCATACAGGGAAATGACACGGACTATTAGTCCCACAATGCAGTGCGTTCAAACTCATTGGAGTTTGCCCAATCCTGGGCATTTATGGTTTAAATAGTGGGAGTGTCAAAGCGCCAAACTCAAGTCGAGCCTCTGAAGACGAGCACAGGCTCAGAAACGCGTCAGGCTTTAAATCGAGACATGAGGGCTGCAGACCGGCATGCGGTGATGTCTTTTACCCGCTTGGAATCGTAGAGCTGCTGGATGAGTGCAACCTTGCCTGTGGGCACGTTGGAGCTTTATTTACACGCGACAGCCCAGCCGCGAAGGTTTGCACCACCCCGAGAACAATGGGGGTCACGGGGGACGAAATTTGCCAAGCCTCTTTAGTGAAGCAGCAGCCGAGGGATTTATGGACACCTGCATCCCGGGGCCCATCCAGGGCTTTGAAATGGCAGAATGAGACTTGGATCTTTATATATATATATATATATACCAAAGTTCCAGTAGACGTGCTCTCAGGGTACATTACACGCAACCCAGATTTGTTGCTTCAAACTGTTTAATTACACAACACGCTTCGGCTGACATGTAAATAAACCACCACTCGGGTGTTTAAAATTGCAAGGTGACAGAGAAAGAGAACTCATGGGGAACATAACAACCACCAGTTAGGAACTCACATAACTTACAGAGATTTTTCCCCTGTGGTCACTGCAAGGCATGTAGGAACAGTTGTTTGCGCAAAGATCTGTCCAGGGGGAAAATAAGTAAACCCATTTCCCAGTTCCTCACGTGCAGCACCACTTTTTTTATTTACATCATTGAATGCCCTTGCAAGTTGTGGTACATAGGAAGTACCACACTAATGGCCAAAAAAAGAATACTGTAACACATGAGGGTGATTGCCAACAAGGACCCCCGTTATCCAGTAGCATGTCAATTTCAAGACAAACATTTCTCTGACGCATCACAACTCAGCTATTTTGCCATCAAACAGATCACTAGTGATTTGAGGGGTTGGTGACAGGGTTCTCGAACTCAGAAGGAAGGAGTCGAAATATATCATTGATTTCCATACCAAAATCCAGGGGGGTTTAAACCAGGAGGAGGAACTAGCAATCCACTTAAGGAATTCATAGATAATGATCCTACTGTCCTATCCCTCCTCTATCCATTGATGTTTTTCCATCCTCAGCATTGAAAACTTGTAAAGTTGTACTTAATGATTGATTGCAATCATAAGTAGGTATCACGCTGTTTTTATGCATTCTTTATGCATTTTAGTGTCAATCTCTTTTTCTTGAGTTTCTTTTACAGGCGGAAAGGAAGGGACCCACTCTCACATCACTCACCGGCACGCGCTCCCTACCCTTTTCTTCGATGTCACCCCTGGGATGTCTTTTCAGATAAGATTGTGTTTGCATGGTGGTTTTTGATTTCATAATAAAGGGATCCTTGTGTACATTACCACAGTCATAGCTGAGACACGACTGGGCACTTGCCCATCACTTTTTCTTCTTTTCTTTTTCACCCTGGAATGCATACAGATAGCGTTCCGGATCTTGTGTTTATTACAGGTAGACTATTTTGCCAGCGCATTTGATGGACAGGCCTTTGGGCACCCGATGGGAGTTCATAGAGAGACTTGACTAGACACCATTGCCTTTACTCATATTGTCTCACTTATCTACCGGCTTATCTACCCGTTTAGGCTGGTCATTGGTGTGCGCATTGGCACGTTACCGTGAATTTACTCAGTTGCATTAAGAATGAACATTCATCCATGACCTTTGAACCAGTATTTTGTTTTTGGCTATATGAATCAATGTATTTTACTTTTTGTATTTCGCTTGACCTGATTTATTGATTTTGAACAATTGTTTTTTGAACAGCATGTATTTTGCTTCTACTGTGTCAGACTAAGTACACATTCCAATATGGCCAATATGTTATGTTCCCCATGAGTCCTCTTTCTCTGTCACCTTGCAATTTTAAATACACACGAGTGGTGGTTTCATTACAGTTTCAAGGAACGAATCTGGGTTGCGTGTAATGTACCCTGAGAGCGCGTCTACTGGAACTTTGGTATAGTGATGTCAGCTGGTGCGCTCTGCCGGCATACGCGCCACTTCTCTTGGGTCCTTGGCTTCCAGAAAGAGCAACAAGTAAATGAATATATATGTTAATTCGCATAGTTTTTTTTTTAACTCAACTACAGCCTGAACTGCTGTACGGAATAACACCACATTTGGCAGAAAGTTAGCTCTTTGTCCAGAAAGCGTGCTTTTTGTGATTTGATGTAAATCCATTCAGTAGTTTTAGAGATATTAAACAAAACCAAGGGGTATATGTACAAGAATTGCCACTAAGCAAAGTTAGCATTGCTTAGCAGCAATTTTCTTACTGTCCTGTATCGCCAAAGCTGTCGCCATGTTAGAGATGTATTTACAGTACATCGCTAAATGGCGGATCAACTGGCGGTGGTGATTATTTCCGCAAAAACTAACGTCACGGTGATAAAAAATTTGCCGCTAACGTGAAAAAAGTGATGGTCAGCCAAGTAGCGGCCAGAAAACTCATTTTAGGCAGCAGCATGTCACTTTTTTAACGTTTTGCTGGAAAAATAAACCACAAAAAACCCACAAAATACAAAAAAAAAAAAAAACCCTGGAAGCAAAATCTAGCAGGCTGGACCCAGTTTAGCAGGCGATAACAACCCTCCTAAGACCTCTAACAGCCAGGATGAACAGCCAGAGTCCCTGGGGAAGAGGAAGATAAGATTCAGTCAGCAGGAAAATGAGATCCTGATTGGGAGGAGACGGAGAATCAACCCCATCTCTTCGTCAGCTCCAGGGTGTCATTGGGGACCAAAGATGCAATTTGGCAGTCCATTGTCAGCAAGGTGAACACAGTAGCCGAAATCAAGAGGGCAGTGACAGACTGCAAGAAGCGCTGACATGATGCCAAGAGCAAGACTTAGCAGAAACTGGCCAACAATCGACACGAAGCACTGCAGACCGGAGGTGAGAGTCCAGCGCCACAGGAGAAGCTAGATGCCTTGGAAGAGCAGGTGTCCACAGTCATCTGTGAGGAGTCGGTGGTTGGTGTTGAGGGACAGCATAGTGCTGACTATGACAAGCTACATCAGCAACAGGGTAAGTAACAACCAGGTACATGGGGGTGGGGGAGGAATGTTGCTTCTGTCTTTCTAAATACGTCTCAGTGCCCACCCACACTGTGTACAGATCAAATTCCAGATACTTAGGTACTTGAGGGTACATTCACATGTCTCTTGAGCTGTTGTCATAATCAACAAATACATCCAAAGACACATAATGGTGCTGTACGTGACTTGTAATCCAGCACACATGCATATATATATATAATGACAATTGACCACTCATGTGTCTCCTAACTCTGGGCTATATTAACAAGCAAAGGGGCATATTCACCAGAGAAGTGGTGGAGCGTGGCGTTAGGCTCCTTGGCTTAACACCACGATCCGCCACTTCTGAAATGCTTCACCATATTTACAACAATATGATACAGCCCTGAGTTTCACCCTGCGCTGGCGCAAACATTAATAACCTAGCGCCAATGCAGGCACCCTTGCACCATAGTGCAAGGGTGTCTGCGTTGAGGGGAAGGTTCTCAATGTGCAGGAAGGTCTCCCTTCCTGGACATAAACAACCAATGGCCTTTTGCTGTACCTATGTGTGCTGCACAATGCAGTACACATGGAAACAGTAAAAACATGGAGAAATAAAGCATTTCTCATTGATTATCCTGTTTAAGACCATGTTTTCCCTGGCCTTAATTTTGGCATTGACTCCCATTTACACTGCACTTGTAAATATGAGGCTTTGTCCCCAAACAATTGGGTTTGAGGTGAAAGTCCTCCTGCAAAACCCATTGGCCTCCCCTTCTCCGCTAATTACAGCGTGAAAGGGTGCCTCATATATGAGGCAGTGTTAAGCTACGTTCAGTGGCTTAACAGGGCATTGAAAATAAAAGAAAGCACATATTGCCACATGAACGTCATCCAAAGTGACGTTTCTGTGGTGTTGATGGCTTGTAAATATTCACCAAAGTCACTGAGTGTTGAGTCAGCCCACTTAGCTCAACTCAGCCCTCTGCCACTTTTGAAACGCAGCACTGCACCGTATGTATAACAGTATGGCTCAGTCCTATGTGTGCACTGGTGATCTATGTAGTCACGTAGCGCAAAAGCAGGCACTCATGCACAATGGTGCAAGAGTGTCTGCGTGGGGGCTAGCCAGCTATATTTGTTGAATGGGCATACCGAAATTCCATTCCTCAATGTAATGTAGTGAATACGTCTGAGCACCACTTCATAGAAGTGGCTGAGCACTGTGTCAAGCCAAGAAGACTAACACTGCTTTACGTTACAGGTTTGTACAAATGACCCCAGGTACCTAATGAAAGTGTGCCTCCCTTACAATGTCTTGCCAATCCACATCAAGTGGGTCAGCACTGCCTTATAAATATTGTGAAGCATGCTTTCCCTCAGTAAACCAAACGTTGATGGTCCTGTTGCAATAGTGCCTTGGAAATATGCCACAAGCAATTGTAATGGCTTACCTGCTGCTTTTAAGTGTTCAGCTGAATGAAGCACACATAACCACATCTAAAAATGTTTGAGAGCACTTATTAAAGTAGGCTTACCCATGTTGCCCACATCAAAAGCTGCACTGCTCTTGAAAGCACCTTGTGTCAATGATGTGCACATAACATTTTGTCAAAAATTGACACACTGGAGGGCCAAGGTGCTGTTTACCTTTGAGTACAAGGGATATGCATTTCAAAGTACAATGTAAGGACTCAGCATCGTAGGAATGAGTACCCTAAAATCACAACATGCCTGTTCTGTTTGCAATGCTCCTAGAACCTCACATTCACTGTTACGTGCATGGCAAGTGAAGTTTGAGAATGGGCCTCATTCACAGTGTGGCATTAATGCATGCCATTTGGCTACACGTTTCCTTGGCATTATTGATCAAAATGCAGTCATCCACATTAAAGTATCTTCTTGTTTTGTTCAGTTAGCAGTCTGTCATTGTCATCATGTACCTGGATTTGTAGGTCCAAGACACATTGACATGCATGGAAACTGGCCCTCAGGTAAATTTAACAATAGCAGTGAACAAATGCAGAGCTATTGATGTCTATAAACATCCCTCCAGTAACAAATGCATCCAATGTCCTTGAGCACAACAGTATTTATCATCCATGTGCCCATCCCTGTGAGATCCAAGAAAGGCCTGCAGTGCCACAACGCACCAACCTTTGAAGCGTGCTTCAAAGTCCAATGTCCTCTTGCTTGCATAATTTAAACATTGGCACTGCACCAAAGCTCAAGGGTGTCTGGATAGAGGGAATGATTGTCAATGAAGAGGAAGGCGTCCCTCCCTGCGCATCAACATCCATCAATGTGACTTGCCAAACTTGATCACATAGATACTTCTCAGAGTAGGGGAATTTAAGCACATATACTTTTCATCTCAACGTGGACATCACTGTATCCCTGATCTCAAGTGCATGAGTGTCCTCTTCATGCCACACTACTAAATAGGTGGCAGTGCCAACATCAATGGGGGTGCAGTCTAATCTCAACCTCAAAACCTAGTGACTACCACCCATATGCAAACCTTACTGAGTAAGGGAGACTCATCCACAATGCAGAGTGAAAAGTAGATAAATACTGCATTGTCAATAAGGTGAACCAATCAGCACCACAGGAAGGTATAAACAGATGATGTAAGAGGTGCAGCAGGGGCCTATAAATATGCCCCTCACTGTTGGCATACAGGGAAACTGTTCTAATCTATGAACAACTTAAATACAACATTATGGATGTTGTATATTGCTTAACCAAGCTGCAGGTAATAGGTGTACCATGTAAGAATAGAAAATGGAAAGTGTCATGCACTCTGATTGTCAACTGCAAAAATGCATGCCCAAAGTGGACATATACATACAACTTATCTGCCCTTTACATTGCAGAGGAAGAAACATCACCTCCTTTTCAGCAGCTTGTCCCACACTTCAATGATGTAGATGAAAAAGAGGTCACAACCATCGACCAGGACACCCTCCAAGAGCTGCTTGACTCCATAGGCAAGCCATTTTCGGTAGCGGGGAGATCCAGCAGCATCATGGACTCTCCACCTGCCATGCAAAACATCCAGCAGGCACCACCTAGCACCGCAGCTGTCAACCTGGACTCTGAGGACCCACAGTTACATTTTCAACATAGTGTGGTAGGAGTCCAGCGTGATATGGCAGACCAGGTGCGGTGGGGTTAAAGAGCCTGGCAGCCAATCTGGATTGGATCCGTGGGTTTTCTCAGTCCCATTAGGGACCACCTAGAAGCCATCAGAGGTGCCCACAGTCCGATCCATTCTCTCCAGCATTCCATGGGTGACATCGCTGGAGTCCTTACTCAGAGACAAGAACCACTTTCCTTTCAAAGTGGCATCAGCGATGTTGCCAAACAGTTGGGGAGAATGCGTAAGATCATGGAGAACATGGAGTGGAAACAGGATTTACACTTTGCTGCCATGGCTGCCTACCACTGAGACGTTGCTGGAGTCCTGCAAGCCCTGCAGCTCATCATCACTGCAGTACTGCCTCATCTGTTGGTACAGATGAATGCTGCTGCACCTACACCATCCACCTCTTCTGCCCCTGATGTGTCTGTGCCTCCCAGTGCTGCCGCAAATCCACCATCACCCTCACAGGAGGAACATGACACATCAGAGGAGGAAAATGTGGAAGAAACAACATTCTTAAGGAGAAGGCAGCAGTAGCATTCATCAGTGTCAAATGTCTTGTTTCTGCTTAGCCTTTTGCTTACCATCATGCCTTGGAACATCATCTGTCACTGTCCTCAGTTTGACTCTTCTACATTCACCTTGGACTTTTAATTGACTGTCAATGTGGCCATTGATCCTCAATGACACTGTAATCAGCCTCCTGACTGAACTTTCCTTATTCTTCAACAAGTCTCTGGATATGTTCCTCTCAAAGGACTCTAACTGGCCCTCCACAGGCTATGTACACACTGTGGTGGTCGTTGACAAAAGAATTGGGCCAGTCTGTTTACTCCTGAAATGCACTTGTAAGTGAAAGCATTGAAGATACAGAGATGTGTGTTGCCTGTGACCATTCAAGTTTAGACGTGTCATCAATGACTAAGCAGTGTAGCCAGCACAAATATTCCAGAGTGCCCTTCCAAACATTTGGTCTGCTGAGCCTGTGTCCCTGATAGGCAGTGAGATGACCGGACACGTGTGAATTAGCCAATCCCTCAGATCTCCAAGACAACATTGTTGCTGCAACTTTACTTTTTCCTATGTTCAGGATGGGTATAGGGACTTGGAAAAATACTCAAGTGAGTGTCAAGCCGAATAGAGTTGTTCAACCTTGCTTTGCAACAAGGCATACTTTGAACCTATACTTATTGGGTTTCATGCTATGACACATGTACAGATAGATCGCTCTACATATTCCCTAAAATGATGAAGCAATCTTGCTGTAAGAAGAGGAATGGCGTAGGATTGATCATGTTCAAATATGTTTCTGTGTAAAATTCTAGTGCCGTTGTGATGGAATGATAATTTAAACAAGAAGGTTATGCTGTTCCTCTGAAATGATAGACAAAACACAGGAAATTATGAACCAACCTGACCGCTGAGGCTCAAAGTTGGGAATCCATTGTATTGGATTATAATGCCCTCACACACCCTGTCGGGTGTCATGCTTCATCATCGGGCTGCTCCTCGTCGGGTCGGTTGTGCAATACCCGACGGGTTCCCTATAGTAGGGGCACTTTAGCGGAGATCTTTTTCTAACAGCCGTTAGGTGAAGTGCGGGTGGGAGGCCTCGTGTGTGTAGATGTGTATTAATGTTGGAAGTGAATGTAAAATAGGGTTGGGAGTACCTAAGAAAACAACTTTAATCAAGGGGTCTCCTACCCTAAGTAAAAACAAAACTATAAGGCGCAACACAGCTACACATTCATGAGTCACGCTGGATACATCTACTAGAAACATCTGAATAAATGTAGGTCACAAATCTGAGGATTGGAAGGCAACAGGGCATATTTTTCTGGAAGTCTCGGAGTGCGTTGTTAGCCTGCTCAGCATCAATCTGTGCTATGCCACTATGGAAATGCAGGGCAGCAGCATCTCAACATTATATTTTTTTCACACTGCATTTCCACTTGTGCTGGTGTAAAACTCTGCATGCTAGCGCCAATGCAGGCACCTGTACACAATAGTGCAAGGGTGTCTGAATTGAGCAGAAGATTGTTTATGTGATGGAAGGCTCACCTTCATGCACATCAACATTCAAGCGCCTTTAGCTGTTTCCATGTGTGCCGCATAATGCAGTACACATCTGAACAAGAAAAATGATGAGAAAATGATCACTTCACATTCCTGCGTATGTTTGAGAACATGTCCATGGTCTTACCTATTACACACAGTCCCATATTCACGCTGCCCTTGTGGAAATGGTTCTTCTTACGAAAGAATGTGGTTAGCGGTGTTACATTGCCCACCCCTTTCACCCTAAATGTAGTGTGTAACGGTGTCTAAAGCATGAGTTGGCATTAAGCCAAGTTAAGTGGCTTAACACTGGCTTGTGACTAAGGCTAAGCCAGTCTCGCTAATACTATGTTGTGCAAGGTAACGTTGCGGTGGCAACAGGGGCATTGAAATTTTCATCAACATGGCAAAGATTCACTAGTTCTGAAGCAAAATGGTAAATCAGTTCTGGAACATATTTTGGTGACTTAACTATGTTTTACGGTTGTATTGATTCATTCAAACAAGTTCTAATTTTGTCACATGTCAATGAAAACTGTTGCTCCAATGAACTGTCCATCAGTGACAGCCAGCTCAGGGCTAGGTGTACATGGATTCCATGTCTGGTCATACCAATAGGAGGGAGAAAGAAGAGCATATGGTCCACTCAGCTTCTTTTCTCGAATATCAAAAAATCAGGTGGAGAGTGGATCGCTTGTCCTGAAAGAACCAGGGTTTTTAGCATTCGTATCGTGTACCGATAAAATAACCCTCATTCACGTTATCAGGTAGAAAGAAGCGGTATATCTTGATTCTCCGCTCTGTTGTTATCAACGTGACAGCATCATCATTGGGTTAGTAAAGTGCTTCCTCCACCCGGAGGTTGTCCCACTGGTTATTTCAGTAGTGATCTCATAGATTAGTGATAGTGTATGGTGTAGTGACTTGAAAAGAAAAATTATAAAAATCTCGTACAGTCAGTGCATTCTTTTATTCAGACTGGGTTCGAGATAGTTAAAAGGTCTTGGTGTGCACAGGAAAACTAGTTATGGTCTAATGCACTGTGGGGTGTCCATAAAAAAGGTTGACATGCTTCAGCCCTTTGTGTTGCTCCAAAGGGTCAGACGGGCTTTCTTCAGTACCTAGCAAGGTGAGAGGCCCTCTATTAAAAGGGTCTCCAGTGAAAGAGGTAAAAAAATTGATCCACCTGTATTCGTTCATTTAGAACCTTAAATCTCAGGATTCGGGGCTACATCGGGTCTTGGGGGAGCCGTCACCGCTCTCTGTGGCAGTGTTGCACGACTAGTGCTGGCTCTTCCTCTCGTGACCCGGTACCATTAGTGCATTAGACCATAACTAGTGTTCCTGTGCACACCAAGACCTTTTAATTATCTCGAACCCAGTCTGAATAAAAGAATGCACTGACTGTACGAGATTTTTATAATTTTTTCTTTTCACGGCACTTCACCATACACTATCACTAATCTCTGAGATCACTACTGAAATAACCAGTGGGACAACCTTCGGGTGGAGGAAACACTTTACTAACCCAATGATGATGCTGTCACGTTGATAACAACAGAGCGGAGAATCAAGAGATACCGCTTCTTTCTACCTGATAACGTGAATGAGGGTTATTTTATCGGTACACGATACGAATACTAAAAACCCTGGTTCTTTCAGGACAAGCGATCCACTCTCCACCTGATTTTTTGGTCATAGCCTTCAACAACATGCCTCAAATGTTTCCTCTTCAGTATGTACACTGTGAAACCCACCTGCATTGGCTGAAGTGACATACATATTTTGCATTCATTGCCTCAGTAAAAGTGTTACCGTAAGTTCACAAGATTCAATGGCTAAATTAGTCAATACAGACTAACCCAATCAAATTTCATGTTCTGTGGCCATGTAACACAAACCAAAGATGCCATGTACACATGATACTATACCAAGAAAGCATATTTACTTTGTGAATTGGATGACAATCCACACATGATATCACAATATGTGTTGGCCCATTGTGTGACAGTTCCATATAGCATTGATCTTGGCCTGAGTACCCACAGCCACACTTCCAACAAAATATGAAACGTAGTGACACAGTGGATACCATGGGAGCAAACATCATATAAAAATGATTGTACATAGGCACACTTTATAAAGAATAATGTGGGGTATTGTCTATCCAATTATTTTAACAATATTCTCCAACATGTTGCAAATGCATTTCATCAGCAAATGTGCCATGATAAGGGGTAAACACAATGGGGTATATTCACAAGAACGTGTGATAACTACCGCAAGTGTAGCGTAACGGAACTTTCAATATCGCAGCCCATCGCGGGAAAATACCCTGTGACTACATGGGATTCACAACAAGGCAGTAGCATGCGATAGTCACCAGATAACGTGCCAAATGTCCGCGTCAAAATCAAAGCCACGCCGCATAAATGCAATACGCGAACGCAAAAAACATGCGATGAGGCCAACCGCGGTACAAAAAGTTGCAAAAACCAGCCACAGGCCTGCAAATCCCATGCATCTGACAGAACAATGTACCATAAAAACCACAGAAAAAATACACCAATAACTATCCAAAGTGCGTAGCAACATGAATGCACCCTGACACAGAGCAGGGGCCAACCCGAACCCCACAACCCCTACAGACTACCAGCAAGGAACAACGGGGCCAAGGAGGCCAAGGAGAAGAGAGAGAGGAAGACGGGGTGCAGACTGCAAAAAAACATGACAAGCATCATGGAGGTGACAGAACACTACCAGCAACTGACCCACAAGCAGACCACCTGGATTGCAGGCGGAGTGCTGAGGAGGCCAATAGGCGCTGGCATTAAGTGACTACCTAAACCAGGCACAAACCCGCTGCCAACAGGAAGGCAGCAACGGCGACAGGAGGTGGCAGTGCAGTGCCACAGGATGAGCTGGAGGAAACCCAGGCCACAGTCATCAGTGCGAAGACTCTGCAAGGAGCAGGGAGTACGTAAACAGCTTGAGAGGACCTGACACAACATCAACAGGGAGTGCAACGAACAGGGACTGGGGGGACGAGGGGAGATGGGCACAGTGGCACACATGCATCTCCCCTACACATTGCAGAGGGGAACACTACACCTCCAGCAGAGCACAGAAGACAACACTTCTGCGATGCCGGAGAGGAGCACCACACCTTCGACACCGATGCCCTACAACAGCCCATGGATATCCAACGCAACCCACCACCAGGACCCGGGCAGCCAAGTCACTCAGAAGAGAACACAGAGCCACCAACAGAACACACTGCAGGAAGCACTCACAAGCACAGCTGGCTCACAACACCTCACACACCCACACATGGCACCCCAATGCCATGTCTCAGCACGCCAAAAGGAGGTGGCCCAACAGGACTGGGGGGGGCAACACATTGAATGCTAAACAGAACACATATGTAGGTATCTATCGCCCTCAGGGACCACCCACACCCCACAAAGGAGACCCACACTGTCATAGAGACACATGCAGATGCACATTCACAGTACAGACCCACACCCAAGGTTGCACAAATAGCAGTCACACAGCCATGTTGGCTCTGCGTACGATGGCCCTCGACACTTCCCTTACTATTAGAGTGGGTGACGACATAGCCACATGTCCAAGCTCCAAACGGCTGCCCACGGTGACATGTCTGCATCCGATGTACACAGCACAATGTTACATCCTAGGGCCCAGGGACACACGTAGATATAATGTAGAACTGGCAACGGGCACGTGCGCCCGGCCCCTTTATTGGCAGGGCCACATGTATAGTGACGCCTGTGCTGGATGTGTGTGAGGTGAGTGTAAGCCAGTCCGCATGGAATGGTTGGTGCTGGCAAGCACTTGAACATTGGACACTAGTGCAACGGAAACAGAAGACACATGCATAACAGGGTCAACTGCTGAGCAGCATGGAGTGAGCCGTAGAAAGTCCAGGGGACATCCAACATGCAAACAGAAGTGTCCGTGAGTTGCAGTGCACTGGGTTTGGGGCACTAGAGATGAGCGTGCTCATGTGCTGAAAAAGTCTCGGATGCAGATGCAGTGGGGTGTGTTACACCTGCATCATCTTCTCCATCAACGTCCCAGAGCTCCCACACTGTATGTGGTGACATTGCTGCGTAACCTCTACACGAAACAAAACTCAATCTGTAACGGACAATGGCTTGCGGTGCACTAAGTCACTGGCACCTGGAATGCTGAGCAGGGGATCAGGCCGATGATGGCAACCACGACAGGTCTGAGCAACTCTGTAAGTCAGTCAGGACCACCGCTTCGACTCTGGCAGATGGGGGTTGGAGGTGGTCCTTGCGGTGGTGGCGTGTGCCCCCTGGGGTGATGCGATGTTCTGGCTGGTCATGACTACATTCAATGTGTGAACCCTGGTGGGACACAGTTGGGGCCGGAGGCTGCGTACAGCATTGGGCCACAGAGACATGGCTTTGATGACCCCAAGGCCAACGCTTCAGGGGCCATCCTATTTCTCGGAAGGGGTCCCGGACCGGACCAGCACAGAGTTAGTGGCCCTGGACGCACTGCGGCCGGCATAGGCACCCAGCCACGAGACATTGACTTGCGGTGCAGTCAGATGGGCCATGCGACCTGAGTGGGTCCTCATCAATGTCCGATGTGTATGTTGCAGAGTGTTTCGGGGGACAGTGGAAGCTGTCCTCCAGGGCATGATGCGGAAAGTCTGATGTCATCTGGAAGCCTCAAATTGAGGAGTGGAAAGCGCAAACCCCGTTTACACCAACAACTCGGTATCAGCTACAGGCGGATGAAAACTAGCCCCTAGACCATAGACTCAAAGACCACAAATGTACAACCAGTGAGTGTCCATGAATGTCGGGGAACAGACTTAGTGGCACAGGTGCTGAGAGGGTGTGCAGACTGCGATGCTGGCGGTACACTGATATGAACTCCATCATTGCTAAATCAAGACTCTGTGACCTACTGGCCCACAGTGTAGGCCGGAGCCAGCGCTCAGCAGTGGTCCACAGCCATGTGTCGATGGCTCTCAAGGCACAGAGTTAGTGACACAAGGGCAGTTGTCGGTAGTGTTCGCTCACCTCCGTAACGATGATCCTGTTCCCTCCAGACTGCAACCCGTCATCCTCTTACGCATCTCCGTGCGTGCGATAAAATGCATTCTGTCTTTGAATGACCGATGTTCAGTACCAAATGTGTGACCTAGCTGGTCGTGGTGTCGACCTGAGTCAGTAGTCAGCACTGGCCATTCACCGAGTGTCACCGGCATAGGTTGGATGGCCCCACCGTCCTGCGTAGTTCAGGTTCAGTGGCACCACGTGTTCGGTCACCTCCGTGACTGTGACCCGGCTTTCATCCGGACTGAGCCACATCTTCCTCTTACTCCTCTCCGTGCGACCACTGGTGTGGACTCTGTCACTCGTGATTTGCGACTAGGTGCTGGATGTGGGACCTACTGGTTCGCAGGGTAGTCCTGGTCCCCCATCCACGTGTCGCCGGCTGGCGTTGTACAGGGTTAGTGGCACCACATGTCGCCGGCTGGCATTGACCAGGGTTGGTGGCACCACGTGGTGCCGGCTGGCGTTGAACAGGGTTAGTGGCACCACGTGGCGCTGGCTGGCGTTGAACAGGGTTAGTGGCACCACGTGTCGCAAGAAGCTCATATGGAACTATGCCTCACTGATCGGGGTGGGTCTGGTGCTGTGGCCGCTGGCCCAGAATTGGGGTCACTGCCATTCATGAATCTGGACACATTTTCGCACATGTGACCAACTGGGCCGAAGAGTTGTCCAAAGGCAGCAGTAGAGTATGTCAACGTGAAAGAAATGAAGCAGGCCTGTGTCGTGGAGGCCATGATGGACTGAGGAGGCTGCCAAGGTCGCAACCCTCAGTCTTGTAGCTTGCGCAGGCACATGGTGGGCCCTCCTTGACACACGCCGGTGTTGGCAGGTGATCAGTGAGGCCTGGCTGCGCAGGGGAGGCCCTGACGGGTTCTCTGTCCAGCGTGCTGGGGCCTGGCAGGTGCACAGCATCGCAGGCAACTCCGCTCATGAGGATGGCGTCGGCCTCGTGGCGGGGTGAGAAGCGCCGTCCTGGCAGAGATGTAGTGCGTTCCGGAAGAGGGCCACGCCCAGGGATACGTGCTTTTTATTCACACCCCTATGCTGACGTGGCGTACGCCGGGCCATACCACTCCGGTGACGCTTGGGGGGGCGTAGCAGGCATCATTCCCGCAAGATCCCCCAGTGGCTGGGGTGACATGGTTGCGTCCACTGCTCACTAGACTCCATACACCAGAGGTGTGTGTCACCATGGATATGGTTGTTCTGCATACTGTGATCTGTCCAGCACATCTCCACTACTCTTGGCTTTGTGTACTTTTCCAGTCATGGTTCTACTGCATCCTTCCCACATGCCTGGTTGCCACCTCTCCCCACATTTGGATGCTTTGTGGCTGAGTTGCCATGCCGTTGATGGGACATGTACAGGGCTTGCCCAGGTTAGAATTGTTGGTTGTTCTGTCGTGTCTGGTGGGTTGGCATGTTGTTGTGCATGTTGGTAGTGATTTTGTGATGTGTGCATTGCCAGAGATGTGAGTTGCATGGTTGTGGAGTTGAGTTGAGTAGGGTGTCCAATAGAAACTTGCCAAGGGGCTGTGTATTTCCATTGTTGGCATCCTGGGTAGGCTGGTTGCTGATTGACCTTCGGAGGGTGAAGGAATCATGCACACTGGCTGTGTATTTGGACGCAACATTGTTGGTGGTTCCACGGTGTTCTGATGTTGCCTGCACATTGATGTGAGACGTGTGCTTCCTGTTGCAGTGATTGTGTGCTGTGTCACCAGGGGGCACAGGTGGGACATGTGTGCTGTGGATTGCCTCAACACGTGCTTGCATCCTGCTATGGCGTATGGTCCTTGCTTGGTCTCCAGGGGATCCTGCGCATTGTGTTGGATGTATGGGGACCAGGGTGATGTCCAGGACAGGTGTGGGGGACTTGGACGTGACTGGCTGTGAGACTCCTCCAACTCTGGCGGGTGTTGTTTGGGGGGTGCCAGGGGCCAACAGGTGCAGCCAATCCAGCAGCTTGGTGTGGGGTGGGATGTTGGTTGTCCGCTATGTTGGTGCCGTAGGCCTGTTAGGCGAGGATGGTCAGGATGCGTAGGATGGTTGTCCCTTTCAGCCTGTAGTGGACGGTGACATTATCAGATGTTGGGTCTATGAGGCTGGTGGGTTTCCTGGGGGTCCGCTGTCTTTGTCTGCGCTGCCTCTGTGGTTGTCTGGGGGGGGGTGTTCCAGGTGTGGGGTGGGGTCCTGGGGTAGTGTTGGTGGGTGTTGTGGCTCTCTTGGGTGTCCGGGCCGCATGATTAGTGGCTCTGTGACATCTGTTGCCCTTCCGATGTGGCCCTGGGCTGTGCTCCCTTTTGTGGTGATGGCTGCCGTCCGACTTAACACCAGGTCAGAGCAGGTGTAGATTTCCTGGTGCTAACGTGCCTCATCACCTGTTTTGTGTTTTTATCGCCGATCTGTCTGGTTGTTGAGAATGGTGAGGTGTGGTGTGGTCGCGGCTTTTGCCACGGGAATGCCCACTCTGCATCTCATTAGCGATAGTTGCTGTGATCCTCTGTGGCGATGTTTTTTGCGGCTGCTATCGCGGGTAAACTGGTGCTGTGGGCTGTTTACACCAGCTTGTGAATGGGGAGGTAAATTTATCACGACTTTGGCTGCGATGAAGTGCTGTTAATTCGGCGATAGCTCCTTGTGAATATGGCCCAATATCATTTACAACAGAGTCCACTTGCAATGAACAGCACCAAAGCTGGTCTCCTTGCACAATTCTGACAGAGTGCATAAAAGTTTTGGATGCTGCCTAATATGCTCTATGACAGAGAAAAACTATGAAATAAGTGGTATAGTTGCTAGTACAGTGCAGGGATGGATTGAAGGAACGGAGGATGTGCAACCTAAAGTCAAGAAGGCTAATGCTGTTCTCCATCAGTAACTGAGGAATATGTGCATAACTCTCAACTTGATGCTGCCTCATCACACTAGAGGTGAGGTGCATGCGATGCACAGCCAGACTGTGTTCAACAACATACAGGACCAATAACCTAAAATATTTCTGTCATCACAAAACAACCACAATGTATGAGCAAGGCACTCACCAGTGACGTGTGGTTTCATGAAGGCATTGACATCTCCCTGAGTGATCAATGGTCTTCCAGCTGTGACAAATGATGGTAAAAAAATATTCCGTATTACACATTACTTTTCACACGTCTCATGAACATAATTAAAGTCATCTATATGCAAATTTAAGAACTGTAACAGTTATGTCTCTGTTCACGTTGCATACGTGAATGGATGTGCTCTGCCTGTCTGACACAAAAACACGTGACTATAGCAGCCTTGTTGACTACAAGACAATCCTGCTAGTATACGTGATCATATTGTGACTACAACTTGATGGAGACATTCACAAGTCACTATTTGCCTCCACAGCCGCAATATACTTGATGTTGTGTAGTCAAATGGGCCTAGCATTTTTAACACAGGTGTGTCAGGACACTTGACATGATAAGATCCTGCCTTGTGTATAAGACAGCTTTTCACCCAGACATTTGTGTGAAGTGCTCCTATGGGAATGTATGTTGCCATGGGCAGTACACCACGACACCCATATCATCTTGCAATGGAGCATATTTAAAAGGGTGGCATAGATATAGTCTTGCACCTACATTAGGAACAGTTGATAAATACTCTGAGCCTTGCACTACGGGGATAGACAAGTGATTCCATCAGTTCTTGTGTTTTTCCATGTGTGCTGTGTTGTGCAGCTCACATAGGCCCTTCATGCACAATGCAAGTCCTCACAGAAAAATGTCTTTTGCCACAATCTATGTATGCTGCATTGCGCAGCACACAACGCTGGAACACTTCCACAATACTGCAAGTATGGCTGTTTTGGAGCTATGCATCTTAGGTTTACCAAAAGGGGATGGCATCATCCTGTTGCGTATATGACATTGTGTCACTGACTACAGTTGTTGAACAAGACATCACACTGTGATATCAAACAACTTTGGTCAATCAATCAATCAAAGCAACTTTATTCGTATTTGATAAATGCATAAAAGTACAAACGTTAAAAATAGCACAATGCGTAAAATATAACAAAGATAAAATACAGGAGAGTTAATTCGTTGTTAAAAAATGGGCTACTAGAACCCAGACATACATAAAAAGCCAGGGAAGCACAAAAGACACAGTATTGGTATCTTAAGACTATGCATTATCAAAGATTACATTAACGTGTTTTTGAAAGAAGTTCAGATAAAACTACTCCTCTTGTCGAAGACCTCGATCTAGTCTGTAAAACTGAGTATAATAGGCTTTCTGTCATGAAACATACATAAGGTATTTCCAGTGTATTAATTACTGCGAGAGATGAATGTAAACTCAGTTTTCTTAACATTGAAATTATAAATGTTTTCCTCTCAATTTGATAGAATAGGCAGAAAAATAAAATATCAGACATGGATTGAGTAGATCGGTCATCACAGGGGCATAGGGACAATTGATTTAGTATACTTGAAATGGGTAGCCAACCATTAGCGGGAAGACATTCAATCTCATCGTAGTCAATAGAAAACAATGCATATTATTAGCGACAAAAGAGAGATAGAAGGCATGTCCCAGGGCCACCAGGGGCAAAGCCTGATAAGTAAAAACTGTTAATTTAATTTGGTTTTGTTGCCCTCTATCCTTTTATCATTTAGTGTTAAACACTTCTCTTAGCTTCAATTTGGAAAATGACAAACAATTAAAAGGTCAGTCATACAAAGAGTGCTAAGCCCAAGGTGGAAAAGATCTGCTTAACATATGCTTACCAAGGCGATACTGGGAGCTCGGTCTAAAATGGCTATATCCCTTAGAACTGTTTGTTTTAATTTAACACAATTCCTGTTCCAAATTGTTAGCCATAGCAAAAGCGGAGCAAATTTAATGGAGTCGGTTATGAATCGGAGTCCAAGTTCTTTATGCGCAATAAAATTTAGGCAGGCGGGTGGTATTGACAATAATCTTTTTTTTATAAATGTATCCTCCACAACCTGCAAGGCATCCACTTTTGCTGTGCCCCATATTTCAGCACCATAGGTAGCTAAGGATACGGATTTTGCCAGATAAATTTCCACCATTACATTGCTTGATTTTTTCCTAAATTGGAGGCAAATTTCCACAATGCTGCTAGACCAATCAAAAAATATTCCTAAATACATACAATTCTCCCATCTAACTGTAGGGACATTAATTTGTTCTTTCCTATACCAGTTGCCATAAGTTTTGGATTTATTTACAAACAGACTCAATGCTGCCAAGTACTCCGAATATATACCAATAGAACATTGTAAGGCCAATGGTGTTCTAGCCATAATGACGCATCGTCAGCATATATGGCAGAGTGGGCAGACGTATACCACCTACTGCGGGAACATCCCTACACACAGAATAACATTTAATTTGTTGGTATATAATGAAAAGAGGAAAGGAGCGATAACGCAACCCTTTTGCGCACCCATTTCAATTCTAAAGGATTGCATGCATTCACCCTGTTTCCCATACCTGATTACAGCCCCTGCATCTCTTTAGAGCTTTCTAATAAAAAGAATTATGGAGTTGTCTACGCCCATCGACTCCATGATACCCCACAATTTATTGTGGCTCACCCAGTCGAAGGCTGCGGACAAGTCCATAAAGGCCATATAAAACTAGACCTTTTTCACGTGGACATATTTAGCAGCAATCAGAACTAAGTTTAAGCATTGGTCTTCCGTACCCCTTCCTTTCTGAATCCATATTGGATCTCAGACAAAACATTATTTTCAAGAGCCCAGTCCTCTAACCTATTTAATAGCAGTCTCCCCATTAACTTAGCTGTACTATCCAATAGGGAGATTGGGTGATAGATTGCTGGATTTGAAGGGTCACCCTTCTTATAGATTGGAATAATCCAAGTTTATTTCCAAGATGTTAGGGGCCCATTTAGCTATGGCGTTAAAAACTACGGTCAGGAAAGGGGCCACAGGGATTTATGTGCAAGAAAGTTATCCAGCGGGACACCGTACGGTCCCGATGCTTTAAGTGCGGGCGATTGTGATAGGACAAGCTCTATTTCCTCAATGGAAAATTCCAGCACCGGGGTAGCAGGATCGGAGACCTCAATATCTAATATGTTTCTATCCATTTACTTTCCACCTTGCCTGCCGACAATGATCCCCAGGTGATCCAGTAGGTCTGCCTGCCAGAGGATGTCCCCCAAATGCCCCCTCTGATATTCTGCCTTCCATACCCTGACCCAACATCTCCAAAAACACTAAAAACCACACTAATATGAAATAAAACCCAAATTAATACCCCAAATAACAGTAAAAACTACAAATATACCCCTCAGACAGACACCCGACAAGATAATGACGAAGACGCAAAAAACACGTAAGGACAAAGACACAGAACTCAACAGGGACAGTAGGGACAGTAGACTAGACACATAACCACTCTCTTCCTTACCAACACCAGCAGACATATCTCAACACCTCCACAACTCTCAACAGACACTAACAGTGTGTTTAAAAGAGAAAGTGAAAGTGTACAGTACTCCTCCATTAGAACAGGATGCAGACTGATATCACTTCCTGGGCATTCGCTGCCCATTTTTGGACTTTGCTGCAAAGATTTTGCCGCTAAGGGGTAAGGGGGAATCTTGTAGAAATGTGTATTTTGCGAGTATTTTGCGAGTTTTTCCATGGCGGTTTTGAAAAATATTATCGCTTGCATGAATTAGTGGACAAACGTTTGCCGCAAAGTGCGAGTTAATTAGCAAATGTACCCTGTTGCAAGATTTAGCATGCGCACAACACCATGTGGTTATGGGATGTGATGTGTAGGTGACTCTGGTCAATCTGATATGTCATGATATCAGTAATCCAGAACTGTCAACATGCACTTGTTCCTCACATTGATACCGATCCATACCTAATCAGGGGTGTTAGAAAATGCATGCATCAATGGTAGTCATAATGGTTAGCATTGGTTGTATGTGTGACTACATATGAGACTGTTACATCACATACTGCTGTGATGTCTGTACCAGTTTAATGGGCTTGCAACACACATGTATTGAAATACAGGCAGTAACTACATGATTTCAAGAGGTTATGCTACGCATTATAGAGGCTGCAAAGGGGCAAATATTTTTGTATGGTGTCTATCGATCAGATTAATTGTCATGTTAGTGACGTATGTACAATAGGTCGTTACATGCCGTAAGGATCTTCTGGTGTCAGACACAATTGCCCATCAGGCTAGCGTGACACCGATACACATCTTGAAGCTAGAAACAAAAATGATATGACGGCTGGACAGATAGCGGTCAAAATATTTATGTGGGTAAGCCCTACGTCACTTTTCAGCCTCTGAAGGCTACAAGAGCTTACAGAGACACCTCTGATGAGGTGTTAAGAAATGTATACACCAGAAAGCAGACTGGAGCAGCCATGACCAAATTATGCAGAGGTCAACAAGCCCCACAAAGCCATGTACCAACATTGTTGGCTGGAAACAGTAATGCAGCACTTTACACTGCACACTCCCTGCTACAGCATGGCGTCCAATGCTGGTAAGTGTAGACAGTCCCTATGGACTTGAGACCACACTGTGCTTTTGTATGAGACCCGGATTGGCAGACACAGGTACTGTAGAATTATTGCAGACTGACGTTGAAGCCGGTGCCTGCATCGTGCACGAGCATGGGGGCCCTGGCTGTAGACATTGATGCATCAGCAATGACCCTTACCTGGTGGCAAAGTCTGGCATTCAGATGTAGACACGTTGCTTGTAGTGGTGATCATTCGAGGGGCTCCTGATCAGGAACAAAGGGTAGTCTGCATTGCATGACACACAGCAACACTACAGTGGGGTGACAGGGGAGATATCCTATTGTGTGCTGCTCCTCTCAACATCAAAAAGAACAATTGATGGACAGAATGCAGAACAATGTCATACATTCACCCCAGTACAGAGATCTGGGCCTAAATCCGTCGTTTTTTTGCTCACCATGCCGTTCCAGTTTAAAATGGGGTGGCATGGTGAGCAAAAGAATTATGGTTTTAACCCAGATCTCTTGACTGGGGGTGAATGTTTTGATTTGTTCTGCATTCCATCCATCAATTGTGTGCCTTTTGCTTTCTCGCCCTAAGTGCACCAGGTATGCCCAGACGTGGGTTCTGGGCTCAATGTGCCACTGAACTCAAGCTATCCTGGCTGATGAGGGGTGAAACCTCGAAACCAGTCCTAGGATGCTTGTTTCCAGTCCAGGAAGGACCTGGCTTGGCAGTTCGGGCTGGACTGTTTCCATGAGGCACAGGTTCAAGACTGATTTGCATATGGCCAGGTCTAAACTGGGGTCGCATGCCGCACAAAAGAATGATGGAATTAACCCAGATCTCTTGACTGGGGTTGAATGTTTTGATTTGTTCTGCATTCTGTCCATCAATTGTGTGTCTTTTGCCTTCTCGCCCTAAGTGCGCCAGGTATGCCCAGACGTGGGTCCTGGGCTCACTGTGCCATTGAAATCAAGCTATCCTGGTTGATATGGGGTGAAACCTCGAATCCGGTCTGTGGTTGTCGGAGGTTCACCGAGGGTGGAGGACCACCAGGTGTTGTCCCTTGCTGTGGGGGTGGATCCGAGGATGAGGACTTCTGTTTGCTCTGAGTTGAGCTTTAGGCAGCTGTTGCTCATCCAGGTGGCAACATCTTTCATGCCTTCCTGGAAGCTGTGTCAGGTGATGTTGGGTTCGTGGGTTTGGGAGAGTCCGTGTTTTCTGATGATGGTGGTGAGAGAGACCATGTAGATATTCAAGAGCGTGGGGCCGAGTGAGGATCCATTGGGAACTCCGCAGCTGATCTCTGTGGGTTTAGAGAGGAAGGGTGGGAGTCTGATTCTTTGGGTTCGGCCAGTGAGGAAGGAGCAAATCCCGTCAAGGGCAGCTCCCCGGATGCCAGCGTCGTGGAGTCTGGCGGTTAGAGTGCGCTGGAGACGGTGTCGAAGGCTGCTGAGAGGTCTAGTAGGATGAGGGCTTCTGTGTGGCCCTGGTCCAGGGGGGTATGGATGTCATCCGTGGCGACTAAGATGGCGGTCTCGGTGCTGTGGTTGCTGTAGCATCCAGATTGGGAAGAGTCAATAGCTACTGAAAGGAAAAAAGAGAGAAAAATAAAAAATAGAAAGGAGGACCTATCTCTTTTATCCTAGATAACAGGGAAAGTACTGGATTTTAGAGAAGAGCCGAGAGCTGTTTTCACCTTTCTATTGGGCCATACATTTGGAGGTAATTTCATTATCATAGTGCGCCTCATTATAATAGCTATGAGCCTTCCTATACTAAGAGTGATTACTGTCTTCCTCTCAATAGGTACATGCCCTAAATAAAATATAATTTTGAGATTGCACCTTTATAAAAGTGTTTTTTTAAAGCGAGTAGCTCTCTGACATCGGCATTTGATATTACACCTAAGGTAAATGGTGAAAGATGTTTTCCGTTGCTAGTTTAATAACTAAGTAGCTATGAACTCTCAAGTATAATGAGTATATCTGGACATTGTATTACAGATACTTGTAGGAGCCAGATAAAGAGGAATTTTCCATCCTGGGTCTTACGGAGGTTTGTTTTAGACCTATCTCTGAACATTATCAAGGTATCTGCTTTCTTTTGTTCTTAGTGTCTATCTGGCTCTCTGGATGTATGAATGTTGGCTTGAATGAATGTGGAAACCTTTTAAGTGTCCCCGGTGTTTTGACAATGTGGTTGGATGGAGGGACGAAGTACCAAACGGTTTGAATAATTATAATTTGTTATTTTTATGTTTATTACAGAATTGGTTTTAACTTTTGGGAGTTATTGTTCTTTCCTGAAGAAGGTGATGGTCAAAATATAGTGCCCGCCGAAATGAGTCGATGCACTGAGAAAGGAATGTTTACTGTAAATCTATGTGGACAACTGTTATTTAGAAAAGACTAATAATTCTAATGAAATATAACAATTGATCTGTGCAGGATTTAGTAGTTCTTTCTGTGATTAGGAAACATTTTCCTGCTTGTTCTCCCAATTTTACTATTTTTATTATTATTTATTTATTGTTGCTATAAAATATTATCAATTTATGTGTATGTTTTTAAACTGTAATGACCATATTGGTTTCCAAATGGCTGTTTTAAACTGTATTCTATGATGAACTTCTAATGTACGTTTAACTAAGAGCAAACTGTGTATATTATAACGTATATAAATTAAATTGGTCCTGATTATTTAGAATTGTGTTTGTTGCTTGGTTTCTTATCCCTGTGTGCGTTGTCTACATTTTGGTGACACAAGGTTCTGAGTGCTAGTGTGATTTATGTATACTTATCTACCCAAAGGGTTTTTTTGCTGACTGAGGTGTCTTCAGTGGTGACAGGGGTCCAGGCGGTGATGGTAGGCTGGGTTGCGTTGCCGGATGGAGGTGTAGGGTCGGTGTCTAGGTTCTGCTCGTTGAAGTTCCTGTAGAGAGTTCTGATCCTGGGATGAAAGTAGGAGCAAAGTTTGTTGCAGAGGTCCTGGGAGGGAGGGACGTTGGAGGATTTGCTGGGGGTTTGGGGAATTCTTGTATGATGCTGAAGAGTTCCTTAGCGTTGCGGGAGTTGGTGAGTATTTCGTTCTGGATGAAGTTTTTCTTCATGGCTCTGATGAGTTGGTGGTGTTCTGTCATGGTGGTCTTGTGGGCGGAATGTGTTTCCGGCGTTTTGCTGTTTCTCCAAACTTTCTTGAGTCGTCGGCACGTGTGCTTGGATTCTCAGATGTGGATTTTGAACCAGGTGGCTTTCGTGGTGCGTTGTCTGTCAGAGTTCCGGAGGGGAGTGTGAGTGTCTGCGCAGTCAGTGAGCCATCTGTGGAGTGCGTTGGCCTTGGAGTTGGCGTGGGTATTGGTGTGGGAAGGAGAAAGTTGGCATTCATGAGGCATCCAGGTGGTGTAGCCTTTCCTCAGCCCATGTTATTGAGCTCTTGGTTATACAGTGGATTTCCCTTGGTGCTATCCAGATAAAGATTTCTGTCGAGCATACACCCGACTGGAGGAGAGGGGGTGGTTGGCCACACTGGACTGCAACACATGCCATACATGGTGCCTGGCCATTTAGAGCAACTGTGTGTTTTCAAGAGCATTTTGTACATTCCTTGAGAGATACAACCGTATGTGACATTGCAATTTCATTTTAAATGCATGGTAGTATTTGTGTTCAACTGTGCCTACAGATGTGTGGGTATTTTGCATGGTGTAGTTGTGATTAATCCCTAGATTACACACATCATGCAATTGACATTTGTAAACTTGTAGTGGCCATCCGGAGAGAGGTGATGCAACTTCAGGGTGCTTCCATGTTTTTTGTGGTCCGTTTTACCCAATACAATGGACATTCCTATTGTAATTGGTTATATGTTACTTGCATGTTTTGGCTGTACTTATTGATTTCCCTGTTGCACTTCACTCATGTGTATGTCAGTTCTCTGTCTTGGGGGTGTCAACACAGAGTAAGTGTGATGGAATGAGAATATAGCCAGTTCTCCACATTCATTGCCATGCCACGCTCATGTTGTTGTGTATGATACTTCAACACTTTCTGACCATTGCATTGCCATGTCTATAGTCCTACATACATGCTGTTGATTGCTGATGCCTTGCCAGCTGCCCCATGGCTGACCTATGTGTCATTGTTTGTGCTTATGAAACTATAGCACTGTTAGATCAGTGCAGTGTTGATGGATGAATCATGCACACTGTTAGTGATGCAAGATATGTGCTTATTTGTCATTCCAGTGATACCTGTGTCAGCTAGGGAGTTAGTATCACTTGCTAATGTTGAATGAATGGGTATGCTTGGTGTTAAAAGCATTCCCTGCACTGTATTGATACATCTGTTAGTCTGGCTCTACTATCCTTTGAATCTTTATCATCCGCACCCGCAAGTTGATCCAGTCCACAATTGTCATGTATCTTTGTGACTTTTGTCAAATACCTTTTTTGCTGTGGCACAGAATACACAGAGATGTTGTGTTAACAAAATTTGAATTAGAACTGTGTGGCCCCAGCTACAATGATGCATCAGACACACATTGTATGTTGTACTACGCTCTTGTGTGAAAATTGACCTGATTGTGCTCAGGGGGAACACACAACATTCACCTTTTAATTCTCAATGAGAAACCATACGTAGTCATAAGTTCAGATGCCCAAAACATTGTCCCATTCCCAGTCTTACTTTAGTTGGTGTCATATCCCCTGCAAGGAGCGTGATCTGTGTGGCACTGCTGTTTTGATAATGAAACTTTACATGATTGTTCCCCTTCTGAAGTCACAAACCAAGCATACAAGACATTGTTGTAGTGATATTTTGTTGTGTGAAACCTCAAGGTGGAACCTTCTGTTCAAAGAAATGTTTGTAACAAAACATTTTCAAGTTGGCATTAGGAAGCAAAGTTCCAAATTAAAGCATCTCTCCTTGCTATTGCAGCTGCAGAAGCTGTGATGTGTCTTGCATCGACTTCTTCAACCTGCCCATCCTCCGGATTGTCGCGCTCTTCCTGGTCTTCTGGCAGAGGTGTGTCAGTCCTTACGCAGATATTGTGCAAAAATACAACACACCAGTATTATTTTGCAGACCTATTCAGGCCTGTACAGGAGTCTTCCCCCCGAAATGTCAAGGCAACAGAATCTGGATTTGAGGACTCTGAAGGTCCGTTCCACGATGGCCCTTGTGCATCCCAGTGCCACATTATAGTCTCTCTGGGTCTGTGTGTGGGGCACTTTGAAGGGGGTCATCACCCATGGTGACAGTGCATAATCTTGATCAGCTGAAACAGAAATTGGAGAAAAGTGTCCATTATTTTTTGGCTTGATGTGTTTGCAGAGTAGGCTTTTTTTATTTTGTGTCCATTGTGCAGCTTTGTACTTTCTACTTCAACATGTTGTGGTACATACCATTGAACTGCATCACTGACATCGATTTGCCTATACTTTACAGACTACACATCACCATGATGCCATTGGCCAGGTCCTGTGTAATACCTCCATGCTGTAACTGTCAGGATGTATGGGTACCTCAAAACACCTTGGGGGTTATGTACAAGCCCCTGCGCCACCGGTACATCACTTTTTAACATATTAAATCTGACTCACCGGTGGCGCAAGGGGCTTGTAAAAGAGCCCCCGTTGACTTTTTACACATTACTATGTATATGCATCAGCAATATCCATCATTGTGAGTTATTGCACTGAGGGTAGCTGGCTCCGGAAGTACTTGAATGCTAAATGTTGTAGTGATTGTGGGTTAGTTACATCCCCCTTGCAATTCAGGTGGATCACTGTTTGAGATGCAGCAGCACTGCTACCTGGTGCACTCTACTTACTGGGACATGTCAAGCGAATGCACATGCATATTCATGTCCTTTGGCATATGGTAACTTTGAATCCGCTTGAATGCATGTTGGGGGCGGGACATGGATATTTCTGTGTGTGTTCCCACACAACACACATTTATTTGGCTGCATTTGTGCATCTGGTATTAATGTTACACCTGGAAATGCATCAGATTGATACACCTCACCAGGGGGTGCGTAGGGATGCACAACATGGAGCGAAATTTACATTTTTCTTATTTGTAAGCTCTTTCTATGCATGCTATATTCTGACACAATCAATAGTAAGGGTAATTCCACTTTTGGGATTGTTCATATGCAATTAGGGATCCCTTCATGCAGAAATACTTTCCTCCCCATGATTCAGGAACCCTTGCACCATGGTGCATGGGTGCCTTTGTTAGTGCATGTCAGCTAATTGTGCACCAGCACAGGGGATAGCTGAGTGATCTATCTGACTCATGGTTTCATTCAGAATTAATGCAGCACAGAGCAAGCATATGTGTTTGCCACCTGCTGCATTGATTCTTTGCAATTGTTGTCTGATGAGCTCTGCAAGATCTGTTTTCCTTGAGTGACATAGTGGTTGGTGGAAGTCTTTCTAGCCTACTCCCTTGTTGGGACTACTTACATATATGTTGTCCTTTGGCATTAGGTGTTTGTGTATAGTAGTTGGCCCAGTTACAATGTATGCAGAATTCTATTTGCTACATGTACATTCTCACATAGTTGAGCTACATGATTGGGTGACTTGATGTGTGTGGTGTGTTGAGTTTGAACTTACCAACAAGCAGTCCATTTCCATAGATAGCATTCTGGAACCGCTGGTTGATGATGGATGATCTAGGAATTATGCACCCTGCCTGGATACTTGGCGACGACATTGATGAACACTCCAGGATGGTCAGCAATTGCCTGCACATTCATCGAGTATGTGTGCGCCCTGTTGTGGTATATGTGTGCAGTGTCCACAGGAGGCACAAGTTGCACATGGGTGCAGTCAATTGCCCCCAACATATGCAGAAAACCAGCAATGGCATAGAAGCCTTGCTTGTTGGTGAGTTGTTCTTGCGCAGTGTTGGGGAAGCATAGATGCTGTGGCATCAGACTGATGATGACATCCAAATCAGTGGCGAGAAACCTGGAGAAGGATGCCTAGGAGACTCCAAACACTCTGGCAGTGGTGGGTTGGAGGGTGCCTGAGGCCAACATGTGTAGCACAGCAAGTAGCGTGATCTGTAGAAGGGATGTTAGTGCTGCACTGGGATGTGGCCTGCAGCCTTGGCGCTATCTGGTTGAGTAGGTGTAGGATGGGGGATCTTTTTAGCCTGTAATGGGCTATCACCTCCTCTGGCCGGAGGTATATGAGGGTGATCTTTTGGTGGTAGACCCGCTCTCATCTGTGTCGCTGCCTCTGTGGTGGTGGTGGCCTTCTCGGGGCTCCAAGTTGCAATAGTAGTATCTCCATGGCATCATTGAGGTTGCCAATGAGGGTCTAGGATTATCTTCCTTATGTACAGGTGTGTTTGAACCATTTTTAAGACCAGGTAAGTCTTCATGTTAGAAAACTGCCACTAATTGGACTTAGCAGCAGTTTTGGGCAGTTATTTAATTTCCTTCTAAATGTTGCGAAGTGTGTTTAGCAGCAGTTTTTCACGGGAATGCCTACCTTGCATCTCATTTTCGTTACGTCCCGCTAACAGAAGTGGTGATCTTGAAAATTCACGTTTAAAAGTGCCGCTCACTGTTAGGCCTGGGTGGTAAATTCCGTTCCGCTCGCGGAATTTGCGGAATTTCGGTAATTTCGCGTTCCGTGGAGAACGCGAAATTGCCCAAAATTCAGCTTTCCGCGACTTCGCGAAATTTTTTCTTGTTCGCGTTCTCAAAATGCGTGTTCGCGAGATATTTCTCCTCGAGCACGCAAACAGCAACTGTGAACAGGAAAAAAGCATCGCGAACAAGCAATTCCGCGTGTTCGCGGAATTTCTGCATGTTCGCGGAGATTTTTTACCGTTTCGCGGAGATTTGCGTAACGCGATTACGCAAATTTCGCCCACCCCTACTCACTGTAGTTAGCGGCAATTTGTAAATAAGGAGATAAAAAAAGCCTCGTAATGTCAAAAAATGTTCGTTATGCCGGCGTTATGTTATTGTAAATATGCCCACAAATTTGTATATGTAGGGGCGCAGATTCTCCGCGGATCAGGCAGTCCCCATGCTGAAATCTGATTGGCTGCCAACACTTTAACCAGGAAGTGTTGGCAGCGATCTTGGGGCTCGGCTCCAGCTGAATCCCACAAAAAAGGTAGGATAGGAATACCCTGACCCCTTACAGCTGGTACTGGGTCCCATAAGGAACCCTTCAGGGGTTAAAAAAATATTTTTTCAATATCGTGTGTGGATCAGCAATTTTTTAACAAAGTTGGGAAAAAAAACAAGCCTGGTCACCCTGGCATTTTTAAACCATAACCCCCAGGTCGGCCTGGTCCCGGGGGCATGTGGGCATTACAGAAGAAAAGGAGGGGCGTATGGGGCACCACCTCCTCGGGGCTTTATTTAATGCATTGGAGGGGACTGCGCGGACCCCCTTCCATTGGGCATATTGAGGCCCGGTGACCACCACCTCCCTGGATTTTATTTTTTAAATGGGGGATGTGCGCTCACCCTCCTCCTGGTGCTGTTTCAAACCCTGGGGTCCACCGCCTCCCCTGGGCTAAACCTAAACTTTTAAAGGGGAGGGCACGTGGACCCCTGGGCCCTAGTGACCACCACCTCCCCGGGGCCAAAGACATATTCAGAACTGGGAGGGAGGCCATACAGACCTCCTCCTGGGCCATATACAGCCATGGGGACCATCAACTCCCAGGGGCCGGCCTGTGAAAAGTAAAGGAGGGTGCTGCTTGGACCCCTCCTGGAGCCAATAATGGCTCTGTGGACCACCACACCCCAGGGCCACCTCCTGCTTTTTCCCGAGGTGAACACCCTTAGGAGATAGCTGTATTGCTTTCACTTGGCAGAAGCTGACAGCTCCCGCTAAGCAAGAGAAAACATAACTCTGCTGCCAGCAATGAAAGCTGTGAAACTGCTCCCACTTTCTGGGAGTGGAATTTTCATCTATTTCCCTGCCCACTGTCATGGAGGCAAGGAAACAGATTAAAAATTGTGCCCACATGCAGGGAGCTGCACATTTAGCATCTCCCTGCATGTGGGAGCAAAGCCGGCTCCTGTAAGAGGCAGGGAGCTGGCAGGGACTGTGAGGGCATTTAGGCTCCCCCAACGGTCCCTATCAAAGCACACTGGGTACCCTGGGTGGGGCCAGGGCACCCAGGTGGATGTGGCTGAGCCCTGGAGTGAAATCGGCCCAGGGGTGCCACATGGACCCCTCCCAATATTATTTTTTTAATAGCCCCAGGGAGGTATTGGTCCCCTGGGTCTGGGGGGACCATGCGGCTCCCCTGCTTATTTTTTTATTTTTCCCTGGGGAGATGGTGATCTCCGGAGCTCTATAAGCCGATTGCCCCCCCTCCAATATACTAAATAAAGCCCCAGATAGGTATTGGCCCCCATGGCTAAAAAGACCCTAGGAGGGGGCCCTGTGTATCCCCTCCTTTTATTTCTTTATGCCCACATACCCCCAGGACCTGGCCTACCCAGAGGCTATAGTGTAAACAAGCAAGGAAGACCTCACTTGTTTTTATTTTTCAATTTTGCTCCATATTCACGGATGCACCCGTGATTTCATGGCAAAATGGGAAAGAAATGGTTTTAACCGCTGGCGGGGTACCTGTGAGACCCCACCACCAATTCTAGGGGGTCAGGGTATACTTATCCTGCCCCCTTATGTCTTTTTTCAAATGTTTTTGGAGGAGTACTGGGGGGGCTGTGAGCCCCCTCCATTTTGTTTGTGATAGAAGGGTGAGTGAGGGGCAGTATGGGTGGGTGAGTGGGTATGTGAGTGACTGTATGGGTGAGTGAGTGGGTGTCTGAATAGCTATATGATGAGTGACTAGGGGTGTAAGTGGCTGCATGGGTGAGGGAGTGGCTCTTTGAATGTGTTTCGTCAAGTGAGTTGGTGTGTGAGTGGCAGTATTGGAGAGTAAGTGTTTGTGTGAATGGCTGTAAGAGTGAGGGAACAGATGTGTGAGTGGTTGTATGGCTGTGTGAATGGGTAAGTAGGTGGTTGTGTGTGAGTGGGTATGTGAGTGGTTGTATGGGTGAATACATGGGTGTGTAGTAGCTGTATGGGTGAGCGTGTGGCTGTGTGAGTGGCTGTATGGGTGAGTGGTCAGTTATATGAGTAGCTGTAATGGTAAATGAGTGGTTGTGTGAGTGGCTGTATGAGTACATGAGTGGATGTGTGAGTGGCTCTATGGATGAGTGAGTGGTTTATGAGTTCAAGTATTGGGCTTTGAATGAGTATGTGAGTGGTTGTGTGGGTGAGAGAGTGGGTATATGAGAGGTTGTATGGGCGTGTGAGTGGGTGTGTGACTGGTTCTGTGGACAATGCCATCAGTGATGTCATTTAAGGTGTCATCAGTGATGTCATCAGTGATATCACTGACCATGTCATGAGTGATGTGATGTGTGAAGTCATAAGCAGTGCATTGCCGGGCTTAAGTTATAGTTAGCTTAGGTAACTATAACTGCTGAATTTCTATGGTTTTGTATGTGTGAAATCTGAGCCCATAATGTGCCTGTAAAGTTTGGTTTTTCAAGGAATTTCTAAGTTTTTAAAAAACTTCTATATCCTAATTATAACATCCTTGTAACCTTTGTTTTTTCAGTGAATTAGTAAGGTTTTTTAAATTCTATGTCCTAACTATAACATCCCTGTAACCTTTGTTTTTTTATGTGAATTTCTACATTTTTGTAATGTTATTTCCTAACTGTAACCTGTACCCTTTGAGAGTGAGTGTGTGAGTGCATGAGTGTCTCGGTGTGTGTGTGAGGGGGTGTGTATGTTTCTGAGTGGGTTTGTGAGTGGGTGCTTGAGTGTCTGAGTGGGTGCCTGAGTGGGTGCATGCGTGTCTGAGTGGGTCTGTGAGTGGGTGTGAGAGTGTCTGAGTGGGTTTGTGAGTGCCTCCATGAGTGTGTCAGTAAGTGTGAGTGAGTGCATGAGTGTCTGAGTCTGTTTGTGAGTGGGTAAATTAGTCTCCAAGTGGGTCTGTGAGTGGATGGGTGAGTCTCTGAGTTGGTCTGTGAGTCAGTGCATGATTCTCTGAGTAGGTCTGTGAGAGTATGAGTGATTCTTTAAGTGGGTGCATGTGTGTCTGACAAGGTCTGTGAGTGGGCGTACATGTCTGAGTTTGTCTGTGAGTGGATGTATGAGTCTGTAAGTAGCTGTGAAAGTGAGTTGTTTTGTGATGGGGTGTATGAGTGGATTCTGCTCCTTCTCTGCTCATTTTCTGCCTTTTTCTGCTCACTTCTGATCTCTCTTTTGCCTCTCCCACCTGGTTTCTGACCTCTATTTTACTTTATGCCTGTGTACAACCTTTATTTTGCCTCTTTTTGCTCATTTCTGACTTCTATTTTGCCTTATTGTGCTCGTTTCCGACCTTTATTTTGCCTTGTATGCTAGTTTCTGATCTCTATTTTGCCTCTTTCTGCGTGTTGCTGGCCTTTATTTTGCCCCTTTCTGCTCATTTATGACTTCTATTTTGCCTCTTTCTGCTAGTTTCTGACCTTTATCTTGCCTCATTCTGCTTGTTGCTCACCTCTAATTTTCCTCTTTCTCCTCATTTCTGAGCTTTATTTTGCCTTTCTGCTCATTTTTGGAACTCTATTTTGCTTCTTTCTGCTTGTTGCTGGCCTTTATTTTTCCTCTTTCTCCTCGTTTCGGAGCTTTATTTTGCCTTTCTGCTAATTTTGGAACTCTAGTTTGCTTCTTTCTGCTCGTTGCTGGCCTTTATTTTTCCTTTTTCTGCTCATTGCTGACCTCTATTTTGCCTCTGTCTGCTTGCTTCTGAACTCTATTTTGATTTGTCTGCTTGTGTCTGACCTTTATGCTGCCTATTTCTACTTGTTTCTCGGCGTTATTTTGCCTCTTTCTGCTTGTTTCTGACCTTTATTCCTCCTCTTTATTCACATTTCTCACCTTTATCTTGCCTCTTCCTGCTCGTTGTTGACCTTTATTCTGCCTCTTTCTGCTCGTTTCTGACCTTTATTCTGCCTCTTGCTGTTCGTTTCTGACCTCTATTTTGTCTATTTCTGCTAGTTTCTGCCCTTTATTCAACCCTTTTCTGCACATTTCCCACCTTTTTGCCTCTTTCTGCTCATTGCTGACCTTTATTATGCCTCTTTCTGCTAATTTCATAGCTTTATTTTGCCTCTTTCTGCTCGTTTCGGACCTTTATTCTGCCTCTTTCTGCTCATTTCTCACCTTTATTTTGCCTCTTTCTGCTTGATGCTGACCATTATTCTGCTCTTTTCTGCTTGTTTCTGACCTTTATTCTGCCTTTCTGATTCTTTCCCACCTTTACCCTGCCTCTTTCTTTCACGTTTCTGACCTTTATTTCACCTCTTTCTGCTAGTTTTATACCTTTATTCTGCCTCTTTCTGCTCATTACTCACCTTTATCTTGCCTCTTTCTGCTTGTTGCTGACCTTTATTCTGCCTTCTTTCTGCATGTTTCTAACCTTTATTTGCCTCTTTCTGCTCTTTTCCATGGGGCTGCAGGGGAGCCTCAAGGCCTCTGTGGTCCCTGCCGGCTACCTGCCTCCTGCAGGAGCTGGCATTGCTCTCACAGACTGGGAGCTGCTAAACATGCAGCTCCCTGTCTGTGAGGAATTGTTTCACCTGTTTCCCTGCCCGCTTGACAGTGAGCAGGTAAAAAGACAAAACCTCTGCTTCCAGCAAGCGAGAGCATTGTGTCAGCTCCCGCTTTCTGGAAGCAGAGTGTTTGCTCTGACTTGGAAGGAGATGTCATAGCTCCCGCCAAGTCACAGCAAAACAGCTATATCCTGGGGGTGGGTATCCCGGGACATTGCAGGAGAGGGCCCTGGGAGGAGGAGATCCCCAAGGACAATATTGACTCCAGTAGGGGGTTGCGTGGCCCCGCCTCCTTTTACTTTCACGGGCCTGTCCCGGGGAGGTGGTGGTCCCCTGGGCCAAGAACAGCCTGTGAGGGTGGGCGCGCGGCTCCCCTTCTTCTTTAAAAATAAAGAAAGCCCTGTGGGGTGGTGGTCGCCAGGGCGCAGAGGGGCCTGTGAGGCCCCCACTCCATATTTAAGTTAGCCCCGAGGAGGTAGTGGTTCCTGGGACTTGGGGGGGTCAACAAGGCCTCTCAAAGCATTTAATATGTAGCCCCGTAGAGGTGGTGGTCCCAGGGCGGGGGAGTCTGTCCGCCCACCCGCATCTTCATATAATTAGTCCAGGGGAGGTGGTGGTCCCCAGGGCATTTTTAAACCTGGAAGGGATACCTCGTGCATCCCCCTTAATTTTTGTATTAATCCCCGAATGCCCCTAGGATCTGGCCCACCCGGGAGCTACAATTAAAACAAGCTCGGGGGCCGACTTGCTTTTTTTTTAATTCACAGCGATATACGCAAATATTTCACAAAAATCACATTGAATTAAAAACAAAAATGCTTTTATGCCATGGCAGGGTCCCAGGGGAACCCCAAGACCAAGACTTGTGAGTCAGCGTATTCCTACCCTGATTGAGTGTTGTCAGTCAATCAGAGCTATGTATTTCCCTGCACAAGCTTGTTATTATTTGCAAAGTCGTCACAATGGCAGATATCCTTATTTGTATTTCCTTAAATTTCTCAACAACTGCTGAACGGATTTACACCAAATAACAAAAAGCACAATCTGCATAAGAAATGCTAGCTTTCTGCCAAATTTGGTGTCATTCCATCCAGGGGTTCGGGCTGTAATCGTGTCTAACGCTCCTATGGGAATTAACATGGGAAAGACACTCTCACCCCTCCTTTTTCTTGGTCCCCGCTTGATGGTTATCCCCATAACTTTTCATGTACAACTAGAATCACTGGCACACTTTTTTGGGGGAAAATTCGTGAAGATTTGTCGGCCGCCAAAGATCTAGGCAAGTCAAAAAAAAGAATCTATGAAAAGATGATCACAGCTATCACTACATATTAGTGACTACCAGTAGGTAATATATGCATTTAGTAGGGCTTTTCTTGAGGATGAGGTACTGCACAAAACTAAAGAACATCAAGTTGTTATAAGAGGTCTTTCTCAAGTGAGATCAAACTAAAGACGCCACAAAAAAGAAGCACCTCAGTTCATCGTTCTCAAGTCTGATGCAAAAGCTTGGAAATTCTTTCACAGCACTACAGTACCTCAAGTGGTTACTGGGTGTGGCTCTCGAATCAGATGCAAGTGCTACAAATGACCTTCAACCTAGTAAATGTATTTTGTGGTAAATAGTCGGGTCCATGTGGTTTCAGTCTGGTATGGTGAGGTGTCTGTCGAATTTTGACTGGGAATTGTTACACACACACTCTCTCCCTCTCTGTTCTAAAAGTCTTCAAAAATATTGGTTATTTTAACAAAATGTTGTGTTTTCTCTCACTTCGTACCCCTACCATTCCGCATTTGTCTCCCTTTCCACTGCCCCCTTAGCCCCTCTCATGCACCCTGTTTGTCTTATTATGTATTTTAATATTATTTGCTGGCGTGATTATTGGAAAATTTGAACCTCTCCCCCCCATAATTTTACTGACCAAGCTACGCTCCTGTTCTCAAGAACATTTAAGAGTATGTGTACTAACACTACAGAGTCCCACTTGTGTAAATTTGCATACACTCTTTTTCTATTTTAATGATAGGTGCTTGTTTTCTATCAGATACATAAAAAGCTGGTTTATTCTGATGAGTCAATAGTTCAGTATTTATTACATTTCTTGATTTGTATTGAAGTGTGTGATAACATCGTACTGCACATAGGTATTAGCAGTCACTAGTAAAAACAAGTGCCTTTAAATATATAACCCTGGGGGTTGGTTTTTGGGATGTATACAGGTGTACAAGCAAAATGCAGTCACTTTAAGTATCCACTGGCTGACCAATCATTCTATACTGTGAGTAGTGGGGGAAGGGAGCATAATTTAACTCCCCCAGAGGAGAAGAAGGATTAATAAATGCCCCATATAAGTATGCGTTTTTATTATAATTTTATGAAAGTATGCGTTTTTATTATGATATTATGATTTTTGGAAAACATGAGACTGGCATGATGTTTAACCCCTTTGCCGCGGCACGAATTTTGCCGCGGCGCTGGGGGGGTTCGGGGTGAGTGCGGCACTGCCATGCTCTTGATGGAACCACTCCGTCATGAGCCACGGGCGTGCTGTGCTCATGACGGAGTGGTTCCGTCACGACTCCGCCCACTTGCATTGTTCCGTCATGAGCAGGCAAGGGGTTAAAGCCAGAACCAGGAAAAAACTTCATCTGATTTTATTATTTACTACTGATGTGATTAAATATGAAGAGACTGCCATCTTATGGGCATTACCTATAAAGACCAGAGGAAACATCTGACCCACTGAGACTACCTTTCAGTGTCAGCGTCATCACTGGAGACAGTCTTTATCAGCACTAATAGAAATAGTTTGCACTCCAGGGAGATTGCCAAACATGGATTGCTTATTTATTCATCTCCATACAGCACTGTCCTAGATGGTGTGATCAAATAGCTTTACAATAAAAGCAAAAACGTGATAGGAGGAAACAAAACTTCAATTACGGAGAGAGAGAAGGGTAAAGAATGACATCTGTGGAAGACAGTAGGAGAATCGGGGGGAGATTTACTAATATATGGTGCAACGCAGCAAGACAACTTGGTGCACTGCATCAAATGGAGAGGGCAGGAATGTTCTTTTAAGATATGGTGCATTTGTGCTCTCCTACTGCAGTGGAGCACTTGTGGCTGCCAAGCGCCAATGCAGGTACCCTTGCACGCTAGTGCAAGGGTACCTGCGTGACAAACAGGATTTTTTTTGTGCAGGTAGGGACACCTTCCTGCATAAAATCAATTCTCTCAGGCTTTTTTCTCTTTCTATGTGTGCTGCAGAGAATGCTGGAGGGCATACCATTGTGACTCTTTCCCAGGACTACTAGTGTTAGTAATTATAGGAATGCGCCTAACACCATGTGTGGACCCGTGGGAACACCCATGCTCCACCCATGCAACGCCTCCCTGGTGCAGAGTAAGACAGTAACGCAAGGCAGTGACTTACGCTGCATTACTCCAGATTTACTATGCAACGCATAGCTATGCAAGGTAGCTCTGCATGGCATAGTAAATCCCTGGGAAGAGATTGAGTTGCCTTTGCATCACCTTGCGTGAAGCAAGGGCAACACAAGCCCTGGCTGAATCTGTCCCTCGAACCCTGGGAATATTTTTCCTATAGAAGTCTTATGGTGGCATAACTTTGAAACTAATAAGTGTTAAACGACCAGTAAGTTGCTTCCTATACATTTAACTGTACTTTTTACATTTTCTGGGTTCTCTAAAGGAGAGCCTAAGTATTAGGTCACATAAATTTTGAAGATTTTTACAATGACGGGCACCACCCCACCTAGGGGGCGTGGTGCCTTTAGTGGCATCAAGGGGCAGGAACTACATCAGGAGCTCTTCCGGGTCAAGCGACCCGGAAGAGGGCGTCTCGGGGACCCCCAGAAGCGCGTCACGCGGGGGGCACAGGAAACCCCAGACTGGCAGGGTTTTTTAAAGCCCAGGGGCAAGTAAGGACACCCTCTTTTGTCCTCTCGCCATCGAAAGAACCAGATCGGAGCATCGCCGGAGCGGTTTAAAGATGCGCATCCAGACAAGCGCAATAAGTCTATGGACTCTCAGACTATTACCTCAGGTGAGGCAGGGGTAATTGGCCAGTCGATCATGGCCGCAGACATTGTACAGCCTACAAGCACAGCCGCCTCGGTACAGTCAAGTGGGTCAACTACGCAGGCGGCAGAACCCCCAACGCTAATCAATGTAACGCAGGCCGTGGGGCTCCCAGTGACGAGGGGGCAAGGGGAGAGGGTTGGGGTAACACCACCCTGCACAACGGCCCCCGCACCAGGAGTAACACAGCAAGGGGGGGTAGGGGTGCCAACGCCACCCACCACGCAAGCCGCTGCCACGGTGGTAGTGCACCAAGGCAGTGGGATAGCACAAGTGTGGGTTCAGTCGGGAGGCGTGGCACAATCTCCGTTGGTAGTGGTGGCAACATCTCAGGGGCCAGCCAACAGTAATGGGACGCCAGGGCCGGTGGTCCCCTTAGCTGCACCACTGCTAGCCATGGGGGCAGTATTTGCGGGGCAGCCCCTGCTCGCACATAGTCCACTGATTTACGGGTCTGCATCACCGGCGGTAGCCCCATCGGTAGGGATCACTTGGCACGTACCAGTGGAGACCAGGTAAAAAATATTCAGAGGAGAGTTTGTAGATGTCTTTGACCTCATTAACGCCGGCGTAGTCCCGGGGAAAAGCAGGACGGGGAAGGAGGGCGAGCTGAAGCAGAAGAGAGTTTGGGTTGACTGGTCTATTAAGAATTGGGTCACAGGGTTCGCTATCTATGCGGCAATCTTGGTAGAGAGGTATTCCACAGTGGCAGCCCAGTTAAATAGTTACATGTCCATGATCCACAGGGTGGCATCAGAATTCCCGGGTACAGCTTGGCTACAGTATGATAATAAATTCCGGCAAATTAAAGCAGTCCACCCAGAGGTAGCTTGGGACCAGCGAGAGATAAACATATGGCATGCAGTGTTTTACTCAACAGCGCTAGTTAACAAGATGAATCAATCCTTTCGAGGGGACAGAGGGATGGGGATAAGAAACAGGCCTGTTGGCAATTCAATAAGAATGAGCGCAACCGAGGTACAACATGCAAGTTTAAGCCTTGGTGTTCCTTCTGTGGAATGCAAGGGCACCCAGAGAGTAAGTGCTACAAGAAGGTGGGAAGACCCAAAGAGCAGCCTACACATACCCAACCCCAGGGCAGGGGACGCACTGCTCAAGCACCCTAGGAACCTACCCACTCCCATCCAGCTCCATGTCCTGACGCACCTACTTAGTAAATATGACAAGATACACAAGGGTTTTAAATTTGGCTTTCGCATCCCATCCTCTGCTACCCCGTCCACGATTCCGCCGCGCAACCAGCTCTCAGTCCTGCAGAATCCAGTGGTGACTAGGCAAAAGATCATGAAGGAAGTATCTTTAGGGAGGGTGGCGGGCCCCTTCCAACAGTTGCCAAGGCAGGACTTAGTATGTTCACCATTGGGGTTAGTACCTAAGAAAGAGAAAGGGAAATATCGTCTGATCCATAACTTGTCAAGTCAACCGGGGTTGTTGGTTAATGACAAACTGGACCTAGATCTGTGCACAGTGCGTTATACCACTTTTGACGCGGCGAACTACAGGGGCTTGGAGAGGGAGCGCTAATGGCAAAATCTGACATCGAAGCCGTCATTTCGCCTCCTGCCAGTTCATCCAGAGGACACCAGGATACTGGGTTTCACTTTTGATGGGGAGTTCTTCATTGATCTTTGCATGCCAATGGGGTGCTCTATCGCATGTGCGGTGTTTGAAACATTCAGCAGGTTTCTGGAATGGGTAGTGCAGGAACTCTTATCATCATCTGATGTGGTACACTATTTAGATGACTTTCTATTTCTAGGACCACCGGGGTCGCCGGCATGCAGGAAGGCCCTGCTGGGCTTCCAGCACCTTGTGAAAGCACTGGGGGTACCTTTGGCCGAAGAAAAGACTGAGGGGCCAGCGACACGGTTAACTTTCTTAGGTATTGAAATTGACACCATGGAGGCTCCCTCAGGAGAAAGCCGCGGCTTTTGGGGCCGCCATAGATGCCTGTCTGGCAGCACGCAAGGTGACGCTTCATTAACTGCAGGTCCTGGTAGGGCAGCTTAATTTTGCACTCAGGGTGATACCGATGGGCAGAGCATTCTCTACGAGTATAGCTAGGGCAATGTCCGGTTTGCGGGCCAAGCATCATCACACCAGGCTTTCCTATGAGGTCAGAAACGACCTGGCCATATGGAAGGAATTTTTGTAAGGTTTTAATGGAGCAGTACTATGGCAAAAACCTAGTCAAGCAAATGTTGAGTTAGAACTATCCACTGATGCAGCAGGCAGCGTAGGATTTGGGGTGGTGCTGGGCACCAAGTGGCGCATGCAGCATTGGCTGGGGGAGTGGGTGATGTCAGGGCTCACTCGCAACATTACCTTTTTAGAGCTATTCCCAATCATTGTGGTGCTGCATTTGTGGGGTTGCATTTTGGAAAATAGGCATATTGTATTCTGGTCTGACAGCATGTCAGTGGTAATGGCCATTAACAGCCGGAGAGCGAAATGCACCTGGGTCCTTCGCTTACTGAAGGAAATAGTGCTAGGATGCTTGCAGCGCAATGTATAATTTATTGCCAAACATGTGCCTGGGGTGGACAACACAGTTGCTGACGCCCTGTCCCATTTTAAGTTGACAGAGGTTCGTGCCCGATGGCCGCAAGCAGACAAACAGATGACGAACTTCCCGGAGGGGTTATGGAAGCTTGGTACCACACAGCCCCCGAGCTGATAACCACGTCACTGGCCCCCAAGACCAAGAGTATGTATGAGAAGGTGTGGCAGTCATACTTGACTGTCATTGGGGGGCAGGGGCAATAGAGAGGTTTTCACCACAAAGTGTCCTTGTATTCATAGTGCACCAGAAAGAGAGCGGCAAATCACTACCCATGGTGAGAAGACAACTGTCTGCGATAGCCTTCTATGCTGGTTTGGTGGGGGTGGCGGACCCCACAAAGGACCCAAGAGTCAAAAGAGCGATGAGAGGGTGGGACCGTTTGGCACCAGGGGTAAAAGACAATAGGAGGCCCATCGATGCAAGCAGACTTGCCAACATCTTGGAAGTACTGCCACGCATCTGCTTTTCACCTTACGAAACACAACTGCTGAGATTAGTGTACTCATTGGCCTTCTTTGGGGCATTTAGAATTTCTGAGCTACTACCAGCTTCGAAGTCGGATAATGAAGGGGGCATCTGCCTGGAGGATGTAATTTTAACCGGGGAAGCGCTGCAGGTCAGAGTAAGGAGGTCTAAAACAGACCCGTTGGGAAAGGGGGCATGGGTCCAGTTGGGATCAGTTCCAGGGACCACATTTTGTCCAGTAACCCTAGCCAAAAGCTTTTTTCAGATTAGACCTGTGGGAGGGGATGGCAGAGTGTTATTACACGCTGTTGGTATCCCTCTTACAAGATTTCAGTAAAACAGGATATGCAAACGTGCATTGGAATGTTTGGGGGTGGAGTCGACACATTTCACATCCCACTCGTTCCGCATCGGGCGGCTACGACGGCTGCTGCATTGGTCCTCCCCGCGGATACTATTAAGAAGGTGGGGCGATGGAAGTCATCGTGTTTTGAGCGTTACGTATGGCCCCAACTAGCATGAGTCGCGAGACTGTTCCTACTCCCCCCCACATCCGCTTCTCCTCTCTATTTCTAAATTTGATCCAGGTGTCCAGAGTCAGAGAACGCAGGTATGCTGGTGTGGCCATTCATTCATACACAGAGCAGGGCACTTCTTCAACAAAGCACGGGAAGCCAGATTGCAGTTTGTGAAGGGAATCGACCACCACTGGGTAGGGGTCTGCGGACAGCGGTTAGCAGACTTACCAACCGATTTGCGGGGCACTCTGGTCAAGGGCATGCCCATCCCAGAAGTGCTGGTGATTCATTCATGTGGCAATGACATGATCCCAGCAGGAAGGAGGGGAGTAAAGGAGGCGCTGTTCTCCGCACTTTCAGCGGTTAGGAACATGCTACCAGACACCACAATATTTTGGTCAGAAGTGATCCCACGTCAAGAGTGGGCAAACGGGGCACCGGCTAAAGCAGTGAATAAATCAGTGAAAAGATTGAATCAGTCAGTGGCAGAAATCTTGAAAAAGTCTTGCATCCGTACCATCAGGCATAAACTAATACAGGTGACAAGGGCAGAATTGTATGCACCGGATGGGGTGCACCTATCCAATGCAGGGATAGAGTTGTTTATACATACCATTTTAGGAGCCCTCACGGTGGAGCTAGAAGGCACAGGGGGGGGAGGGCGAGTACCCCAGTGAGCGCCTCGCCCTGTGGTGGGGTCCTAGGCAAGAGAAATGACAGGGACTCCGTTTGGCGGCAGCTGCTTGGCCCCAGAACAGGGCGCTCAGTCTATTGGGGCTGGCGGGAGAGGGGGCTGACCTGCTGGTGGCCCTGGACTCTCTGGCCCTACCCGAGAAGCCGGCGCTAGTTATAAGCTGTGGTGAATCTACCTGCGGCTCTGTTGGCCGGTGGGCGGTCAGCACAAAAGTGAGCAGGGTATCTTGGTTGTGGCCTGCTGGCACAAACCCGTAGCAAAGTTCCTGTGGAGAGTCAAAATGTAAATACAAATATTGAAGTGTATAATCCTGATATTTTACTTTGCGTGTTGTGATGTAATAAATAAATCAATAATAAAGTTGGTCAAAAGATTAACAGTCAGTGAGCCAATGCTGAAATTGGCGGTATCTTAAGTTAATAAAGACTACGCTGTGAAGACCAACTACCTTCTCGTGTGTTTACTGGGTGTTAACCCACACGGCAGGGAGGGGCGGTGATTTGCACGTTGTATGCCAACTAATGATTGAGTATTCTGGTGAGACCTATGCAGAGGTTACTGTGCTGTTATATCAGATTAGAATGATGCACCAGCGGAAATTCGAGTTTGGAATACTGTGCTGTTATATCAGAGTAGAGAGGTACACTGAGGGCAATTCGAGTCTGGAATACTTTGCTGTTATATCAGAGTAGAGAGGTACACTGAGGGCAATTCGAGTCTGGAATATTGTGCTGTTATATCGGAGTAGAGAGGTACACTGAGGGTAATTCGAGTCTGGAATACTGTGCTGTTATATCGGAGTAGTGAGGTACACTGAGGGCAACTGAAGTCTGGAATACTGTGATGTTATATCAGAGTACAGTGGCATACCGGGGGCATTTTGATTCAGGCATACTGTGCTGTTATATCAAAGTAGAGTGGTGAAGCAGGGCCAATTGGAGTCTGGAATACTGTGATTTTATATCAGAGTAGAGTGGCATACCAGGGACACTTTGAGTCAGGAATACTGTGCTATTATATCAAAGTAGAGTGGTGAAGCAGGGACAATTGGACTCTGGAGTACTGTGATGTTATATCGGAGTACAGCTATGTACAGGGGGCAACTGGAGTCTGGAATATTGTGATGTTATATCCGAGAAAAGTGGTGTACCGGGGCAATTTGAGCCTGGAGTACTTTGATGTTATAACAGTGTAGAGTAGTGTACGGAGGGCAATTGGAGTCCGGAATACTGTGATGTTACATGAGAATAGACTGGTGTGTATCAGGGCCATTAGGAGCCTTGAATACAGTGATGTTATATCAGAGTAGAGCTGTGTTCTGGGGGCAATTCGAGTCTGGAATACTGTGATGTTCTATCAGAGTGACTTGTCTACTGTGGCAATTGCAGTCTGGAGCACTGTGATGTTATATTAGAGTAGAGTGGCATAACGGGGGCAATTCAAACAGGAATACCGTGGGGGAGGTTTACAAAGTTTCGGCACAATGCAGTGCAGCCCCCTGCGTGGCTGTGCTGTGTTGCGCAACAGGGAGGGAGCAGAAGAGCGCCATATCTTCAAAGATATGGCTCTCTCCTCCCCTTTCCCTTGCGCCGACGCTGATTCAGCTGCCGTGCCTCACGCACACACCTTAGTGCCATAGCGCTAGGGTGTGTGGGTGAATCTAGCATAGGTTTTGTACAGGAAGGGTACCCTTCCTGTACAAAATACTATGTCAGACACGAGGGAAAGCGTTTCCCACTTTGCATACGTGCTGCACAGTTCAGCACGCATAGGATTCGGAAAAAGAAGGGGAAATGAAAGCATTTCTCCTTCCTTGCGCCTAGTTTAAAAGGGTGCAGTTTCCTCACGCTAAACCCAATCTACTGTTTTTAGTAAATTAGATTTAGCGTGAGAAACCTTAGGTGGTTGCATGGGAACGCCCATGCACCAACCTTGGTACACCCCCATGGCGCAAAGTAATGTGAAGCAGCGCAATGTGCTGCTTCGCATTACTTTTGCATTATTTCCAGCGCTAACAAAGTATAGCGTTGGAAAGTTAATTAGGAAAAAAAGATTGTGCGTGGATTTGCATCACTTCACAGCACAAAATCTTACTAAATCTCCCCCTGTGTTTGCTGTTGTAGTAAAATAGAGTGGTGAACCAAGGCAATTGGAGTCTAGAAGTAGAAGGTTACTTTTAGGAGACTGCAGCGGAAAATCAAATATGGTGACAACAGCAGCCATCAGCACGGGGGGCAGAGAGAGAGAGAGAGAAAGAAAGAAAGAGAAAGAGAAAGAGAGGGGGAGAGAGAAAGAGAGAGAGAGCAAGAGAAAGAGAGAGAGAGAAAGAGAAAGAGAGAGAGCAAGAGAAAGAGAAAGAGAGAGAAAGAGAGATAGAGAGAGCAAGAGAAAAGGAAAGAGAAAGAGAGAGAGCAAGAGAAAAAGAAAGAGAGAGAGAGAAAGAGAGAGAGAGAGCAAGAGAAAGAGAGAGAGAGAGAGAGAGCAAGAGCAAGAGAAAGAGAAAGAGAGAGAGAGCAAGCGAGAGAAAGGGAAAGAGAGGGAGAGAGGGAGAGAGAAAGAGAAAGAGTAAGAGAAAGAGAGAGAAAGAAAGAAGGAGAAAGAGAGAAAGAGAGAGAAAGAGAAAGAGAGAGAGCAAGAGAAAGAGAGAGAAAGAAAAAGAGAGAGAGCAAGAGACAGAGAAAGAGAGAGAGAGAAAGAGAAAAAGAGAGAGAGCAAGATAAAGAGAGAGAAAGAGATAGAAAGAGAAAAAGAGAGAGAGAAAGAGAGATAGAGAGAGCAAGAGAAAGAGAAAGAGAGAGAGAGAGAAAGAGAAAGAGATTGAGAAGGAGAAGGAGAAAGTGAGAGAGAAAGAGAGAGATAGAAAGAGAGAGAGAGAGAGCGCAAGAGAAAGAGAAAGAGAAAGAGAAAGAGAAAGAGAAAGAGAAAGAGAGAGAGAGAAAGAGAAAGAGAGCGAGAGAGAAAGAGGGAGAAAGAAAAAGACAAAGAGAGAGAGAGCAAGAGAAAGAGAAAGAGAGAAAGAGAAAGAGAGAGAGAGAAAGAGAGAGAAATGGAAAGAGAGAGAGAGAGAGAGCAAGAGAAAGAGAGAGAAAGAGAAAGAGAGAGAGCAAGAGACAGAGGAAGAGAACGAGAGAAAGAGAAAGAGAGAGCAAGAGATAGAGATAGAGAGAAAGAGAAAGAGAGATAGAAAGAGAAAAAGAGAGAGAGAACGAGAAAGAGAGATAGAGAGAGAAAGAGAAAGAGAGACAGCAAGAGAGCAAGAGAAAGAGAGAGAAAGAGAGAGAGAGAAGGAGAGAGAGAGCAGGAGAAAGAGAGTGAGAAGGAGAAAGAGAGAGAGAGCGAAACAGTGAGAGAGGTAGAAAGAGAGAGAGCAAGAGAAAGAGAGAGAGAAGAGAAAGAGAGCAAGAGAGAGAAAGAAAGAAAGAGAGAGAAACAGAAAGAGAGAGGAAGAAAGAGAGCGGAAGAAAAAGAGAAAGAGAGAGAGAGAGAGAGAGAAAGAGAAAGAGAGAGAGAGAAAGAGAAAGAGAGAGAGAGAGAGAAAGAGAAAGAGAAAGAGAGAGAGAGAGAAAGAGAAAGTTTTGATGTGTTTCCTACTTCCGAGATGACATGACATTTTGTGAATGAACAAAAACATCTTGTTAAAGTGCCGGATGAACTAGGCTGGAGAACGATCACTCCATGGATCCTAACCAATGGAATTGTGTAAAACTGTGAAAAAGTAACATTTGGGGAATCGAATTGTGAGCATTTTGAGGTATAATTACTCTGTGGGTAAAGAACTATGTAGAGAGGCTGCCTCTGCTCATGCTTTTCATGATCATGCTCTGGCACCTGCTCCTGACGCTACTTTGGCTGGCTGGCTATCATCCTTGCAATTCTGGGCGTGACATGCTGTCAATCCAAACTTTGATTTTCCCTTGAACTGAATTATCCTGATTACAATGCGCTTCATCGGTTGGTGATGTTCCACAAGCTATACCTTTTCGGCTGAAAGGTTGGCTATTTTAGACTATTGCTTGCTGTGCATTAGCTCATTGATCTTAGGTTCATATGAATCTCGAATTGTATATTGAAATTGCAGTGTATATCTTCATTTTGTCTCTCTCTCTTCCCATGCTAGTTATTGATTTTGATGTATTTTACCATGATCTGTGTTTCCTATCGTGAATTTACCTGTAATCATTGAAATAACAAAGTATTGACATTCTAATGTGTTTTTGTGCATTGTTCATTCATATCTGACGATTTAGATAAAGGTACCTTGATAAATATACAGAGTTTGTCTTTATTGATGTGTTTATTGACATGATACGTATCATGGAAATTGTTGCTGGTTAGGCATTTTCTTCATTACAGGTCCTCATGAAGGAAATGGCATCAGTCTCTAATTATCTGAGTCCCTATTAGCTCTTGCAAAGATCTATCGGAGGACCTCGTGATTTGTAAGCGGTTATAGAGTTTTCTATGGGCCCAAACTCTTGGTTATAGAAATAATTGTGTATTTAAGTTCATGATATATTGGAAATATTTGTGAATGATTATAAATTTACACCACTTCCGCTGGATCAGTAGCAACAGATGTGCCCACATGATGCTGCAGCTGCTGCCTTCCACTTCTAGGTAACTCTTACGACATTAACTCTGCACTTTTCACTTACTCACTCACAAAAGGAGAATGGCCTTTTTCTTTTTTTCCTCCCTAAAATCTACTTCCATCATTTGCTGATGGTGAAAATATTCATTTTTGGCTGGGAGCCCATGGGCAGATCTAGGAGCTGTCCTCTTTGATTAATGCAGGCTTTCTGTCAGGGACTGAGGCTATTTTGGGGGAGTGGGGTTTATAACAATGCACCCCCAGATTTTATTGTAATTTTCCAGCTTTTGCCCATAGAAGATGCACTGCACAAAGTGCTTTTCTTAGTACATGTGCCTCTCGAAGACCCATACTGAATATAATTCAAAATATATGCAGGACACTACTAGATTTATCACACATACTCAAGTTCATCTTAAGACATGCCGGTCCCAGAGGCATATTTACAAAATGTTGGCATAGGGCAGCGCCGCAAGCCTTCTAGCTGTGAGCACCCTACGTCAAAAGAAAAGGGCAGAAATGCACTGTATCTACAAGGTACCGCAGATTCCTGTCCTTTTTGCATGTGCGCAAACCGCAGCCGAGTACCAATGCAGCCACCCTTGCACCAAGGGTGTCTGTGTTGTGGTATGATTGTTTATGTGCAGGAAGCGACACCTTTCTGTATAAAAACAATCAAAGGAGGTGTTTTCCTCGTTCTATGTGCCGTGCATAATGAAGCACACATGGAAAGATGAAAAACGAGGAGAAATGTAAACATTTCTTCTTGTTACTCCTGCTTTGGAAAGGTGTCAGTTTTGGCGCTGCCCCAGATTTACGCTATGTTGTAAATCAGTGGCAGTGTCAAAAACTATGGGTGTTACATGGGAACACCCACAGCAACACCCATAGAACACCCCTTCCATGCAGAGTAAGCCATTGCCTTACTCCATATTTACAGGGCCATGAAAAGTCACGCAGGGTGGCTTTGCGCTGCCTTGTAAATATGGGCCGGCACACTACACCTCCAGAGCATGACAAAAGTGATGCTCCAACGGCATAAAAGTGCCCCAGGGGCATTGTCATGCCAGTTGAATGTTGTAAAATGTGTGTATTGTTTTTCTCATTTTAACTATTTTGCCCCCCCCACTGCCTTTTTGGGGCATGTTGGTTCATGCACCTCTGTCACATTGCCCAGTGCTGCTCTGAGCAGAAGTACTTTCTGTAGTTCCTTTAAGAGCTCAGAAGGTGGCAAACTCCCATGATGTACTGTAATTTTGACATGCCACACTCATTCAGTACTTTTCAGCAGAAGAGTGAAAATTATTTCCTTTTGTCTATGCTTTTCTCTTGCTGGGGTCGCCAAGTCATAAGGTGTTATATGGCCATTAGGGTCATTCTCGACATTGCTAAGTTAGCATGAGCTCTGCTGCCATGATGCTGCTTTTGCACACGTTACTGCATGACTTTATTTTGCAAGACTCTGTTTGTGCCTTTCACATGAGAACTGTCTGCTTTCTGCGTTCTCTGCTATTCCTGGAGTTTAGTCTGAACACAATATGCAAGGTAGGTAAACATGCCCCTTGTTATTCTGTTCTGGTCAGTCCCTAGCACCTAGGCAAAACATGGTACACAGCTGCACTGCTGGAAACTCGTGCTTTGATATTATGGGGATGCATGTTGTTCACACACACTTGGAGAGAAATCTTTCCTTGGAGAAGAGCTATGCTGTTCCTGTGATGTAAAACTACCATCTAGGCTCTAAGGTATGGGGTCTGCTGACAAAGCCCAGAGATCTTCCTTTATAGAATAAACCTCAACTTACCAAGGGGAGGGTGGTTAGGCCGTTTAGTCCTTTTTCCACTGTCTATATATAATGACATCCCCCTTCATATTCTATGGTATTGTAACAATGCTAACTGTGTTAGGTTTATGCATTTTGCTGCTGGTAGTGGCTTGTATACTGCATTATGGAGCACGATAGTTAAAATAAACATTTTGAACTATACAGTGACTCTGACAATCCTTATTGTGGGCAAGAACAAGTGAGTGAGCGAAAGGGTATGAGAGAGAGAAAAAGAAAGAGAGAGAGAGAGAGAAAGAGAAAGAGAAAGAGAGAGAGAGAGAAAGAGAAAGTTTTGATGTGTTTCCTACTTCCGAGATGACATGACATTTTGTGAATGAACAAAAACATCTTGTTAAAGTGCCGGATGAACTAGGCTGGAGAACGATCACTCCATGGATCCTAACCAATGGAATTGTGTAAAACTGTGAAAAAGTAACATTTGGGGAATCGAATTGTGAGCATTTTGAGGTATAATTACTCTGTGGGTAAAGAACTATGTAGAGAGGCTGCCTCTGCTCATGCTTTTCATGATCATGCTCTGGCACCTGCTCCTGACGCTACTTTGGCTGGCTGGCTATCATCCTTGCAATTCTGGGCGTGACATGCTGTCAATCCAAACTTTGATTTTCCCTTGAACTGAATTATCCTGATTACAATGCGCTTCATCGGTTGGTGATGTTCCACAAGCTATACCTTTTCGGCTGAAAGGTTGGCTATTTTAGACTATTGCTTGCTGTGCATTAGCTCATTGATCTTAGGTTCATATGAATCTCGAATTGTATATTGAAATTGCAGTGTATATCTTCATTTTGTCTCTCTCTCTTCCCATGCTAGTTATTGATTTTGATGTATTTTACCATGATCTGTGTTTCCTATCGTGAATTTACCTGTAATCATTGAAATAACAAAGTATTGACATTCTAATGTGTTTTTGTGCATTGTTCATTCATATCTGACGATTTAGATAAAGGTACCTTGATAAATATACAGAGTTTGTCTTTATTGATGTGTTTATTGACATGATACGTATCATGGAAATTGTTGCTGGTTAGGCATTTTCTTCATTACAGGTCCTCATGAAGGAAATGGCATCAGTCTCTAATTATCTGAGTCCCTATTAGCTCTTGCAAAGATCTATCGGAGGACCTCGTGATTTGTAAGCGGTTATAGAGTTTTCTATGGGCCCAAACTCTTGGTTATAGAAATAATTGTGTATTTAAGTTCATGATATATTGGAAATATTTGTGAATGATTATAAATTTACACCACTTCCGCTGGATCAGTAGCAACAGATGTGCCCACATGATGCTGCAGCTGCTGCCTTCCACTTCTAGGTAACTCTTACGACATTAACTCTGCACTTTTCACTTACTCACTCACAAAAGGAGAATGGCCTTTTTCTTTTTTTCCTCCCTAAAATCTACTTCCATCATTTGCTGATGGTGAAAATATTCATTTTTGGCTGGGAGCCCATGGGCAGATCTAGGAGCTGTCCTCTTTGATTAATGCAGGCTTTCTGTCAGGGACTGAGGCTATTTTGGGGGAGTGGGGTTTATAACAATGCACCCCCAGATTTTATTGTAATTTTCCAGCTTTTGCCCATAGAAGATGCACTGCACAAAGTGCTTTTCTTAGTACATGTGCCTCTCGAAGACCCATACTGAATATAATTCAAAATATATGCAGGACACTACTAGATTTATCACACATACTCAAGTTCATCTTAAGACATGCCGGTCCCAGAGGCATATTTACAAAATGTTGGCATAGGGCAGCGCCGCAAGCCTTCTAGCTGTGAGCACCCTACGTCAAAAGAAAAGGGCAGAAATGCACTGTATCTACAAGGTACCGCAGATTCCTGTCCTTTTTGCATGTGCGCAAACCGCAGCCGAGTACCAATGCAGCCACCCTTGCACCAAGGTTGTCTGTGTTGTGGTATGATTGTTTATGTGCAGGAAGCGACACCTTTCTGTATAAAAACAATCAAAGGAGGTGTTTTCCTCGTTCTATGTGCCGTGCATAATGAAGCACACATGGAAAGATGAAAAACGAGGAGAAATGTAAACATTTCTTCTTGTTACTCCTGCTTTGGAAAGGTGTCAGTTTTGGCGCTGCCCCAGATTTACGCTATGTTGTAAATCAGTGGCAGTGTCAAAAACTATGGGTGTTACATGGGAACACCCACAGCAACACCCATAGAACACCCCTTCCATGCAGAGTAAGCCATTGCCTTACTCCATATTTACAGGGCCATGAAAAGTCACGCAGGGTGGCTTTGCGCTGCCTTGTAAATATGGGCCGGCACACTACACCTCCAGAGCATGACAAAAGTGATGCTCCAACGGCATAAAAGTGCCCCAGGGGCATTGTCATGCCAGTTGAATGTTGTAAAATGTGTGTATTGTTTTTCTCATTTTAACTATTTTGCCCCCCCCACTGCCTTTTTGGGGCATGTTGGTTCATGCACCTCTGTCACATTGCCCAGTGCTGCTCTGAGCAGAAGTACTTTCTGTAGTTCCTTTAAGAGCTCAGAAGGTGGCAAACTCCCATGATGTACTGTAATTTTGACATGCCACACTCATTCAGTACTTTTCAGCAGAAGAGTGAAAATTATTTCCTTTTGTCTATGCTTTTCTCTTGCTGGGGTCGCCAAGTCATAAGGTGTTATATGGCCATTAGGGTCATTCTCGACATTGCTAAGTTAGCATGAGCTCTGCTGCCATGATGCTGCTTTTGCACACGTTACTGCATGACTTTATTTTGCAAGACTCTGTTTGTGCCTTTCACATGAGAACTGTCTGCTTTCTGCGTTCTCTGCTATTCCTGGAGTTTAGTCTGAACACAATATGCAAGGTAGGTAAACATGCCCCTTGTTATTCTGTTCTGGTCAGTCCCTAGCACCTAGGCAAAACATGGTACACAGCTGCACTGCTGGAAACTCGTGCTTTGATATTATGGGGATGCATGTTGTTCACACACACTTGGAGAGAAATCTTTCCTTGGAGAAGAGCTATGCTGTTCCTGTGATGTAAAACTACCATCTAGGCTCTAAGGTATGGGGTCTGCTGACAAAGCCCAGAGATCTTCCTTTATAGAATAAACCTCAACTTACCAAGGGGAGGGTGGTTAGGCCGTTTAGTCCTTTTTCCACTGTCTATATATAATGACATCCCCCTTCATATTCTATGGTATTGTAACAATGCTAACTGTGTTAGGTTTATGCATTTTGCTGCTGGTAGTGGCTTGTATACTGCATTATGGAGCACGATAGTTAAAATAAACATTTTGAACTATACAGTGACTCTGACAATCCTTATTGTGGGCAAGAACAAGTGAGTGAGCGAAAGGGTATGTCTTGCTACCGCGATTCCTGAGAGAGTCAGGAGCGTTGTGTTCTGGGTTGACTAATCATTTGTAGCTCTGTGATTATATAGAATGAATGAGACAGTATAGTTATTCGGTTTTGGGATTTGGGATACTAAGATGGTAGGAAGGTAGAACCCCTATCCACCGAGGCCCTGTTTTCCTGCGCATAGTTCTGTGTATGTGCAGAATCCTCGCAACATGGCACCCAATATTTGGTCTGGTTCTTATCTGCGAGACTCCCGAGTAGTGCTTGTGCTTGTCCACAATCCCCTCACTTCTGTTTCCGGAGACAGCTGTGATGGAGTAGCCTCGTATATTGTGATATTTTATATAGGTTTTTCAAGCTTGAATTTTAAAAGGTCATTCTCTTACTTTTAACCCTTTGTTGCGCTGCCACGCATAGGTTGTTCTGTTCTTTTTTAATATGGCGATTGTTATCGCGCCTCCTAACCGTGCACCGCTCAGGCCTTATCTGACTCAATTTGGAGTTCCTGATGCTGGTGTGGTGCTAATCTTTGCAGATGAGGCGGATCCAGGATTCCGCTTCGAGGTATTTTATTCTTGGGTCACCTTTCCGGCAGTCGATAGGACATACAATTTGTTTCACAAGTATACTGCCACCGCGACTCCCCGGGAATATAGACCTTATAGATCTCTTGAGGTTCTACTAAGAGCTTGGAAACACCAAATATGGTTTAATGGCACCCTTCCACACCCAATAACACCGGTCCGTTTAGGCCCCTTATCAATTGATGGGGCCACTTGGCCCATTTTGGCTGGGTACGCCCCACACCCAACTTATCTCACTGATACAGTCCTTGAGCTTTGCGTATTACATACTTCCTTAATACGCATACATAGAGCAGTTATTCAGTTTATGTCTGCAACTTCCAGGTGGGACCACCTGGAGCTGCTGCGCAACCACCTGCACCTGGTGGTGTGACCGTCAGTCCTTTGATGGTTAATTCCATAATGGGCAAGCGTCCCCAGAATAAGAATGTGCTTCCTTGTTGGCTTGCTGAGAAATTTGGGCAACTCGAAGCTGTTTTTCCAAACACCACACCTGTGGTGAAGCACAGGATTTTGACAATAAGTCTACCTAAAAATCTGGTTCCCAAATTAGCTGATTGTAACACTTGGGATAAAGTGTTTGCAGCGGTATATTCGATGTGTTTCGGCACCCCCTCAATGACCGTTCTCCCTTCCGTAATGAAACGTGTTCAGGAGGAACATGGGGCCAAAGCCGCCCTGGAGAATGAGGGATTTAACCCAGATCCTTGTGACTGGGGGTGAATGTTTGCATTGTCCAGCATTCCGTCCGTCAATTGTTTCTTTTGCATATGTCCCCTAAGTGGGAAGGGTATGCCCAGACGTGGGTCCCGTGCTCACTACACCACTGGATACAAGCTAGCCTGGCTGATGAAGGGTGATGCCCTGAAACCGGTCTCAGGATGCCTTTTTCCGGTCCAGGGAGGACCTGGCTTGGCAGTTCGGGCTGGACTGTTCTCACAAGGAATAGGGTCAAGACTGATTTGCATATGGCTGGGTCCAAACTGGGGTGCTGTGGTGAGCAAAAGAATGATGGATATAACCCAGATCCTTGTGACTGGGGTTGAATGTTTGTATTGTCCAGCATTCCGTCCGTCAATTGTTTCTTTTGCGTATGTCGCCCTAAGTGGGAAAGGTATGCCCAGACGTAGGTTCCGTGCTCACTACACCACTGGATTCAAGCTAGCCTGGCTGATGAAGGGTGATGCCCAGAAACCGGTCCCAGGATGCTTGCTTCCGGTCCAGGGAGGACCTGGCTTGGCAGCAGTTCGGGCTTGACTGTTTCCACAAGGAACAGGGTCAAGACTGATTTGCATATGGCTGGGTCCAAACTGGGGTGGTGTGGTGAGCAAAAGAATGAGGGATTTAAACCAGATCCTTGTGACTGGGGGTCAATGTTTGCATTGTCCAGCATTCCGTCCGTCAATTGTTTCTTTTGCATATGTCGCCCTAAGTGGGAAGGGTATGCCCAGACTTGGGTCCCGTGCTCACTACACTATTGGATTCAAGCTAGCCTGGCTGATGAAAGGTGATGCCCTGAAACCGGTCCCAGGATGCCTTTTTCCGGTCCAGGGAGAACCTGGTTTGGCAGTTTGGGCTGGACTGTTCTCACAAGGAATAGGGTCAAGACTGATAAGCATATGGCTGGGTCCAAACTGGTGTGGTGAGCAAAAGAATGATGGATTTAACCCAGATCCTTGTGACTGGGGGTGAATGTTTTCATTGTCCAGCATTTTGTCCGTCAATTGTTTCTTTTGCATATGCTTACAAGTGGCGCAACGCTTGGAGGCTGTGGCAGACGCAGACAAGCAATGCGAATTGCCAAAGATTATTGCTAAAGTTTATAGATCCATAGGGCGCAACGGTCTGGGAATCAAGCCTTTTACTCAAACACAAAATCAAACTCAAAATCAACAAAGGCCTAGACTGATAATGATAGGCGCCAGTTCTTTCCTAAAAGGAACGGGAGAAATAAAAAACAGGGGCAGCAACAACAGAAGCAGGGTTCGCGCACTGGTTCGCCGACACCCGAGTCTTCTGAGCGTACTTATGACTTGCGCGATTGGGTGAAAATTAAGACTCCTGACAGATTTCAAGTCCCTGATCAGCGCTCTCCTTGTTCTTTACAGGACACATGAGGCTCTCAAGTCAGTGGTGGAGAATGTCAGGATCGTGGCAAAGGTCAGCCCACACAACAAGGACGAGATCTACCTCAACAGTTTGACGTTAAAGCTAAACAAGAGGATCTGCCTTGTTTTATACCCCCATATCAGAAGAAGAAATTTGCAGCTTTAACAGCGAAATATGTCTCAGACGGTGAGAACACATCTTCTAGACTAGACTTGGGTGGTGACTCTGCTCGACAGCCCAGCGGAGGTTACCATAGTGCGGTGATATACAGCGTGCAATCACGGCAGTTTTTTGGGAAAATCTAACCTCTTCATATGACATTTTGTTAGCAGAGGCAGATTGGCCACCTCCATTTGTGCTAGCCGCTCCCACAGGGGAAGACGTGATACTTCCGAGTTTTTTGCATTATGTCCCTGAGGAACATGCTAAGGCTTTTGCGACCTCCTTCTACACTGAAAAAGCTTCAGTCTCTGCTGGGATTTTTTTAATTTCGGGAGGACATATATTCCCGATTATGCCCAGCGTGTCAAACCACTATATGCGTTGATACAATCTACATTTTCTTCGGCCAGCTGGCTTCCAGAACATACTTCAATTCTGCAATCTTTCCAATCAGATTTGCTTGCTACAAACTACTTGTTGAAGTGTGACAATGCCATGAACCTGGTGATACGTATAGTACCGGGGACGGTTGGTTTCACTTACTTGACATTCAATGAGGGAGACACAGTACCTATTGCTTACAAATCACATTTCTACACATCAGCTGAAATGCGGTTTACCAATACTGAAAATGTTTTGACAGCGGTAAAGATGGCAATTCTGCAAGAACGCTCTCTGGCACAAGGTAAACGCATTCTTATGATCACGCCTCTCCCTGCTTTAGAAGCAGTGACTAAGGCGAGTGTGCCAAACTCTAAGGCTTTACATCCCCCGTTGGATTCAATGGGCTGCATATTTGACATCGGCTGATGTCACGTTTATTTTTGATCCTGCTCTTCAGACACAGGAGTTCTTACAGTATGAACATGTTCATCCTCCTCCTCTGTCCTTGCTTCCTTTGGATGAATACAAATCTATCATCTATACCGATGGATCAGCTTAACGGGCGTCAGTTCTAAACACGCTTATTCAGCGGCGTGCACTATTGTGGCTGGTACAATTGTAAAAGGAGAATTTAAGTCTTCCATAGTGCATACACAGGCACTTGGGGACTGTACAGCACAATTGGCAGAGCTGCGTGCTCTTGTTCTTTCTCTTGAGTTTGCTGATCCTAATGTGAATACTCTTATTGTATGCGATTCTTACAACTGTGTCCAGTCTTTTAATGACAACTTATTCTTTTGGTCACAAAATGACTATAGAGACTCTAAAGGCAGCGCAATAAAGCATAAAATGCTTTGGGTTCGAGTGGCAGAACTTAAACAACATCTCCCACTCACACAGGTTATCCATAATCTTGGCCATCATCGTGTGGGAGCACATGCTGTTGGTAATACTTTGGCTGATGAAGCAGCCAAATCTGCAGTAGCCACGTGTTTCATAGCAGAAGTTACAAGGTCCATGACTAAGATTGATAATGAAATTTTGGCAGCTATTGCTGCAACGAAGGATGGAACTGCTCCTCCACAGGGTTTCCTTCAAAGTATTTTTATAATTTATCTCCAGAACAAGTTACTTATGCTAAAATTTCAAATGTTGGGGATCGGCTGATTCCCAACATGGACCGCAGAGTAGACCTGCTTTGATCATTGCCGCACACAAAGGCATGGCTTCTGCGCATGCCGGAGTGTCTGCGATAGTTTCTATTCTACAGCCACGTTACTGGTGGCGTGGTTTATATAAACAGACCTGTAATTATGTACTTTCATGTGATATTTGTCAACAAATTAAGCCATCTACAGTCTCGCACCCACCACAAACACAGCTGTGTATATCCAATCAGCCTTTTGGCTGTGTGTATCTTGATCACTGCGGTCTGTTCTCCTCTGATACTGCATATAAATATATCTTAGTTGCAGTTGATTCGTGCACTAGATTCCTTTTGGTTTGGCCACAACGCAGTGCTGACGCTCAAAATGTCACTAGAGATTTGCGTGTCTTTGTCGGGATGTTTGCCTGTGGCACCTTCCATTCTGACCGAGGTCCAGCGTTCGCCTCTAAGGTGTAAAACGACGCAATGATGTCAATGGGGGGGCAGATACAGTTTTCGTCTCCATATAGGCCTGAGGGCAATTCCATAGTGGAGCGAATGAACCGTGACTTAAAGTAATCTTTGACAGCTAGAGTCTTAGGTACTGGCAGGAACTGGCCGGCCCACTTGTATGGGTTTCAACATGCACTAAATAATTTCTCTAGAAGATCTCTGGGTGGGCGGACCCCATATGAAATGCTCTTTGGCATTAAAATGTTTGTGCTAGACCTTGCCGGTCTAGACGTTGTGGTGGCTGCCGCAACCTTTGACGTAGATAATCATTCTACTATGTGACAGGACCTACAAACGACCCGTGACAGCTATGCAACTGAACATTTACCCTCTTCCAATGATGCAGCACTGCTAATTCCAGTAGCCGGCTGGCTTCCTAAGATTGGAGATCTGGTACGAGAAAAGCTGGAGAAAAAAAAAGAATTTGGTCCCTTTTATCATGCACTGGTTCCAGTACTTGGATTGAAGGGTACTCATACAGTCATTTTACCACCTTTGCCTGGTCCTAAAGACAACAGATACATCTCAGTGAACAATATCAAGTTACACCGTCTGGCTGATTCTGAATAGCGTCACGCCTGCTGTTTTGTGTAACACAATTTTTTTGAATCTGCTGACTTCATCCTCTTCCACTATTGCCCGTGCGGGTGAGGGAGTGATGGACACTGCTATTGACCTTTCACCTGTCCTGCCTCCATCTTCCAATGCAGACGTCAAGTACACTTACCCTACAGATGAGTCTAATAGTGAGATGCCGAACAGTTCTCGTCAACATCACACTGATCCGACGTTACCACCTCTGATTAACAGAACTGCAAGCGGTTACTTTGGAGATCATGCCAGCTTCTCTTCTGACTCATCCTCTTCGTCTTCCAATTTGACACTTCCACCGACAAAATTATGTATTTTTATCTCTTGGTTCAAAAAGACTTACCTGGTCCACCCTGGACCTATATCTGGTTGGTGCTTATCCTGAGTTTCCTCTTCATGTCAAATTTGTGACCGTGTTTTTCTTTCAGATCAATGGTCATTATTTGCCATAACGCTCTGCTGTGAACTTGGTCGACGGAGTTCTGGCACTGAATACATTGTCCCATATCATGAGGCGTGATCAAGCTCTTGTTAACATTTCGGCTTTCCCAGTTGCAGATGGCATCGTATGGGATAAAGTAGATTTTGAAGTTCACGGCCCGACGGAGGTCCTTAAGATACCATACGCATACCAACGCAGCCCAAAAGAGCGCCATCCGCAGACACCACCAACTCATCCAAACCACCAAAAGGACCGACTTCACAGAACGCATCGACAACAACGCACACAACAGCAAAGAGCTCTTCAACATCATGAAGGAATTCTCCAACCCCAGCGCCAACTCCAACGACATCCTGCCATCGCAAGATCGCAGACATCCACGACAGCTTCAACAACCAGGCCCACCCAACAGATACCGACACCTCAGATTCACCGCCCCCCAGCCACACCGACCCCCTGCTTTCCTCAACAACAAAGACACCATCAAAATCATGAACACCATCCACTCTGGCTCACCATCAGACCCTTGCCCGTACCACATCTTCAACAAAGCAAGCTCTACCATTGCACCCCATCTCCACAAGATTATCAACAACTCCTTCGAGACACCACCTACCCAGAGAGCTGGAAGCATGCCGAGATCAACGCCCTACTCAAGAAACCTAAGGCGGACCCCAAGGACCTCAAGAACTTCCGGCCCATCTCCCTACTCCCGTTCCCGGGCGAAAGTAATCGAGAAGATTGTCAATAGGCAACTGACCTCCTTCCTCGAAGAGAACAACATCCTGGACCCATCTCAATCTGGATTCCGCAGCAACCACAGCACCAAAACAGCCCTCATCGCCGCCACCCATGATATCAGAGCCCTGCTGGACAACGGAGAATCCGCGGCCCTCATCCTCCTGGACCTTTCGGCCGCCTTCAACACCGTCTGCCACCACACCCTATGCACTCACCTCCACAACGCAGGGATCCGCTACAAAACCCTGGACTGGACCTCCTCCTTCCTCACCGCCAGAATCCAGAATCTCCGCCTCCCTCCATTCCGATCTATAGACTCCAAGATCATCTGCGGTGTACCCCAAGGATCGTCCCTCAGTCCGACACTCTTCAACATCTACATGGCACCGCTCGCCAAGATCGTCCGATCGCACGACCTCAACATCATCTCATATGCCGACGACACCAAGCTCATCCTCTCCCTCACCAAGGCCCCCACCACTGCCAAAACCAACATCCACGAAGGTATGAAGGCCATCGCCGAATGGATGAAGAACAGCCGCCTGAAACTGAACTCGGACAAGACGGAGGTCATCGTATCCATCCTCTCCGCCTGGGACGCCTCATGGTGGCTGGCCGCACTGGGAGCCGCACCGATGCCCACCGACCACGCACGCAACCTGGGGGTCATCCTGGACTCGTCGCTGTCTATGACCCAGCAAGTCAGCGCCGTCTCCTCCTCCTGCTTCAACACCCTCCGCAAGATCTACAGATGGATCCCCACTGAAACAAGGACGGTCACCCAGGCCCTCATCAACAGCAGGCTGCACTACGGCAACGCCCTCTACGCGGGAACCTCAGCCAAACTCCAGAGACGACTACAACGCACACAGAACGCCTCTGCACGTCTCATCCTCGACATTCCCCGCCACAGCCACATCACAGCCCACCTGAAAGTCCTGCACTGGCTCCCCGTCAACAAGAGGATCACCTTCAAGCTCCTCACCCACGCTCACAAAGCACTCCACAATGCCAGACTAGCGTACCTCAATGAACTACTCACCTTCTACACCCCGAACCCCCAGCTTCGCTCCGCTGACCTCGCCCTCGCCACCGTCCCCCGCATCCGACGAGCGACCGCCGGCGGCAGACCCTTCTCCCACCTCGCCACCAAGACTTGGAACACCATCCGCCTACGACAGACCCAGGACCTGCTGACCTGCTGACCTTCAGGAGACTTTTCAAGACCTGGCTGTTCGAGCAGTAGCAGCACCCTTCACCCCCCCTTCCCTCCCCCAGGGCCTTGAGACCCTCATGGGTGAATAGTGCACTCTACAAATTAATTGATTGATTCCATATTTCGTGTCTCCTTAGGAGATGTGGGTACACAGGACATACATTCTGATGATTAGGATGTGCAAGCTGTACATTCATAGTTTTCTGATTTGAAATATTATGCTGCTTTTGATGCTGAAGATTTGTATTTAAATTCTGCCAATTATGCTGATTTATTCTGTTATCAACATTAAGGGCATCATTACTTACACAAAACAAGCACATTACAACCATTTTTTTTATTACACTCAGTGGGAACATTGTACGACTCAGATCCAAGGGAGTTCTAAAACACTTCGGGACAAGTTTGCTTCTTTTACCGATTACAACACGTCTAATCCAGAATCCTATTATTTTAAATTGCATTCAACATCGCAGCCCAAAAGTATTCTTACCCATACTAAATTGATCTATTCCACCTCCTTTAGAGCTGAATTGGCCAAACAAGTTTATGACCACTGGAAAGATACAATTGAATTAAAATCAATGTGGGACACTAAAGCTTGGCAGGCTCAGGGCACTGAGGCTCTGCATCGTGCCTGCCTGATTCTGACTCAAATTTTATTTTTAAATGATACAGTACACCAGACCACTTGTTTTGGCTTGGCGATTGCTAAGAATTTGAACATCCCATCCATCTCCTCCTTAGCAGACTAATTATACAATCGAAGTATTACAAGCTTTGTTTCGCAATGACACTTTTAATATTTCTGAAATTGACCAATCCAGTTGGTTGTTCTGGCCAACAATTTCTGATGCATGCCAAATGTGTTTTTATAATATAACACCTGGTTTCGCACAGACTAGACCGGATCCTCATTTTCCAAATTCAAATACAGTCACCACATACTCTGTGGGTAAATTGTGCCAACAATGGTTGGAACATTCCCCTTTGTCGTCAGTAAAACAACATTTATCACTCTTGTTGAGCGACATTATTTTGGCTGATTTTATCTTAGGTCCTAGATTCCCTAGAAATAAGAGATTTCTGTATGCAGCTTACAATGAAATTTGGAAACTTTCACAGGCAGAAGCAGCTTTGCATCTACGTCAAATAGATCAGGCGAATTTAGAAAAAGTTCTTGCTGTGGTAGACAATAGCATCAGTACATTGTCTTCACGCATTTACACCTTGGATAATATTGTTTAATCTGTTATTGATATTGTTCAGAATGATGTATCCTTGTTGTACCATGGTCAAAATCAATTAAGATCAGTAATGCAGTTTGCATGGACGTTACAGACTCTCAAAATGGGAAAGGTCCCATGGGATTATTTAAATGCTTCTGCTTTGTTTTCACCTTTTAATTTGACTGATAAACAGCAATTTATGTCCATGAAAGATGCTACATACACGCTATTACACATTGAACAGTTGGAGCCCTTGCCATTCTCTGTGGCGGAGACAGACTCAGCTGTTTGATTAATTCATGGGGTAATATCTCTCCCATTTTCGTTGTTTCAGTTTAAATCATGTATGCAACATTTTCCGATAGGTCGATTTGAGCCCCTGGGTAGTTCATTTCTCCATGAATTATGGTCCCTTCCCTTCATTTAAAATGTCAAATGGACGATAAGGAAGTTTTTCTAACAGGGAGGACTGCGATTCTACAGTAGGACATTCCCTGGTTTGTAAACACGTTAAGTTGCACGGTGCTTGTAATCTATCTGCGCCTAATCTTGCTTATTTTTTTAAAGGAACTCCCGTCCTATCAATTTCCGCTTATACATTGCTTGTAAATGGCAGTTATTTTATTCTGAATAACCACGACAGCTGTGGTTTACGGGCAGGGATCCTGTATTTAGTAACAGTTTCACAACGTGTAACTTGTTGTAGCAACGTGCTTTTTCCACCCCCGCATGGGAAAGTAGATAGTTATATTTGGCCTTCCATTCCTACTTTGAAAACAGATTTCAACAAATTGAGCAGGCTCAAATCGCTATTGTTTCCAGGAAGTGGCCCTCACTTCAGCTCGAGAGACCTTCGAGTTGCTGTTGGCTAGGACATCTAGCGAGATTCAGTCACTTACCTCCCCCTTCACTTTGGGGAGCTTATACACCAAAATTTTATGCGTCTGATACCAAAGGCCTTGCTAATTTTTTTAAGATTGAGGGATCCAGCCTTGTGACTTCTTTTCAGACGCTATTTGGAGTAATACCAGCTTTTATTCATTCTGTCTTTTCTAGCGTCTTCGTAGGGTTTCCTTTGTTACAGTCGCTTGCAGGTGGAATACTGATTCTTCTGCTTCTACTACGCTCATCTTGTGGTACTGCACAGACCAGGCCAATTGCAACTGTACCGTGACCGAATGCAACAACTTTTTGGATGCTTGCCATTCAATCAATCAATCAATTAGGCGTTTACTAAGCGTGTTTACTCCCCTGTGAGGATCTCAAGGTGCTGGGGGTGAGGGGTAGAAGGCTCCGGTGCCTCGGGGGGGTGGGGTTCGTCGAAGAGCCAGGTTTTGAGGTTTCTTACGAAGGTGGGGAGCGCTGCTGTCTGGCTGAGGTGGAGCGGAAGGACGTTCCAGGCCTTGGCTGCGAGGAAGGAGAAGGCGCGGCCTCCCGATCTGGTTTTTCTGGTGCGTGGGACCACGGCGTAGTGGAGCTGGGCTGATCGCAGGGCTCTTTGGGCTGCGTGGAATTTGAGTCTGCTGTTCATGTATGCTGGTCCGGTGTCGTGGAGGGCCCTATGTGCGTGGGTGAGCATCTTGAAGGTGACTCTTGCTTTGACGGGGAGCCAGTGCAGTGTGTGAAGGTGCTGGGAGATGTGGCTGTGTTTTGGCAGGTTGAGGACCAATCTTGCGGCAGCGTTCTGGATGTTCTGTAGCTTGCGGGTGAGGTTTTTGTTTATTCCAGTGTAGAGTGCATTGCCGTAGTCTAGTCTGCTGACCAAGGCATGCGTGACGGTTTTCCTGTGTTCAGGGGTTTCCATTTGAACGTCTTACATAGGAGGCGGAGGGTGTGGAAGCAGGAGGATGTGACTGAGTTGATCGGGTGGTCCATTTTGAGCTCGGAGTCCTGGTTGATTCCCAGGTTGCGTGCGTGGTCCGTGGGGGTGGGAGGGTTTCCGAGGGCGGGAGGCCACCAGGTGTCATTCCAGGGGTTTGGTCCCATGAGGAGTACTTCCATCTTGTTGGTATTGACCTGGAGGCAGTTGTTTTTCATCCATTTGGTGACGGCTTCCATGCTTTCTCGGATGTTGTGTCTGGCGGTGTCGGGTTCGTTGGTTAGGGTGAGGATGAGTTGGGTGTCGTCAGCATATGACACAATGTTGAGTCCTTAGGATCTGCCGATGGTGGCGAGCAGTGCCATGTAGACGTTGAAGAAGGTCAGGCTGAAGGATGATCCCTGAGGGACTCCGCAGGTGATTGGCGTAGGGTATGAAGTGAAAGGGGAGAGTCTGACTCGCTGCGTTCTGCCAGAGAGGAAGGAGTTGATCCAGTCAATGGCGTTGCCCTGGACTTAGCGACGCTTAGCGTGAGTTATGGATTGACTTTTCACTTTACCAAATTCACTTGCGTGCAACCTGTGTTCTACTGTCAGCGGTGCCCTTTCTAATGGGCTTTGAATGTATGCATCTCCAATACGTCATGTACAGTCCCGGATTTTCACCAGTTAATGGGTCCCTTAGAGGCCCGTGAACGGGCCTGTTCTGGGAATGGCAACATGGCATGTGCTGCTGCACTTGGGATCTTAGCTGAATGGGATATCTGCATGGCTGCGGAGAACCTCCCACAATGAAGTTTTATTGAATATCACGCAAGTTGTCCGGATATGCTCTTGGAAGCTTCACAATACGAGAAGCATGTCTGTTCCTTCTACATACTGGATTGGATGGCATCCCTTTTTTCTACTAATTATAGAGATGGCCATTTAGGAACGAATTGCATTCTTAAGTTCACATACTTTTATGGATTTTCCACCTCCTTCTTAATCCCATTTTTCATGAAACTACAAATTTGAATCACCTAATTTTTTTTTGGTACAATTTCTTTTCCCCACAATCAGTTTTTTTGAAGCGCTTCTGCACTCTGCTTGACTTTGAACTCTATTTTAGTCTTTTGTCGATATACTTCGACCTTACCAGGGGGAGGGTGTTATATGGCCGTTAGGGTCATTCTCGACATTGCTAAGTTAGCATGAGCTCTGCTGCCATGATGCTGCTTTTGCGAACGTTACTGCATGACTTTATTTTGCAAGACTCTGTTTGTGCCTTTCACATGAGAACTGTCTGCTTTCTGTGTTCTCTGCTATTCCTGGAGTTTTGTCTGAACACGATGTGCACGGTCAATAAACATGCCCCTTGTTATTCAGTTCTGGTCAGTCCCTAGCACCTAGAAAAAACATGCTACACAGCTGCACTGCTGGAAACTCGTGCTTTGATATTACGGGGATGCCTGTTGTTCACACACACTTAGAGGGAATCCTTTCTTTGGAGAAGAGCGATGCTGTTCATATGATGTAAAGCTACAATCTAGGTTCTTAGGTATGGGGTCTGCTGACAAAGCCCAGAGATCTTCCTTTATATAATAAACCTCAACTTACCAAGGGAGGGGTGGTTAGGCCTTATAGTCCTTTTTCCACTGTCTATATATAATGACATCCCCCTTCATATTCTATGGTATTGTAGTGATGCTAACTGTGTTCAGTTTATGCATTTTGTTGCTGGTAGTGGCTCGTATACTGCATCATAGAGCACGATTGTTAAAATAAACATTTTGAACTATACAGTGACTCTGATAATCCTTATTGTTGAAAAGTACAAGTGAGTGAGCTAAAGGGTATGTCTTGCTACCGCGATTCCTGAGAGAGTTGGGAGTGTTGTGTTCTGGGTTGTCTAATAATTTGTAGCTTCGTGATTATATAGGAGAACGAATGAGACACTATAGCTAGTCGGTTTTGGGATTTTGGGTACTAAAGTGGTAGGAGGGTACAACCTCTATGCACCGAGGTCCTGTTTTCCTGCGCATAGTTCTGTGTATGTGCAGAATCCCCGCAACAAAGGCTCCTGCATTCCAAAGTTAACAATATTAGTTTATTAAAAATGATTGCAAGACAAGTTTGGCATTACAAGCACTTCAAAGGGTCATAGTAGTCTCTTCACAGACAGTGAAAAAGTCCTTTTGAGAAGTCTTTGAATGTGTGTCCTACTCTCAGACGTCACTTTTAAGTTTAATCAGCCACATGCTGGGAAGTAAAGGTGGCATTCTATTGTACTGTAATTGGATCTATATAGCTCTTTCTACTGCTGACGAGGCATTGAAGAGATTTATGGTGGGTAGCACACGTTAGTGGTTAATCCAGCTCTTAAAAATTATTACTCTATGTAATTGGTTATTGGGTTAGACTTGAGCTCTTAGGAATAGCAAGGAGAGGCGGCCAAGAAGGATGTGGTTTGTGATAAGTGAGAAGTCAGAATGGGAAGAGTAGATTGGCTAGAAAAGGTTAAATATTGTTTTACTGTAAGCAATGGTTACACACACGACTAGTATGTGATTTATGAGGTATGGTTAGTTTGCTGAAGCATTGTAGAGTAAGGCAGACAAGCATGCAACAGCGAAGGGTACATTCAGAGGCATTAAGGCTACAGAGGTGGGCCTGTAAGTAGATGATCACTCAACAGAAAGAAAAGAGAAGAGGAGAGAATAATCACTAGCTATGAGTCAAGGTTAATTTTTATGCAGTAGTTTTAAGAATATGGTTGGAGAACGTTTTTGAGATATTATGCTATCCGAGGATGTATAAAGAAAGTCTCAGCATTATTACCTGTGGGCAGGTGATAGATATGTTGTTGACTCAATGGTTGTTTGTTTTGGCTGTTAATGGTGCTGCGGCAGTCTGTCCGTTTTCAAGGAACGTAGATATTGATGGAGCGTGATTATTTAAGAATTTCTTGCTCAATCAAATCCTGCTCATTGGGTGTGATACTAATACCTACTTAAGAATCATAACAGAGTGTCTCATGAATACGTGAACGTTTATAACTGCATCGTAAAAGCATGAAGAAGTGTCACAAACTGGTTTGAGATTAAGTCACTCATGACAGAGAGAGAAATCTACTAATGTGATGTGAAAATAATATGAAAGTAATACTGCAAATTGTAGTTTAGCAAAATATGATTATGAAAACGCTTAAGTAAAATGATTCCTGCTTATAGTTTCTTTGACTTGTAAATCTAAGAGAAAATGCGCGCTTATATTTTAATGAATCGTAATCAGACTACACTTATTAATGTAATGAAATGATTCTTCTTATATTATTTCATATGCATCTTTATTTCTCTAAATGTTTTCAATATAAGCGTGTTTATTCATTAGAAAATGATGATTTTTTAGCTTTCCATGTAGGCCTCAAAATTCAAAATTTATTTAGTTTTTATTATTTTCTTCGGATAGACTAGAAATGCTGACCTGATTGCATCGTGGCTGTGAGTATTATCGCGGAAGTTTCTTTTCTACAGTTTGAATAAAGGACATCTTCTCTGTATCTAAAAACTGTATCGACCTTCCTGCAAGCTCAGAGGAGAGTGTGTGGAGCGGACATGATAAGTTGCAAATGTATTTCCTATTTCCGAAGGGAAGCGATATTGTACATTCTTATAAAACAGTGAACAATGAACAAAGATATTACGAATGGGTTTCGCACGACCCTGAGCCTGACATGCTGTCAGTTTGAACTCTGATTTTCCCTGAACGGAACACTCCTGACTGCCTCTGCACTCTACCGGCTGGTGAATTCGAGCAGGTCAAAATATTTCAGCTGAAGAATTAATGATTCTGGCTATTGTACGCTGTACTCTATCATTTTATTGGGCTTATCTTGTGTCCTGATTCTGAGAAATCTACACCCGATTCTTAGTTTGTATGATTCCAAATTGCATTTTGTATTTTGCAATGTATTATCTCTCTCTCTCTCACTCTCCCCCTCTCACAAGATGTTATTTGATGAAGTATTTGCTCTAAGCTGTGATGTATTGTGATTTACCTGTATTACAAAATCTAATGTATTTTTGTGCTTTGACCATTCATCTTGAAGTTTGGATAAAGGTATTTGATGACTATACCATGTGTTTGTTTGCCTTATTGAGGATATTATTTATATTGTGAGAGTATTATTATTAGCTTGGTACTTCTTTATTCCAGGTCCTCCTGAAGGAGTGGCTTTCCGTCTCTAATTATCTGAGTCCCTGTTAGCTCTTACAAAGATCTATCGGAGGACCTTATGGTGTGATCTATTGTAGAATTTCAATGGGCCAAACTCTGTGTTATTGTGAATAGTGTTGCTGAGGATTGAGTTTACGATGTGGTAGGTAGCTCATGTCTGAGTTTACAAAATGTATTTTCTATTTTTTACTTCATACTTGGCTTTTTATAGTGAGGTATTAAGTTGTGTGGGATTCTGAATGACTGGTCTTTTAGATATGCCTAGAAAGATTTGTAGAAGTGGACCATCTCTGGGATCTGCATTGGACTATATGATATGTCTTAGTTTGAGACAGATGTGTAGGTGGCATGCTTCTTGGGGGATGTGAGTCTTCCTGAGATAGGTATGGGGTTGTTTGTAAAGTGATTTGATGACTTTGTTCTTACTTGATATTAGAAGGTTTTGGAGCAGCATCTATCTGTAGGCAGACGAGCCAGAAATTTAGATCATGTAGATTCTCTGTTGGACCATGTTGTTAATGAGCAGGTCCTAACCATTCCTCTGAACTCTAAATGATTTCCAGTAGACCTGAACTTTGCAGGTAGGTAATTCTATTGTTTTGCATCTTGAACAGAGAAAGTAGTACCACCAATGTTTATTTTCCCGAATGAAAAAATTATTAAGCGCAGTGCCAACCTGGAGCTTAAGTTCCTGTGTTTGGAGTATTTGATGATTTTTGCTTAAATGAATTTTTGCCCTTTGCCATTTATTGCTCTGTGAATGATGTGTAGTAGCTTGAAAGAGGATCGACTTGCAACTGTCATCCTTTGCCCTTACACCTCCCACAAAATGTGGCTAGACAGGGGGGTTCCACAGGGCTCTTGTATGAGCCCCACTCTGTTTAATATCTATGTGTCCCCCCTTGCTAAAATCATGGAATCTTTTGGCTTTGAGATAATCTCTTATGCGGATGCCACTCAGCTGATGTTTACATGAGAGTCAGATCTAGCCACTACCAAAGGCGATTTACTTCGAGTATGCTAGCTATCCCAACTGGATGAATGACAATTATCTCCAGCGCTAAACGCTGACAAGACAGAGATCATGTTATTTGGTAAGGCCTCCTCTGTCTGGACAGATGAATGTTGGCCTTTTCAACTGGGACCTACCCCCATCCCTAAACAATTGATTAAGAATCTTGGGATGAAAGCTGATCAGGGTCTTACAATGAAAGACCACATTCTGACAACTGCCAGACTATGTTATCAGAACATGCGTCTTCTGCGCAGAATATTTCCCTATCTTCCTATTTCCGCAAGAAGATTGTTAGTCAAAGCCCTAGTAGTGAGCAGATTAGACTATGGCAATGCTCTCTTGGTGGCAGCTAATGATACACTGGTAGCCAAACTACAGGTAGTTCAAAACACGGTAGCCAGCCTAATTTTTACCCTCCCTGCCGGCACCTCCTCTGCTCCAATGTTAAAGGAGCTGTATTGGCTGAAAGTAAAAAAAAAAAAGGTGCATTTGTAAGCTCTGCAAACCTACTTATAACGCGTTTCGAGGCAAAGGACCAAGATAGCTGAAATTAAAAATCAAATCATACATACCCAGCAGAAGATTACCATCATATGATAAGGCCCTGCTGTGTGTCTCCCACACACTCGCCTCACAAGAAGTGGGGTAGAGCTTTTTCTTACTTTGCCCCCTTTTATTGGAATAAGCTTCCAATATATGTCTGCACTTGTGCTAGCTACTGCAAATTTCGGAAATTGCTGAAAGCCCACTAATTCCAATTCCCAATCTTCTCTCGCATGGACACTTGCTAACCTGGCTCAGCACCGAAATACCCATGGGTGAGTTGTGCACTATATAAAATCCAAATAATATAACATAACTGGGAGCCAGTGCAGAGACTTCAAGAGTAGAGAGATGTGGGTTCGCATAGTTACATTTCGGAGTAGTCTTGTTGCTGCGATTTAGATTCTTCATAGCCTTCTGGTAGTTGTGAGTGGAATGCTGTTGTATACTTCGTTAGCATAATCGTGTTTGAAGAGTATGGGAGATGTTGTCGATAGTTCCATGTGAGGAAATCTAAGATGTGTAAAGATGCATTTAAGTGTTTTCATTGAAAGATGCTGAGACAGTCTGTCCACTTGAGCATTCATGGAACGTTCAGATTCAAACAAGATTTCTCACTTCTTTAGCCAATTTATCTGACTTGAAGGATAGAGGGTCTTAATTTATCCATTCCCTATGGGTCAGCATATCAGTTTATGAAGTGTGAGGTGATTCCTTGTCATCCATTTATCTACAGCTAGGAGTCAAGTGTTGAGTTTTGATATTCCTATGTTCTTAAACTTTCCCAGTTTGACACTTATCGGCCACCTGCATAGTTGTAGCAGATATGTTTGAATTTCTTATACATTTTAGTACTGGTATCATGTATATGGAAAAAGGTACAGTTGAGGTGACGGATATTTGGGAACTCCTGTTTTTCTGTGGTAAGGATTTTAAAGAAAGGGGTGTGCATATCAAGTAGGACCTGCTGTTTAGGAAAGAACAAAGTCAACTGAGAGTGTACAAAGGTGCAGTCTTTTGGTTTTACCAATGCTTGCTTAAATATGTGACCTAGCCCAATGTCCAAGCTTTCATCTAAAAAAAAATTGTTTTAAAATTTTGTATCTCATCTCTCAGATTTCCGTTTCCTTTGTATTGTGTCCATACATGTATTTGCTAGTTAGCCTATTAGGCTTTTACACAGCCAATCATATACTATACAGTGAACTATCCTAGAGCCACAACACAACACTAATGCGGATGCAAAATAAAATATATACACTTTAATATCATTTTATGAGGAGCAAAAATATGAACAAGAGTTATCCAATGTAAAATACATTGAGCGATTTTTGGACACACTTGTCACCATATGCAAAATTCAAGGAGGCCTTTGGTTTCACAAGGCCGGTTTGAGCATAGCTCTATTTCCACTTTACGGCCAAGAAAAAAACACAAAGATCAAATGTGTTTTCTTTCCTGTTAAATTAAAGCTTAACATTGCAAGCAACCATTTTGACACCCATACAATAATAAATTGTTTTTATACAATGTTTAATACCACAGTTTATGCCCTTTGATTAACTGCAATTAACACGTGTTACTATTACCCAATTTATTGATATTCAATTTTTCACCTTTAGAAGGATGATAGGCTGAGCAGATCATTCTGGAATCTGAACTAGTGAATTATAGGTCACACAAATGTCAGCCATGAGCACCCATCTTGCTGAGCCATTTTGCCACGCCTGGTAGGATGTATGCTTCTTCATTACAGTTGTAAAGAAGGTGGCACTTTATAATCTGGCCTTGGCGGTGTATGGTCTGGAGAGACATCTTCCCATCCTTGAAGGTACAGACGGTATTAGCTACTCCGCCCACTGGGGTCAGTGCATTTTTTGGGGGGTAATTCACATACAGTACTGTAATAAAACTGGCCGGTATAACGTGAATTATACAGCTTTCCTGTTCATATTTGGTAATCATTGATGACACACACCACATTTGAAATAAACTGTAGACACAGAACTTTTCTGAAGATCCTGTTTCCTTATATTAAAAACATAAATCTTGTATTACTATTTTGACAAGTACTTTCCATAAAATATTTTACCGTTTTCTGGCTATATAAAAACACATTACACAGAGATAAATATTTTAAAATAAGCAGTTTCAACGACCACCCATTCCATTAGAAAAAAAATATATATATGCATGTATTTGTAGCATGGCATTTGTAAAAATGTAGCAATAACGAAACTGTTAAAGCTTTTTTGCAAAATCTTTGGTATAAAAGTAGTGCAGTTAACACAGGTTATTGAGCATCATTGATTTCTGATTCAGAGCTATTTGTCTGGTTACGGCTTTTTCTTTGATGTGTCCTCCACGTACGATATCAAAACATTTCTAACATGTCTTCCAAAGCCAATGGCAGAAAATCCCACAACTTTCTTCACCCCTGTTGCACTTTTATCTTCTGCAGGAAAAAAAGGAGCAATTGTCAGCATGAGATGGCAGATAGTGCCGGTAGTGCACCTAGCTTTGCTATGTTATGAATACTGTGAAAGCAATGTTGATCTTAAATACCTAATGCTCCCTTAGGCAATAAATAGCATTTTGAGATTATGATATATGGATTTCATGTGTGGTTCTTTACTAGAATGGCTGCTATCTCCTGTAATATTGATTATCCACCTATCACTCTGATTGGAAAAACCTAGCACTAGGGCCCAATTAGTCAGGTAAAGCGTTCCCATTGGGGGGGGGAGGGGGGGAGTCTATTTTTACTGCTGAAATCCAGACTACTTACACAGTCAGATTCCATTAATATAATTTTTCAGATCAATGTATGGACGGCATCCACAGGTATAACTTGGGATGCATTCAAAGCCTATTTTAGAGGAGCCCTGGTATCATTGAAGGCAAGAGGAAAAGTGAGAACAAAGATGTAAATGTTAGAAACAAATACATTGCACAGAAAGTAGTTGTCATTGAGCCCTTAAATAGCAAGGGCCACCTGGTGACAATGTTTTGTGGAGAAGCAGTGAAACTTCAGAGCTCAGATGATATACTACCAAAACCTTTCTGGTACAATATGGGATAGCATTTATAGGAAACCTTTTTAAATTGGAGCAGTTGAGAAAGTACTTCTCTGGGTGTGGCAGAAGAAAGTTCAGGGTGTTATATGTGATTACTTTGTGACAGTTGCCAAGCTGTGAGCATTTAATACAAATCTATGAACAACTCTACTCCTCAAACAAAATACAACACAAAAACTTTGACTCAAATAGAGACCGCAGTGCACCGCCTATAATGCTAAATTTGTGGGCACTATTCTAAAGGTGGTGCTTTCATATTTGCATGGGACATACCCCATGAAAATGTGGAGATCTCCTTGGCATTTGTAGAAGTCCCCAATATAGAATCATGCTTGGGGAAAAGAGGCTCTAAGGATTATTCTGCATCTCAGCACCTGGTTGAATGGGACTTTGTAAGGAGGGGTGATTTACGTTAGACCGTTGAAGGGTAGCCGAGGACCCCATTTGGGTGGTTCTAGTGTGGAACTAGCCCAGTCAGAGGAAGCACAGTGCAAATGATGGCTATTGGTGCTGATCCACGTCACAGTGCTCCCCCCCTTGTGTACTGTGGCAAGCATGGCTCCTTTCCATGTCTATCATGGCAGGCAGCACCAATTTCAGCATAGCACTGCCAGGTTGAGTACGCAGGTGCATAAATTGGTACTGTGTTTTGTAATAAGTCAAACATCCCTCGTCAGGGGTAACTTCAGCTTTTGTCCTTTCAAAGCCAATAACAGAACTACTGAGTGGAGCTGCTAGTTGCAAATGTCCTTGTGGCTCACAATGTCAACACAAGGAAGCAGCAAGGTGGAGTTCCTAAAGATGAGTTAAGCTTCAGGAAGCAACTAAAAACTTTGGGGCATATTAACAAGGAACAGGGAAAATTAACGCTAAGGGCGCTTAGCGTTAATTTTTTAAACGCCCGCTATCACTATCGCCTGGTTATCGCGTTATTAACAATGCTAACCGCCTAGGCGATAAAATATCCAGCGATAGCGGCATTTTGGGAGGTTATCGCTGGTAAAACTACAAGGAGAGGGATATCCTTGTTGATAGCCCATGGTGGATTTAGCCATGTAATCCACCTCCCATTGGATTACATGGCAAAGTCTGAAAATTAGCAGACGTAAAACAGCAGCGTTAACCGTGGTTAGCGCTGCTTTTTTTGTCTCTAACAGGGTTAGCGTAAAGCTTGATAATAGGAGAAATGTCGCTTAGCGACATTTCTCCTATTATTTTGCTCTGGAACGCCCACTTTGCATCTCATTAGAGATGTAAAGGGAAGCGTAGTGAAAAAGGGTGCAAACATACGATTTGGAATGTTAGCACCCTGTTGTTGATAGGGCGATATTTTTATCTCTGCTTCTTTGGCTTTTAAAGCCAAAAAAGCGGAGATAAAGCCCTTGTTAATATGCTCCGTTGTTGTTTATTTAACTCTGTGAGGATGTAGGTATTGGTATGATTTGTTAGCGCTGGGAGGCCCTTTGAGTAGCCAGGCGCTTTTGAAAAGCCAAGAATAGAATTGATTAGAATACAATAGTCCCCTGTGTGACAGCTTCCGCTGAAGAATGACTACTTGAGCAACTGAGAGGTGACGCACCGAGTTCTCATGGGCTGCTGCATGCTCCCTCATTCATATCCCTTTATTACTTTGCCATGCTTTATTTATATGGCAACCCTGTCTCTTAAAGGGGCATACCATGTCATAATTGCTCTTTGCAATACGAATGGTTTTAGAGATTTGCAGAAGGAACCATGTCTAATGCATGCTGACAAGGCAGGGCTTCTGTGAATCCTTGGGACCTGCCTGTTTGGGCTGTGCTGGACAGATACACAAAGAATTGACGACTTCACAATGTTAATGCTACACAAACACAGAAACGCGATGTGACCTGGGTAATAATACACTGGGCCCTCGATATATTGTCTTTTTTGGGACGCACCTATAACAGGTTTATGTGCACTGACTCGTGTACTTCATTCTCTTGATACTTTTAAAAGACAAAAACATGACGTACCTGGATTGCAGTAATACATCAAAAATGCAAGACCTGCAGCAACACTAAAGCAGGCGAGAAAGAACACCGGCCCTAGAAAAGAAACGCATTCAACACTTGTCAATTGTATACATTTTTGGTACTCCATAATATCCGACTTAATTAAAAACATAAGACATTTAAACGGAGATTTATTTTATATTCCATGCCTATATTTATGCCAAGTAAGTATCCAATTTAGTTCCGCTGAAAAACGTAATGCGACAAAAAATAAAATATGGCTTATACTACATGAACAAACCACGATATTAAACATGAATACATGAGCGCTAGCCCCACTTACTTTCCATTTTCTTTCTAATATGCATCCAATTAAAGTCATGATGATTGCACGTGTTTCTAGATTTATTGTAGGGTAGGTCATTTTATGTCAGGCAGTGCAATCACACACAACGCGCATCCCCGGGCGCCAGCTGTAATTGCACAAGTCGAGGTTCATAAATCTTGCATTTTCCCATTTACACAATTTTCTTGTACTTCAAGGCTACCGGCAGTAGGTAGACTATGGAAGTAACGCCAAGTCCATGCTACTAGCGAAGAAAACAGAGTAAAACTGAATCATCTTATGACTGTATGTCAAGTCTTTAGTGTCCGAGTAGTGAGTACACAAGTTATTTATTTTTTATAATTCTGATTGCATTTGTAGGGGCATATTAACAACACGTAGCGTTTTTTTCCATCGCCGGCTATCGCTGGATTTTTTCGCCATGATAGCGCTGTATTAACGCTTTGTGAATTGGCGATATAAAATCCAGCAATAGCGGCGAAATGCAGAACTATCGCAGGAAATCCAGCGATAAAACATCAGCGATAGGGAAATCCTTCCTGATAGGCCATGGTGGACATAGCCCATCAATCTACCTCCCATGGAAGAGATGGCTAAGTCAGAATTTTTGCAGGAGTTAAATCCTGCGATAAAGGGGGCTTAGCGAGCCTTTTCCTCTCGCATCGCGGGTCAGGGGAAGCCTTGTTAATATGGCGATGCAGAGTTAGCGAGTGTTTTCCATTTAGTTTTGCTAAGGTACGCCCACTTTGCATGTCATTAGCGATAATAATCATTGACATGCAAAGTGGAGAAAAAAAAGGGCTGCCAACTCAAGGAAACACGCGTTAGCGTGGCCTTGATAATTGAGCGATATCTAAATCGCCGCTTTTCAGCCGAAAACTGCTGCAAAAGAGGCGAAATTAGGCTTGATAATATGCCCGGTAGAGCGTTAACAACCGTTTGCATGCATCGTAGCACATTCTAAACGTGGGTGCTCTTTGTTGCGGGACTAAGAAGAGCATTAATGGACTGTGTCTGATGTTTGTTGGTGTTTGTGTGAAGGTGCTAGTGAGCACGCTCGGTGGTTGGTTTAGAAGTGGCTGTGCAGATTAGTGTGAAGCTAAGTTGCATTTCACCTTGGCAGTTCATTGTACATTTTATGTGTATGGGTGGGTGCATCGAAGGACCTTCATGTTTTTTTTGTATTGTACGGATGGTTGCCTATTCTTCGGCTGGAGTAGGTTGGATTCTATCTATGAATCACAATCACGGAAGGTGATAATGAAGTGGTGTTATGCGCATGGGATTGAGATGTGTTTATACTAGATTCAGTGGCGGCTCCTCCACTATGGCGGAGGAGCATGCCCCCCCCCAGCTGCCTCAAAACGTCAGAAAAGGACAAATAAAACAATAATAAACACGTTTTATTATCATTTTATTTGTCCTTTCCTATTGAGTCTTTGGGGGCTGGGCCATGCGGGGAGACAAGCACAGGCGGAGTGGTAGTGTTTTGTGATCAGTGCGCATGACGATTTGGCCGGCTGTCTCTACAAATGTGGAAAAACAACCACATGCAGGAAGCAGCAACATGGATGGTGGCCCAGTGGGATCAAAGTTACAGGGCCTCGACTGTGTGAAGCTGCCTTGCAAGCGTTGTGCAGCAGAAAGGCATATTCAGAGCCGCCAGCTGGGCCAGAATCACAGGGTTGGGACACCAAGGTATAGTGATAACAAAAAATGCAAAGGGAGGACGTGCAGAGTCACAGCAGGTGCAACACCGAGATGTTCTTTAGCAACTTCAAGAGCTTTGGAAGCATGCATGATCTGCTCATAGGATAACTGACCATAGGGTCGTTTTCTGTGGTCTAATAGCACATGGCTACTTGCCCCTCTGTTAAGGGTCTTTCTGTTAGTTTTTTAGCCTGACAGCTTCTACAATCACTAAAGAGTTTCCGGTTTCCTCTCCCGATATTCTGGGCAAACTCTCGTCCACCAGTTAATTTCATGAAAAATGTGCCCACTAAGATGTCTATTAGACAGAAATAGTATTCCCCTTTTTTATTAGAAAGACAATTTTGTAATCAGATTAACCTATGCTTTGTCTTGTAAGCCAATGTGACGAATAAAAGTTATACTCTTTTAGTAAATTATACTTTACTTACCTCTTTCGTTTAAGATATATTTTTCCTGGTCTGTGCATATCTTTGTAGACTCTGAGGTATCTTGGAAAAAAAGAAATAGACTCATAATGTAATGTTCATCAAAGGCACTCACATTTCTGCAGTCCAAACATTAAAACTATGATTCAGTGTTCACGACCCAGAAGTGGACCTTCTGAAAATCCATCGTCTAAGCCTGTCAAGTTGTCAGAACCTTACCCACTGCACTAGCGTACACATTTGAAATAACACATTTAAATAGACACACATTTTTATTAGATGGGCCTTTTTAATTCAGGTGTAGATATTTTAGAAAAACCGCAAAATAAAAAATCTATTCATATTTATTGTTCGTTTACAGACAGTAAACTTTGGCTGTGAGCACTGAGGGATATCCTGCGCAAAACCTGCCAAGGGCAGACAACCTCTGCTTTGCAAGTTCTTTGGCGCAGCAGGTGGTTGCTGCAGGTCATGGTCTTTGACTTTAAGTTTGTGGGCTCTTGTTGGAGCAGCTGCAGGTTCTGCCAACCCAGTACAGGGTCAGTTAACCCTGCGGGAAGTATGATAAGAGCCTACAAGCCTGTTCGGGTTTGCGGACCCTAAAGGAGGCCCAACATGGGTCAATGGGCCCTTGTGGGAGTTTGCAGAATCCAGGGAAGGATGAACAAAGCTTGGAGCCATGCTGGGGTCCATGAACTTGGTTCTAATTTTTTAATTTTTCATTTCAACTTCAGCTGGGTCCTTATCGGGCTCTCATACCTGAGTAAAAGAGCCATGTGATGCTTCCCCTGCCCCCCCACACCTCCGTGTGGCTCTTTTAATTTATTTTGCAGGATGTGGGGACCAAGGGCCAGATGTACGACCATTCCAAATTGCGACTCGTAATTTGCGCTTAATTGCGAGTCGCAATTTGGAATGTACAACGGTATCAGAGACACTGATTGCGATTACCAATGGGGCCGGGAAATGCGAGGCTCATGAATATTAATGAGCCACTCGCAATTTGCGACCGTATTGGGAAAGGCTTGCCCTCCCAGGGATGGTGGCCTGTAGGGCTCAGTAGAACTCCATGTCTGGGACTGCTTGCCAATAAAGCAGTTTTTTAAAAAATGCAGCCTGTTTTCCTTAAAGGAAAACGGGCTGAATTTTTTAAAAAATGAAACGTTTTCTTTTCATTTTTAAAGTGCAGGTAGTGGTCGTACATCTGGCCCCAAGTCCCATAAGCTCTAGTGGAAATCGCAACAGATTTTTCTCTGTTGCAGCTACTCAATATGAAACTTTGATTCTGTAGATCCTGATTTGAGTCTACATCCAAAACTGGATGACATAAAAAAAGCTCAGTCATCCAAACAGGTTTATTTATTTTAAACATTTAAACTAACAGACAAGCAAGCTCTAAAGGGGGAGCGTAGGCACGTACCGCAACAACATGGTGCACTAAACCTGAGCTCCCACTGAGGACAGTGAATCTGCCCTAATCCTGACTGATCCTACATGGGGAAGATGTCAAGGCTCCAATCAACACTCCCAGTGACTAGAGGAATAGATTGCCATGCCGGAGGACCCGTGGAAGTCAGATGCACCCGTGTCGGGTGCTGCAGAGAGGAATGGCTGCGTGTGCCACGTCGGCCGCAGAGACCGGGTCTTGTGGTGCAGGAAGGGCCCAGCAGACTGCCCGAGGCTGTGAGCAACTGAGACGCCAGCGTGTGGTCGGGCCCAACCGGTCCTTGGGAGTCGAGTGCCCATCAGCGTGGTCGATCAAAGAGCGGACCCAAAGACTGAGGTCTGCTGCAGTTGCAGACTCGGGGTCAGCGGCCCAGTGGCCAGTATATTGAGGAGAAGATAGCGTGCATCGCAGGTGACATGGATCTGTGCTACTCCCAGGGTGGCGATGACAGGAGATGGAGTGGCCCATTAAGGCGGCACAGCTACATAAGCCCTTGGAGGGACAGCCTAGTTTGACCGAGGATGATAAGCACCACATGGCTTGGGCCATGTAGTTTTTACCCCCACACAACGTTTTGTAAAAAGGGGGTGGACTGGATGTGCTGTGCTAAGCCACAGTGTGCAGGGTGCAATCAGGGACTGATGTTCCCTAACACAGATGTAATCTTGCTCCTCAGCACTGGACAATGTCTGGCCTTGATCAGATATAGGCGGAGTTTTCCTCCAGAAGGAGGTACCTGGCCCCCCGGATGGAATGAATGACCTCCAGGGTCTGATCCTCAGAGGCTCTAGATCCTGTTGTATGATACACCGGAGTACCCTGGGGATCTAGCTGCTTGTGACTGGAGGTCCGCCTTAGAGGCAGAGTGGGACACAATGCTACACTACAAAGGCGAGAAAGCACCAGCTTTGCACAAACTTCAGAAATATGCATTGCACGACCCATCGTTGGGGGATGACCAAGAGCATGGTAACCTCCCAAGGATCGTGGAGAAAGATACCCCTGAGCCCTCCATGAATCTTCTTGTTGGCCATGCGGGACACCAAATCAACTTTGGAATAGAAGATAGACACAGTAGCGGTGGACATCACTCTCCTGTGGGTGGACCTGAAGATGTCAATGCGGGTGGGGATGGTGGAGGCTGCAGTGGAGCCTTATGCCAGATGCAGTAGGATGTACAGCACCTCAGACGGACATCTAGCCACCTGCATACTCGGATGGAAGATGCGGAGGGGAGTTCGAGAAGGAATAATGTATGTCTGGGACGGTAGGAACATGGAAGAATTCGTTGAAAACTTGCTTCGCTCCTTTACACGACCACAACAGCTCTCTTCCCAGTTTGCAGTAGAATGGGCCCATTGCGTTCCAGGGGTGCCCCTTCAGCCAGGGGTGCAGCCTTGACTGATCATTGTGAGACTTTTGAACTATATGGACGGGGAGGCAAAGATGTGTGCTTTCAAACTGCATGGGACCCTCAGGGTTGAGAACAACATGGTCATGATCTTTCCAGATTTTACACAGGCGGGACAGGCACAGTGCAGAACATTTGACAAGGCTAAAGAGGAGCTGCAGACATGGAGTCTACAATACATTATGCTCTTCCCTGCAATGCTGTAAGTCCTGGTGGAAGGGAAATCCTGTTTTTTCCATACTCAAAGCGAAGTGTGGGATTGGCTGGTGGCCTGGAGACCAGTAGTCCGAGGACAGAGAGGGACGGAGACACAGAGGCGAGACTAGATCAACTGGATCCAGTCCCCAGCCTTGGATAGTGATGATTCGCAGATGCAGTCGGAGAATGGAGAGACCCAGACCAATGACCTGGAGGCGGGCATGTAAGACTCCTCCCAAGGTAGGAGACAGGCAGAGCGGGGGGGGGGTTCAGCAGAGTTCGGGGACTCTCTATGGGTGACACACAGACCCAGCACACTAACATACACAAGGGCTCAGTTCGTGCACTTTCTTATTGTTCTTTAAGTAGTAGTTAATGGAGAAGTGGTGACAGACACCTCGAGCATTGGGGGGTGTTTAGTTTGGACCCCACCACATGAGGTAGTAGGGTGGGGGGAGTTGGGTGGGATTAGGGGTTTGTAATGGTATCTAGAGGATGATCGAAGGCTGGGATGGGTGCAGGCAGGTTGGCTCAAGCAGGATGACAGACATGACAGGTAGGCCAGAAAGTGAGACTGGACCACTTGATTTGTCCTTTATATTCTGGAGAGTGAATGGGTTGGGCCACAGGGTCAAACGAGGTATGGTGTGTAGATTTGTGGCTAGACATAACCTGGACATACTGCTGCTATAGGAAACACACCAGAAAGGTAACAATTGTTCTTTACTGGGTCAGGGGAGATACAGGACGGTGCCAAACTATGGATTGGCATTTGGCACCAGGGGGGTGGGTATCCTGGTACATAAGTCTCTTCCCCTGATGGTGACACAGATATGGACGGACTCAGAGGGTTGCTATGCAGCAATTCTGGGGATGTGGAATGGGGAGACAGTTGTGCTATGTCCTCCCGGGGTTCATAGTCCCGAGCTCTGGAGCAGATGGAACTGTGGATCATTCAGGCCCCAACCGCATTGTTGTTTTATTGGGGGTGACCTCAATATGGCTATGCTTGCAGAACTAGAGAGACTAACTTTTGCGTATACTATGGGGAGGGACGATTAGAGACTACGTAATTTTACCGGGGTACTGGGGCTGCAGGACCTCTGGAGAGCTAGGTATCCTAACAGAAGGCAGTTTTCCTAAGCATCCTTCACCTCACGGGCAGGCTCGCGGTTAGACTACTTCCTGGTCCCACAGATTCAGGCACACAGGTATCGAGACACCACTTTCTTGCCAACAGGGGTTTCAGATCATGCGCCGCTCATGATGCAGACCAGGTTCTGCCATCGTCCCTGGTGTTTGGATTCTTGGTAACTCAAGGATTGGGACATGAGGGAGGGACTAGGGAGGTATAAGGAGAATTACTTTACTGATAACAGGGTCTCCGTGGTGTCGGCTGTAACAATGTGAGAGGCATATAAAGTAGTGGCATGGGGGTACCTGATCTCTAGGATCTCAGGGATTAGGAAGGAGGTGACTCCAAAACTGGGGGACGTGGAGCAAAGGCTTTTGCTAGCAGTGGAGGTCTATCTGGCCAGTCCGACTACAGCACTGGTGCATCGCCGTGAAATCCTGTGGGAGAAGAAACGGCAGATTGAGGAGGAGGATGCGCTGAAGGAGAAGGTTACTTTGGATAGGGCTCTTGAGGTGACAAAAATTATGGATGCAATATGCCACCTCAAAGGGGGGAAGCTCCGGGCCCGAATGGTCTGCCGGCAGAATTTATTTAATGTTTGGTACGAGAGTTAGGGGAGCCACTCCTTTGGATGTATCAGGCATCGTTGGCTGCAGGGGCCCTACCCCCAGACATTCATACGGCCCATATTGCCCTAATACACAAGGCCAGAAAGAAGCCAGAAGACTGTGCTTCCTATAGGCCTATCTCCCTACTACATATAGAGGCAAAACTGCTGGCACGGGTGGTGGCCACCTGTCTAAATGAGGTGGCGACAAATTCATAGGGAACAATCTGGGTTTATACCACTCCGTGCTACGAAACACAATCTGAGATGCCTGGATGGCATTCTTGGAACAGCGAGCACCATTTGGGAGTCGGTGATGATCTTGTCCTTAGATGAAGAAAAGGCATTTGATTCGCTCGAATGGCCATACCTCATGGCAGTGCTGGAAAAAGCGGGGTTTAGGAAGGATTATCTGACTTGGGTTCACCTGCTTTACATGGCACAGCTGGCTAGGGTGCGTGTTAATGGGACGTTGTGTAGGGAATTCCATTTGGATAGAGATACCAGGCAGGGATGGCCGCTATCCACCTGTTGTTTGTCTTGGCCATTGAGCCACTAGCGGAATAGGTCAGGAGAGATTCTCTGCTGCAAGGCTTGCGTTAGGACTCCGATTGAGAGGTTGTGAGCTCACTTTATGTTGATGACCTTTTGTTGTACTTGGCTGACTGAGGCACTCTATTCCACTGGTGTTGGGAATCTTCAATGTCTTTGAGAGGGACTCATAAGTCAGTTGTATTCTCGCCTTCGGATTGGCGTCTGCCGGAGTATTGGGATGGTCCCTGCAGTAGTCCAAGTCCTGTTTTCAATACCTGGGCATCTATATTACTATTGACCCTTGCAACTTTTATGCTCGGAATATGGAGAACTTACTTGGTGCCTACAGAGAGGATGTGGACCGATGGAGGAAGCTGCTGCTGTCCCTGATGCTAGAGTGGCACTCTGCAAAATAATATAATTACCTAAATTCCTCAATGTAGTACAGAATACACCGTGAACTTTCCCTTAAGGGTTTTTTTCAGGCGGTGCAATTGATAACTAGGACATTGCTATGGAATGGGGGCTGCCCTAAGACATTGCTGGACACCCTCATGAGAGAGCTTATGATAGGGGCATTGCTTTGCCCAATCTGAAGTTCTTCTACATTTGCAGACCAGCATGATCCAGCCTTTGTGGCGGACAGAGGGGCTCGACCTCGGTGGGGCTCTTTGAGGTTGCTTTACGGCCACACAGCGAGGTAGGAGGGTATGGCCTCCATGGCAGTGGTGAGCCAAGCACGGAATAAGGAGAACAAGGCGACCGGATGGGAGGGAAAATCACCATGGAAATGCCACTGTGGGATGCAGCCAGGTTGGGCGGGGGGTGGGGGGCTGGATGATGGGTGGGCCAGCATTGTGACTGTTGCCTGTTCCGAATGGGGCATTTTTGTGGACAAGAAGACTGCCAGAGGATGCCACGATATAATGGTGATTAATGTAATTTCTTGTACTATGTTATTTGCGAAAACAATGTTTACAAAAAAATAGAAAGCTCTAAAATGTTAAGCCATTTAAGCAGCCACGGCCCGTATAGGGCGTGCCACCGGGCGGTGACATGGGGCGGGGGAGGGGCAGGGGTTGTAAAATTTGGCAAACGGACGATTTCAGGTAAGTAACGGAAAAATAAATAAACTGAATTTCGTTGCGCGCGCTGCATTGCCAAATGCGATGCAGCGCGCACAACAAAATTCGTTTTTTTTTTCCCGTTACTTACCTGAAATTGTCCGTTTGCTGAATTTTACAACCCCCCCACCCAGCGCCTCCCCCGCCCCACGTCACCGCCCGGTGGCACGCCCTATACGGGCAGTGGCTGCATTTAAGTCCACCATGACGCCTCTTTTCTCTAGAATAATTTCTCTCAAAAGGGGCACTTCTTTGAGTAAAGTTCTACTTTCTTGTCAAATCTGGTGTAACTCCGTTCTGCAGTTTTTTTTATGTAGATGAAAACAAAGAATCACACGGGAGTTAAAACGGGAAAATGACTTTTTGACCCTCCCTCTCCCTTGACAGATCTACACAAAACTTGCCATGGTGAACCCAAATCGGATGAACGAACCTTTTTTGGGAAAATGTCGTCGAAAGTCCAAGCTTATTAAGAAAACTCTAAATTCCTTTTTAATGCTGACGTGCCTAATTACAAAGTCACTATTGCAGACTCTGAGAATAAAAGCTAAATAATAATTAGATCTGGCTGCTTGTTATTTTTTGTGGTAGAATTAGGACTTTTGTCTGTTTAATTCTCATTTTCATTTTTAACCTAGGAGGAAAACTGATGGATATTTTTTAACCAGAGTAAACTTGGGGTCGCAACTGCTTTTCTGTTTTTGTTCCATCAAATCTGCACAGTTCTTTTAATTAAGAATTCCCTGATTACTATTTTATTTTCTTTCCTTTCCCTCATACCTTTCTATTTTCATCATCTTGCTCCCAATTTTTCCATCTCTTTTCTTTTATTGTTATTTTCTTAGCTTTTTCTGATATTTTTGTATCGTATCTGAATGTTTATTAAATGTTCTTTTTCTCTTCTATTTTCCTCTACTCTGTCCGTGGGAGTGACAAGTAAAGGGTGTGATTGAGAACTAAAAGATAGATTTTGGGATGGGAATTGCAAGCAAGCAATATAGTCAATCAATCAAAGCTTTATTTCGACAACTCGTTTCATAAACGCAAAAAACAGGAAAGAATATAATAGAATTAAAAAGTATAAAAACAGGATACAAAAAACACTTAAAAGCACATAGAAAGGATGATCTATCTTTAAAAAACATGGGCTTTGGAGCAATATAGATGAAAGTAAGATTCATGAGTCTGGGGAGATGTCAGAGGCAGGAGTGTGGAGAAGAGGTGGAGAGGTTAGAGTGAAGTAAGAGTTGGAAGAGAGAGATGTAAAGAAAATGGGTAGAGGGGAGAACTGGAAGGAGTGTTGAGTGTTGGAAGTTAAAGGCAAGTGGTGGCGGATGGGGTAGTGCGATCACAAGGTTGGATACTAAACATGGATCAAGGCTGCAAGGTAAAACGCTGAGAGTGGGGGGGGAGTGGTGTTGGTAAGAAGAGTAATAGCTTAGAGACAGGACTGGTGATGAAAGGAAAAAGGCGATGTTGAGACAATACAAAACTAGGCATGGCTATATTGGAAGAATACAGGTGAGAGGCAATAAGCAGGAGGGTGAATTTAAAGAAGCACAGAATGCACTACCCACAAATTCTAAAAAGTGGAAATAAAGAGTACATTTTGAAAATAAAACATAGTCCATGCAAATGGCAAAATAGGAGCTAGTTAGTCACTTAAACATATTTAGACGGGCAATTTAATGAAAATATGATAGGGAATCTAGTTACAATATATCTACCCTTACTCCCTAACATACAGCATTCGAAAAAATAACCACCCCAAGGACAAATAAAGTGTGATTAGCTTTGGGTTTTAAGTCACCTCTCTAAATCTTTCCCAACTTCAATTCAAGACAATTTAAGACAATTTCATGTCTAAAAGAAGAGTAAACTTCAAAATAGCTATTATAATAATTCAAGTATAATATCCCACAAAAGGAAATACAATCCCAGAGTTAATATCATTTTCTCTTCCATCACATGCAAACCATACCGAGGGGTGGTTTTAGTCTGTGAGCGAAGACCTCAGTAAAGCATTATGTCACTGCGATATAGAACAATTTGTGATCCCTGCATTCATTATATTTCACAGACACATGCACACTTATGTAAAAGGGCACATGCTAATTAGTCCATCCAAAAAAGAGAATCTTACAGATATTACTTCTGACAACCTTAACTTAATTGGCTATGGCTTATCATGCTACTCTTCTTCTAGAAATATCACAACAACAACATCAGAGTAACTGACTTAAGTACAGTTTGTATTTTTTACAAGTAACTCCCAGCCCTGTTGAAAATGGTTTCAGATCTTGTTCACTGTCCCCTCCAGCTTTGTTTTAATCCTTACATAAAGTCGCTGCAAAGGGAGGTGAGAAACATGAAGTCATGTTTTAAAAGCGTCTTCTTTCGCAGAGGAAAATTGAATAGATACAGCGTGGGCGTGATGGGCCTTCTTACAGCAGCTGCCCCTGTTCTCCTTCATGGGGCAAGGGTTACACTTGACCGGCTGAGTAGGACATCCAGGTCCCCTATCAAGGCCATCCATGCGTTTGTTTAGAGTCCTGCTGCTATGCTATGATGTGCAGTCATGGACGTCAATACACCAAATAGCCATGGGTAGCGGAAGTGACATCACACACCCTTTGACCTCCATTTTGACTCACACACACATACTTACACATGCACACAAATTCACACATATACACTCTCTCACACATAATCACACACTCCCCCGCAAGCATGCACACAACACACATTTGAAAGCATTTTTTACTTACCAGAGCTGCCATGGAAGGACATATTCCAGCTTATTGTACTTCATTTTTTTACACTATTACTGAATAATGTATTTTAATTATTCACTATCAGTGTAATAAAAAAATGACAGAAAATAATTAGAGTGGAGCCCCAGCTGCCCCTGTGTTCCTGGCACTGAATTTGCCACCTCTGAGGCCAGGGGTCGCAAAGGCAGTGCTAGGTGTAGCAAAGGGCAAGCCAGGGGTCGCAGTTGCGACCCCTAAATGACGTCCATGGGTGCACTCAGAAGTCTTACGCGAATACAGAGACCTTTGTCAAGTCATTACAAGAATCACAGAATGGTGTTTGCACAATTTAATGTCTCCTGTCGATGACTGCAATAGACTTCAAGTACAAGCCATTGAACTTTGAAGATGTTGCTGTAATTAATCTGAACGTAAAAGGCAGCCATAGCAGGGTTCGACGACCTTTTTCGGGGTATACAGATTTCCTGCCAACATGCTGCAGAAAAGCCGAGGTTGTCTATAAGTATGTACACTCAAAACCTAACTTAGGCCACTTTCAACTGCATATTCGCATGGCAAAGTTTAATTCTGAAAAATAAACGCAAAAGATATGGGAGGATACACGACTAAGTGGTTTACTTCTATTTGTGTACTGTCAGAGGTAATGTTATGTGTCCTGTTCTGAAAACGAATACGTAATGCTGGCTATGCTTTGTTTGTTGAGGACCATTTCAGGCACATGGTCATGGGGCCATCTAGAGGACAATGGGAGAACTGCTGGAAGGAGGGAGATGCTTGCACTTACTCATGGTGTTCCTCCTGCTCGGTAGGATGATGTACAGCCAGTCGGCGTTGTTCTGTAGCGCTCGGTAGAACTCCTGGCACTCCTTGTCCCCCTTCTTCTGCAGGTGCTTCAGCAGGTCCGACAATCTGGTCTTCAGTCGGGCTTTGGGGTTCCGGAACTAAAAAAAGAAGCTCCGGTGAATCTTTGAGCTGCACTGTTCACATACACGTGCCTCATTCTTTTTGTTTATTGTAAACGCAATTGCATTTATGTAGCGCTTACTACCCCTGACGAGGCGTCGAAGCGCTTTTCGGGAAGTAGCGTGAACCAACAAATCATTAGATTCGATCATTAGTGGTTAACAATAAACAAATAAACAGTATTGGCAGTCACAGAAAACATAGCACTATGCTTGCCCTTAAGAACTGTAGACGCTAAATGGAATTCAAAATATCTGAAAAAAACATGGACGCCTTCCGTTAGTGCTTTGTAGTCTCTCTGCAGGAGGAAACAGATTATTAAGGTGTCTTCTCAGATCTTTAAAATCCAGAACCGTGAGAAAAAAAATTATTATGGTCAATTATTCAATCGTTAAGCTCCACCTCACACGAGAATATATAACATCCATCCATGTATCATCAGCCTGGTCTACATACAGCACAGTTTCTCTTCGTATGCTGCAACAGTCCAAGGCCATGTCATCCACAGAAGTGACAAATCACCGAACCTTCTAGGGATGCATTGTGTCAAAGAGCGACTTTCCAATGTATTGTGTGATGCAAGACTCGAGCTTCCCCTCACCCTGTTGTAGGGTGAGGGGAGGCTCCTGTGAGCTGGCAGAGTATGTGGGTTGAGATGAATGCTTTATATATTAATGCAGAACCAGTTCGGAAGGACAAGCGTTCTCTTACATCGCTCCTAAAATGTGGAACAACCTCCCTCTGAACTTTCGAGCCTCTTCCTCAGTTCTGCAAGAAGCTGAAAACCTGACTTTTCAATTAACCAGCCTACCACAGGCAGGGCTCGGCACAGACCGGCTCAGCACCAGGATACACTCGCGGCTGATAGTGCGCTTTACAAATACACATAACAGAAGTTTTCAAAACCAAAGACCTTACAGGAAACTTGTAGGCAACGTGCACAACTTTTTGTGGAGCTGTTTCAACCACTGGCATTAACTTGTAAATGTAAGTATTCCTTAAGAAAAACATACATATTCTGCTGTGGTACAATAATCTTTGCTACAGTGCCGGGTTGATAGCAAGGAAATGGCAGCCTCTGGGAAGTGTAGTTGTGCGGAATTGTCTGCGCTCTGGAGGTCCCGATCTCTTTGACCAAATCCCTGCATCCCCACTACTGCCATGTGTGAGCTATTCATTTATGTACTATCTAACTCTGCTCGTTTGAAACACTATACAACTGGGTTGACAAAGTATCCCAAGCACCGCTACACACAGATCTGTGTAACCTGATGACCCTCTTTCATTTATATTCAGAAGTTGGTATCTGCCCAGTCCTGCCCAATAGTGAATGTGTGCATTAGCCACCCACAAAGGGGATGCCAGTCACTGTGATTCTATGTGACTTCAAAGACAAGAAAGGTGAAGCTGGACTTACCCGTCGCGTCACTAGGAACCCGGGTCTTGAAAAACATGAACTTGTTCACAGCTTTCCATCTATTATGTTATCTTGTGTATGGGTTCCACAACCATCTGCTATCACTGTAGGTTTGTGATTTACACGGCAGGGTATTTTTCATTTTCTGAAGCTTTCTATGGAAAGCGTTATCCACTAAGGGTTTTTGTCCTTTCCTTGCATGGTAAAGAATGTTCTGTTTTGAACTGTGATGGATGTACGCAGGATGTATCAGGCTGCTAGCTGCATTGTTCCATTCAAATGTTTGTGTTCTCGCTATCGAAAGCTAATCCTGTCTGTTGTAGTCATTGTCACTAAATTTATATAGTCTTAGAGTGGACTTTGGGTCTTCTCCTTGCTCATGATTGGACAGATATTTCCAAAGTTGGATTGGTCTGTAGAGCACATTGGCCCTCTGGTACTGTCAGAAGAGCTGGCTTGAAAGGGCAAGTCATGTGTGAACCATTTTCTTTAAAATTATGTCATGGCCCATGGGACCAAAACAAAAACCTCTTTTTGGATGTTTCAACTGCCTTTTATCTTGGTTGGGAGAGTGCATGTCCTCTTTCTATCTCTCTCTCTCTCTCTCTCTCTCTCTCTCTCTCTCTCTCTCTCACTCTCTCACCCTGCCCCATTGTCTCTCTATCTGAGCCCCCTGCTGAAGCTCTGCTGCTGCTATTGGTTTTTAAGTTCTTGCAGAATTGTGGTGCAATCACTGAGAAAGCCCCAGCAACAGGCAGCCATCTTAAAATTGATTTAGTATGTTTTCAGGATGGCTGTAACCTTGTGTCTAGATGGAGAGTGACAGCCATCTTGGAATGGTACACTCTCTGGGAGTAAACATCTGTAACTGATTCCTAGTTACTTGTGTCGTTGTGCCTCATGGGCTGTTATGTGGAGGCACCTTCTCTAGTCACACATTCGTCACGGAAGGCTAGGATCCTACCCGTCCACTCTCAACAGTTGAGAGGGGATGGGTAGGATCCTAGCATGCATTTCTCCTTGACGAAGGTAGTTAGTAATTAACCCTAACAAATTCCCAAGACTGTAGTGTTTCCTTCCTTTCTCTTCCCTCGTGAGGGTTCTCGTGGGGCCTGTACCTTTCTGGTCGAAGTACTTCAATAAACTTAGTATTTGTACTTGTGCAGTCCGGATCTTCACTACAAAGACCTTTTTAGGCTAGGAGAAAGGGCAGAATCATGTTGGTTAAACCCAAGAGTATGCCAGGATCATACCATCCGTATTCATGCTCCACAATTACCTAACGGTATCTTTTAATCATACCCAGGGTACCACGCAAATACAAATTTGTAATATCTAAGAACTCCCTAAGGGCCAGCTCAACCAGAGGTTGAGTCTGCTGTGGTAGTACCACCTTACCAGGGTGGGACGCGGTGGCCTATGATGACGCATTTCAAATGAGTGAGCCCACTTCGTCCAATTTTTGGAATTGTCATCCTGAGTAGGAGACACTAGCATTACTATTTAGAAGAATGCCAAACAGAATATTCTGTACCGCTTCTGGGACTTTCCCCAGACGCTCCGGATATAAGGACAGCACGCCATCTTTGTGGTTTACACTAGGCAGGACTGCCCATTCTCTCCCCTCCTTATCGCCCTAGCGGTTGAACTACTGGCTATCACACTGTAACGAAGTGGTGAGGGTTGGGGTATCCCTCTCAGAGATGGAATGCATGCTGTATCACTCTATGTCAATGAAATCCTGATATATCTTAGGGACATTACTTCAGTCCCTAAGACCACAGCAGCGACGCTCAGCGCTTTTGAGGAGGTGTCAGGCCTGAGGGTAATTTGGTGTAACTCATGTTTGTTTCCCTTGCTCCCTACTATCCTGGAGATACACTTGAATATTAATAACATAACGTTGCAGTGGCAGGGCAGCATATTTCTGTATTTACCACTCAACCCAGCTGCACCCAGTCTGTAATGGCCTTCTATTGGAGAGGGTTTCTACCTTTGAATATCTAGAGTACACTCTCAATGAACTTTGTGGCTGGTCTCCCTAGATCAAAAAGTGCAAACTTAAACATATAGAGGGAAAGTAATACGAAGATCAAAATCCAAAGGACATACGCTATTATTTGCAAATTAATCTAATTTTAGCGTTACTATAGGCTGACCATCCATAAAATGATTCAGACATGTCATGCGGTCAAAAGCTAAGTATATAACAACCAACCATTAAGACAATAATTTGAATACAGTAAATAATTTAAAAGAAACCATGAAAACCAGTGTTGTTCACTGAGCAAAAAGGCCCTGAGACCCCTGGGTTTAAAATCCATTAGCAACTCCCACTGCCAAAGAATATTGTCCCATCATCTGGGTGGCTTACATCAGTATCATTTAGGAATATAGGGCTGAAGGGAATAGGATAAAATAAATTGTAATTGGTAGTGCCCGCGGACGTTCCATTTCCAGAAAATGAACCCATCAGCCAAAAGACATATGTGCGTGATTGCGTTCGGCTACATGCATATAGTTGTCGCAGTCACTCACAGTGCAAAAGTGCTCTCTGTTAGACGCCTTCAGTACTGTGGCAAGGAAAGAAGATGTTCGAATTCAGTTTGGCATGGTGTACAAGGGGCATCAACCACACCCTTGCACTTTGGACTGATGTTGTACACAGTGTGCTTGAGCCCGCTGCATCTTCTGAGACATGCCCCACCATTTCTGGGACGTCCTCGTACAACACAGCATTAACCAGTGATTAATATTTAGGACCTTGACTCGTTGTGAGGAGATGGCTTGAAGGATGTGGCCCATTAGAATGAATGTTGCACTGTGCCAGATTCTTGCATACATTAACCATTGTAATAATAATATTAATAACAGCATGTTTTTAAGTAGCACTTTGAGGCATATTCTGCTTGCCTCTGAGCTCTTTCATTAAACTGTTGCTAACATCACTAACATCACCCTACTAGATACTACTTATTTTTTCCACCTAAGATGGAAGGAGAGGCTGTTTGGGTCGAACAGGGCATTACATCCTCAAGTAACATAGGTCTTTGTAGCAGTTGCCTTAGGGCTGTCATCAGCTTAAGAATGTAGAAGCCACATGTACTAGAAGCGTGGTCACCAAAAGCAGTCGAAAATTGCTTGCCAAGATTTTGTGACCACAAAATTATTTTGCAAACTACCCTACGTACTATTAGGTCAGTTCATTAAATAACAATTCAGAGGGAGTCGCAGAATGACTTCCCTAATGAACATTCATTTCGGCAATTTCTGCTCCATCTGATTGGCTGCAAAGACAGGGATGGTGGCCGGCAAGGGGCAGCAGACCACCATGACGCTTTTGTATTTCAAAACTGAAAACTATTTTTATTTAAGTAGCCTTATTTCCTCAAAGAAAATGGAACTGCCTTAAAAAAGTCAGTTTTTAAAAGCTTCTGTAAGAGTTGGCAATGGTCCGCTGGACCACTGCCTACGCCTCCCGACGCTGCCACTCCAATATTCACAATGAGTAAGAGACCCCTTGGGAGCCTTTCCTTTTGAAAATGAGTTACTACCACAACTTGGGGGTTAGTAACCTAATTATGGTTTCAATGGTTGCAACCATTGATATGTAGGGAATAGGGAAAGGATTCGGAATTTGGAAGAGAGGCCCAAAACACACCCTTCCAAATACTGAATCAGTACAATTTCTAAACACGTTCAACAATTCAGAAAAAGGTTTTCTGAATTGTAAAAGATATTTAACCTATTTATAAACAGCTTTTTACCAGTCATGAACCCTCTTATTTTAGCAATTTAGAGGGTTTGCGACTGGTAAAAAGTTTAGTACATCTGACCTCTAGTCTGGTACCTAGTGTAGGAACCTGATGTGCCCTTAAGTTTTCTTTTCTGGTGTATAGATCCAGGTCTAGCTCTGGGGCTGAAGTAGAGCTCTGTACTTCATACATTGATGGAAGAACTCAGAGAACTTCATCAAGACACAAAAATCCTGTCAATAAGCATGCATAGGCAGCATGCTATTGTGCCATGGACATGAGAAGCTCTAAATAAGCATATTGTGAAGTGTGGACGGTTTTGGAAGGTAGCTCTTGCTATTTTCTAACTGTTGAAAAACATTTTTAGAAGTCAACACAAAAGCATGATATAAATTATAGTTGTTTTTGCAAAGAGTCGTGAAGCCAAACCTTTTGGAAGCAGTATTGTGGTTCTCCTGATCAGGAGGAAAGGGGGGACTGGAGGAATTTAAAACCACATTAAAATCCTTAAACTGGAAACTGTACAAGAGTAAAACTCCTTTATTGGTCACAATGTGATGCTGGAGTTAAGGAATCATTGAAGCAAAAAAACCCTGGCATGACATGGCTCTTTGGGAAATAAGCACATCTTCCCTCCCAATCGGACACATGTTCTTACTGTCCAATTAAGCATTTGTTGTGAATCCTCCAGTCTAAACAGCTACGTTGCAAGACTGCAAAACTGTAAAGTGTATGAATGCCTTGTTCCAAACCTTAGCACAAACATTGCAAGTCATAAGATTTTTATTTAGGTCTGTGTACGTTCAAGGGGTCATCAGATCTACTCAAATTGCGAGCAACCACAAACTCCGGGTTTGAATCACAGGGAGGCTTGGGCTGTTACACACAGAGTGGGAAATTGAGGCTTAAGGCCCGACATCCAGAGTATCGGTCTGACCGCCAGATAACAATGCCAGCAGTCAGAGCAATTTCCGCGTAAATGCAGATGGAAAGGGACTTTTGGGGCCCCTAGCAGGGCCCCAGTATGCCTCCACTATGGGGTAAGTGGGCACATGTGGTGCCACCCCAAACATCCATGCACCGTGTGCCAGGCTCCATGTGGTGCATGGATGTTTGAAAGCATTTTTCTATTGCAGCGTGTGCTGCAACCTGGGGTGCAGCACAAGCAGCAATAAAAAAAGGCTTGTTTACGACCGCCTGCACAGCAGTTGTATCATAATTGAACTGTTTGTCCCGCCAACTCCTTGTTGGACGGTCCCGTGCTCGAAATGATGTCCGACCGCCATCGTAATGAGGCCCTTATTGTCTAAAGTGTGGTACAGTGCCATGCAAGAATATGTGCAGCTTGCTCTTCTGGAGCCTAGTCATGCTGCAAAAAGACCGTGTCATGACATTGGCGTTGGTGGCTATCATGACAGCAATAATAAGATTGAAGCCTTTGAAGTGGTTTATAGCTCCTGTCATGGAATGAAATGCCGAGAAACAGGAATACCCTCAGGCCGGTCTGCATTTTGGTCTGACCTCTAACCTGTCCCCTCTCCTGTCTCTTGCCTCATACGCATGGTAACCAATACTTTCCATAACCGGTGCCACAAGATGTGCCTCAGGCACCTGTTCTGAACTACTTTCAGTGATGGCTTGCCGCCTAGAAATGATGGCTTTGAGCCATAAGTAACAATAACTGATTGATTGCTGCATGACGCATGGGGCAGATGTGTTATCACATCTGTGCCAGCCACTTGCACACTGCCTTATCGACCACCAGCTCTGCATCATCATTGATCTGAGTCCTTGTGGCCACGTGGATGGGTGGGATGTGGTGGTGCTTCATCCTGATATGGGGTCAACAACTTCATGGGTACCTGCCATTGCTAGACTAGGTGATGTATGTTCTTCCTTCCAGGCAGTTTCATTCCCATGAGACAGCTGCCCAGCAACCTGTGCTTGAACTTGAATGTATAGTGAGGCTCCAATCAGTTTGTACACGCATGCATACTTTAGTACATATGGGCTAAATATAGGGGCTGAACGTTTTGTGATTATGCAGTATTCCATTACTCACCTTCTGTAGCTAGTGCAACAATAATAGTCTCCAACTTCTACAGTGTGCACGTCCCCATGACAAATGTAGGGTATTCCATTGTGATGATCTTTGTAACAATTGTGGCTCTGTGCCCCCTGCAGTTGGCAGTGCCTAGATTTGGTATGTATTTCGTATCAGGATAGCGCAAACTAAGTCGAAGTGCATCTCAGCACAGTAAAGATTTGGGTTTTGTCATCTTATGCTATTTTACATGAGGTGATTTTAATATCTTTTCATACTGTCCATGCTGTTGGGATAAGAGTAGACAGTGTTTAACTAAGACTTCACATTCTCTCACTATGCGTCTGTTGATCACAGGGTTGCTTTTGTCTTTAGTCTCCAAAAAGCCTGGCCTTCTGCTCCAAAGTTTACCCTCCAGCACATGGAGCTTGTCATCAAAAAATATCATTGTATAATTTGTTCCTAGTTTTTCCATGTATTGAGTGTCTCAGTAGCAAAGGATTGTGGGTATATCTGCCTCCTGGTTGTTGGAGCCGGTTTTCAGAAGTAGTAAAGGGGAGTAGAGAGTATTTCCAGTCGTAGCCTGTTCAGGGACTGCAGATGATGCAGAGAGGTGTTGTTGTAGTCAGGATACACCGCAGCCTAGGGGCCAGATGTACGACCTGCTTTTGCATGCACAAACGAGATTGCAAACCTGTGTGAGCATGCAAAAATATGTTGGGCCATGTACATAGTCTATTTAGCGAGTCGCAATGTTTTTCAACTCGCTAAATAGGTTTAGCGACTCGCTATTTGGAAGGGGCGTTCCCTTCCAAAAAGCGAGTCTCAAAACAATGTACTAACGTTTTGCGTTGTAATTGTAAATGTATGCAAAATAATTATTTACGGGCAGGCAGTGGTCCCAGGGACCACTGCCTGCCCTTACAAAATTAAATGAAAACGTTTCATTTTTCATTTTTTTTTTATTCATCCCATTTTCCTTTAAGGAAAATGGGCTGCATCTAAAAAAAAAAAGCTGCTTTATTTAAAAGCAGTCCCAGACATGGTGGTCTGCTGAACCCAGCAGGCCACCATCCCTGGGAGGGCTGGCATTCACAATGGGCTCGCAAATTTCGAGAGGCTCATTAATATTAATGAGCCTCGCAAATTGCAACCCCATTGAGAAACACACTGTTGTACATTTCATTTAGCGCCTTGCAATTTGCGACTCGCAATGTGCCGCAAATTGCAAGGCACTAAATGAAAGGGTCGTACACCTGGCCCTAGATGTCCTCCTTGCCTTTGACATCATTAGTGCTGTCTGGATACACTAATAAAAAGTGTGTGATTTTTAGATCATTTGCCATATTTGTGAGGGGAAGGGGTTTCTGGCATAGGGATCTGTTTAGACATTCATAGTGCAATTACTTAAAACAATTGCTATTTGATCTTCACAGGGTCAGACAAGCGTGGCTCACCTGTAAAGCAAATTCATGGAATATTTCAATATTCTGTAGATGAGGTAGTTACTATTTTTCATGGGATTTTTCATAGGCAATAAAATAATACACTATATCTGTCAAATTAAAATAAGAAGCCCACAATGTATTATTCATTTTCTCAGGCAGTACAAAAGGAAGAGACTAAGGCAAAGATTTAGTAAGAACCTATGTGGTCCATGCTTGACGCAAGTCGCTGCATGGCAACGCACGCCCTTAACTGGGATTTAGTAAAACACACAAGGGGGTATTTGTGCCACCTTGCATGGCTTTGTACAGAAAAAGTAACATAAGGCAGCCTCTTGTGTTGCATTGTGTTACACAGTGTCTGGGAGTTTTTTCCATGGGTGGAACCTGGGTGTTCTCATGCATCCACCCATGGATGGTGGCCCATTCCCAGATTTATTAAAGCTAGTAAACCTAGGAATGTATCAAAATGGTACTCCATCCCCAGTGAGGTGTAACAAGAAGAAATATCTTTATTTTTCCATGTTGCTTCCTCTTTGTATGCGTGATGCATCTGCATCATGGACAGAAAAAGGAAAATGCATCTAAGGATTGTTCTTTTGCAGAAAGGTTTCTTTCCTCCGCAAACAAAAACTTCCTACCCGTAACGCTGGCACACTTGCTCTGTGGCGCAATAGTGCCTGCATTGCCGCTTGGCAGCACACAGTTCACAGTGCATGAAGACATCATATATGCTCCATATGTTTGCATGTATTGAGCATATCACTTTGGTTCTTAGACAGCCTGATTTTATATGTATTGTTTTGGTGACTATGTTTCGGATTTTCTGCATGTTTATGGGTTTTATTAGCTAATAAATTAAATTTTGATTGATTGATTGGAACATATCTGTTCTTTCCTTTTCACACACAGCAGCAAATTTGCTTTGCTGCCCTGCATTGTGTGAAAGATAAATATGCCCCTAAGTGTAGCCAGAGGAAATGCCTGCCCTAAAACAGCCACAGATCCATCCTGTAGGAAACGTCTGCAGTACTATGTACTATGTGTCAACCAAGCACATCTTAGTATGCTCAAGGTTCAACTATATTCTAAAACAAATCAATATTTGGACTAAGGCAGGTGGGTATTGTCCTTGGTCGACGCCTAGAACTCCGGCAAAAGTGTGTCCCACCCTAAGTACTAAGATGCACTTGCAAAGTCCACAGCCCTCTTCTCTCCAGAGTGCCTTGCTCTCCACTCCACTCGAGGAAGCTAGATGGATTGTTGGCCTTCCATGGCTTATGATAGCCCTCTTTGCGAGTTAAAAAGCCGGATCATAAATTGTGCTGCAAATTTATGTTTTTCAGAACGATGAAAGTTCCCCAATGCACATGCTTGCTAGGTTTTTAGAGTACATCCTGTAAACTGTGCAATCCTGAAGATGATCTCAGGCCAGTAATTGGACAGTGATGGGCAAGACCACAACATATACATCATATTTGCCTTTCATGATTCCGCAGCGGGGGCAGCAGACATTCGCTCCTGGAAAGAAATGGTTGATTTTGGCAGGTGATAAGTTGGGCCTTTGCAGGTTGATCATTTGTACAAATTTAAACCTAGCATTCATGAATATGACTTAATGATAGGCCAATATATTCTCCATTCCTTGTCGTATAATACCGTGCCTACTTCTGTCTCCCAACTGTCACTCTGAGAAGTTAGGGGGTGTACGTGTGCTTGCCTAAGGCTTTGGTTAGCCAACCAGTTAACCTGCGTCCGGCATCCATGGTACTCGATGAAAGTGTGTGTTCGCAGTTCCTGGGTTACTATGCACCAATGAGTCCAAAGGTTATATATCAATGCAGTGAATGCGAAGAATTGTCCCCTGAGTATACCAGGTTGTTCCATGTGGTCTTCGAATGACAAGAGTTGACCTAGTGAAATTGCTCACCTATTGTTTGGATACCTGATGCACTCCATCGTGGTAGAGGGTAAGGTAGTCTTTGCTCCCAAGAATGCCCAGTAGACTGGCTGTGGCATGTGGAGTAGTCTTTGCTGTAATACACAAACTTTTTCGTAAATACAGGAGTGCTGTGTTCACCAGGTATGAACTCAGGGGAGGCAGTCTCGGTGGTGGGCAGAACATTCAGAGCAGCTCCACCAGATGCCAAGGAGCTTCTGTTGTGGCCATCTCAACGAGTTGGTTGACCGCCAACCAGCGGTATATCCATTGGAGTTGAGCTGCAATAGTGTTCAAAGTTCGAGGCTCCTAAACCTCCTTAATCCACCGAGAGCTGCAATTTCAGCAGTGCCTCTCTACAATTTATCTTTGCTCCAGAAGCTTTTTCTAAGTAGGAAAATCAGGGAGCGAAAAAATTGTGCGGGAAGGTATAGTGGCAGATTAAAAAAATAAATGGGGATGCTTAACCATTTTAGAAAGTGCAATGCGGCCCATCACAAATAAAGGTGATGTTACCCAAAAGGCCATTCTGCTATGGAGTGCAGTCACGGCTCTTGTAACATTACCATCCAGTCGGTCTTGCTCTAGGAGGTAGATGTTGATCCCCAAATACTTTTTTGCTTTGACAAACATTATTTCAGCAAATTGCCATAAAAGCACATACAATAGGATACATCAGTATGATGAAACATTAAAACCTCTCAATAAATAATGTTAAGAAATCCAAAGGAAAAATATATAATAGCACAGAAAAAGTAGTAATCATTTATTGTCCTCGAAGAATGAAAAATAATTCATGCTTTAGCTAGGGATCCAAATCCATAAGACCAAACAGCACATAGTACATGTATTCACAGCCATTAAACATATTATACAACCAAGTCACCAAACCTAGTCTGATAACAGTAGGGCAACCCTTTTCTGCCTGCATCTCCACATGATCAGTAAAAAATGAGAGACAGCGAGAACAATTGGTTGAGCTGTGTTGAATCTTGGAATCCTTGAAATAGATCTAAAGTCCCTAACACCCATGTTGCGACAAAACGGCAACAGCCACGACCTTCAGGGAACCTGATATGGCGTACAAAATAATAGGACAGGGTCTAAGGATGCCTTGATCTCTGGCAGAAGGGGCAGCTCATCTCTGATTCTGAAGAGGGACAATGCCATCTGGCAGTAAATGTTTGATGTGGCAAAGTCCCTCTCCGGAATTTAATGTACAGAGTTCTAGCAGCCGAAGGCTCAATTTCATCCTCCAGGTGGTCAACATCTTTAAATTCTAAAAAAACTGGAGTCAAGGAGCCTACCCTCTCGGTCCTAAAAAAACCCACCATTTACTTGACTCCAGAACGTCCCCTTGAACATGGACTTGGATACGATACGAGCAGTCTCTGGGTAGACCCAGAGATTCTCATACCCAATCTCCATTAAGCAATGTTTAATATACCCCAGCTATGGGATCCTAGCAGCCCCGGGAAGCTTTAAGATTTCTTCTAATCCCACCCGATAAGATGTAAAGTCAACCAAGGACCAGATCCTCCTCCAGTACAAGGATCTGAGTCTAACTCTGTGGAGGAGAGATCTGATGCCAAGAGCTAGCCAAATCAGGACAAGTGAGGTGCAAGCAGGGAGGCTAGGAAGGAGACATATAAAGCGATTCTTCACCAGCTCCATAGCATTTACATTGTCATGGCCCTAAAGCTCCCTACCATATAGTAACCCCCCCAAGGCTTGTAGACTGTAGATTTGCAATGCAGAGGATACCGGACGGAAGCTAGAGCCTTTAGAACTCTCAAAATTCCTCCTATATGGCCATAAGTGTGCCAAAGTAGAGTTGCATCCATCTTGGGTCTTGCAATCTTATATCCTAATCTTCAGGGGCTGGATAAAAGTAAATATATAGAGGAAAAGTAATACAAAGATCAAAATTCAAAGGGCATATGCCATTCTTTGCAACTGAATCTCATTTTAGCGTTACTACAGGGTGAGCATCCATAAAGCGATTCAGACAAGCTGTGCAGCCAAAAACCAAGCATATAACAACCAACCATCATGACAATAATTTGAATACAGTTAATAATTTAAAAGAAACCATAACAACCAATGTTCTTCACTGAGCATAATGGCACTGAGACCCACTGGGGTTAAAATCCATTAGCAACTACCACTGCCAAAGAATATTGTCCCATCGTCAGGATGGCTTACATCAGTATCATTTGAGAATATAGGGCTGAAGGGAATAGGATAAAAAGATTGTAATTGGTAAGGCCCGTGGACGGTCCATTTCCAGAAAATGAATTCATTAACCAAAAGACATCTTTGCGTGTTTACGTTAGGCTGCTATATGTTTACTTTGATCCAGCCTCCGAGATGAGGATGTAAGATTGCAAGACCAAAGATGGATGCAACACTACATTGGCACTCAATGCCCTTATACTCCAATCCACTATCTGGAAAGGCCCTTTTCAGCCCAAAATAAAGGCAACATCAGGCACTCCTAACTTTTGTCTCAGCTCTGTTTTATAATTCCATTCTCTCTGCATGTGCCCTCATGTTGCAAAACTATTGTCGTCCAACCACCACTAACTACCCCACCTCAGCACTGATGTTAAACAAACCATTTTATCTCCCCAATCACTTCCTAGCACACCTAAGACTGTTATTTGGATTACCTATTGGAAAGCTGCAGTTGGCTTACTCTCCAGTCACTCATGCAAGAACAAATTACTTACCTTCGGTAAAGTCTTATCTATGGCTAAACAAGATCTAGCCGCAGATTCCTTACCTTTGATTTGCCCTTACACTGAAACACTTTATGTTGCTGCCCTCACAGCAAAGTGCACCGTCTCTGATGTCACATTCTTTCCCTTTGAGACTGTCACACCATGCAACTTGACAATAAACCAGAGTGTATTTTTGAACTTCAGTAGGCACCTAGAAAAGTTTGTCTTCACCACTGGATTACAGCAAGATACGCAGTAAAGAACATTCAAAATAACTCCCTTTATTCCCTTAACAGAGATTAAAAGCCTTCTCCAGTGTTAATAAGAAGGGATCAGGCATTTAATGGCTGGTACAGCCGCTCCGATGGACTGTATGGCTGTTAGAACACTCCCCCCATAAAGACAGAATGTCCTTACTACAAATAGCCTCCTCCAGGGAGACGCAGGGGGTTTAGAACCTATCACGCCTCTGAAGCCTCAGTACCTTTCACCGCTATTGCTGAGTGTGGCTGACAGCTGCTAAAATATGTGCATAGCAGGGGCTGGGAACGTGGTCAACAGTCCGCCCCCGATTCTCCTTGACCACCTCCAAAACTATCTTTCTTTATTTGACCGCTCCAAGGAACCAGGAGCTGGGGAGAGTTCCCCCTCCCTGCTTCTGAGATTCCTGTGACACTGAACGCAATGGGAGGAGCAAAAGGGTAAGGCTTGCTTTGTGCCTTCCTCTACCACCAGTAGCCCTCCCATTCCTCTGACAAATCCACAAAGCGCGTGGAGAGGCAGTGGAGACAGAGAGTCAGAGGGAGTGTATTAGGACATTGGTGCATTGACAGCATCATGTCTATACCAATGGTTATAGCCCAGTGCTACTTCCTTGTCTTTAGTGGAGAGATCAGGATACTAGAGTTCTGATTTACTTTTCATACTTTTTTGTTGGCCTACTATCCGTGTGTCAAATCAGTTTGGAAAAATAAATGCTTTAAAAACACTTTTAGTAATAAAACTGCATATAAACTAAGAGCAATTGAATGAAACAGCACTCACTATGCCCCATACTGTTAGTGAGGTACATGAATGCAGTATTATTAAGAATTAAAAGTTAATATGACATTAAAAAACTTGTATTTACAACAATAGCTTGCATGTATTACAATAAACAGAAATATAGTGCAATACCTTTTCCGCTTCCTTGTTGGAGAGAATCTGGGGGTACACTCTGTTCAGCTGTAGAATGATTTTATCCACCAGCTGCTCGTCCAGCCTGCCGTTGCTTGTTAAAAAAGGAGCATCTTGTACCAGTCTGTCATGGTAAGGCTGATCTAGGAAAGAAGAAGTCCAAGTCAGTAACCATGACCTTGTGTCATTTAAATCAGCATCAGACTTTTTTTTTTATTGTGCAAGTCACCTATGTTTACAACCACTAGCAGAGGCATTTAGTCTCGTCTTTGGCATTGCCTATGCAGACCTACTGGATCTGCAATTTTCTTGACAAGGATGACCAGCATCTGTAAACCACTGAACGAAAATACTTCTTGCTGATGCGGAACAGCATGGGCAAAAAAAAGGTGCATCATGGTATGCCCAGGTATGCCTCATGACACTACAGCGGACACCGAATGATGACGTATAGGCATGCATGTGTCATCTTGCATGCACACGCATATGTCACGACACACCAGCCATTTGTTTCTCTTAATTTACTCTTCCAAGATGGCAGGCACCAATCATGGAATGGTAAATGCTGAAAAAAAATATGCAAGCAAGTACATTAAATGAAAGGATTGCCCAGTGACAAATTGCAGCTGATGGGTTCCCAAAAATATGTTTTTATAGAAAGAGCGTGATAGGCAAGGGGTGGGGGAACAAAAGAAGAGCAAGCTGGGGTGGAGGCACTAAGGTGCACATGCATCAAAAAAGCCAAATGCGATTCTTTATTTGCGATTTTTAAGGCATCGCAATTAAAGAATCGCAATTGCCTATGCGTGTAGGAATTGCAAAAAAAATTGCGATTCCTACACATTCCTTAATTGCAACTCGCAAATTGCGAGTCGCAATTAAGGGATTGCTACCCATTCATTCCTATGGGCCTAGAGGCCCATAGCAAATTGCGCATGCAATTTCAAGGGTGAAAGGGTGCCAAAAGGACACCCTGTTGCACCCCTGAAATTTCAATTACACCACATGTTGCGCACACACATGCCCCAAGGGCATGTGTGTTTGTAACATGGGACTTTGAAAAAAGCACTTTAGTGCATTTTTCAAAGAAATTGCAAATTACCATCAACTTGAGATTGACGATAATTTATGATTCCTATTTGCCAAATCACAATTTGTTTTTGGTTAACTCATTGCATTTAAAGAATCGTAATTTGTGATTCCTTAAATGAAATCGCAATTTAAGTAATCGCAAATTTTGCAATTACTTAAATTGCGAGTTTTGCATCTGGGATGATGCATCCCAAATGCAAAAATACCGGTCGCAAAGGGGCAGTTTCTGCGAATCTGCCCGTTTGCAACAGTTTTTTTCGTTGATGCATGTGGCCACAAGTCAGTACGACCATGGAGGAGTGGGAGAGAGGATTTTTTTTATTTTTAAAGTCAGACAGGGAGGGGCATGTAAAGCAATGGAAAAGCTTTGGGGGTGAGCAATACTGAGAATGCAGGAGAATTGAGGGCAGAGGCAGAAAAATGGCACGAAATATTTCTTAAGATTTGCATTGCCACAAAGTTGCAAAAAGCCACCCAAAGTCTAGCAAGTGTATCAGCTTTCCAGCGCAAAAAGCTATTTTGCGCTTGGAATGTGCTCCTTTCTCCGAGCAAATAGCGCTTAGTGGAGTCGGGCAGCATGGAGAAGCTTACCTCTTACCTAGAGTTAGACTGTTTTAGGTCATCAGTGAAAGCACATTCAGAACTACATTCTGTTGTTTAGGGACAGTGGAGGTGTGCTGCACAGAAATTAGCACCGCTCCACTAATGGAGCAATCCAGAGAATGCTGGATGTTCTGCTGTTATATTACAATTTGGTAATACTGTTACCACAACCAGTTATCATGACATAACTGCAGATTGGAGATAATTTGCAAGCACTTTTTCTGTCTCTTTTCCCCCAGTTACTGATGTAAAATTAGTACCATCTTTGTGTATATGGTCTGGTACTAACAGGCAATACATTTGAAAAATAAATTCAACTATATCACACTAACTTCTTTTACACAAATATGCACTCTACACAGCATGCACTGCTTTTTGCTACTTTTCCCCATAATTGACAAAGGCACTATGACAGGCTTTAATGTGAATGTGATAAACACAACTTGTGCATAAAATATATCCGAACATCATTTGTGACTGCCTTTGTTTACATTTGTTGGTACATTAAAGCCAGACTTATTCGTTTAGCTAATTCTTGTTTTTTTCAAATATATCCTCATTGTTTTTTTCATTTTGCCAGATTTCACAAGTAATGTACAATGCATCACTGAACTTGCTTTATATAGAATTCGTATTAACCTCTTCAGTGCCCCGCCCTTTCCACGCCCTGTGCCGGGCGTTTCATTAGCGGGCGGGGTTCATGACGAGATAGTCTCGTCATGGGCACAGCGCAACCGCGCTCCATGACGAGACTATCTCGTCATGGGCACTGAAGGGGTTAAAACTACATAAATATCCCAATAAACAAACATTGAACTGTAACTTGGATCTTCTTTGGCTGTGCCCTTATTTTGTGTGCTATGTTGCTTCCACATTTGGTTTTATAGTGACTGTGTATTCAACGACATTGGCATATCCACACACAATGTTTAGGGAAGTTTAGAAATGGTAATATAAAAAGTGCACTATCTCAAGTGCCTGTTTGCTATTGTGAAGTGCTGCTACTTTCTCATTAAAAGTATTACACCCCAGCTGAGAAGTGCTGGTGCTCTTGCTTTCAAATTAACGAAGAAGTACAGAACCTCACAGTACCTACCTAATAATAGCATTGATTAGGGCAGTGTGTCAACATTGGTGTGCTTCTCTACACCCTTCTATACAAATCGACAAAAGGCAGACTAAGGGCTGCACATTCCCTATCGGGCATCGTCAGCGGCGGCCGGCATGGCTCCCGGGTGTTGGGAGGGGTGGATCGCAGGGGGTCACATGGGGGTCGCACATATTTAAAGAAAAATAACCTTAAAAATAAATAAATAAATAAACTTACCGTTGCACCGGTTCCCGCTCCTGCTTTTCTCCATCTTGGATGGAAGTACAGTCAGGCCCCAGTGACCAATAATAACGCTGCAATTGAATGTTATGATTGGTTTTAAGCATCCTGGTTGGATGCTCAACCAGGGAATGGGAGCCTGGGCTTGTTCTCCATGGAGACTGTAATGCAGCCTGCTTGCATGGAGAACTGGGAAAGTGCGCATGACTGGTTTGGGCGGCCCAAGAGGGCCGACCAAACAGTCATTGTGCACTTAGAAGTGGCAAACCACTCCTCCCCTGCTCCGACACCAGAGCAGCCAAGCCCACCCGCCCGCAAAGCAGCAGGAAGCATAAAATGATAATAACTTAAAGTTATTATCATTTAATGCTTCTTCTTCGCACTGGTTAAAAGCAGTCGGGCGACGCTCCTCCTCCATAGTGGAGGAGCCGCCACTGGGCAACCTACTTCTGCAAATTTATTTGCTCTACGAGCGGCTCCAACTGAGTGGGGATGGGGAGTTTCAATTCTTCTACATAAGTCGCCAATCTAAGTGGATCAAGTATCAGACCTCTCTGCTAATTCCAACAAATAGTGTCCCATGAAGTGACTACTGTGTGCCTCCCATGACAACGCTCTTGCACAGTTTTCACTGCACTCTCTGAAAAAGCCCATTTTCTCACCTCCGACAGGCCATCATTCACCTAATATCCTGTAATTCATTTGCATACTCACATCGGGGCAACAAACTACAGTTTTTGGGGTGGAGACCCGATCCTAACAGTCCCATGCTAGTTATAATCCACTGGGGCTGTTAATCTTCACTCTATAATAGTGGAGAATGTCAGGGCATGGAGGCTGGGCTACAATAGTATTGTATTGTATTGTATTTATATTTGTAAATCTCACTGTAACCCAAGGGCATCCTGGCGCTGCAGTAAGATACTTCTGCCGATCTGCTTACAAGCTAGCTAATTAATGAGCTAAAGTCTGCATCCTAGGGAAGAGCCAAGTTTTTATTTTTCCCCTAAACTTCATCAGATCTTGTATCTGTCTTAACTCAACTGGCAGGCTGTTCCAAAGGCGTGCTACAGCATAGCTGAAGGCTCTTCCTCCTAATTTAGCTTTCTTAATTCGGGGTATATTAATCAGCCCAGTCGAGGAGGACCGAAGGCTGCGGGTAGGGTTATACCAGTTGAACTTAGACTGCATCGGTATCGGTCCCATCCCATGCAGGGCCTTAAAGACGATGCACAGTGATTTGAACTGTATTCTCTGGAATACCGGAAGCCAGTGCAGCTCCGTCAATGCCAGGGATGTGGATGATTGTCTTGGTCTGGCTAAGGCCAGTTTGGCTGCTACCGTTTGGACTCTTTGGAGTCTCCCAATCAGGTACCTAGGGGTACCTAGGGGTACAATACTAGCAGTGCCGCTGCTGAGTACACGTGACTCAGGACAAACTCCCCTTACCCTTCAATGAATGAAACAAGAGGATAACAGGCAATAAAGCAGTAAAACATGGGATGGGAAGGGGAGGAAATAAACCCAAAGAGCATCTACAGGTCACAAATGCTGACAGGCCTCATGGTGGAATATTAATTCCCACCCACTGCTTACACAAGAATGGGTAGAAAGGTGGATTAAAGGAAAAAGATTAAGGCACCCCAGTTCTAATAGCCATGCACCGTTGGTTGGTGTGATATGCTTGCGGCCACGTAGGGAAGGAGTGGCAGATCCTTCCCCATGTCTGGACCTGTAAATCAGGTGTATCTATATTGCACAAATTAAGACTACTTGCATATTTACTATAGAAAAAAATCCCACCCTTTCTGCCCCATTTACCTTGTCCATGCCACTTAAGACCGACAACTTCTGCAGAACGTCTACACCCAAGAGTTTGTTTGCATGCTTATTGACTTTGGGTAATGTCTATTATGGGGTCCAACCCTGTTCTGGGACAAGAGAACAATACGGGTTGGGTAAATAAGACCAGGCAAGACCAGTGCTGCTGGGACCAGACCATTCCGTATTCTCTCACCTCATTTCAATGCAAGAGGAAAACATGAATCAAAACAATAAAGCCTGTCAAAAGAAGGAGAGGAAATGATGCCAGCGAGTTGCTGCACCAGCCACACCTGCTACTTACTGATCCACCTCTGCAACCAACGGTTGACCCATAGCTAGGATAGGATAACATTTATATAGCACACTAAAACCAGCAGGTGCCAAAGCACGATAGCAGGACAGATAGATAAATACGAGCAGAGCAGCAAAGAATCAAGGATTCTGAGATGAGATGGACTGGAAGGGGGATTACGGCATCCCAGGACATTTATTGTGCCAAGCATGCATTATATATGTACAAATATCAACCATCTGGTCTCATGGGGGAGCAGCTTTCAAAGGCGAGTTGGCACACTCACTCGCCCGCGACCTATCAGTGGTTGGCCTTTCTGCACAACTCTGCAACCACCTCCACCCTCTTTATTCATGGTGGCGTAGTGCCTAACTAAAACATCTTTTTTTAAAATATGAAACAGATTGGCAGAGATCTTTAAGGCAGTTAAATAAATATTGAAACTCCATGCAAAGTAGCCCTGTCAGGTGCGCATTGAATCCATGTGTCAAACATAACCAGTGCTTAAAATGATTTTTTCAACAGGAGATGGCATAAGATGTAAAGAAACCACATATAAATACTACTCACAGATATCCAAAACAAATCTGAGCCCATGTAGAGTAGCTCAGCTTCGTCATAGTTACATATTACCTTATACAACTTACCCGTAAAATAGATACACAGCGTAATTATGTTGCTAGTCCAAGGTTAAATTATGTTTTTAGCACCTTAATCTCTGCAATAAAGTTCACTGATCTCTAGCGTTGGATCTTTGCCAAGCCTTTGATTCCATAACATGGGGATACATGTTCGCGGCTCTGCAACGCTTTGGTCTCCCTCCAGACTATCTTAAATGGGTACGTTTACTATACACTAATCCCACCGCAAGAGCAGGCACCGGAAGTCATATTTCACGTGAATACACTATACACAGGGGCACACGACAGGGTTGTCCCCTTTCCCCACTGTTATTTGTCCTTGCTTTGGAACCGTTAGCGATAGCACTGAGGCAATCTGCCGATCACTTAGGGATACCGATCGATGGCACCTCCCACCTAATATCATATGACATCATCATATACCTACGTGACCTGGCAGCCCAGGCGGAGCCTCTTCCCAATATTTTATCCACCTTTGAATGTATCTCTGGCCTTGCTAGTAACGAAGGGAAATCGAGTGCCTTCTATCTCTGGGACAGACCCCACCCAAACATGCTCCAATTCGGTAATTATAATCTGCTGGTAGCACATCATACATTCAAATATTTAGGAATTCAAGTATACAGAACACAGTCTGACCAACTTGATGGTAATCTATCAAAGGCAATCACTGCAATACGCTAGAGTGTATCTTTTTGCACATCCCTGTCATTGTCAGTGATGGGGCGGATTGCCATCTCCAAGATGGTGGTGCTCCCCCGTCTCTTATATTTTTTTGTGAATCTACCTCCAGTGGTTCCGCAGTCCACCTTTCGTACTCTCGACACAATCCTATTAGAGCTCATTTGGGGGACAGGCCGACGCAGGGTGAACCTCAAGAAATTGCAGTTGGAACCTCACAAGGGTGGATTGGGGGTCCCTGACTTTAGGGCCTACTATTATGCCTGCCAACTCCAATGGTTGTCTTATTGGACAGCAGGCAGGAACCTGCAGAAAATAGGCTACGAAACCCGAGACTTAGAACGTGGAACCCTACATACTCTATTGCTACCAAAAGTAAAAATCCCCCTTGCTGTGCCTCCATTACTTAAGACGGCACTCCACTGCTGGAAGTAGGCTTTACTTTACACCTCGGGTGAGATTCCATACGCTGGTTATATCCCACTATTGGGAATACCAATCACCGGTGGCAGACTCATGAAGGCTCGACTACATGACTGGGCGGATGCCGGCGTGGAGGTGCTTGGATCTCTATTTGGTGATGGAACCCTCCTTGATCACGACACCTTTGTACAGACTACGGGCGTACCAGATCAACTTTACTTAATACACGCAGCAGTTTTTCACTACGTTAGGAAGACATGGGCACCTCAAAGCAATGAACCTCCGCAACATGAACTGGTCCGATCACTTAATTACATGGGGGAGGGCAGCCATCTTATCAAATGGTTATACATTGGTATTCGAACACAAGCGTCCATCTCACTCACTGACCTTAGAACAAAATGGTCAGAGGCCACTGACGCGGAAAAAAACGATAAGGCCTGGGTGAGCATTCTAGAACACCCCAAACGTGTATCCCGCAATGCCAAATTTAAATTTAAACAAACTATGGTATTACACAGATCCTATTTAACCCCAAAGAGAATACATCAATGTTCCCAGAAGCCCAACACTGCTGCCCATGGTGCAAGTCGGAAGAGGCGGGCTTTATCCACATGCTATGGGCTTGCCCTCGCGTTCGTGACTACTGGGAGGGGCCCGGAACGCAGTTGGGGAGATCACACATTTGCCAATCCGGGACAATATTCTGAAGTGTCTACTAGGTCTCTGCAGATGCGTGAGCACCTTGAAGGTCCAGCTGTGCTTCCTGGACCTTGCCCTTATACTGGCCATAAGAGTGATTACTATGAGATGGAAATCCCCTAGATGCCCTCCACTACCCGTGTGGCAGGAAGAGGTGAAACGATGGTGCAGTGCCGAAAGCGCAGCAATTAGGCGGGAGGAGGTGCGCGGATTACGAAAACATCCCATTTCTATGGAGTGGGATCTCATGCTAGAAGGTTTTCAAATGGTAGATCTTCTCCCTACACAAATCACTCCTACCCCGTAATATAACCAGTTCTATGTGGTACATGATCCACAGGGATATTACAGGTCCTATTCACATGTCCTCTGCACACTAGCAGTAACTTACAGAAAGTGGTATATACACGAATGCAACAGGTTTAGTGCTTCACAAGCAGCGGCAGGCCAGGAAGGGGGGGGGGGTGGGTTGGGGGGTTATAAGTTACTGGAGTTGTTTAGAACTACACTGTACAATTACTCTGCGAGATATTATTGCATCTTGTATGCATGCACTTATTGTTTCTTAGTCACAAAGATTGTCTTATGTTTCCTTGGCATATGCAGACAGACCATTTAGTCTGTACAAAGGTGATTTTTGTATACAATCGTGAAAAGTAAATGGCATGTTATATTTGCTATGACATATTGAATCTACATTGTGGCGCTCAATAAAGTTTGTTAAAAAAAAAAGTTTACTGATCTCTTTCCCCACACGGGAGCAATTTCAGTTACATAACATTTCATGCATATTTCTTTTGCATATTTTGTGAGCCCCACCTCTCATAAACAGTAAAGTGAGCATCTGAGAATATACTTTAAAAAATACCAAGAAACAGGAGAATAAAAAGCCCTATTCACAGATTTTTAAAAATCTTTACATCATAGATTTCTGCCTTTGATTTGCATACATTTCATAATTTTCCAGGTTGTACAGATTTCCAAGGAGGATACTACAGAAAGTATACAGGAAATGTTAATTTCCACATTTATTTAACATTATTTTATCTTCTTACGTGGCAACTACAAATATGAGCGTTCTGGGCCCTTTTTCATCCTATTTTTACACTTCATAAAACTTTTTCAGGCATAAAGATGAGAGGAGAGGAGGTAGCCTTACAGCTAGAGCGGTCAACTTTGATGCTGGGGAACCGGGTTCGACTCTCTGCAACGACGCTCAACATCCTGTGATTCTGGGCAAATCACGTAATCTTCCCGTGCCTAATAAAAACAATGAATGTGTCCATCTGTAACAAAACTGATGCTCATGTAAAGCCCCATATATAACTCTAAAATACATTTAAAAAAGGGGTGTACGTGAATTTGTGGCTGCTCACCACATTCACAATTACCACCTCTTCCTAGAAACACCAATGTTCCTACACCTAACTGTAAACATGCCTGCTAGAAATCAACACTATTCAAATCAGGGTTTCAGAATTATGACCCCAACTATTTGCAGACATCTGTACAACATTTTGTGACAGGTAGTCAGTAGGTGTAATGTCTGATTACAACCAGTGCAGACACTGGGTGAGCCGTCTCGTGGGAGCGAGATGTGAATTACAGAAGCCGATTCCCTATACCACCTAGAGCCCTGCAACCACCGGCAAATTAGGAAAAAACCTCCAAGTGACAACAGCACCCAGGGGAAAGGGGAAGTGGAGAAAACACAAGGATGGCGGTCCATGGTCCCTTGAAGATAACTGCATCAGTCCATGACACTAGAGGTCCCTTCAGTGTTGTATGTGCATTATGTGTCTAAAAGCAAAGTATAACAAATGTTTATAGCCTTCACCTCTAATGCATGAATAACTTAGAATAGCATAATGACTGGTAGTGTGTGTGTCTTACCTAAAACCTCACACTTTCTCAGTTGTATCTAGCGGCAGGAACCCAATAAATGCAGTGTAATCCTAAGAGAAGGAAGCAATACAGGATACTAAATTAATACGAATACCAAATATTCTAATTCTACGAACCCACAATAATACCCAAGAAAGTTAATTAAGGGATTTTTAACCCCTTCTGTGCCACGCCCTTTCCCCCTCCTGTGCCGGGCGTTGCATTAGTGGGTGGGGTTCATAACGAGATAGTCTCGTCATGGGCACAGCGCGACCGTGCTCCATGACGAGACTATCTCGTCATGGGCACAGAAGAGGTTAATGGAGTGAAATAGGACTGAAATGACTTCATTCCTTCAAGGCCTCTCCAAAATAATCCTTAATAACTTCAGTGATTAAGAATGGTCCCAGAAATGGCTCAAAGAAAAAGTCCTAGAAAACAAATAATTAACTTTCACTCTTAATCATGGTATTCAGCAGAAAAAATATCCATTAGCTGTCTTTTCCTTCTTTTGCTGACTGTAAATGTCAATATCCATTAACAGTCTTTGGTAGAATCGAAATGTCTATCAGGCACATGCATCAACGTAGACTTTTGCAATTCCTTAATTGCGATTATTAAGGACTCGCAATCAAGGAATTACAAAAGCCTATGCATGTAGGAATCGCTATAAAAATAGCGATTCCTACACATTCCTTAATTGCGACTTGCAAATTGCGAGTCGCAATTAAGGAATGCTGTCCCATTCATTCCTAAGGGCCTTCAGGCCCATAGGAATGAATTGGAGATTGCATGAGCAATTTGCGAGTACCAGTTGGTACTCGCAAATTGCACATGCAATTTCAAGGGTGCAAGGGTGTCAAAATGACACCCTATTGCACCCCTGATATTGATCTGTGCACATATGTTGCACACACACATGCTCTAAGGGCATGTGCGTGCGCAACATGAAACTTTGAAAAATGCACAAAAGTGCATTTTTCAAAGTTTTTGCAAATTACGATGAAGTTCAACTTCATGGTAATTTGCTCCCCCTATTAGCGAAAACGCTAATTTTTTTACTTTAATGCATTGCATTTAAGGAATCTCAATTTGGGATTCCTTAAATGCAATCGCAATTTAAGTTATCGCAATTTAGAGATTCCTTAAATTGCGATTTTTGCATTTGGGATGATGCATCCCATATGCAAAAATACCGGTCGCAAAGGGGCAGATTCTGAGAATCTGCCCGTTTACGACCGGTTTTTCCTTTGATGCATGTGCCTGTATATCTATTAAAGTCGTGGGATCCCAATGCAGGACGGTGAGTCAATATCCAAAATTATTTGTATGCATGCATTTTACCAAATTGGAAGATCAGTCAGCTGTTGGTAAATGCTTTTATGTCCTTGTCTCTACAGACATAATGAGAAAGAAAAACATCCCAAATATAGCAGGCAACCTGTACACACAACAGCACAGCAGAAGGCAGTGAAGATAACAACTGAACCTCGCCAAGGGTCGCAGGACAGAGAGCAGCGGGACCAAAGCAGAAGGTAAGTCAGCAGAAGCAAGTCCGTCAAGCAAACAAGGTAGTGTGGTGTCAGAAACACAATTACAGGCACCAACGGGTTCCAGACTGTGACTTTTATGCCGCTGCACTCAGAAACAAGACCATGACTAGTGCGACTTCCGGGAGGCGGACTGACGCAGGGAAGTGCAAAATGACTGGGCGGCGCCCCCCGCCTCAGTCCCTCTCCTCATTTCCAGGTTGTCAGTTGTGCTGCACGCCCAGAGCAGGTGATTGCAACCATGACAGTAGGCCCATAAACAGTGCACAGAATACTTCATTCACTCCAAACCTAGGAGTAATTCCAAGGGTCACATTTACAATATACATTTACAATGACTAGGGCCCTATGGCGAGATGACTGTCAGCTTCTTTTAAAGGCTTCCTTTCTTATGCAGGGGTCTAGAGCAGTAATGCTTTTATGTTTTTGCAGTGTCTCCTTTGGGTGAAGCTAGAGTTATGTATAGCAATGTCAACTCTTTCTTGTGAGGTCATTGAAATGAGAACCATTAAGGATTGGGCAATAGTGTAGGAAGAGAAACTTTGACAAAATGTACAACATTTCACAATTAAACACATGGTTTGGGAAAGCAATAAGACTGGATATTTTATATGTGAAAGTGCTACTTTAAGAGCTATGTATGAGTTCATGATGGCATAGAGAGTAAATGTGAGCATGAGAGCAGATGGATGACTGAGTGAATGACTTGATGAGTGAGAGCATGGATAAGCAACGAGTGAGTGAATGCAATGATAAATTGCTAAAAAATGAGTTGATATACAGAAAGATGACTGTATAAATGGAAGACCGAATGACTGATTGGAGTTGATAAACAGAATGATGACTTTAAATGGAAGACTGCATAATTGATTTGAGTGGATAGACAGAATGATGAGTGGATAAATGGTAGACGACATGACTGATTGAATGAGTGCTGGCATGGATGTAGACAGATTAAAACAATTTTACAGGCTCGGGTATCAGACAGCTGTAGTTGTAAAAGTAATAAAGGCAAGCAATTACCAATCTTATCTCAGTGCAATAATAACACCACAGCTGGGCACCATTGTGGCAGCAATGTCGAAAATATTTGAAAAATGACCACCATTATGAAACTACTACTACAGGGGGGTAAATCTAAATTTTTGGGACTGAAGCCAGAAAAACATATCTTAGCATAAATCAAATATATCTCATGGTCAATGTGAATCAGAAACCTTGCACTTACAATTATTAATAAGTTTTGGCAAAGCCAACAGGTCTGAACTGGCCCGTCAGGGGCACTCCTACATGAACACTGGTATGGATGAGTCATAAAAATGGTTGCGCCAGAAAAGTAATAGAGAATATGGATTGTAGAACCACAGACAAATACAAAATACCCCTTTGACTATAAACCATTTTATGTTTGTTTTCTTGAGATTTTAACAAAGAAATTCTTAAAAAACAGAGCAAAATGAGTCTTATTCCACATAGTTATCTTCAATGAGTTGATAACATTACAATGTTCTATTTAAGTGCAATTGCCTTCTGCTGAAGGTGTTAACGGATTTTAATTTTCCATACTGCAATCATGGGACAATATCTAATGAACAGTGCAAATAAGAGGCATTAGCAACCTTAGAAATGGACCATAAGGCCATTTGGCCCTGGTCCAGCAACCTCACTTTCTAACATACAGTTCTCTGGTCTCGGTTTTAGCCTTATCCATGTGTCATGTTCCAAGCAACTGCGCCACACCTGGTAGATCTCGCCTGACCCACGAGCAGCACAGATATAAAGACGATGGACAGGTGTCCCATGAACTCTCCTATGATGACCAAGAAAAGGATCCACATTAGGAACAGAAATACCTAAAGGAGAAGAAACTGTTTTTGGAAGCCCCTCCATCATTTCCCTTACTTTAGGTCACAAGTTATAGTTACTTGAGATGAGTAGAACTGTCGAATTTCGGTGGTTTTGTTAAATATAAAATAGTATGTTTTAAATTACATTTTGACCTAACTATAATGACCCCTTATCCTTTGTTTTTTTAGTGAATTTCTATGTACTTTTTAATTTAAATTAAGATATTATTACAATTTCTAACTAGAATTTCACTTTAATTTTTGTGAATTTTTATGTTTTTTGAAAGTAAAGTAAGCTGTTTATCACTGTGTGTGTCATGGGGTTGGGCACACAGTCCCTGATGCACACAGCCGTCGTCAGTGAGCAGTGTGAACCAGGCCCTGCACCCAAAGCCCACACGCGCCCTACTCCCTGACTCCGCAACGCCTTTGGCCATGTGCAGCGTGGGGTTAGGCTCAAGGCCTGGCCTGTGGTTAGGCCCTGCATCCATTCCCCCAGTGGCGCTTAATCCCCAGGGGGTGCAAAAGGCTATGTTATGTAGCAGTTTAAAGGGAGCCCTATAGGTAAGGCAGAGCGACTAACTTTGTCAATGGGTCAGAACACCGAAATATAAAAAAAGGTATTTTGCATTTATCAGGGGTTCAGCACATCAACGTATATATAAAGCAGAACTATTGTCTTTGTCAAAAAATCAACAAATACTATAATCAAATATATATTCTATAAATTCACACATTGCAAAGTTTAATAAAAGTGATTGTGATAAAATAGTTTCAATAAAGCTCTACTGAAAAAAAAATCAACATGACTTTTGGTTTTTTAAACATTTTTCATGCCACAAAATACAATCCTAGAAACCACCATCAGGGGTCCTTGCTTGCCAGCTGAAGAGCATACAGGTCCAACTTAGAGTGCTTTAAAATAACATGGTAAGTTCTCCTGGGAGCATGGATTTACTGGCCCAGGAGACGTACTGTTTTTTCAACATTGCTGAGGGGAAGCTGCACTCCGTGTAGCCCCCCAAAACATTAAAAATGGTTGGTGGTGCCACTGCCTATTCCACAAGAAAGAAAAAACATAACAACAAAAAGTCCAGGGGCATTATGGGATGCTCCTTGGACACTGCAGTGAATACTAAATGAACGGCTTCTGCCACTCAGTTGTTTTTAAGTCGGTGCCCTGGTGCCCACCCAGGGCACCCACAACATATCCAAATGTTGGGGTGCGAGAGGAAAGTCCCAAGGCCACTGTGGCACCTGCCAGCTCCCCAGACATCACCCTTACCAAGTGCCGGCAGGAGCAGGCGATTTTTTTAAGTGGGTACCCTGGTGCGAATCTCAATCAGATGTGTTAATTGTTTTTCACCCAATTGGAGTTGCAAACCATTCGGATCGTACAAACTCCTTAAAGGAGGTAGTAACAGATTTAGAAAGGGGAAGCAGCCTCAGTTGGACAACTTTCTCTTTGGAATCATGTTCGACTCTCACAGCAAACAGGTAGTGCTTCATCCTCCCAATGTGTGCGTTAAAGGGATTGTGTTTTTTATTTAAAGCAGAAATGGTGGCTTTCAGGAACTCGGGCTGTTAAAAAGAAAATCACATTTGGGAATGCAAACATAGGAATGGTGGTTTGCCCCTGCTTGCTTCCAGCATCTCTGATGTTCTGCAAAAGAATGACAATTTTTACGATGTGACTTATTAGTACATAGGTCGCAAAATGAAAGGCTGGTCGCATAAAGTCAGAGCGCACTTTGTATGCACTTTGTGCAACCAGTCGTTTGGCATCCGACCCAACATTCCACCATAGATTTTAATAGTCTTTCTTAAATGCCCAAGAGCCTTACTGCGAGACACCACAGGGCAAAAGTAACACCCATGGTTAGCAATTGGCAATTGGAAAGTCTGCATACTTCCAGTACTTTACAAAGGAGATTCTTATCAGTCAAGCACCTTACCTGTGATCCGTGCTTCTCTCCAAAAACGCCTCAACATGATACTGTGAACTACGGCATTACATGCTGCCCACCAGCCCTACAAAGTAAACAGAAAGCTCTCCTTTGTAAAAACATTCCATGAAAACATTCAGTCCACACATCATGATCTAAATATAGAGTCCAGGAGACTAGTGCCAGTCATGTACTGTTCATTGCATTTTACAGAGTAATATTTTTTTTATATAGTAATATTTTTCATATCTTTTCTGTGAGGCAGGTAGATAGAGTGTGATCACACCATGGCTTCACAAGTAATGCAAGATGGTCCTGAGCGGGTATCCCTGGGTGTGATCCACCCTGGAATATCACAAGTGCCCTAGTGTTACCACATCTGAATTATAAGGTGCTTGAATACCAGAAATTCTGGATGGTAAGCGTAGTTTGGTCCACGCTCAACTCTCCTTCGGTACAGGGAGTATGGCCTGCCACCAGCCTCCCCTGCTCTGGATGCCCTCAACATCACCACCACCATCCTCTGACCTCCAAAGATCCCGCCACTTCCATTTACTACATGCTCAAAGCAGGTGGTTAATGCAAGCAATATTTGGACTGGAATAGGAATGTGCATGCGATTTTTGACCTGGAAAACCCATGGTTCGTATGTTATTTCCCTTTCTGGCACATATAACTCATAATTGCCTAATGAAGTGGTAAAATTACCAGCCACATTTGAAAATTCCAGAACTGGCAATTTCAGCTCCATTGCACCACGAAACTTGTAATCAGAATCAGGCCCATGGTGATATAAAAGTGTGACACACCATGTTTACATTTGCTGAGAGAGACAGTGGTCCCTTACAAGGTAAATTAATAAAGTACCACAATTTCAAAATCAAGATTGGGTCTATTAGTGTCTCAATTGACTGTTCAGAATTTTATTCACAATTCAATTCCAACACAAAACACAATATACAAAAGGGGTGAGTGAGTGAGCAGGGCGTGACAGGGTAATGGGAAATCAGCTGATTTCCTTACACCAGGCAGGTGACTTAAAGGCAGGTGTCTTAAAAGTGACTTGCAATTTAAGAAATTATAGGTAAGCAGAAGTCACAATCAAAAGTACATCCCCTAATCCAGTAGGGAAACGTCGTCAACACTTGCATCTTCAACTGTATACTGGAAATTGTAATTATTTATGGAGTATAAAATGTACTTTTGAATGTGACTTCTGCTTACCTATAATTTCTTAAATTGCAAGTCACTTTTAAGTCACCTGCCTGTGGTAAGGAAATCGGCTCATTTCCCATTACCCTGTCACGCCCTGCTCACTCACTCACCCCTTGTCTTTTTTTGTACGCCATGTTTACAAGCAATGAACAATGGTACTGGCACTAATCAAGACATTGGTATTGGGGAAGTATACAAGACCAAAACTGTTGCTTAAAATGCCCTTTTGCTGTCTTGAACATAAGACAGTCAAAGAATTAGCAAAATCTAGCAACCATTCGAGAGTGTATTCAAAAACAATGGTGTCATGATGGAGGGAAAAAAGAAGTTCGAAGCTAAACGAGGGACATTTTCAGCCTACAAGATTGTGCAAAATACTCCCAATGCTATAAGAAGCAAATCGCATAATTGGCACAGTCAAGCGTGGCTGTAAGACTTGTGGCATGTGCAGTTTTGCACAAATGTGCCTTCCGCTAAAGCTTGGTGACACTGTGTGCAGCTTGAGGTCGATCTGGGTGTCACCTGCACAGGTGTGATGCCCGCTATTGTAAGCTTCGATCATATGTGCTTTGGGGGCATGTAGATATTGAAAAGGTTCTGAATGATGACTAACACTTATGTTCCTCCCCAACTGATGAGGGTTGGTGCTTCAACCACATTGGCGACCATTAGTATGTGGCTAAGCATCTCTTAGTAGGCAAAGATGTTCAAAGCTGCTGATACCATAATAGCATATGCGTGCCCCTTTTCTTGGTTGTATTACTGCTGTAGTCTGATACTCAGAAATTCAATTCATAAACTGCACTCCTCATTTGTGCCAGTGTTTGGTTCTTAGACCTATTTATTCAGTTCTTGGAGGCATTCACATCAGAGAGTTAAGAACATTGTAAACTCTTTAGCCTAGCCACATAACTTAAGCTTTTTCCTCAAAACTTTACCCAGAAAAAAATGACACAATTTACACTTGGGATACTGGCTAGGCTTCTGTGACCTATAATATTTTCTATTTTTAAGGAGACACACATCAAACAAGTAAAGGGGGATCTGGTACACCTGATCATAATCATACAAGAAATGGTTGCTCCAATCCGCATACATCTTAAACATTCACTGTAAGGTCTTCCCTTTCTGCAGAAATATGGGGCAGGGGAATACAACATTAGACAGTAATCGCACACCTCTGAATGTAAGCTTAAGTATAGAAGGCGTCTATAGTGGAATATAGGGGTACTGGGCGTAGGTAAACCCATCTTCAGTCAGGGAAGGACTTGAACGATTGATATGTACAGATTCCCAAACACTGGTTTTTGATCATATGGAATTAAAGTAGTGTAGGCACCTTTCACATAAGTAAGAGAGAGAAGGCTAGACTTTACTCCTTTTAGCTTCCTTCCCTTTTCAGCAAGAACAAACCACCAGCATTCAGAGAGATGGAAACATTTCAAACTCATGTCGATTCTCAGGTAATGAAATGCTTGCAATCCCCACATTTGTCCTGAGGTTATTTCTGATGACAGCGCAGTTTCATTATAGGGCTCTGTGAACTACGTACAGGCAGCGAAGGTACAGCATAGTGGATATTGGGGGTTCAGAGTGACGTTAGGGACAACTCAAGCTTCGTCTCTTTATCTATTTTATTTCACATAGAACTCCTCAGTGAAAAACATCCCAGTAACTCACAGTTACCCATCTATAATTCTATATGTTGAAACAAATACATATGAAAAATAGATATGAAAACTGACTTGGCATAAAACATATATGCATACGCGAAGAGTAGAATATTCTTTCTACTGGAAGAGGTGTGACGCAGCAGCCAGGGTGCCTGACTCCGGACCACAGGGTTCACGGTTCGATCTCCAGTGCCGGCGGCAGGTTAGCCCAGCACCATGTGACTCTGGGCAATAGCTTGCTTAATCTTCCCGACGGTCCCCAGCGCCGGGACACCTCTCCAGAGGTAGCTGCGTGCTTTACAAATGCTGGTATTTCATTTCATTACTGCCATTTTTAGGTCTCGCTGACCCAGCCCATGCGCTGGTCTGGAGAGACTTATTGAGAGGGCTCCAAAAAGTGCTACCGTGCCAGCCTAGAGCTACAGTGCATGTGCGCGGGTGCGCGCGCCGCGCTTGACTTCGATTACTGTCACTTTGGCGGCCGCTTTGATGTTTAAGCACGATCACTTTCGCGGCCGCACAGCCGCTTGGCATAGCCAATAGGTCTCGCTTTTCGGACCTTATAAGTATTTAGTTATGCAACTGTTGCATGGCTAAATACTTATAAGGTCCCAAAGGCGAGACCTATTGGCTATGCCAATGCTTGTTAATGGAGGAAAGGAGAATTAGGACCCACTCCAGGCTTCACCTCTCAGGAGTCAGGGCCCCTCCCCACACTGAGCAATGGCAAGAAAAGCATACTGCACTCTGCACATCTTCCTTTATGCATCTATTAAAAGATAGAAAGGTGGCCTGGAATTGAACAGCTAGGCTTTGTGATTGGGGCCTGGAGTGGAAAAGAATACAAGGGTCAGGCAAAATAGGAGTTTAGCTGCTGCACCATAAGTATGTGGTTTCCTAATGTCATTAGATGATGATAGAAAATAACGTCATCGCGGCGCTCATGGCAGGTTAGGGATTTCTAGCCCTTGCTTGCATAGAAATCAAGCAAGTAAGTACTTTTAACAGTGGCTTGCCAGTCAGACTTCAACAAACATTTTTTACCGCAGCTTCCTTTCACATACAAAGAAGGCCCTCACTTCGCATGTTATACATCTAGGGGCTTCTTCCTCTTCCAAAGGCAATTTAAAAGTATTTGTTCTATGGGAGAAGGTCTGTGTTCAGGAAAGTATCAACAGAAGCTGCTTTGATGAACTTCTCAAGAGACAATACAAATGCCTGAGAAATAAGCAGACTACAATAAATTGCATGTTTAAATTTAGGTGTGACATTCACAGGACCTGCACTGTGGTCTTACACTTTTTCAAACACAGTTCAGACAAGACTCTAGAACAGTTTATCTGGAGTTCATAACGTACCTTCCCTAGTTTGTAGTTTCATATGTCAAGTTGCAAGACAAACTGTAAAAAAATCAGCAATAAATAAAAAGTTGAACTGTTAACAAAGTTCTATTCATACATCAGTTCCCCCGTCCACATTTATTGTTCATGACTATGCAAGTCTGTAGGTGCATTGTCTGCAAACATGCGTGTCTGTATGTGTTGTCTGTAACTGTGCATGTCTGTATACGTGCTGTATGTGTACCTTTGAACACATGGGTCCCTGTGAGTGCTGCATGAGTGTATCTGTATCTGTGTTGTTTTGCTCGCGTGTGGTTTCCTATTTTAGCTGGCTTGTGAGTACTTGTAAGTCTTTTCGTCTTTTGTGCACAGAAGGCACAGTGCTTGGTCTGTACGAGTGCACAGGTGTCCTGTGGGTGCATATATGTCCATATGTCTCTCAGTGTGCATGCGCTGTAAAACAAGGTCACATCCAGTGGCATTGTCAGTGCTCGTTTTCTGATAGTGCATCACGATGTAGGTGTTGTTCACTCGGTTTTGTGGTTAAGCTCTGGCAAAACCACAGCAATTACAAAAACTGCAGCTCAAAATCTAATCACACGCTGTGCAGCCAAGCAGCGAGTCATGATTTCCATCTTGAAATGTGCTCTGGTCAAGAAGTGCCATTTGTATCTTCAAGATTGGAATCCTTTTGTGCAGCTTGAGTCTCTCCTTTGGAACTCTAAGTGAATATAACACATCGATAAATGCACCGAAACACACTTAAACATTGTTATTTTCTGGGAAAATCACTTGGTGGTGACAAGTAAAAATCTAGTGTTACAGGTGAAGGAAATGCGGACACCATGACGTAAGCATCCTTCCTGATTAGGGCTGGCTACCTTTAACGAAGAAGAAATAAAAAGCTATGTATGTAACCTATATAGGGTAAACAGATTTGGAAACCAATAACCGAACATTCTACATACCTAGAGGTAGGACTGTAATTCTGCATCAATAGAAAGTACTAGTGGTGGGAGTGGACTGAAAGGCAAGATGGCGCCACTATTTGTTAGAAGTCTTGCGCTCTGTGCCCTGCAATCAATCAAAATCCTGCCTTCTTTGATGTAGAGACCCAGAGCTGAGTTAGGAACGTCTCGACCTGCTCTCTCATGGCTGGGAGGAGGTGTGGTCTGGGCCGGTGACGGCAGTGGTTTTCTTGCTCACCTGTCCCACTTGCTGTAGACTTACTTGCAGTTTGGTGGACCTGTATTCTTCCCCAAGTCGGAGGGATGTGCTTCCCATGGATGCCACAACCTGGTGTTTCGGGTGGTGCATGCCCTTGGACAATTGATGTTGGGTGGCTGAGCACTGGGGCTGTGTAATTCCACCTTGTGGTTGCTGCCAGCCGTGAGGAGGCCTGGCACTGCAATCTGCGGGGGCTTGTCGATCTGTCACTGCTTGTAGGTGCCCCGTGAGACATTAGGCATTGGTGGAGCTCGGAACCCACTCTGGTCTCTGCAGCTTGGCACTTGTTGAGCCCGGCCTATATGGGTAGGGCAGTGAGGTGAATCCAGAGGTCTTGACCACATGGCTGCAGCTGACCGTCTTGCAGGCAAGTGCCAGGAGGAAGTTCCTCTGTGAAGGTGGGATTCCAAACACCCGTACTTGTGGTACCCTGGTGGGGTTGAACGTCAATATTTGTGGGATGCGGGGCAAGTGTGGACCTAATGGATGCTTGGCCAGAACACAGCTTTTGGGATGATCAATAAAGACCCGTGTGGTAAGTCTCCTTGGATTTGAGGCCGGATTCCAGTTCTCAGGGGCCTGTCTGGTGCCTTTTGGAGCTCATGTATATCCTACACTGATGAAATGGGACACTTGAAGAGTTCAGAAATAAGATCTATGGATTTTTTTATCTCTGTTACATCGGCTGCTCATTTCGTCCAGGCGTGAGGTTTGGTGGGTCGACTCACCACTCATCTATCAGGAGCAATGGTGAACGATAAAGGACTCCCCAAGCAGGGGAGAATGGACAAATGAATGACACAGCTGACAGAGGCATCTGAGACGCCCTCAATCAGGCATGCAGAGGAGGGAGAGGGCTCTTCTCTCACGTACCAATGTTATCCTGGAGGCGATACAGTCCTCCTGCCAGGTTATAGAGCTCAAGACTGAAGCGGTGGAGAAAAATGTTGTGCTCTTCAGCCAGGACCTCAGTAACACCACCAGCAAAGTGACAGAGGCGAAGTCCTGCATAGCCACGCTCAAGGACACAGTAAAAGACTTGTGACAAACAGTGCCAAAACTGGAGCACACTTCTTTAAAGACAGCAACCAGAGTGGAAGGTGCAGAAGGCCACACATGGAGAAATAGCTACTTTTTTGGGTAACCCTGAGGGATCAGAGGGCCAACATCCCCAAACATTTCAAGAGAACTGGTTGCAGACTTTCCTCTCAGAGGATCAATTCTCCTCCTGCTTTTTAATCAAACAGGGGCACCGTGCTCTCCTTGGGAGGCCGCCTCAAGGGCCCACTGCCCCCGGCCCCACCCCAGCCCAGTGATAGCCAGCTTATGCAATTATAGAGACAGAGATATGTAGTTGAGTATGGTCAGAAGACAGGACAATGTTCGACTTGATTCCCAAAACATTGCCTGACTACACACGAATGGTAAGCCGCAAAAGAAAACTTAAAACAGAAACTCAGAGCTATGGAATCCAGTAGATGCTACTGTATCCTACAAAATTAAAATTATCAATCATATTTCAAGAAAAGACACTTTTTTATTGATCATCCAAGCTGTGTTTGAGTTGAGGAGAGGTCACCAATTCCTGGAGATGTAATGGCCACCCATTAGGTGGGAGGAGGGACTGCTGCTCAGGCAACTGCGTGGTCGGAGGTGAGGCGGCGGCCATGCAGGAGGGGGCGTGCAGCAAAGTATGCCTTGCTTTCGAAATGCCGTGGCTGGTGATACCGGACTGGCGTCCACTGATACGAAGGGGGACTTTGCATCGAGGGTGATGGATTGTAGGATCGGCTGACTCTACTTAATGTTTTCCTGGCACTATTTTTTAACAGGGGTTTTATCCAGTGAAATGACTTCCTTTATGAACACAACATTAATATTTAGTTGGGGGTTTTGGGGGGATGTTTTATATTTTTAAATGTGACAGTTGTTTGTGGGTAGTAATTGTTGGAGGTAATATGATGGGGGGTTCTGTTAGGACAGCTTCATGCAACCATCAACACAGGGTGAATATTACTTCACCATCTTACAGTACTTCTTTTAATTCACACTGGAGATGGGCACACAGCATTACTGTAAACTCATTACCTGGAATGTCAACGGGCTGTTAGATCAAATTAAAAGGGGGGCTGTTATGTCCTAGGTTGGCCCCTCATGTTAGCCACTCACCGGATATCCTGTTTTTGCAAAAAAATGAATTACTGGGAACTAACTGTAGGTTCCTTGGATGTTATGGGTGTATCATGCAGTGTTTACCAGAAGTTCCCATGGCACTGCTATCATTTTACTCAAATCCCTCCCTCTAGTGGTGTCAAAGGCACATTTGTATGGGTTGGGCAGGTTTGTGCTGTTGGAGAGTTACAATCAGGGTACCCATGGTTGCTCTGTTGGGTCTAACAACCCGTTCCTAGAGAACATAATGCTGGAAAAGGAAAACTGACATTCTCTTGAATGCATCGGCTGGTATGTTAGTTATATGTGGGGGATTATAACACAATCCACTGTTTGACGCAAGATGTCGACTCTAGCTCAGCCAACCAGGTCGTAAGCACTGGCCAAATGGGTGGGCTCTCAGCACCTAGACAATGTCAAGTGAGAGTGGCACCCCTTTACGTGACAGTGCACAAATTATTCAGCACCACATAACTGTCACTCCTATGTGGACTATATTTTTGTTCCAGCTGCACATTTGGACTCCATGATTGAGGCTAAAATATTCCCTGAACTTCACTTGGTGGTGGGTCAGGTGGTTACCTTCTCAGGGGAAATAGCAGCAATGTTTGCAGATTTTTAAAGGGAGTTGTACTGGGTGTGAGCCCCAAGCGCAGAGAAGAACCCTTAGCCTCATGGTTCTGATAGGGCACTGGCTCTTCAGAGATCACCATGATTCAAAATTCAGGCTAGAAGTGAAGCCCTGCCACGCCCCGGGGTTTGGGCCTTTTAGAAGGGGCAGCTGCACCATGCCCTTAGTATGTTGGTGCAAACCCCTGAAAAATATCAATTGGCTACACAGGCTGACAAATCCGACCCTGTCTGGAAGGTGGCGTGACCAGGACACATGAAAGGGGAATCAATTCAAATGGTTCCTAGGAAGCAGACCTTGAATATACATCTTCTGTCTGCGAAATCCGTATAAAGATGGGAGGCCAAGACCTATTGTGGTTTGATGTTGTGGTCACTTCTACCGAGGGAGGTTAAATGCATTTAGCATTCAGGCAGTAGTTAGCAGCCGAGGGTTGGTATCATACTGATAACCAACTCCCCTTAGAAGAGGGAACATTGCCTGCAGTCCGATCTGAAGGAGAAATTACTGGACTGTACCTCGTGCCAAGATAAACTACTAGTGCACGAGGGAAGGAATTGCCAACCCAGCATGAGGGGCAGATTGTAGGAGGGCATGACAAAACTGACCCTAGCATTGGGTCTAAAGGAATCGGGGTACTCCTGGACCGATAATGCAGTCTTCATCATTTATCCCTGTTGTAGCTGCCATGGCATCTGGAGCTGTATGCCTCAGTGGTAGGCCTGACCTTAGCCGGGTATAAGAGCCTGCTGGTGGCCTGTGTGCCCCACAAGTTGACTGCAGGACTGCAGCACTGCTAAGTGTGTCTTTGGATCTGTACCAGTCCTGAAGACCACGTGATCTCAGATGCGCCCTTTAGGTGCCTTGTGAAGAATAAGCGCCATCCTCACACAGCACTGCATGCCAGTGACTGCCGCACCAAAGAACAATTACCTGCTTGCGTCTTGCTGTAGCGGTCAAGAAGCACCAGGTAATCACCGGAGTTCTGGAGTGAGTCGTTCTTTTAGCAGAGATCTATCACCAGCCACTCAGAAGAGGGCCAACGACAGAAACCTCTGATCCCACTGCGACTCTCCGAGTGTTTTGCTGCACAGCTGGCTGCCGCACAGCTCCCTTGAAGACTGAAATGTGTCACTTGGAAGCTCCATGCCACTAGAGAGACACTGCTGCCTTGGGATGCCGAATGAGACCTAGAATTGCTCCTAAGAACTGGGTGAGAGACTACAAGGGTATAGGCCCAAAAGACAGAGTGCTCAGACAAAATAGTTAGGCAGCACCTCAAGCTCTGGACCTGAGGGAGTGGGGTAGGCAGCAGGGGTGGAACCCAGTGAAAGGCGGTGAACAGTCGAGAGGCAGGTGGAGGGGTGGCATAGCTAGCTGGACAAGGCACCTGGAAGCATAAAGGCTCACACCCGTAAATCGAGCCGCCTTGCATCAATGTCTGCGTAGTAGAATTCTCTGTTTTCTGTGTAATAAGGTACTTGTCTTCTGTACAAAGAAGAGCACTGGACTCAACATTGATCATATTGCACTGCTCGGGGGTTGTGCTGAGTATTGAGCCTGAGTGCCCCCACACTATTCTCCCTGTGAAGGCTATGACTGCTCGCCATCGCTACCAGGGAGAGAGCGAAGTGCATGCAGGGGAGCACTGGTCCGGTTAGCAGATCCACAGGAGGACAAGGCCCCAGACAGAAGTGGGAAAATCCCTCGACCCCCAGTTGCTAGGCCCCGGTTGTGGCCTAGCAGCCCCTGCTCAATTTCACCCCCCCCCCCCCCCCCCAGCCTCCTAAACATGATCTGACAACAACATTAAATGCACCTTTTACACACAGTATCATCTGTGTTATTTAAATTGCTTTCCATTAAGGGCTGCTACCTAACTCTGAACTAGATAATATGAAAACTTACCTCCCTCTGTGTTCAGTTGACCCTTTTTAAAAACCAGGACACGTGCTCAGCAGGCGATAACCAGGGCAGTACTGTCAAATCTGGGACGCCTGGCCACCGGCATCATTAGCAGTTCATCGTGTCACCCTGGGATGCTGCAGACCGGACCCTGGGCCACGTTTCCAAGCAGAGGCGAAGGAGAATGGGAGAAGGAGGAGTTAAGAGGGAGGAAGGCGCCGTCGGATTGCTTAGGGATGATATATTGCTATTAGGACTTAATAAAAGTCATGATTATCATTTATTAATAATAATATTGAAAATAAATGGGACGATTGAACTGGGAGTAGACTTAGACAGAGACAGGCTCCTTATTAATGCATGATGCAATAAAGGGATGTTACATGCATACATGGTGTGTTTCTTCTGTCACCCTAAGGACCATTCAGGAAATGATGCAGTCACGAGCGTTGCAGGACATAGAGGCCTTGCAAAGACTCAGGGGTAGACTTCATCTGCCACTGGAGTTTAGCGCATCTTCAGGTACATTTCCTTGTGAATTCTGGATATGCAAACAAATGCACTGGCAGGGACATAACTTCGGGGGGGGGGGGGTATGTTACACCCCCCTAATAAATGATTTATTTAGTAAATAGTGGGGCACGGGAACTTTCAGTCGGGGATGGTAGGGTGGCTGTCAGATTTCACCTGGGATTTTAAATACTCACTCAGACAAAAACACACAAGCACACAAACACTCTTCTGTTTTGAAGGTCTAAAACATGCTTATTTTAAAAAATACTGGGGGGGCATATTATCAAGAAATGGCGTTACAATTATTGCCGCTTTAGCCGCAGAAAACTGCCGCTAAAGCGGCGATAATTAGCTTGATAATATGCCCCAGAGAATTCCCATAGAAGCACATGTTCTGGTGTGAACCTGGGCTTCTATGGGAATTCTCTGCGGCATATTATCAAGCCAATTATCGCCGCTTTAGCGGCAGTTTTCTGCGGCTAAAGCGGCAATAATTGTAACGCAGTGCTTGATAATATGCCCCTGTGTTTTAGGTACCCCTCACAATCTGTACTCCTTTCCATTTCCATTGGTCCTTAAGCCCCCCTCATGCGCTGCTTCTCATGTAGTAATTAACACGATATGCCAGCGAGATTGTCGGAAAATCTGAAGCTCACCCCCCCCCCGTCTTACTGACCAAGCTACGCCCCTGTGCCCTGGCCATACACGTACTCCCACCCCCAACTGCACCGTGAATTTGCAAGTCACATGCACTCGTCCTTACTGAGGCATGGCATGGTGCATTGCAGATTTTTTCAATTTATATTAGAAAAGTGCATGCACAAGTTGAAAAATGTGAATGCATCTAGTTGTTTGCAGGCATAGATAGAAGACAGGGGCATTGGTGTGTACCTACCTTTGTAAGGAGCATTCCTTACTGAATACTCAAGACTCACATTTAAGCTCCCTTCATTCGGAGGCCTGGGGCGTCTTCACTCACCAGGGAACTTTAACTGATGCACAAAAGCAACAACAGAGCAAATCCAAACCAAGCCCCATTTTTAAAATGAGAATTTCTACTCTGCTGCATCGCTCATCCATGATGGTAAACAAGACCCGTTTCAGAGCTAATCCCTGAGCTATTAGCAGGCTGCAGCCTCATTTTGTTCCTCTTTAGAAGCACAGTAGCCACACTGTAATCCTCTTAATCCTTTAAAGATCCTTCAATTCAGAGTCAAACCGCTAAAGAATGACGCGAAATAGGAATAGACAGAGCAATTTATGAAAGTGTTTTTAGGTCTGCTATTAGACAAGACCTTTTGTATTTTACTAAATTATATATTTAGGTCTGGTGTTAGAGAAGGCCTTTTGATTTGATTAAATTATATATATAATATACTTACAGGGTTTTTCAAGAAGCCCTCCTAATCTATTGGTCTAATATTGTGTGATTCACATGTTCCTTTCACCCACTAAAGCATGCAGCATACAGCAATGGGTCAGAACACTTCAGCCATTGGCTAACCTCATTCTGCATGTCAGCACTCTTCTCTCTCACTACAGCACATGCAAACAAAGTAGTTCCCTTCACTACCAGAAACTGCTATGACATAGTGTGGTTTGTGAGCCATGAAAATATTTTGCTTTTATCCAGTGTTTTTATACTGGCTATGGCCAGGTAACACCTCGAAAAATAGTTTAACAAAAAGCATTAAAAAAAGAAAACAAGCAATGACAAAGCCAAAAGGCTGGCGGCGAGCGTATGTTTATTGGTTTTCCCAATGCTTGTTTGAGTGTTTTTTTGCTCTTAGCCCTCTTTATGAGAGGGCCTTAATTTCTGGAGTGGTCAGTGACTTTTGTTTACGAACGCCGTTGTGCGTTAAGAGGTTGGTAAAGTAAACTCAGACCTCTCTGCCCTTCCCTGCAGCTGAAAGATGTTGAAAATTGCAGGGTGAAAACTGCAGGGCGAGAATGCGGAATTACCAGGTGAATCTGTCCTAAAAAAAATGGATTCATCAGTAAATTCCTCATTATTCAGGAAACTCTAGAGTTCAACCTAAATTTCCTGTCAATGCCACACCCTCAGATTTAACGTCGGAGTGCAGAATTAATATCCCTCGCACCAGGACCCTAGAAATCATTCACACGAAAAAATGGCACGGAGAAAACCACATGTTTGGCACTGTGTTTACAGTGAAAACATTTAATGAGTTTGCTGAACACAAAACGTGCTTTATGTTTTAAGGGTTATGACTGTTTGAGGTAGTTATCTCAAAAGAACAGTACTCTAATCCCGGCTGTGGCGCAACAGAGAAGGGATGGGCACAAGTGTCGTGCCTATAGTAGTGCAAAGGCTATTTTAGAATTCCAATTAGGGTAGTATTTTTTCAAAACTAGAGATTGTCATCATTTGTTTTTAGCAAAGATAGAATTTGAACTTCCTTCCAAAAAATGTAAAAAGAAGTGTGTGTCTGTAGTATGAGTTACAGCAAGTAGGGAATAGGCTAGTTAAGTGCATCAAGTGGGCTTTGACTGTCTTCAAAGCTTATTTAGAATTGCAATCTATACACCTGCTTTCATGCAAATTGTTCATCATCTGTATTGGTTATATTTGTTTTGAAAGTTCTAAATAATTTAAATATTCAATACATAGACTTAAACCACATCTGTGGTCTTCACAACCTCCCTTCTACTGCTAGAGTGTGCAGAGCTTTCTAAAAGAGAGGCACATCAATTACCAAGTAGTGACACACCCCACGTTCAGGGAAACCAACCCGAATAAGCCTAGCACAGTCACAATTTGTGTTTTTAATTATTATATTGAAAATGGTCCTTGGTATAGGAGAGCTCAACCTCTTTTAGCCGAACCTGATAGAAAATGGGTAGATGATACTTTTTCTATAGCGACATAATTACTGTGCAGTATGTATCTCGAGAAGATAGCTAGTTAAAGAGTAATACATGGAAAAGACAAAGTAAAAGTTCATTCTTGAGCAAACCTTACATTTATTTTCTCAAGAGGAAAGGAAATCGCATCATTCTTCTGCCCCACCACTGTTCAAAACACATTTAGATAAAATTCCTCAGTGTTTTTAAAGAAGGAGTAGAACATGTCTTTAAATTTCAGAAACAATTACATTTAATCTCAGAAGAGCAAACATGATATCGATTAATCTACAAGTGGCCGCTTTTAGGATATATCTGTTTCTATACAGGCACAGGCTAATATTTTACAGGTCATGAAGATACTCATTGTATAGTCTTCGCTCATGGATTTTTCAAACCTGTACAAACTATGCAATTATGGTTATATAATCGGATCTCTGCTATTTACTAGTAAAATATTTCTTAACAACTTCCTGTGAATTTATAATATCATCTATGTTAATAATGTTCTGTTTGTACTTTTTGGATGAAAAGTTTGTGAAGCAGCCTTAAGGCCATAAAATAAATTGATATTAGAAACAATAATAACTAGAACATAGTTTTACAATATTTGACTACCATCACATCCAACATAGTGCAAACAACAATGCTACACAATGTGTCATTTATAGTCAGTGGATTTCCCGAGTAATCAAATTGAGGTTGCACGGCGAGACTTACTTTAGGAAGGTAAATGTATCTGAGCTGAGCGTGAAGATATTATACTTAAATCTAGATCTAGGGCTTTTCTCAAGTACGGGCTTTGTGGGTATTAGAGACACCTGAATTTGGGTACAAGTTCAAAAAGATAAAGTATAGATCCTGTTAATGCATGATTTCAATGCATGATAGACACAGCAATGAGAGCAAGTCAATGGCAAAATGAGCTACCAAGTATTCACGTTAAGTCCTCGTGCCTTTATCATGCCTTTGATTTTTTTAGCATCCTTTAAATGATGCATTTCCATTCTCTCACAATTAAGCATTCCTGTCTGTGAAACATCTTTAACCCTGTCTAATTGTACCACATACAGAGCCAGATGGGGTGGAAACCCGCAAGCTCATTCATGAGGGAAGTAGGGTTCAGGATATGGTCCGGTGGTGGACACTGCAGCATCAGTTGGAGACAGATCCAGAGTCAAAGACAAAGATTCAGAGAAAGACTATGAACTGTGGCTTGAACCTTACAAGATGTGGGTTTGGTGAAAAGCTGGCTGTTTCAATCAAAAACAGACTGGATGAGGCAGATAGAAAAGGTTTGGTGTAGAAGGCATAGCAACGGCTGGGCCATGATGCACTTATTGTAGTGTCAATAGCATAATGATACAAACAGAAAATGGCCCTTAATAAAATGAGAAAAACAGGAAGACTGCCCTATAGGGTACCAAATAAACTAATAATACAAAAGCACACTGTTCGGTCGCATTCCTAAACTTTACAATGGGAGCATGCATTCTCAACGAAATGCATGCTCTCATTGTAAAGAGCAGAGTTGCAGTTCATCCCTGCACCCGGTGGCAGGCACCTCAAGGTGCCTGCCACCGGGTGCAGGGATCAACAGGGGGGCACCATAGGCGCCCCCTAGGCCGCCATTTGGCAGCCTTGCACCCATGGGGGCCCTGCTGTGGGTGCTCAAAGTCAGATTTCCACAGCCTTTCTGTGTCGGAAAGGCCGGCACAGAAATGTTGTGAAAATCTTCCATTGTAATCCCTCGGCCACAAAGAGCCGGCAGAGGGAAAACTGAAGGCTTTCCGAATGGTGGATGGGCTGTCCAAGCCCGTCAGAGGTCATTTGGAAATCCAATTCAGATTCCCTTCCGACCGACCCCATCAAAATGGGTTGTCGGAAAGGAATCCGAACAGCCAGTTGCGATGCAGTCTGAATGGCTCCGACTGATGGTCAGAGTCATTTCAGACCGCATCATAATTGGCCCCTTAGTGTAATTATACAGGAAATGATAAGAATGGCATTTGTATCACAATGATAAGTTTATTTAGGAAAAGTACAAACTCAGTACCACTTGGCTGCAATTTAGTGTAAAGAGTGTGCACTGAAATACTCTGTTAAACCAAGTTTATTTTAAATTAATTGGCATCAGATGCCAAACAAACAAATGATTATTGGACGAACACTCACACATTGCACTTTTTGAGTAGCCTCCTTTATGTTTCATGCAATACTTTTGATTTTCAAACGTTTCTAATACAAGAAAGGTTAAAACTTATATAGTCTTTCCGTGTTCTTGCTTTGAAGTTGCTTCATATGTGCCTCTATGAATGTTCTTGTATCTAAGGGGATCTAAGGGGATTTATACCCCGAATACTTAGTTACTAATAAACTCTCTTTTTTACTACTGACATGCACCAACAGGACTGTTGTTCTTTATACCATATGCCTCCCAGATCCCGAGGTTACCAGGGTTATCCCATTGTTGCTTAATTATTCATAATCAGGGCCATAAAAGGTTTGGGTGGGTGTACATTTTAAAAAGTCGGAAAGCTAGTGGTGAAGTTGATACTTAACAACTATGGCAAAAGCTTCCGAAAATAAGAGTTGATTATCTGTCCTTTGGGAAGAAAGTCCCCAGTGTGATGGTGAATAGTGCAACAAATGTATGTCTAGAGCACGTTTATGTTGATGAATTCCCATAGGTTAGTTAGAGGCAACTTCAATGCCTATGTGTGCTGTGCTTTGTAGTACTGATCACATACATGTCCCTTTTCCTTGATACTCCCTTAAAAGTGCATCAGTCACAGCTAGATGTGTGGTACTGTTACCTACTGGTACAGGCATATAGTTAAATCATAACCGGTCCACAATAAGCTGCCTACTTGACCAGAGGCCCTTCCAATGAGAGAATGGTTTCCAGAGATGGAGGTAGTGCACCCATCCCCACAGGAAATCATCACAGCAGTTGCATGTGTAAAAGGTGAGATTGTGAAAATTCCTACTCAGTGAGCATGAGCTATGAGGATGTCATCAACTATGACCCAGCCTGGGTGTAAATGGAACCGGAGATGCAGCGTTGGGGAACCACGCCTCCACGCTGCTAGGTGCGCTCGTGGTCCCTCCCCCTCTCCTTGCTGGATGCCGCGCTGATGGCGGGAGCCTGACGAGAACGCTCTACGGATCCATGCGAGAATAGAGTGCGGATGTGAGCGGGAAACTGGCGTTTTCTCTGCCGCCGTCTACGGAGTGAAAAGAACGGAGAATGCAAATCGGGTGACGACGCTGTTTTTGGGGAAAAATAAAACAGATGCTCTTCTGGTCCTGTTCCCGAGCCCGATGAAATAGCTCAACTATCAGCTGCCGCAGAGGTGTACCCGGAGGTGTACCCGGACGGATTTGTTTTGAGATAAAGGGAGCAGTTGAGCACACCCTGGCCCCGTATAAAACGTAAGGAGAAATAAGTTAAAATAAGTTAAAAAAAGGGGGAGTTGTCGGCTGGAGAGCTGGACTGTGCAGGCAGAGGAACATTTTCACAGGGGTGTGTTTCCAGTCTCCTCGGTTTAGAGACTTTTGCCGGGGGGGAAGTAAGCCTCCTTGGCTCCTAGAAGAGGATGGTGAGACCTCAGAGGGAGGGTGCTGCAAATTTTAAAGCGGCCAGAACCGAAGCACAAAAAGTGAAGAAAACCCGTCGCGCTCTTACCAAGATAGCGCGTCAAGCAGTCCGCAAAAGCGACAGGGGGGCCGTGCTATCTTCACCGGACAGTCACAGTTCGGCTGTCAGCTCAGAAGAGGATATATCCCTTACTATGGCTGTCGATAGTGAAACCTCGCAAAAGGAGATGCAAGGGGGACAATTGATCGCTAGCCTGGAAGGGGTTATCCCTGTAGGTCAGAACAACCAAGACCTCAGTACTGGGGGGAATAGGCAAAAGGAGGTGAAAAAATTTCCTTTATTTACTAAAAAACAAATTTTAATACCCCCTCACTCCCCTACACTTTTACAACCTACGGACCTTGGCGTGTTTTCCCCAGCAGCTGGATTGGATCCCACTGGGATGGGGCGAGACGCACCTGGCCTTGAGCACCCAAATTTGGTATCAAAATCAAAAAGTCTTGAATCTTGTCCCATAGGGGAAATTGGGTCTGGTGGACAGGCGAACACTCCAGTGCCGGTTCACGACTTGCCAGACCTGCCAGAATTAAGACAAACTTAGGATAACCCACAGGCTTCTGTGCCGCTACTACTAGATCAGTCTCCGAAATCGTGAGAATCACTTTTAACTTTACCATCATGCAGCGCAGAAACCTTACCGTCAGCGAAATTTGGCATGGAGAATCCTGAAAACTTTCAAATTGACATCAGAGATATGCTGAATTTAATTTTAGGAGAGATAAGGGAAATGAAAAAGCTTCAGCAAATCGAGATTAATACCCTTAATCAGAGGCTTGACAAAATCGAAGAGGCTATTACAGGCCTCCCCTCCAGACTCTCTGAAGTAGAGGCCAGAATTTCCACCATTGAAGATCAATTGGTGACGGTGATGACTGAGTCAAAGGAAGCGGATAAGAAGAAAAGATATCTTGAGAATAAGGTTGAGGAACTGGAAAGTCATTCTAGGAGATCTAATTTGCGCCTAGTGGGGGTGCCTGAAGGGATTGAGGGTTCCCAGACCCTCCTCTGGGTAAACACGTTCATCAAGCAGCAAGTGTTGCCGGATTATGAAGGAGATTTGTCCATCACTAGGGCACATCGTATTCCAGCCCAGCCTTTTCCAAATTCCCCTTACCCGAGAACGATTCTTCTCAACTTTGCTGACTTTAGAATAAAAGAGAAAGTTCTGGCAAAAGCTATTCAACAACGACAATTCCCCATTAACGAGACACAGAAATGCAGAATCTTGTCCGATATGACAGCTGTTGCAGCTCGAAGAAGAAAAGAGTTTGTTAAGATGCTACATCTCTTTAAAGCTCATGGGCTCAGGCCTCCATCGTTCAGCAATCAAAATTAAGGGTGTTGGTGAAGGAGAGATCTTTTATGTTCTCGGATGTTGAGGAGGCCCAGACTTGTTTGAAGGGGATATCTGGCCCCTCATGTGAAGTATGACCCTTAGTTCTATTTAAGCTTGGGATGGACGCCCTCGATTAGAAATGTATTAAAAAATTATTATTATTTTTTTTTTTTCTTCCTCTTCTCTTTTCTCTCTTCTATCTTTTTTCTTTCTGTTTCGTAATGTTTGGTTTGTTCTGATCAGGGACAGGAGGGGTTAGGGGGGCGCGCGACCACGATCGCCCAATGGGGTGTAACAACATGACACCCAGGAACAATAGTGGGAGGTGGGAGATGTGGCCTGCGTGGTGTAGGGGGGGGGGGGGTTTCCACATTTCCAGGGGAGGGGTTTTCTTTAGGGTGGTGGGGGGTTGGGTGTTAGCAGGAAAAAGAGCAGTAGTAGTAAGAAGGCCAGGATTGATTTATAGAGCAAAGAAATATGGCAAATGGTAGTTGCAAGATTCTGTCGTTGAACACCAATGGGTTATTAAATAAAAAGAAATATGGTGCACTTATAAGATGGGCCTCCTTTCTGGACCCCCATGTTCTCTTTCTTCAGGAAACCCATCTTAAGTCTAATTCCCCTAACTTGTTTATCCCTAAAAAATTCTCTAATGCTTTTTTTGCCTCTTCGGGGGCAGCAATGAGGGGGTTGCAATTTACTTCTCTAATAGAATGGATTGGGAGTTTCTTCAAGTACATAGAGATATTCTGGGAAGATGGATCTGGGTAATACCTAAAATTAGGGGTCGAATAATAAATTTCGTTAACTATTATGGCCCAATATCCGATAATGCCTTACCCTTGACCCAGATCCCCAAAAAGCTGATTAGCTCTCCTGGACAAATTGTTCTAGGGGGGGATTTTTACTATATTATGGATATTAGGAAGGATACCACTAATAAAAACAAAAGACAGTTGAAGCCCCACACCAAAAAAATAATGGGGACAATTATGGAACAGTTTGGGCTCGTAGATTCATGGCGAGATCTCCATCAAGAAATGGAATCCTTTACTTTCTACTCCCATCGCTTCTCTTCGGCCTCTCGACTAGACTATTTATTAACATCAAGGTCTATACAGGTGAAAAATGCATGGATCAGTAGTAATTCCTTTTCTGACCATGCGCTTGTTGGGGTTTCCTTGGTTTTGGGGGGGAGAGACAAGGAACGATCAAGGTGGCAGATGGATCGTCTCCTCCTTCAAAACGCAGATTGGATTACTGGATTTAGGGAGTGGATTCTACAATATTTTGAGGTCAACAATAATACCGCCATCCCCTTTGCTGTCTGGGGAGGTTTTAAGGCCGCGGCCCGGGCCCAAATAATAGCTGTTATGGCCGGTCAGTCCAAAACTCGGAGGTTGCAAATTGAGAACCTTCAGAATAAGGTGGATCAAGAATATACTTTAATGCTACAGCATTCCCCCAAATGCTTTAATAAAGCTAGTAGGGAACTAAGAGATTTTTTTATTCTGGAGGAAATATGTAACTCCAAAATCTATCAGCAGAAAATGTATGAAGAGAGTCAGTTGATGCTGAAGCTGCTAGCCAATTCCACCAGGAAAAAAATGGAATCCTCCCTAATCACTTCCATCAGGGACCCGGTTACAGAACTAGTTGTATTAGATAGGGATAATGGTTCACGGATTTTTCTTCATCACTACGGACAGCTCTATTCAACAGAGTATGCGGTTAACAACGAACAAATTCAGAAGTATTTGATTGATATTGATATTCCCAGGCTTTCAGAGTATAGAATCAGAGAATTAGACGATGAAATAATGGAAGAAGAAATTATAAGCGCAATTAACTCTATGGCAGGGGGCAAGGTATGTGGGCAGGATGGATTTCCCATTTAATTTTATAAGGTTTTTATTAAAGGGACTTTTTAATAACATCAGAAAGGGTGGAACTGTATCGAGTGAATTCAAGGAATCTATAATAATTTCTTTTGTGAAAAAAGATAAAAACCCATTAGATGTGAACTCTTTTAGGCCAATCAGCCTACTGAATTCTGATTACAAGATCTTGATGAAAGTATGGGCTCAGCGCTTCCTTCCTTCTGCGCAAGAAATAATCCATAAGGATCAGACAGGTTTTATAGCAGGTCGTTCGATGGCTACTAATACTCAATTCTTAATTCATGCCTTAGACTTTTTTAATACCAACGAAATCCCTGCTGCAATTATTATGGTCGATGCTGAAAAAGCCTTTGATCTTGTGAATTGGCAAACATTGTTTTTAACTTTAGGTCGTATTGGTCTCCCACAACAGATTATTAATATGTTGTGGAATATTTATCAGAGTGCTAGCGCTAAGGTGGTTATCAATCAAGTACAAATAGGGGAAATTACAATAAAGCGGGGAACCAGGAAGGGTTGCCCGCTTTCCCCGCTACTTTTTACCTTTTTTATTGAACCCCTGGTTTTAAAAATTCGTAATAATGCTGCTATTCTTTCTCCTATACCAGGGATGTCAAAAGTTAAATTATTCGCTGATTATATCATTCTATATTTAACCCCGACGAAAGGGAACCTAGAGTTAGCCTTTAAAGAGTTTCTCCTTTTTCAACAAATTGGTGGATACAAAATAAATGAAAAAAAGATTGAGATACTGGCTCTTAATATTGACCCCAATGCTCTTCCTAATAATTTGAGGGCCCAAGCCATGAAAACTGACCCGATAAGATATTTGGGTATCTATGTTACTAACCAATATCAGAAATTATTTGAATTAAATTATCTTAGAACTAAGCAGAAGATAAAAAATTCTCTCGAACAATGGTCTGCACTCCCCCTCACTATTTTAGGGAGAGCCTCTCTGGTTAAAATGTCCATTCTTCCCCTACTGATTTTTTTATTTTTAAATGTCCCTATTCGTCTCAATCAATCTTATTTTAATGAGCTAGATACATTGTTTAGGGAATTTATTTGGGCGAAAAAGGTCCCCAGAGTAAAATTAGCTACAGTTCAGCTGCCCATAAATCAAGGGGGTCTAGCATTTCCGCAGATACGGACATATTATGAGGCAGCCTTATTGAATCTAGTGGTGGACCTAATACATTATAAGTGCATCTATGATAGTTTTTTTTTTGATAAAATGATAGTAGAAGGGGGAACGCAAACGCCCGTCTTTCTAAAAACTGCCAAATTACCAAAGAAGACCCGCTACAAGTCTCTACGTGTAGTTCAATTTAGGCTTCAAGCAGTCTTTAAAAAAAATCACTCCTCCGGCTTTCAATATTTGGGTTTGGGCGAGTGTAATAGCATTGGCCTACATCTGCAACTAAGACACATTGAGATTTGGGGAGAGTGTGGGTTCTCTCAACTTAAACATTTCATTGCCCATAATAAAATAGTCTCTTGGCAAGAAATAATGGTTAGGGTAGAAGGTTGTAGAAAGCCCACATTTCTCGAATATATGCGGATAGCTCATTTCATTTCCAATACTGAGGGCATTTTGAATACTCCACATAATACCATGGTAGAACTTTATGATTCCAAGTATTCGGGACTTGGGAAATGGTATTCTGTATTACGGAAGGATGAACAGGCAAAGGGTATAGTGTGCCACATTGAAAAAATAGCCAGGGACACTGGATGCAGATTCTCTCTTAAGGAATGGGAACAAATGTGCCTTTTAGGGCACAGCTCCCTACGTGCTGCTAATTTTAAAAGAATGTCCTTTCTATCAAGGTGGCTCGCTTATTGGACCCCGGCTAAGATTCAGAAAAGATACCCCGACCATCTTAATAGGTGTTTCCGCTGCCACCAGGAGGAGGAAGGAGGATGGCTGCACATTTTTTTTTCCTGCCCGCAACTTGCGCAGTTCTGGGGGGAAATTTTTAACGATATGGGTGTAGTAACAGGTATGAGTGTTCTTCCCCAGGTTGAAACTGCATTATTCGGGTGTTCAAGGGGCGAGACTAACTTATCAAGCTCCGATATGGTTTTTATAGCTATATCTTGTATGGTGGCTCGTTCCTTGATACTTCAAAATTGGAAATCCAAGGAGATCCCAAATCATTTAAATTGGTTTAATAAAATGAAAAGGATTTGGAAATTTGAAGAGGCATATGCCAAGAGAGTAGGGGGTATAAGGAAATATGAGAAAAATTGGAAAAAATTTGAAGAACTACTTCTACTTAAGGATAGGTCGTAGAGGTGTCGCGGGTTTTTTAATTGTGGAAGAGTATTATATAATTTTTATTGGTGTGTAATCTGACAGGTTCAATCGTAAAACCACTATTGATCTCCAAGGGGACTGGGGCAACGATTTTCTACTTTTACAAGTTGTATATGATCTATAACGCACAATTTCAGGGGTCCAATGAAGAAAACTTTGTTTTTTGAATGTGATTTTATTATGCTATTTATTGGCAGCTATTTGCAATTGCACTTTATCTTGTTAATCTTATATTCTGCATTTTATGACAAATACTTTTAAGTGAATTTTTGCTGCTATTATATGTGCACTTTATGTGGTGACAATATTCACATTTGATGTTAATAGTACTGTATTTTACTAAGGTAATTATTGGCTGCTATTGCATTTGCACTTTAATGTAGGACTTAATTTACGTCTTAAATGAACCAAGGTGAATCTTATATTACAGTTGAGATACATGTGATCTTGTGGCTACATTCTGCATCTGCACTTTATTTGTTGGTTTGTTAATATCACAATAGAATGCCATGATATAGCATATAAAACACATAGCACCCTGAATGTTGCTTTGTAACCAGGTGTACATTTTTTTTTTTTTTAAGTCCCAGTTTGTGTTCACATACCAAGTATTCATGGTTTGTCCAATTGTGGTGGTCCATATGTTGCGTTTGAAAATGTGTATCCTGGCACCTTTATGCTCTGCTAAATAAAAAAATAAAAAAATAAAACTATGACCCAGCCACTCAATAGATGTTTCTTTTTAACAATCAAACTCGATCTATGTTGAAAATAAACTATCTCTTATGGAGAGCATATCAAAAATATAAATAATATGAGGTTGCATTTGAAAGACCTCCGAGCAGGTGGTATATGTGTGCATTAAACCCCACAGAACTGGGAATTGCTTTTGATTTTACAGCTTCTAAATCTGGTCCCGCAAAGTAATTCCCCATTTCTTGAGGTTAAACCTACAACTGCATGGTACTGGTGCGGCTTTACCGCACGGTAATGGTTATTCCCATGTGGATTTATCACCCTGCCAGGACCATGAAACACATAATCAGTCCTATGTCTACACTAAAATCTAATTCTTATTTGGCTTGGAACTCGAAATCAGGCTGTCAGTGTAGCTTGTACCAACTTACTCATTGCTAGAATTCAATGTCCAGTAAGGCACCACCTTACCATATACAATTGCAACTCAGGTAAGCATCAGGCAACCTGGAATGACATTGAAATTGGTCACAACCTCACCAAGTGACATCCCTAGTGTAGCCTGCCAGAGTCTGCATGTGCAGTTCCCCATCCCCTCCACCCTGCATGCTCATCAGGGGAGGTTTGGACAAGCATGACCAATAACTAAAAAGACTTTTTCGGTGCTTCCTGGGGAAGACAAGAGGTCTGACCCTCTGCCAGATGTAAGCAGGATTTATCTTTAGTGTCTCAGTGTCCATGGTATTATTATTAGTTGCTCCACTCTTGCTTCTTTGATGTACTCTTCATTCTGAGTTTTATCAGTAGTCCATTTTCGGCCTGTGCTGGTTCACAACATCAACCTACTTTGTGGGTGATCAAAGATTATATTTATTCTAAACTCACCAAGATATACAATCTAGAGTGAGACATCCATTTCCTACATCATTAAAATTCATTGATCAAGCGAACAGCACAGCATCTCCATGTGTATTTTTTTCCTACCAGAGTTATTCACAATTCAGATTATTTGGTTCTAAAGTTTTTCTGGATCAGAGAGTAATCAATAAAACAATATCCATACTATCATCTGTGTAATCATGTTACTTATCTGAGCAGGTGCAAGTAAACTTCATAGATAAGTTAAAATAGTTTATTCTTACTTCTCATAACCTGGTTTGATTAAACCTCATCGGCGACTAAGCCTTACTTCCATATTTCCTCTACTCCCACGTTTATATCGACACCTTTCCATTCATCAAATAAGGAACTTGGTCAGGCCACCACCCAAAAAAAACCCTCCTCAGAACAACACAGTTTAGACAAAACATAATAATGTTTTTGATATTCACCTGACCTTTTCTTGTTTGGACGGGGCACAATGGGCCAATGGAGTATATAGCCAATCAAATGGGTGTATCATTAACGGCACCGACATTTGAGGCGTTCTTGGGCTCTTTTTAATGGGAGCCAGTGATGCCATTCTTCTGTTATAACCTACATGGAAGCTTGCACCTCAAGACGCGAGGAGGGTCTCAAGGCCCCAATGAAGGTCTTGGGTTTCACCCACCACGAAGAGAGTCAAGGGCTAGCAGTCCCATCTGTACATAGAAATTGAGTGCAGGTTTATCACCAGCCCTTTATCCACATGGGCAAGTGTGCCAGAAAAATATATTAGCACATTAAACAGTTATTTTTCACCAGGAAACACCTGGGATGCGTGGGAAGTTCTGTAACCCATTGACATTATTATTTCATCCACTTTCAAAGTTTATTTACTTTTGCAGCAGAAGTGAAAAAAGCCACTGAGAAGGGATATGACCGTCCAAAAAGTAACTTTATGAGTGATTTGCATTGTTCCACCTATCCCCTAAGATCCTCCATGTTGTTGCCCCTTCCTCTACTAAGTGCTGTGGAAATCTGCCTTACCCGAAGATGTTCTGTGGCAATGAGCTCCTTTTAACAGGACAGTAGTGAATGGAGACTATAAATTATGTTTTGTGCACATAAAATGAACTAAGATGAAAACATTTTTTTTCTATTTTTGGCCATGTATAGAAGTGTGTCGAAGTTCTTTTGCCATGCTTCTGTTTCTATTAGGAGGAAGTGGCGGTAGTTTTTTGCCCATCCTCAAAGTGTAGCACAGGCAGCACAGATACTCTACAGTCCTGGTTGCACCAAATGAAAGATGCCTTAAACTAGTTTGACCATTACACGCGAGCGTGCAATGACCGCTGAGCAGCCCACACTGGTCGCAAGGCGAGCAGGATAGAATTATTTTTTTGATTTAAACTTTACAATTAGTCTACAGTGGAAATACAAACAATTCAAAGAGTAGATGAATAAATACGGTATATAAAATTAAGTAAAGCATATACAAGATTACACATTATGGTATTTTTAAATGCCAGAAGCTTATTGGATACAACATCGAATTCTAAAGACAGAGGTAATACCATGCAAACCTTTTTTTCCCTCCTCTATCGATCCGCTGTCCTTCTGAATCCAAATAACTCACTAACCTATCCACCACTCAAATTACTTTTATATTTCACTATACTAATTCAACACTAATCCTTTATGGGTTCCGGAGTAGCATGCTACTCGCCGAAAAAGCGATTTGACGCCTCGTCAGGGTTAGTAAGCGCTACATAAATGCAATTACAATACAATACAATGTAGTAACATTATGGCTGCTTTGCGGTTTTACCATTGGTTTGGCATGAGTAGCTAAACTGACCCAAAAGTGCACCAAATTGGTGTAGTAAGCAAACAAATATTGAGTTATCCGAAGGTTATAGTTCAAGTACTAGACACAAGACGCTACTAGCTTCCAAGAAGCTGTTTGCGGCATGAACACGGTTGGAGAAGGTGAAAAGCCCGGGGACTTTTGCACAGTTTTTTAAAGTTTACAATGAGAAGTGTGACAATTATGTCATTATTGTCACAAGCAAAACCACAACGTAAAATAAAATATGCATGACTGGCACTGTAAATTTATATCTCCAGGCGCAAAGTTAAAAGCAAATCCGCCCAGGAAGGGTGAGTGTCAAGGAGAATGCAATTTGCATTCAGGAATGTTGTATACATACATAGTGCAGCAGAGTTCAACTCTCACCAACGTCCCTGGAAGCTGCAAATCAGATAAGAGATGTTTACACGCTCTGATTGCTTTATAGCCCTGCATACAGGGACACCTGTAGTAAGCAACAGTGTGCAGGGAATCTAAAATAGACCTCAACCGCACACCCTAGGTGAAGACAGGAGAAACAACGAGGTGAGAGCTCGCCAGTCAGTCCCTTATTTAAATAAACACTGACAAAGCCAACAGCTCTGGGTTTAATATGCCAGCCCATGAAAAAGAATCATTCACAAACGTCGTGTACATGTGTTGCTTGTTCTAATGTTGTTCATATTATTAAAGTCTGCCGCCTTGGCTTTGACAATGATGGTGGAAAAAATAACCAAACAGGATATAGTTCTTAATAGAGTGCAAATAGGAGATAAACAATTTAATGTGACAAGCAGCATAATAATTGAGTGTATTTTCAGATGTAAAATAGTCCCTAATGCATTCCAATGGGGGCACTTCCTGCAACGCAGAATGACACACCAAATAGCCAATAGCATGAAGTGAGTAAGAAATATTCCTCTGGGCGGAGCCAAAGCCCCCTCTAAGCATATTTTGAAGAACGGACTAACTCTTACAGACAGATGCAATGTCAACCCAAAGGTAAAAAGGGAAGGCAATAATGAGACTGACCTCCAAAGCACCCAAATGCGTAGCTAGCTGGAGATATTGTGATCATGCGGCCTCCCAACATTGCATCCATTTCTGTGATTCTCATGTAAGCATAGTATTAAATTACAAAAAGCTATTTATTGTTCAAAGAAAATTGCAAACGACAACATTCCTGCATACCTGGCTAAGAAGTTGATGTCACCATAGATCGACCAGCAAGTGAAGTCATAACTCATCTAGGGCAATCTGGACCCAAGATAACCAGGTCTGACTGTCGATCCTGTCAGCGCCACTTCAATTCACTGTTTGAGTTCTCTTGCAGCAGAATAACAACCAGTATTTGGGTGAATGCCAGAAGCATGCCACCTCAAACAAAATCACCTCTTAAAGCCTCTCTAACATGAGATATTGTGCTTTGGATGAAACAAAACTCTACAATCTACCAGAAATACCAAAGTAGAATGAACATGCAGGTAGCTGGCTATTACGCTATCCAAAACAATTTAATATCAGCAGCTAAGCAGCTACTTTCTGCACATCTGCCTGGCAGAGGGTACCCATGCCAACTACGGAACTATGTAAGCAATTTTGTACAGTCTTACAGTTTCACCCATCAAATAAAAGTTTTTAAAACTGACACACTCCTCATACTGATGGCACACATCCACAAAACCAAATCATACTACGGTGTGCAATGAAAACAAATGGAAAGAGCTACTATGGATGGCCAAAAATTGCTGCAATGACATTCTTATGGCAGGCTATGTGTCATGCAAGTGTTATGTAAAATAACCAAAAGTCAGCGTGTTGTGACAAGCACAAACATTGCTACACCAGACACGTCACCTTACGAAACTAACATGAAGGCAAACTACTACAAGAATATTCTTAACTACTTTCCTGCCTCCAAAATGTCATACTGTTGGACACAACCACCTTCATCTTCTTTTCTACACCGCAGTACCCATTATGATAACCTCCCAGCCTTTATAACATCTCCAACCCCTCTTTTTAGGTTTAGCCACGCATGTACTGTCAGCGAAAACTATGGTTGTTGAAAAAATAAAAAAAGCTTTCAAGGGGATTAAACCTGCCGATTACTTACCTATACTGACCATTGGTAGGTTCGAGGGTCACTCTCGTTCCCTTGCTTCCTATTGGATGGTGCCTCTGGCTTCCTCCTGTGCTTCAGTCTTCATCCTTGCCATGAGGCATGGACCAAGTACTGCCCTGTGTGGCCAATGTCCTTCCACTGGCTATAGGCTCCTTCAGGTACTCTTTTTTACTGTTCAGACTAAACCCCCCCGTCATTCTCTATACACACTCACCCCACCATCTTTGTTTCCCACCCTCCTCCCTCTTGTTTTTTAAAAAGTTTATATAGCGCAATCTTGACCCAAAGGTACTGGAAAGCTATACATGAGCACCAGTTACATTACACATTCATGCACGGGAAGTTTAGGTGATGTGCCCACAATCACAGGACGTTGAGCAGACACTCAGATTCGGACCTGGCTCCCTAGTTCCACATTCGGCAGTTCTGGCCATAATGCCACATCCTCTCCCCAGTGGCGAGAGTTGCTTACCACCAGAAACCCCAGTGCTATTTTAAGGCATACTGCAGGTCGGTATGCGCTGCTGTGCAACATGTCTTGAGTAAATAAAAACAAAGCACTATGAAGTGGTCAACCCTGGCCATGTCTTATCGCTTTGTTTTAATTTACTTTGAGTTGTGTTGCACAGCAGCTCGCGCTGCTATGCAACATATTAAAAACATTCCCAAAACCAAATTGCTCCCACAGAGCTATTTGGCTTTGTTAATATTTTTATTTGCTTTGAGACATGTTGCACAGCAGCCCGAACTGATGTGCAACTTTTTAAAAACCTCTGGCAACAGAAATAGGTCTCGCATAGATGAAACCTATTGGCTTAGCCAATGCTTGTTGCTTATCTGTCAAAGGTACTGATCATCTTCACTTCTTTCCTGCCTGCACTGAAAATAAATATTGCACACCTAAAAAATTGCATTACGTGCCCTCAAGCTCTTTTTTCAAATCTATTTGTCTGCATGCTTGTCGTTTACCTCAATGACCACGTTACTTCAGTATGACATCACTTCCCTTGACCACATAGAAGCACGCTCTGTCTTTAGGGCATCTTGTCTGACCTACAAAGCCATTACTAACATTATGCTTGGCATTATGCACACTCTGTGTACAAGGACACACTTTGCCTGGAGTTTTCCAAATTTGGAAATTAACAAACACTTGAGTAGCTCATTGTCTCTCCAATCTGAAAAGCTGATCTCCCATAGTTAATCTGGCCAGTTGTAAGTGCCTTGATCTTGCACAGTTCAGAAAAGATCTGAAATAATTAGTTTTTGTAAAAAAACACTCAAGTTACTTGTGATCCACTCTTACACGTATCGCTGTTGTTTTCACCCATAGATGGTGTACCTAAATGCTGGCTAGTTATTTCAAACCTAGTATAGATATCTAGCTCAAAACACGGCACACAAAACCCCACAAATTAAATGTTGGAATGCGAAATTCTGCACTGCGCCCTTGTACTTCTGCAACTCAAAGGATCACATGTGCTAAGGTTACTGCACGTGTAGGGCTTCAGTTATTACAAAATGATGCAGGGTGGCGCCGCAAGCCATTTTGCTGTGCCGAGCTGCGCAATTTTAAAAGCACGGGGATGCATCGTATTAACAACAATACGATACATCCGTGTGTTTTCCCCTGCGCTGGCGCACAATTGGCTGTCATGAGCCAGCGCAGGCACCCTTGCTTTATGTTGCAAGGGTGCCTGTGTTGCGAGGATGATTGTTTTTGTGCAGGATGGTATCCCCTCTTGCACAAAAACAATCACTGATGGCATTTTCCTCTTTTTATGCATACTGCAGGAGGCAGCACATATAGAAAGAGGAAACAACTAGGAGAAATATAAGTATTTCTCCGTGTTTCACCACTCCTACGCCTCCCCTGGGAGGCGTAGGATTCTGACGCATTCCCAGCTTTACACAATGTTGTAGATCTGGGAACATGTCTGGTTTCATGGATGTTGAGTGGGAGCACCCATGGAATGCCCCTTTCATGCAGAGTAATGAGTGGAAGGGGCCCATATTTACAAGGCCATGAAAAGTCACCTAGGGTGACTTTACGCGGCCTTGCAAGTATGGGCAATCCTAGTCAGCCACTGGTGCGTTAAAAAAGTGACCCACCGGCTGAGCCGCCCTTGGCTTGCAAAGGAAGCCCTTAGTGCCTATGGTAATGGTAATTCAAATGCTTTCTTAGGAGACACTGTTCAGTGGAATTGATGCTTTGCCACTGCATAGGATGCAACACAACACATCTTTTTGTGGATAAGAAGTTCATGTCTGTTGTGCCTAACAGTCCAGTCCCAGCCAGACCTGAAGTCTAATGTGATGTGATGTGATATGATGTCATCACTGGAATGATGGAGCTGGTGCAGAAGTGAAGGACAACGCAGAAGCTGCACCTTGTTCGTCAGTGAACCCTGAAGATGTATTGTCCAGGTAGCCCCTTCATGCTTTGCAATTTGGTGAGCGGCAAGGAACCTCGCTCAGGCTTACACAGGAAGAGGTCCAGGTTCCTTAAATCATAAAGTGTAGTTCGCTGAACCACACTGCCTTGCTCAGTGAGAGCACTACTGGTTAAGAGGCGGAACCCTGAGGTAACACTCGCCTATCAAGATTCCATTTTTTGGCAGCGTTGGAGACAACTGAGTCTTACGATGGGACAGATGTCACTCAGGTAGGAATGATAGGAAGTGGAAATGGGAAATTACTTAACTGCATGGGGAGGTGAAATTAATTAAATGAAAATTGTTTTTGTATAGCGCATTACTGCCCGAAGGCATCTAGGCACTTTCGCTGTGGATGGAAAAAGAGACGGAAAAGATTGTTGACAGGAGGTCCCGACATGGGGAGGAGAAGAAAAAAAACTATTGATTAAAAAGCCATGTTTTCAGGGCATTCCTAAAGCAACGTAGATCTGTACATTTCTTCAGATAAAGAGGAAGGGAGTTCCATCTCTTGGCTGTACAGTAGACGAAACTCCTACCACCCCAATGAGTTGTCTTGGCTGTGTGGAGCAGCACATCGAGGGCCGAGGAGGATCGGAAGATTCTGGATGGGTGGTACCAACTGGATTTCTGTTTCAGACATTCATGGCCAAGGCCATTCCAAGCTTTAAAAGCGATGTAAAGTGCCTTGAAATAAACTTGCTTGAGAATAGGTAGCCAGTGGAGCTGAGCCAAGGCTTGAGAGCTGGAGATGCCTTCAGGTCTTAAGTATCATGCGCGCCGGGGCATTCTGCAGGACTTGTCATTTATTTAGTAGTCTGCTGCAGATTCACATATAGTGCACTACAGTAATCAAGTTTCGATAGCACAAGTGCGGTAAACACCGGCCTCTGCATATCTTGTGGAATGAATGGAAAAATCTTCCTCAAAATTTTGAGAACAAGAAAAGATGAGGAAGTCACTGCATTGATGTTTTTATCAAATGACAGTTTTTTGTCCAACATAATACCCAGGTTTTTGGCTTTGGAAACCGGTGTGAATGAGGGTTGTCCCTGTGAGTGCATTTCCTTGCCCATTGAAATGACACGAGATGAACCAAGAACCCAGAAAGATTCTAACTCACATACAACTATCTAGTTAAGTAACATTTATGTATTCACAGCAGCGATGAGGAAGAGACACTTAAGAAGTTGGATTAGTGATTTCTCACTTGCTCAGAGTATTATTTACAATGCAGGGCATACATTATGAACTAAGATGAATTGGAGTTCAAGAAGAAATTACTATACTAATAACCAACCAAGATCAGGTTGTTCCAATTAGATGTTTTTAATACTTAAAAAATAAGCATGGGATGGTCCTAAGTTGATCGAATACTTTTAAGAGTTTAGTCAGCAGTGAACTGTCCTTGCACAAAGTCATTTGCATGTGCTATTCCGTTAGGAACAGAAACCAATACTTGAATATGTGGGATCCTGAAATAGGAAGTGGGATGCTCAGAGTATCATTCACTGTGTACAGTGTGCGGAATGTTCTCTTCTTTTGTAATGTTGTGACTATCTGTAGGAACAAATAAATTGGTCATCTTTTTTTTTTTTTTTATAAAGTCGCCTGTTTTACAGTTCATGAATGGCAAACTTTTCCTGCCACTTGTCCAGAATTATCTTCAGAGTATAATACACTTATGCAGTCGTGAAGAATGGGTGCGGTCAACAACGCCACTGGACCCGCCCCCTGATTCTGAGCATGAAACATACTTTTAATAGGAGGGGCACAGGACTGAATGAAGCCACAGCTGAGGGGATCTCTCAGTTCCTAGTGGTAAAGTAGATGGTGGTGAGACCAACCAGATCACAGCCAACTTTGAAGTTGCATTTCTTCTCTCTAGGACCAAAAACATGTTTGAAGCCAGGGCCTGTGGAATGAATGTGCTATTGGCAAACTGTTAAGAACAATGACACAACACCACCAAGAAACTCCTTAGAGTGTTTACTTGCTCTTCAAGAAACTTTGTTACATAACTTTTAGCGCTATTTATTTATTGGTTCCTCAGTAGGGATTTGTATGTAAAGAGAAATGTAAAAGTTCTAAATGCCGCTGGACCAGCTTGGCTTTCACCTTTTCACGTCAGATAAAGTGAGTGGCATGGAGATGTAGAACAGCATGCCTTTTTCTGGATGAGACCCATGCTTGCGCAAGTTTATATGCAAATATGCAGAACACCCGAAATAGAGGTGGAGTTGTTGAATGTTCTTCACTGAGGCGGTCGCTGAGTGACTAGTCGGTTAAGGAAGTACAATTAGATATTTCTGGCAGGATAACAAGTCGATTCTACTAAAAGACAGAGGAGTATGGGGCTCTTGCATCACTGGCATAACGAAACTTGAGGGGGCCCCCCTGCAATGCACATGGAGGGGCCCCGTCCGGACTCACTTAGGAGCTTTCCGGACAGTGTACTGTGCGGAGGGGGCCCCCTGGAGCTTGCCCCACCCCCGCACATCGGGGTTTGCAGGGGCCTGTGTAATACCTCTGCCTTGCGTTTGTGCCCCAGCAGAAGACCGCCCATAAAATCTACAAAAACCATTGCAGCAAATGGAATTTCACACACGATGAGCCAGTCACCATTGTTTTTTGACCCATTTGACATTCCCTTTTGCTTTTCAACAACCCCCAAGGTAGAGAAAAAAGTATCCATCACTCACAATTTGCGCTGCTCATCAGGGACATTTTTATAAGCCGTGCATGATGGTCCCAGAGTGAAATGTCAGTAGTGGTAGCCCTGTCCAAACAGGTCGAGGCTCCCACTGCTGCTAAGTCAAGGGTTTCTGATGCTGGACCCAGCTGAGCCTTCACCATCGGAAACCCTGCAGATTCCCCCACTTAACCATTGATAATTTAGGGCTGCTTCCTCTGAACAGGGCCATAGCTATCAATAATACAACCGGTGCAGTGGTCTCGAGGGTAAGGTATGAGGGGCGTATTTCACAGCATGGCTGCTGTTTACTACCCACACGTGGATAAGTTAGCCTGTTTTTCATATTTGCACAAGGGCCAAGGGTTCCCAGATTTTCCAGGGTGTCGTTGTAAAAGACTGACAAAAGGGCGCGTACCTTTAAGAAACATTCCCTAGTATGAATCCCAAATATGTAAGGAGAGCACAAGCTTAAGAGTCAAAGCTTCCAGGTCATTCAAAACTATTTGATTGACCCAGAAGACAGTAATTAGCCCTTACCTCCTTGAGCCCCCTGTGAGTATTGAACAGGACTAGTGACCCTTTCCAAGAGACTTCAAGCCACTGTTGTGCTTTACGAGAGAGGAGTACTACTGCCCCCTCCACAGAACCATCTCCCGAAAGAACTGACGGCCATTCTTACTGAAGCACCTAGAACGAAGGACGAGTCCATCAAATCACAAACACAATTGCCCACATAAAGTATATTGTGCTTGTAAAATAAACATCCAGAGTTCAAGAACGTGTGTTTCAACAAACTGTCACTGCAGAGATCAAGAACTTGTGTTTCTACAAACTGTCGCTGCAGAGATCAAGAACTTGTGTTTGTACAAACTGTCGCTGCAGAGTTCAAGAACTTGTGTTTCTACAAACTGTTGCTGCAGAGTTCAAGAACTTGTGTTTCTACGAACTGTCACTCCAGAGTTCAAGAACTTGTGTTTCTACAAGCTGTCGCTGCACAGTTCAAGAACTTGTGTTTCTACAAGCTGTTGCTGCACAGTTCAAGAACTTGTGTTTCTACAAGCTGTTGCTGCAGTGTTCAAGAACTTGTGTTTATACAAACTGTTGCTGCAGAGTTCAAGAACTTGTGTTTCTACAAACTGTCACTCCAGAGTTCAAGAACTTGCGTTTTTACAAACTGTCGCTGCAGAGTTCAAGAACTTGTGTTTCTACAAGCTATCGCTGCAGAGTTCAAGAACTTGTGTTTCTACAAGCTGTTGCTGCACAGTTCAAAACCTTGTGTTTCTACAAGCTGTTGCTGCACAGTTCAAGAACTTGTGTTTCTACAACTGTTGCTGCAGTGTTCAAGAACTTGTGTTTATACAAACTGTTGCTGCAGAGTTCAAGAACTTGTGTTTCTACAAACTGTCACTACAGAGTTCAAGAACTTGTGTTTCTACAAACTGCCGCTGCAGAGTTCAAGAACTAGTGTTTCTACAAGCTGTTGCTGCACAGTTCAAGAACTTGTGTTTCTACAAGCAGTTGCTGCAGTGTTCAATAACTTGTGTTTATACAAACTGTTGCTGCAGAGTTCAAGAACTTGTGTTTCTACAAACTGTCGCTGCAGAGTTCAAGAACTTGTGTTTCTACAAGCTGTTGCTGCACAGTTCAAGAACTTGTGTTTCTACAAGCTGTTGCTGCAGTGTTCAAGAACTTGTGTTTCTACAAGCTGTCGCTGCACAGTTCAATAACTTGTGTTTCTACAAGCTGTCGCCATGTTGTGTCAGTGTCTGTTTCTCAAAGCCACTTCTTATTGCATGTCCAAACATACTTGAGACACTAGCCATCCTTCCACAACTTGGCTAAGAGTTCCTGAGTCTGGAGTTCTCATGAGTTGAACCACACACATTGCTCATGGCGGTCATGATGGCAGTGACCATCCCTTTATTCTGGACATCTGCCAGCGTGAGCCAACTTAAGCCTATGGCGGAGAGGGATCAGCTGTTCTCCAGCAGCCAGGTTTCAAAATGGGTCACAAAATAGAGATTACAAGGTACAAAGCCTGTCATTATCACCTCCCACAAACACAAATGAATGCACAAGGAGCACCATTTCCACAAACAACAATCTCCAGGATAAACAAAACAGGTAACAAGAATAGACAGCATCCATACATAGAACAATGTATGCCTCATATATGGAATATCAAACATAAAGCTCTTGCAGACATACACTCTCAGACAATATACTACAGGAACGTGGTTCCTGAACACACTCAGCAAACTTACTGAATACATCCTGGGGATTCTGTTCACAGATAACAAGTGACTCACAAATCAATTACAGTTACGTCTAGAGTTTGATATAGGCAGCGAATACGAATATTATGTGTTCACACAGATAAAATATGAAACATGGTTATGAATAACTTATCTTAACCCCCACAAAGCATGTTGCTTTTGAGGTAGCGTTTTACGCTCACAGTGATGCAGACAAACATTAGACCACTCAACAGGTGACCCAATACGTAATTTATGTTTAGGTGAACATGAAACTGTGTTAATAGTGAAATAAAAAAAATAAAAACTTTTGATCCGTTCGCATTAGGAAGAAAGATATGTTTGTTAAAATCGGTAAATTAAGAAAGAGACGACAGATTAAGTGGCAAGTGTGGCAAATATACACTTACTGACTGCTCAAATACCATTTTTTCCAGTGATTGCACACATTAAAGTAGCCATAGGTGCAAGCACAATGAATACACTTTGAAACTACCAGTGAATACAGCACCTCACTGGTTCCCAGCAAAGCACAGATCTGACTTCCTCTAAGGGGACAACCAACCTACCATGAAATTATGAGAACGACAAAAACCTCACAGGCAATACCTTAGCCAAAACTATGCTTTATAGGATCAGCACTCAACCCCATCACACCCAACCATCAGAGGGTGCGACAGGACCCTTCATTCGCCAAGAAGAAAGACAAGGACAGACATTATTAGCAGTGTACATAAAACTGGACCAACCACAAGACGCCATCACGCCCGCCCCAACGCCCCACCACCTTCCAGACAGGGGCTACAATCTCTCATTTAGCTCCGCCCTCTGGACCTCCATTCAGAGCCAGAGCCGAGCAGAGTTCTTTTGAAAGAAATGCGCCAAATGTGCTCGGGAGAGACAGGAACATATTAGAGTGATCAGGATACTTCAATTAATAAAGGAAAACAGCCCCTAAACAATAAACAAACCATCTGTGTGTGTAGACACACTGCAGAGCATCTCCCGCCCAGCGAAGGTGTGGCATACCAACAAAGATGTCGACTTTGGAACTGGGAAAACAGGTTCGAATCCCAGTGCCGGCTCAGCATCCTCTGATTCTGGGAAAATTGCTTAATCTCCCCATGCTATAAAAAAAGATTCGGCTTTGTGTAATTTAATCTGGTGCGCAATTAAGGTCCTTTAATGCCCTTGGGGCAAATTTGCGCCATATAAAGCTACATGCATTAAAATTCATACACGCAAATATACAGATGTGCACACACAGTGTGTATCTCCTCCCATTTGTTGATATAACCTACAGATAATGCATGTAAACCGTGCAGAGATGTCATCCTGACAATGTTGCGTGTTTATATTTTGTTGTTTAAAAAATCCGTCATGTTAAGCTACAGGTTTACATTAAAAAATAGACTCGAGACAACTCCCAAACCAAAAAGCACATTTGCGAAACACATAAAAGCAAGACTTTTGCAAGTGGTGTGTAGGCAGATCTCCAGTTCGAGTCTGGTTCGTAGGCCTTTTGGTAGTTTTCTCAGAATCTCATGTTCCCCCCAGACATGTATTGCTTCTGCATTTGCTGGGAGTCTGGTGGGTCTCATGGGAGGGTCTGCAGCTCGACGAGTTGGAATTTAAGACTGGAATGTCCACAATGTGGGGTCAGGGCCCTGGACCTTCACTCTTGAGACTAGTAAATGGCCCTTTAGCTTGATTGACTGCGTGGGGGGTCCGTGTTGACATCCGTCAATCTAAGTTTGCACCCAAACTTTGCAAACAAAAGTTGCTTAGAAAAGTTTGTTTCCTATCTTCCAAAGCAACAGAACTGATCTGATGAATTTACTCCACACAGTACTTTGAAGGACTTAGCTACATTTTTCTTTTAGCCTACAGGAGACCATTGTATATGGAGTTAAGATCCTCATGTACCATGTGACTATAGGTGTGCTAACCACCCCTGGCAAACTTACACAACAGCCTGCATACAAAGACTTACTATCTGGTGATAGAAGGTGTACCGAATACACAAAACAGGATCGTGTGCATGCACACCACAATCACAGCACAACACTCACATAAAATAAGACTCACAGCATATACACAAACATGTACTGGTAAACAAATGTATACTAATGAACCACAAGAAATGCACCTTCAGCAACTCATTCACAAAGACAGCTATCCAATGTACATCATCTATACATATATAACATACGTGCTATTGTACACAAATACAGCTGGGTTTACAATCTGACTCATACACAGTCTCGCTGACTTCTGCCACAGGTAAGGTATCACGATTGCAACCAGCCAGGTCACTGACAAAGCCCCCAAGTGCCTCAACAAAGGCGACCTGTGTCTCCTCATCCTCTTGGAGTCATCCATGACCTTCGGCACTGTTAGTGGTCCACTGAAAAAACAAGGATAGTGACCAAACTGTCTGCACATTGCTTCATTCACTCCTCTCAGACAAACAATAGAAGGCCAATTCTTACAGCTTTTTGGCCACCCATGAAGAAATTTGGTGGGCAAAAAACTTTGCACGTGTTCTTTTATCCTTTGCAAAAAGTATATTTTCTAATACAGCAATTCCATCAGGCTAGTAGAATTTCCGCCTACACAAATCCATTGTTAGTGGTGGATCTGTGGTCATTTTTGGGTCTCGTCTTAGAGCGTATGCGCTGTCTGTTGCGAAACATTTTGTTAACTTAGAGTAGGCTTAGAGCCCGCCCATTACTTACTAGTGCTTGGCTTCATTGTCGCTCTTATTTGCTTACTTCTAATTCTTTGGCACATGTGGGCTTCACTTCCTCTTCTTGGATTAACCCACCTCCCCCCAGAAGCATGGACCCATTACTGGTGTCCTTCCACAACTCTTTTTTAGGTGTTACTTTTTTCTTTTTGTTTAAGCACTCTATGAGAGTTGTGTGTTTTCTTGCACTTGCCCATGTACACATCTTGCTCACTCCCTGGGTGCTGCCCCCTACTGTTGTCTTCTTTTCCCCCACCTTCTCAGAGCACATTCTCTTGTTCCTTTTCTACCCCCACATTCCTCTGTCACTCCGTCTGCACCCTCCTCTTGTTCATTTCTTGCACCCTTCATGTTGCTTACCCCCAACCGCATCCCCCTGCTGTTGCTTTCCCCTCTGTCACTCCCTCTCTGTGTTGTCGCCTCTTTTGTGCTCCCCTTTTCCCCACGTTGCTTCACACATTTTTTTTAAAGATTGATGATGCTGATGCCAGGCAGGTTTTCCAAGAATAAAGTTTTGCAAAAACCATGATAAAACAAACAAAGCTCAAAGCCAAAAAACTTGCGGTCAACACAGGACCTATTAGCTTTGCCAATGCTTGTTTTTGGTGGGTCCACATGTAAATGCTGATGCACGGCCACAAATTCATACGTTTGTGGTATTCACTAAAAATTTACTAGTGCTTGACCCTAGCAACACATACAAATGTTCTCCTGAAGAGAGCGCAGTTAATTGTGTTTTAAAATTTGAATATGGAGAGAGCTCCCTAAAATTGTTGGGCGAGTGGAAGCGCTTCCTTCAAGAGCTAATAGAGAATTTGAAAATAATATAAAAACAATTTTACACCACATTGCTACCTGCAGAAATATACACCCAATCTTTGCCTCGTGCTCCAGCGTCCCAGCTAGGCAATCAAGGAAATTCAATACACCACTGCACCGATGCCAGTTAGAGATGTCCTCTACTGAAGACACCTTCACATACAATCCACTTTCAGATGTTAGCGGTCTCCTGAGCAACCGCAAACATAGACCGAAGATTAAGACGTGGCCACCAACATGGCGCTCACAGATGTTTGACCATCTCCTTGTGCCAAGTCCCTGAGCCTCCGCATAGAGTCACTCAAGACTCCAGACTCAACAAGTCAACACCAAAACCCAAGCAGACCGGCATCAGATCAGTCTTCTCAGTTTTTTTTCCCCTCCTTCCTAAGACCTCACAATACAACACAAATCGGGGGGGCCCTGCCAGAAAACCATAGAAATAACATTCTACATCTCCCACAAGAGCAACTCTGGAGAGCTTCTTATTACCTCACATGTCCTACTAATTCACAGCGCCTAGATACCCCTAGGGGGGGTTAGTGCTGTGAGGTGTGTATTTTCTGTAGTTTGAAGGGAAGAGGCCAGAAGTGGAAAGGTTCCTGATGTTTACTGCTCGCTAAAACATTTATACAAATAAATGAATCCAACATACACGCAATACATACACTAATGTGCTTCAACACACTTTGTACATACACCACACACGACAGATGTAGACCAAATTATACACGGCTGTGGCAGCAGGAGAATGAGTGCCCCCGTTGGAGGGCATTGGGTTTTATCAGGCAGATCACCGTATCTCCAAATCCCTGGGACCCCTTCTCTCCCAAAATCAGAATTTAGAAAGTGGCTAAACTCCAGGGTAGCAGGAACAAGGGGATGTTCTTGTAGCGCTTCTGTCTCAAAGAGCTTGGGCCTGTTATTGTTGGTTTAATGTTTACAGTATATAGTTTGATCATGAACAAATTGCTGCATTATATTTTAAAAGGCCGTTTATGAGCCAGTCTATAAGGAACTTGCAGAACTTCTGCGATTGGATGAGCCTGCGTGTACCATCTCCCATTGGATATTAAGTGACCATGATTGTACAATAAAACGTGCCCTTTGTACACTGAACAATGCATATATAAAACATGGCTAGACTACTGGCATGTTACAAATGCACGCATGAGGGCCGTCTACCATATAAAACATGTGAACCAATGGTGAGCCCCGCAGTCTTCATCACACCTCTCACCCAGGGTTCTTTCGGCCCTCGGGTGTACTCTACCTCACAGCCGCTTTCCACACACGCAAGGGCAAGTGACGTACTTTACATAAGATGGTCTCAACCAATCGGCGCCGGACTCCCAAGTGGGTCTCACCTCTGGGCAAACTGGGTGTCTGAAGAAACGAGGAAGCCAAAAGTCAAGAAGCGGGGGGGGGGGGGGCGGTAAACAGCATAAAAGCCACCCTGCCACTTCAAATCCCGACAGAAAAAAAGATACAAGCAACAATAGAAAGGCCTCGTGGGCGAGATTATTTGGAAAATGTTTTCATATTTTGCGGAATGTTCCAGTCTTGGATTCCCGGCTGAAAATCTCGAGGGCTCCGATACTCAGGGTCAGAGAACTCGGGGACGCCCCGTGGTTTCTTCTTCACTCTACAAACTGATGACACATCCCTTCGAGGTTTGTTAGAGAGCAGTAACCTGGCAACGGGAGGGAGCCGGGCGCTATTCTGGTCTGGATAGGTGGTGGGAGCAGGTGGACGCCACAACTGACCAGGAGACGAAGCTGGCCCTGTTAGGACCAGGAGGAGTCAGGCACGGCCAGAAGAACCGGTTTCAAAAGTGGAAGGCGGGTGACATGATCGGAGTGGGATGGGTGGATGACTGTCTACCTCTGTCTAACTGTAGAGAAGGCTGGTTTCTTGTGGACGAGGCAGGCACTGCCCGAGCTTAGCCTGGGTGGAAATTGACCCTGCCATAACGTGGCACCGGTTGAGCTTGGCCTGGATGGGGGAATGATTTGCGGCTTGGATGCAGGAAGCGGGCACTGCGTGAGCGTGAGTGACAGGACAGAAGCCGGCCGAGGCTACGCTTGGCTTGAAAGTCTGCACTGCTCGGGTCGAGCTGGAACCAAGACAGGCATGACCTTGACACATGCAGCGATTAATGCCGGATCCAGGGTGTGGACGGGTTCAGTTGACACCAGCAGCGCGTGGCTGTGAAGGTGGCACCGCCTGAGCATATCTGCGAAGAGACTGTTTGCCAGTGAGCGAGGAATGGCAAAGTAACTCTTGCCTGAAGCTGGGGCGTAGCGGAGACTGGCAGAGCGCTGGCTGGCAAGTCACCTTGCACAGCTGAGACAGGGCATTTGGCAGTGCCAAAGCAGCGTAGGCTGACAGTTGCCTGGCACAGGGCACATTCCACATCCAGAGCCTGGCTCGGTAGGGGCAAGTGCCTGCCACTGTCTGCAAACCTGCATTAGACCCCAGCATCTGCCTCTGTCTCCTCTGAGCCTGGCTGGAACGAAACTGTCACTCAGTGAGTCCAGTGGGAGTGTGGTAGGTGCTGTTGAGTCAGGCCGGTGAGTGACTGGCACTGCCAGCGCCTTGAGACATATGCAGCAGCCCGTGCCAGCGCCTGGAAGGCTGCTGGTGCAGACTTGGCAAAGCTGGGCCAAGGGCAGATGGCACTGCCCGACGGCTCTGACAAAGCTTTGCGGGGACGTCAGTCCGGGATGAAGGCTGCCTGCTGCTCCCTACTTGCCCTTCCCTCCCCTGCAGTCGCTCCCTGCCCTGTGAGTTTCACTGACCTGGCATGGCGGGTGACACGCGCTGTCTGGGGGTCCCGAAAGCGCGGGGAGGACTTTTGTTTGCAGAAAGCTTTCAGCATCGGAGACTTCCTAGTGTAAGAGACCAGCGCCGATCCCTCCCATGGCGGCGAGTGGGCCGTGACAGAGGAGGCGGAGCCCCGTCAGCCCGCCGCCACGCCCGCCCCGCCTCGGGTTTCATGCTGAGCTGTCAATGCCAAGCCACGGAGCACTGCAGGCCTCCTGCGCCTCCAGCTCTGTGCTGAGCCTGCCTCAGATCATGGGTGGCGCTGGTGGGACCGCCGGCGGACCCTGCGACCTCACAGCGCTCATTCTCGGAGGAGGAGTTACAGTGCCAAGCAAATACAGCATCATGTGGGGCCTCCAACCGGCGCGTGCCACACAAATATAGGGCCTCATTTATGAAAAGTGACGCATCACTGCGTGAAAACAGTGATGCGCCACTTTTCACTGCGCCCTCCCTGCGACTCCAGTGATGCGTCATATTTACAGTATGACGCATCATGTCGCAAGGAGTCACAGATACGTCAGTATTTCTGACGTATCTGTAGGCGCAAAAGTGACGCATCGCTGGAGTGTGTCACAAAAGTGACGCAACTCCAGCAATGTGTCCTTTCACATGGGGCAAGCCCCATGTGAAAGGGCCTGCGTCAGTCTTACGCCTGCCTTGAGGCAGGCGCAAGAAATTGACGCATTTGCACCCTAGAAGTGGCGCAGTGAAATCTCGTAGATTTCACTGCGTCACTTCTACGACCCTTTGTTGCGTCAAAACGCCCCCCTTGCATACATTATACCTGGCGCAGGTATAATGTGGCGCAGGGGTTTACAAAGTGACGCATCTACCTAGATGCGTCACTTTGTAAATATGGCGCAACATGGCACATGTTTTACGCCACTGGTGCGTCACAAAAAGTGACGCACCGGCGGCGCAAAAGTGACGCAGGGGCTCATAAATGAGCTCCATAGTGCTTAGGATAACTTGTGAAGTGCTCCTGAACGTGCAGTCATAGCTTGCAATAATTAGAGGTCGGTAAATCAAAACATTAATAGGGAAAGTCGAGCCAGAATGGAGCCAAGGGTCTGGCTGGGATCTTGGCTCAAAGAGCCCTTGCACGAGCCGAGCCATGAAAATGCTTGGTTTCAGAATTCCAAAAAGTGTATTGCTTTAACAACATGCAGAAGCGTTTCACCATAGCACACCCTATCATATCACTGCTTTCAGAGACGTATTAAAGTGATAGTTTGACCGTAGAAGTTAGACAAATTCATCACCACGCCCTGTCGACAACCTCATTAGTGAACAAGTGAAGGGGTAAGTCAGTTGTCATGTGCACCCTATTTAAAATTATACATGGAGCAACGTCGTAGTATATTAAATCAAGCACACGAGCGATAATGGCCTAGCGTCACACAATTTGGGCAAGCAGGGAAGCCAGGATTGATCCTACTTTCCTGGGTTCACATTGTGCAGATCGTCTACTGACAGGTCTCTCCAATTCTCTCCTTTTACATCAAAGGTTAATGCTTTGTCCTTAATTCTTTGTGCATGAGAGGGGTTGCAGGGAGGACCCACGTGAAAGTTCGGCTCGTTTTGGGCTTGAGGGTCCAAATGGGCCTGGAGCTGAGCCAGAGCCAAGCATCTGTGTCAAGAATAGCTAAGGCCGTCAGTGGATCACCTACCTTAAGTGATACTATTAATCCCACTATTTATAACAATCCCAGATGCATAAAAGTTGTGCTATTCTTGTCATAGACACTTTATCTTTCAGAACCCGATTCTGTAAATATGTCTAATGAGACATAAGCCTGCTTAATGTTTAAAAAAAAAAAAGATTTTCTATGCTGAAGTCCAATACTCTCCCCATGACGTTTCCACACCCTTCCCCCTTCTCCGTGCTCGATTTTGAAAGCTTTTATGAGCAGCATTTCACCTTGAGATGCTCCTGCGGCAATAAACATGTTGTTTGTAAAGCGCCCGATGCTCTTTAGAGCTGGTAGCGTTCTGATGGTCTTGAGTGCTGTGGTCGCGCTATATCAAATACCCACAATAAAATATAATCGAATGTATTATTACTATCAATACTTATAGTTATTATTGTAATTATTACTGATGATATTAGTATTATGATTATTACTATTATGGTACACAAGGCGTAGACAACAAGTGCAGGTTTCTTGTCCAGTGCACGAACACACTGTTGTGGCGATGCCAATGCTTATTTCTAGGGAGATTTATACCCCCCTTTCATACATGGTGTCCTATTCTTTTGTTCTGCACTTCTAAGCAGTGTGCACGCTTCAGTGTACATGTAAGTCTCTGTACAGTTCTTGAAGATTAGAGGTGGGGCAGGGCCCAGCGTGGGCATTCTATGGGCAGTGGCATGAGCCTTGATAGTTTTATATCACGGTGCTTTGGTCTGTTGTTGACTTCAGTGATGCGCCTGGCACTGCCAGCCTTCTCCTTCAACACGGGGTGTGTATGGAGACACTTGTGCAGGAAGTTGGCGCCTGTGATGTCCTCCGTCTTGTGTATGGAACACGTGCTTTTAAGCATCAGTGCTTGTCCAGCTCGAAGCCAATTGAGCATTGTTTCAGTTCAGTCCATTTTGAATTTTTAAGTTCTCAAAAGGCAAAATACCTCTAAAATATGAGCCAGGAACATAACATCTTCCATAGATTTCACTTCATTTGAAAAATAAATTCCAGATTTGGAGCATGGGCAGTATTTGTAAACTGGACGACGTCCTGTTTGTTTCTTTCAACTACTTCTCGGTTCCCTACTTCCCCATTTTATGACTCTTACACATCCCATTGGCTGCTCTACTTCCTGTTACTCTCAGAATGAAAAACACATGGCAGCACGAATCTATTTTTGCCATGGAAATAATATGTTTCCAGATCTTCAGGCTAGAAAGAATTTAAACTGCCAAAAGAAGAATGACTTCCAAAATAGTAAGGTGTCTGGTCACAAAGGCATATTGGTGTACTGGATAGCCCCATTTTGCTGCCTTTTTTGATGTTTTGGGTCTAATTCAGAAAGGCAGGTAAGAGTACATGGAGCTGTACTACAGGAGGACCTGTAGACACAGTCTAACACTGCTTTGTGATCAGGCTCTTAATGTGGACTTTTATGACTTCCTCCCTTAAAAGGTAGCGGTGGCAGAGTGATGGGCCAGATTTCCCTTGTCCAGGCACAGCTTGCGTTTGACTCCCCTGGAGGCTTTGCGGTTCATTTTATGGGCATCAACGTAGACTAGTTTCCAATTCTCTGGTCAGGACAGAGCCATCGTTCTTGGGATGCCTGCTCAATGACTTGCATGCATCATACGGCCTCTTAAGCATGACAGGCTTGTGGTTGGCGATTTTAACAATGGACAAAATGTGCTGGGTGAAGGTCAGGTCAATACTGAAGCATAAGATTCGTTTTTTCTTTACTTACAACTGATTGATCTTCCAATGGATCTTGGAGCGACTGAGCACCTGTGCCTCTTCTCACTAGAATCTTTGTTTTAACGCCCTTTAGACACAGGAAGCCTCCTTTAACCAGCAGTAGACATATAACAGACTATTAGTGATTTGGGGCTAGATGTACGACCATTGTGATTTACGACTTGCAAATTGCGAAAAATTGTGAGTCGCAAATCACAATGTACAACAGTGTCTCAGACACTGTTTGCGATTCCCAATGGGGTCGCAAATTGCATGCCTCATGAATATTAATGAGGCACTCGTAATTGGCGACCCCATTGGGAATGGCTGCCCCTCCCAGGTACGGTGGCCTGCTGGGCTCAGCATACCTCCATGTCTGGGACTGCTTTTAAATAAAGCAGTTTTTTTAAAAGCCAGCCCGTTTTCCTTAAAATGAAAAATGAACCAATTTTGCTTCATTTTTTAAGGGCAGGTAGTGGTGCCTGGGACCACTGCCTGCCCCTAAAAATATTTTCCCCTGCATTCACAAAGGGGAAATGGGTCCCCTGGAGACACCTTCCCTTTTGCGAGTGCTTTACCACCCTTCTGAGAAGGGTGGTAAACTGCAACTGTTTGCGGCCGCAAAACAGTCATACATAGGTCTCAGACTCGCTAGTAGGAAGGGACGCCCTCGGAATGCCCCTTCCTAATAGAGGGGGCAAAAGAGAATTAGCCTTTCGTAGGCGAGAGGCACTTTGGATTCTTATACTGCATAGCACTGAGATAGGGCTTAATATAGACCAGGAGCTACATTATTTTCTGGGAAGATAAATGCATAGAACTGCTTTACTCTGTGCTTTCCAACTGGTCTTGGTGTCATGAGGGTTTTTTTAGAAATGAAAAAAGAAAATTTTCCGTTAGCCTACATTCTACATTGAGACATTTGCCTGGTATTTTTAATTGTTGCTTTCTGTACATTGTATTCCGTGATTCAGTTTTTTTCTTCTTCCATTATATATAATTTGTATTGTTCTATCCATACATAAAAAAATTAATATTCCAATACCATGAGGGGATGGAGACATTTAGTGCGAATGATCACGTTGAGCACATCTCACTCATGGTTCATAGCACACCTTGTGAAAGAATCACTATAGTCAATTTACCCGGACACACGGTCTGAAAGGGTACTTTAACTACTTATTGAGCCTTTTTGATTAGCTTAGGTAACCACATTCGTTAGAGAAACACGTTACAAGATGGTGCCCAGTGGAGTTTATATGGACATTTGTTAATATATGCCCTGTGTAATCAGCGACACGCCTGAAAATAGGTTTTACTTTGAAATAACACTGTGTGTAATATGGGTTGGGGGTTTTGGGGAGCTGTATAATGAGTACAGAGTTCAGAGTAATGAGTTTACTTTTGTACATCAATATTTTAAGATGGCCACCAAGAAGTGGGACATGGCTTTAGTCCTTCGTCTAATTTGATAATCAGGTTGTGTGAATGAGACTTTTTTTTGTCCTCTCTTCATTTCAATGAATTGATAAGGGGAAGTTTGTATTTAGGTACGTGACTTTGGAAGGAACTGATTACTCTTCAGTTCGGCGTTTTTCTACCCTGGAACAACAGCGATTGTACCCATCCGAGCTCTTTCTACAATTATTAGTTCACCGATGAGATGACTCACTTGCCTTAAAATTGGATGAATATCCTTGGAGAAAAGAGATGTTTGGTGGATAGAAGAACGGAAACCAGTCCGTGATCTATTGTGTTTTTTGTGACTTTAGCCCTGAGGAAGCCTATTCGGGTGAAACGCGTTGGCTGTTGCTGTGTATATTCCTCATCTTTTTGAACAATAAAGAAGTCTCTACAACGAAGATTGTGAAGATCTATTTTTTTTGGGCATATTAGATGCCATTTACCCAGTGCCTCTCTGTGCTTTGTTTTATTCATGTCTATATATTAGGTCTTGTGGCAGCGGACCTCAGAGGTGGGCACGCATTGTGATAAAGATTTATTTGAGTTACATTAAGTGATTAAATGGGTAGGGTGGCTTTAATTATCCCTTGCTGCCCCTCTCTCCTGTTGAAAGTTTGTATTTAAGCAGCTTTGTATGGCTTCTTTCTGTGTTCTCGTACTCGAGCTACACGGAGAGCGACATTTGGGACGAGACCGTCAGACTCATGGTGAGAGTGGGAGTAGATTTGGGTGATGTGTTTGTCTTGTAGTATGATAACTGTAAAGCCATTTTCGGTAACTGATTTGGCGTGTAAGCATTTGAGATTGAATGGTGGTTGACACTTAGTATGCTGAATAATGATGTGGCATAGAGTACAAGATTATCACTGTATTAGCCATCACGCCATAAGCGGTTTGGCTCTACTGTACATGAACTTTGATTGTGTAAATCGCATATAATGGAATGCATTGGTTTGAAGAGTCTGTGATACTGTGAACGTATATTACGGAGGACACATTTTGAAGCAGTGTTTTATGTTGTAGAGGGACATAAGAGATATTCTGGTCACAAAATTTGGCGAAAGAGATAACGAACGTAACGTGATATGTATTACAGTGTGTATGGAATGATCTGCCAGATGATTCTAGCGAGGGCTGACATGTTGGCTTACTGAACAGGCTTGGCAAACACGAGGATAGGTGTCACGTTGGAGGAAATTGTGCATTTGGAATGAGCACGTACTTTTACTCATATAGAACTGGTTACATTGTTTTTGAAAGGATTTTACACATTGAGACATCCCCGTTATTATTATTTTTAGAGCTCAAGATTTGGGGATAAAATAGGATCCCTCAGATGCATGGACTGCCTTATTGAAGTAGCGCAAGATACTGAATCCCTTTGTGGGTTGGAAATATCACCACAAAAGAAATAGATGTCCAGATTGTGTGTGGGAGTTGAGTACTAGAGAGTGGGCAGCCTGTTTTTATGGTCTGCTAACTAGTGGTTGTTCTTACTTTACAGAGGTCTTTATAAAAAAAGGACATAGGTATTTATTGAGTTTCCACAAATTCACTGTTTGGGGTTACAGAGGTGGATACTGTAGTCACCCTTCCGTCACCACTGGGATGCACCTTATATACGTTTGCCTGACTTTCACTAGTCACGGTCACGGGATAGGCTTTGTGTGACTCACTATATTTTGATAATGGCTTTTCACATGGAGGTAAAGCAGCCATCTTGGAATGATACTTAGGTTCAATGTCACTTGCTTGTCACTCTTATTTTCCTCTCTTACCGCATTAGGTATTTGGAATCTTTTGATCTTATGATATTATTTGTTGTTCATGGTATTGGGCATTTCTTTTGGCTCATGCTCTGTATTGCCCACCCTGTGAATGCTATTACATGTCTACTTGGAGTTGTTTTCCACTTCTGACACGGGGAGATTTCAGAATAATATAATTGACACCTGAAAACTTTGTAAGGTGTTACATTGGCCTGTGTTTTGTTTGTGTTTATGCAGCCTTGAGAAAGTCGCTGGACGATTTCCCTTTGTAAGCAACGAAACACGTGTTGGCTGTCTGAAGCAAGATCAAAAGAATAAAGAAAGAAAATAAGAATTGAAATAACTTGTGTATAATCTGTGCTTACATCGTGCACTTAACGAATTGTTCATATCCCTATGACGTGTGCTGAGGATTTCCTTGATAAATTTTGTTGGCTTTGGCCGCTATTTTGGGGAGGTTGGTGGTTCTCCTCACCTTACAGCACCGTCTTCCAAATAAGTGGTTTTATGTACAAATACATGTGTTCTTCTCCTGAGTGGTGCCACTATACCTAAGCATTATACCACTGTTCATTAGTATTTCCTTTAGAGACCACGCCTATAAATTTCCTAGCCATTAAAGCAGAAGAGCCAACCTTTTGACTGCTGTTGAAGAAGAAGGAATGTATTCATGTTACAGCTGCTCCTGTTACCCAAGTTCACTTTTTTAAGAGTTGACATGCTGAGATGTATAAGGACTCCTGGATGGTTTGAGTAAAGTGTAATACGTGGGGATGCCCTTTATGGATGCAAAGGCCAATCCTACTCTCCTGAAAATCCTGAATCCTGTTCACTGGTGGTGGAAGATTTCAGGCTCTCCATAATGGCCTGAAGTTCTAACCTGACCCCCCATTCTGTGCTTTTATGATCTTGCTTGGCAAAGGGAGCATTGGTGGACAACATCTTTCTGGCACACCAAAGATTTTTTTTTTTTTATAAGAATAATGCATACTAAACCTTTCAAGCCCGTAATATTCACTACAACTATGATATTTGCTGGGAGTCATGTGTTCATTTTAAACAATGTGTAGCATAATTGAATTAGAAGATTTGAAAACTGATCACATGACCATGGAACTCACAGGTATAAGCTGCAAGGTCTATTGACCGGTGGTGGGATGACAGCCCTGAACACTCACTTGTCAAGAGGATCCTGATTAGGAGAGTTTCTTTTAATTTTTCACTGAAATAATGTGAATAGATCCTTTCAGAGTAATGCACTGGAGCAAGAGGAGTTTTCGAGGCCTCGGGTTGTGTGATTTTGCAATAAATATTTAACGGCTTGCTCATATGGTTGTTTGCTTTCATTATTCCTGTTGAATAAGGAACCTTTTGCAAAGCAAACTGCCACGTGGTGTGTTTTCAACAGTTCTTGTCCTCTGCTCTCTTAGACTTTTTCCACTGCTGCGCTTTTATTAGTATTTTATTTTGCATCACTTCTACAGTGCAGGTTCAACCACTAGGCCCATGCTGTATATTGTGTAGAGAAGGGGATTACTTCGCAGTCCAGACTTCCTCTGGGAAGGTGTTCAGACAGATCTAGCTGCACACCACAAACCTCCACAGAACCAACCAGGTCTGTGATGGAAATGTTTGGAAGTCATACCGCAGACTTAGAAAAGGTGTTAAAATGCCATACTAGTGGCAGACTGTGAGCTATACAAGTGTTAATTAACAACAGTAAACAACATATTTGGAAAAGGTCACAACACTCTTTTTAGGACAACGCCTACCAGACAGGGCAGCTGTCTGGTTTGCTGAAGACTTCTGAGAGATTCTCTTGGAATGCATTCTGCCAATTGCTTACCATTGGCTTCGTGTTTTGTAATTCGCAGTTGCTTGCTTTCTATTTGCTGGCTTTATTTATTTTAGGCTATGCAGTTTGGGTTAGTCCTGTGAAACATTGCCTATTTGCCATGCTTCTTGTATTCTTCTACCAGCACTTGCTTTCTGTAAACAGGCCTTTGCATGTTGTTCTTATCTTGTCACATTTGCTGCACATTCAAAGACAGAGGTCAAATGTCAAGCTCTGTCCTCCAAGATAGATTAGTGTTTACTTTTCCTTCTCTGACTTCAATGTAAGAGGATGTATTTGACAATCAAGCTTTCTACTGGGGTTGTGAAAGGAAAAGCTTTCTTTCTAGCTCACAACAACATTTAAATGTCTGTAAATAAACTCTGCAATTATTTCAGAATATATCTGAATTAGGAAAGCACAAATAAAGCAAATGTTTTGTAATTCTAAAGTGTGGTGGAAACAAATTTTTAAATAGGATCAAAACAAATCAATACACTACTTGATGCAATGTTCTACACATTCACGTTTGTTCACTGTGTTGTTTTATCAGTAAAACTGTGTGTCTGTGCAAATGTAATGTTCATTTCAATTGAAAATGTGTTGTGGTTAATGGCAGCGCTCTACCTAACCATACATTCTCCACAATACGCCACTCCACTCTACACCACTCAATTCTGCAACACTCTACTCCACTCTATGCTACTTTATGCCCCTCCTCTCCCTTCTACTTGATGCCACTCTATGCCACTCTACTTCACTCTATGCCACGCCATGCCATGCCATTCCATTCCACTTTGCAAGACTTCACTCACTCTACAACACACCATTCCCCTCTAAGACATGCCACTCCATTCAAATTCATCCCACTCCACTCTATACCACTCCACTCTACGACCCTCCATTCTATGACATGACACACCACTCCACTCCACTTTATGCCACTCCATGCCACTTTGCTGTACACCAGTCAAAGCTACTTACCTCTACATAACTCCACAACACCCTACGGTACACCAGTCTAATCTACGACATGCCACTCCACTCTACGACACACCACTCCATTCAAGGCCACTTGACTATGCAACTTCGCTCTACACCGCTCCATTTTATGCCCCCCCACTCTAAGAGACTCTACGAAATGCCACTCTGTGACACACCACTCCACACAACTTTACGACACACCACTCCACTCTACACCACTCTACACCACTCTACTCTATGCCACTCCACTGTACGCCACTTTAATCTACAACATGCCATTCCACTGTACGCCCCACCATTCCATGCCCATCCACAAAATGCCCTTCCACTCTACACCACTCCACTATACTCTACAACACACCACTCCACTCTAGGCCCCTCCACTCTACGTCCCTCTACTCTATGGCACTCTACTCTATGCCATTGCCATTTCACTCTACTGCATGACACTCTACGCCATGACACTCTATGGCAAAACACTCTACTCCACTCTACTCCATTCTACACCACTCCACTCTACGGCACTCTACTCCACTCTACAACACTTTACTCCATTCTTGCTATGCCACTCCACTTTACTCCGTGGCACTCCACTCTAGCACACTTTACTCCACTCTACGCCACTTCGCTCTATGTCCCTCCACTCTATGTCCCCCCCCCCCCCTCTATGCCACTCCACTCAATGCCACTCCACTCCACGCAACCCCACTCTACAACACTCTACTCCACTCTATGCCACTTTATGGCACTCTACTCCACTCTACCCAACTCCCTCAATGCCACTCCATGCCACTGTACTCTATTCTACCTATGCCACTCCATGCCACTTTACTCCACTCTACTTTACAACACACTAATCCACTCTGTACTAAACTATACCAATTAACTCTACGACACACTATGCCACTCCACTCTGTGCCACTCTACTACACTCTACTTCACTCTACAACACTATACTACAATCTGCGGTACTCCACTCTATGACACTCCACTACTCCATGACACTAGTCCTCTCTATGACACTCCACTCTATGCCTCTCCACTCTACGACACTATACTCTACGGCACTCACTCTATGACAATCTACTCCACTCTACTCTATGAACACTCTACTCCACTCCACTCTACTATATGACACTCTGCTCCACCCCCACTCCACTCTACGACACTCTATGTCACTCCACTCTACGACTCTCTATTCCACTCCACAACACTCCACTCCACTCTACTCTATGACAATCTACTCCAGTCTACATCACTCCACTCTAAAACACTCTATGACACTCTGTGACACTCTGCGCCCTCCACTCTCTTCCCTCCATGACAGTCTATGACACTCTATGCCACTCCACTCTACGACAATGTACTCCAATCTATGCCACTCCACTCTATGGCAATCTACTCCGCTCTACGCCACTCTAATCCACTGTAAGCTAGTCCCTCTACGTCACTTCACACCACTTTGTTCCACTTTACGCCACTCCACTCTACTCTCCAACACACTACTTTACCCTACATGACTCCACTCTATGACACTCTATGCCACATCCCTCTACTCCACCCTACAACACTCTACTCCACTCTATGCCACTCCGTTCTACTCCACGCTACGCCCCTCCACTCTATGCCGTTTCACTCTACTCCACTTTGTGACACTCTACTCTCTCCACAACACTCACTTCACGACACTCTATGCCACTCAACGACATTCCAAACAACTCTATGCCACTCCATGACACTCTACTGTACTCCACTCTACGCCATTCCAGAACACTCTAGGCCACTCCACAACACTGAATGTAACTCCATGTCACTTCACTCTACTCCACTCTATGCTGCTCTCCTCTACGACACTAACTTATAGCCATGTTGAACAGCAGCCACGCTCGTGGACAACATGGCTAAAATACATGGCAAAGCCAATAGCTTTAGCATAGGCAAGACCTATTGGCGTTGCCAATGCTTGTTTCTCTTGATTGCTGAAAACACTGTTTAATATTTCAGAGAGGCCGTTGCCTATTGTCTCTGTGTTTACCGGTTTCTACAATGAAGTCCTCTGCTTTTTTTCTATACCAAAATCTGAAAATATGCATGCATTTAAAAGTATTACTCTTGGTGCTAAGAGTACAATAGTATTGACATTTTTGACCTTGAAACAGTATTCTATTTACAAATTTGCACCAATGAAATTTCATCTTTTGTTTTCGCAGATCTGTTTGAACAATTCTGCCTTGACTTAAATACATCCGGGCAGTGAGTATCGGAGAACACCCTTGCGAAAATAAATGTGAAAAAACTAAGGGTCATATTCTCAAGCCCCTATCGCCACGGGATCGTTACTTTTTCTTACGTTCCCGTGGCGATAGGGCCAGTGCCTTATTCTCAAGGAAGCGTTAACCCACTTAACATGGCTTTAAGCCACGTTAAGTGGCTTAACGCTGCCTTGAGAATAGGGCCCCTTTCATGCTAAACTTAGCGCGAAAGGGGCGTGCAGTGGGTGCTGCGGTGGGCTTACAACGGCAACACCCATTGAATTTGAGGCTGCTACCTATTATCAAGGGCGGCGATAATAGGTGGCAGCGCCGAACTTAAGACCAGAAAAATCCTGGTCTTAAGGTGGCGAAACGAGGAGAAATGCTTAATTTCTCCTCGTTTTTGCTATTACCATGTGGAAATAGCAAAATGCCATGGTTTGTTCATGTACCCTTCCTGTACATCGCCAAACCTTTTTTTAAAAATGCAGTTTTGTAATTTCCATGTGTGCTGCATGAAGCAGCACACATGTAAGTTACTAAACGGCATTTTAGGTTTGTTTATGTGCAGGAAGGGACACCTTCCTGTACATAAACAAACTTCCCCGCTTGCAGACACCCTTGCACTCTGGTGCAATTGGCGTTAAGTCGTGAGACATAGCGCAGTCGCAGGGAGAAACGCCAGGCTGCACCACATTCTTGAGAATAGGGTGCAGCCTGGCGTTTCCGACGTGGCGGTGAGAGGCGTTAAGCCAAGAAGGCTAACGACACGCTACGCCACTTCCTCGTGAATATGCCTTTAAAACTCTAAAAATGATCAGAGACTCTATTCAGGAGGGCCCTGCTACTGAATCATGTTTACTCTGCTATTGACCACTTGAAAAATGTTAGGTAGTGCTCCGTTTCACTCATTGCCCCAAACAATACTGAAAATGTATTGAGACATTCACGATACAGCATTCCTGACCTGTTCACGAGTCATTTGGAACTAATGTTTAACAGTATAAACCCGTCCACCACCAGGTCACTAATATCAGTGCTTCTGGATAGGAAGCAGCTGTCGAGTCTCACAAAAGCGAAAGTATTATGTTGCAGGAGAAACGTGACCACAGCTTCTTCAGTCAGAGGGCATGCCTGGAACACCATTATATAGTGCGTTACTTTTTATGGCACGTGGCTCTCTCCCGGTGAACCTGGCTTTTCTATCGCACACGCACTTGCCACGTGTCTTCTCTTGTGCGGACTGGGACAGACAATAGGACCATGTACCACAATAAGAGTGGCCCCATTAGTGAATGAGATCCCTAAAAAAAAAGTGGCTCATGCTTGCACATTTCGCCTGTTTTGACCTTGTAAAAACTCTCTGCATAAGTGTTTTGAGAAGTCTGAAAAACTGCTTGGATTTGAACTTGCTCCAAGTAATGTTTGTTTTATTGTCAGGGAAATTAACAGTAAAAATCTGCCCAACAGACCATAAAAGAGACCCAAGAATTGCAAAAAACGGGCCACACATTGATCTGTTAGACCAGTCAAGGCGAACTAAGAATGCAAACCAGCCCTGGCAATTAAGTCAGACTGGCGGGTGGGAAGATGCAGTGATGGGGTGGGGGGTGTTGGTGGGAAACACTGCTGCTGCTGCTTTTGTTTCAGGGGGCCACTATTGCAGCCCTGCTCCAAAACATGCCAGTGGCGGTTGCCACATACAAAAAGGTAGTGGGGCGGGGGGAGGGGGTCGTGCATGCGGCGGAGAGCGGGAGGGAGAGCGAGGGGGAGAGAATAAAAAAAAAAAAGAAACAAACGTGCCTTAGGTTGACAGCTGCGTCCCAGGTCGTGCACTGCCCCGCCCCTCCCTGCACACACTGGCTGATCCAGCTGCTTAAAAATAAAATAATAGTCATTTTTTTGCTGCTGGCTCTGCCAGTGGGGGGAATCTCCTCTGCCATTGCAGAGGAGCTGCCCCTGAAACCGGCCCCCAGTAACAAACACGGCCCCCACCAGTCCAAAACCTGCTACGGCCAGACCGGACCAGAGACCAGCCCATCGGGCACTGACTGATTGCCCTAGTTGTCAGTCCGACAATGGCATCATGGCGTTACTGCCGACTCTTTTTCAGGATGAAGCTTGCAAGAATGGAAGTGGTGCATTGTCAAGTGTGCCCTATATAGGAAGCATTTGCTGCCACGCATCAGGGTTAGAGGTGTCCTGGGATGATGCTGCATCAACCTCGGCACTATGACCTAGGTGGGATCATGTACATTGAAAGGGAAATAATAGAGTAGTAGTTGTAGCTTGCTCTATGGCCGAAGAAGGGCATGTTTGCAGTTGTCGTGTCTGTGGACAATTGTGTGTTGTGCATGAGGGTCAGAGAGTTTCAGTGCTGTTTGAGGAGTTGCAAGAGAACAGTCATGTTTTGGTAGCAAAAAAGTGACACTACACAGCTTGTCGAACGGATGCTATTACTTAGAAACGGCATAATATATCCCATTATGACTTGTTCTGCAGGAAGGAAGCTAAACCACTCGGCCTCATTCTGTCACCCAATAACCCAAGTTTGGTCTTGATGACCAAAAAAGGAATAAACACAAATCAACAAAAACCTAGCTGAAAATCCATATAGAAGCCAAGTGCAAAGCTTTGGAGAGCTTCAATCCAGCTGGCCTCCCGGGCCTTTTTTTTCCATATGACCATGGCCACAACCCTATTTATAGACCCTCACCTACCAGAGCGAAGAAGACTATTTGTCATGGCAAGAACTGGTGTCCTTCCGCTGATGTCTTAGGTTAAGAAAAGGAAGCTGGCAGCATCAGAACAGTGCATTTGCGGACAAATAGATTTATTCAATTTCTTGTTGACCTGCCCCATTACAAATAGATGAGAGAAAATATGTTCAAGTCAATAGCAACCAAGGAACTGCTAGAGTTTAACAATGAGACTCTATTCTACTTGCTCTATGCAAGGCAACAAAGAGGTTCATGGGTCAGTTTCTGAGTCAAAAGCTGGGACATTAAAGAGAAAGCACGAAGAGACCAGACCTTAAACTGAAACTTAGCTCAGTAGCATACGGATCGAAATCCAAGAATCTGAAAGAACTGTGAATAAATCCATTTCTGATTTCTAAGTTTTTTCCATCTTTATCCTTCGTGCTTTCTTTTTGTTTTTTCTTTTCCCACTCCTTTCTCCATTCTTAGGATAAAAACATAAAACAAGGGAGCATATTTACAAGCCCCTAGCGCGACTGAAGTGTCACTTTTTCTGCTGCTCCCATGGCGTTGCTCCATACCCCATATTTACAAGGTGCCGTTAAGCCCATTTCTGCAGCAGTCTGCAGCAGCAAATGGGCAGGCGATGGGTGTTGCAGTGGGCGTTCCACCGCAACTTCCATTGCTTTTTGATGCTGCGCAATATTTAAAAGGAAGGGCAGCGTCAAAAACTAAGGCCAGGTAAAACCTGGCCTTAGGATGGCGATACGAGGAGAAATTATTTATTTCTACTCATATTTTGTTCTCTCTATGTGTGCTGCATTTTTCAGCACACATAAAAATAAAATAAACAGCAAATCGCCCCTGCAGCGTAGGCACCCTTGCAAAATGGCACAAGGGTGCCTCTACTGGTGCTAGGCAGCTTTATTAGCAACAGCGCTAGGGGTAACACAAGGGTGCGCCATATTTTTGTCAATACGGCGCATCCCCGTGTTTTGAAAATGTCAGAGCGCTACATTGCGAAATTTGACGTTACACCCCGCTCTGACATTTTCTTGTACATATCCCCCAAAGACTGAAAAAGAACATTGAATGAGCCCATTTCGTTCGACATCGAAATTTTCTGAAATTGTTCTTTCTTCTTCATCCTTCTTTTTTCTTTTTTACCTTCTTGCTTACATGTATGTTTTAGACATTTACTCATAACTGATGTTCATTTGCAAAAAGCAGGATAGACAAAAGCACCTTTAATAAATTAAATCAAATTAAATCAATTACTGTCATGATATTTACCCATTTTGTGCAAGACGTTAGCTAAAAGTCAATTAAATATGCATTTCATATTTCTAAAAAGGAAATTTATTTTTTCATATGCCTTAGTTACCTTTATAATACATGGGAGCTTAAAATCCTTGTATAAAAGTCTGTCTCTAATTTCCTTACTACAGACGACTCGTGTGACATCTCTAGTTGTCTGTAATAAAGTAATCACGTAGTGACTCACTGTAATAAGTTATTACAGTTGAGTTGTTGCATAACAATGTCTGCTGCCAGAGCCAGCGGCCAAGAGGAAAGGACACATAGCTTAATTAAAGATGCAGTTTAAACAATGAAAACGAAAACTAGCTTTTCCTTCTGATCTGTTTTTCTAAATGAAGAGTGACCAGCAGAAAGGAGATATTTATGGCAACATTTTTATTTTTTGCACGCTTTAGGTAACTATGTGAAAGAGAGAATCTCTGTGAATGATTCTACACATTCTTAGCTAGAGTGTTTTTTACATTTGGCTTACCTTAAGCTTTTTGCAACAAATATCTTATTGTTTTTTGGTTTGTTTAATTTAGCACTACAGGTTCATCCTGTCTCTTTCCTATGAAAAAGCAACTCAATAAGGATGGATTCAAGCAGTTTGTGGAAAGGGTGGAGTCACCATCAATTATACGGCATGAAGTACCTCCAACATTCATTATAAGGATATTGCAAGTCACCTCACAGTTCTCTACCTTACAAAGGAACTCAGCATTCGGCCTTGTTCTTGTATATGGTTACGGAATTCCTTGTGCTTTGCAACCTGATTAAAATACATGGCAGGGTTTCTTTATCATATTGTGTAGGAGAGTAGGATTGCCTCTTATGGTTACCCCCACTTTTTGCTGGTGTTTCACTGTTTTTCGACTTTAGTCTGGCTGGGGCCCTGCTATTCAGGACCCCTGCCTAGCTGCTTCCTCTCTAAAATGATTGCATGTACTTTAGGTACACTCCAGATTGGATTCTGGGGTACCCTTGTGAGTCCCTAGTATATGGTATGGTATGTACCCAGGGCATAGGTACCCCAGAGGCCTACCAGGGGCTGAAGCATGTATTGTGCCACCCCTAGAAAGCCCTTCAAAATGACACCACAGGTCTGCTACTGCAGCCTGGGTAAGGTGGTGCATACACCCCTTACTGAGGTTCACTATACCTCACCTATCACTGCACATAGTAAACTATCAGTCACCCCTATAGCAGGCCTTATCAATCCTGATGGCAGGGTGCTTGGTTATATGTGAGAGGGTGCCCAGGCATGAGCTGAGCCCCACTGCAGCCTTCAAAATCTCTTCTCCGGGGTTGTCAGTGGTGCAGCCGGACCATATACTCTTAATTGCATTATATCTTAAATGGTTAATGCTAACTTTGGACTGGCTGCATGGAAACATGTTGTGTTTGGTGTCAAACACCTTGGAATCATACACCCACATCAGTTCTTGATGTGAGGATATGATCCCACCCTTCTAGAGGGAGAGACATGGCAGTACTGGTATACCCAGTAGAAATCTAATAGAGCCCTGGCATCACAAAATGGATGCTGCAGCCACAGACACGGGTCTGGCCTCCTGCTGCTGACCGAAACTCTGGCAGGGGAGGCCTGGACAATAGGTTTCTTTTCACAGGGAGGTGTAACCACCTCCCAGACAGGCTTATGTGTATTGGGGCTGGGCGGGAGCACTCTCAGAGTGTTTTGAAGTCCTGCACTGGGGCACATTTGGTGTCCCTGTGCATAGTCCAGCTCAAACCGGTTCAGGGGCTTATAGCCCCTGCTCTGGCATGAAACTGGACAAAGGAAATGAGTGTAGCCACCCCTCTTTCCAAACCCTCCCATAGGTGGGTCCCCAGAGCTAGTCCAGCCCCTTCCTTAGGTATAAGTAAGGAACCTCTGTAACCAGAACTTTAGATATCCCTGGACAAAACTCTGAAGCTGAATCCTGGAACTTCGACGCTCTACTAAAGACTAGAGGACTGAAGAAATCTCCCTTGGGGTCAAGGAGTGACTCCCCTGCTTGGCAGGCACCAACGAAGCAATTTGACGGTCTGCATCTCCAAAGCTCCCGTCGGACTCCGAAGTAATTGCAGCCCAAGAAGAGGATTTCCAGACATCTCAGAGGCCAACCCGAGTCCCCAGCAAAGCTGAAACCCGCAGCCCTCATGAGTAGCGTGGAACCGGAACTCCTGGTCACTGTGCAGCTTTGCAAGTGCATTGACTTCTCGACGTCTCTTGAAGTTGTGCTTGGGGTTACTTGTAGACCCCATGTCGAGCAGAGAATCCACTGAAGATTGTTGGCCTAGTCAACCTGAGTGACCCGTGAGCTACCATTTTGTGTTTCCTCTCGAGGTCCCTTCGCAATCCCTGGTCTGTCGACTGGTGGGTCCCTGAGGGGGTATCTTTGATTTTCCTTGGGCTTCCCTGGTTGCTGCAGACGTGCCCCGATACCCAAACAAGTGGTGAGTCCCTCAGACCTTGCTGGTCTGCACCGAAGCATCTTTCTCCTTTCTGCGTGGGTTGTTGTTGCCAAGGCTTGTTGTGTCCAATCTGGACACCGACACTGCAGCACTTGACATCCTTTATGGGACAGCTCGAATCCAGCTCCTGGTTGTCCTCGACGCCTCCTTGTCCTCGAGGCTGAAGAGTCAAGCTTCACCTTCTTCACCTGAAATCACCCGACATCAGTGGACATCCGCCTATCGTCCTCCTGGTCACTGGCAAGTGACCCAGACTCTGTCCCCTCTGCTTTCAGATCTTCGATCCAGGCTTGGATCTCTTTTGACACTTCGCATCTTCCCGGCAGCAGCACTTCTTTGCCAGCTTCCTTTGAAAACGACGACGCGGCGCAACACCATTTGACACCTATGCACACAGCTTCCCTGGGTAAGGTAACACGAGTACTCCGGTGCTCCCGTGGGTTTTGACCCTAGAACCTCCTAAGTCCCAAAGGGTTTGGTCCTGAGTGTGCAGGCCTCCCCGGCTGGAGTTTCAGTCAGCAGCAGGAGGCCAGACCCGTGTCTGTGGCTGCAGCATCCATTTTGTGATGCCAGGGCTCTATTAAGTTTCTACCGGGTATACCAGTGCTGTCATGTCTCTCCCTCTAAACGGGTGGGATCATACTCCCACACCAGTTACTGATGTGGGGGTATGATTCCAAGGTGTTTGACACCAAACACGATATGTTTCCGTGCAGCCAGTCCAAAGTTAGCATTTACCGTTTGGTTATAATGCACTTAAGAGTATATGGTCAGGCTGCACTACCAACAGCATCAGAGAAGGGTCTCCGAACGTTGCAGAGAGGCTCTGCTCATGCAGGGGCACCCTCTCACATAGGAACCAAGCACTCTGCCTTCAGGATTGATAAGGCCTGCCATAGGAGTGACTTATAGGTTTATATGTGGGTATATGGTGAGATATAGTGAACCTATATCTCAGTAAGGGGTGCATGCACCACCTTACCCAGGCTGCAGTAGCAGACCTGTGGTGTCATTTTGGGTGGTTTTCCAGTGGTGGCATAATACATGCCTCAGCCCCTGGTAGGCTTCTGGGGTACCTATGCCCTGGGTACATAGTATACCATATACTAGGGGCTTACAAGGGCACCTCAGTTCCAATCTGAGCTGTACCTAAAGTACATAGAATCATTTTAGAGAGGAAGCAGCTAGGCTGGGGGCCTGAATAGCAGGGTCCCAGCCAGACTAAAGTCGAAAAACAGTGAAACACCAGCAAAAAGTGGGGGTAAACATGTGAAGCAGATCCTACTCTCGTACACAGCTTGCTATTGTTTTACCAGATAATCTCAATTGAGTAACTAACTGAAAACCACTAAAGGTACCCTAGGTACATATAATACAAGCTTTAGAATACAGTAAGTTGTACTGAACTTAGAGTTGTGTGCTAAGGGCTTAGGACACCCTTTCTACAACTCAAGAGGGTTTAGTAGGCCACACTAGAGTAGGTAGTGCAATACACCACTCCTCACTAGTAATGTCTTCAAGGGAAGGAACAAGTGGGTCCCTGCCAGAAGCCAATGGGCTTCTTGTTTCCAAGTATGATAACCTCCCATTCATGGAACTGAGAGCATTATGCACTACTAGGAAACTGAAGACAGGCAAAAGTCCAACCACCCAGCATCTCATAGAGGTACTCAGGCTGGATGATCTCAGAAGACCTATAGGGTCTGAAGGGGTAGGCAGAGTGGGTGGGACAGCACATGAGGAAGGGCCTAGGGGTGAAATTCCCCATGACCTGACCTCTAATGCTGACCAGGAAGATGACAATGATCTTGACCTGGAAAATCCAGCTCCCCTGGAAGATGAGGGGGAGGGCCACAATGGCCCCTCTTTGTCCCTCCAGGAAGAGTTGGTGGTGGGCCTAGAAGGTCTAGATCCGCCTCAGTGGAGTCTAACCATTCTGGTTCATCTATAGGGACCTCTATTTCTTCTCAAAGGAGGGAAACCTCACAGGAGAGGAGGGAGAGACTGCTGAAGTATGAGGAAGCTCAGCTTGAAATCATAAGAAAGCAGGTAGCCCTAGACAAAGATGCCCTAGAGCTCTACAGAGCTAGGAAAACATTGGGACTAGAATCCCATGGTGGCAGCAACATCCCTAGAGATAGGGAGAGGCCTCATGACCATAGAAACCTAAATAAGATTGTCCCTCCCTACCAGAGTGGGGATGACATGCACAAATGGATAACTTCACTGGAAAGGACCTGTAAAGGTCAAAGGATCCCACAGGAGCAGTGGGCAGCCATCTTATGGCTCTCCTTGGCAGACAAAGGTAGAGATAAGCTCCTCACTGTTAGAGAGGAAGAGGCAGATGATTATAACAGTCTGAAAAGTGCATTGATTGAAGGGTTATGTTATGTTATGTTAGGAGAAATTTGTATAGCGCACGTACACCCAAAGGTTTCATGGCGCTGATTGTCACAAGAAGACGCGGCGGGCGGACTAGTTTTATGCAAGTGCAAACAGCTGTGTTTTCAGGACCTTTCTGAAGCTCAGTAAATTTTCCTGCACTCGGATGTCCAGAGGAAGCGAGTTCCAGAGGCCAGGTGCGAGGTACAAGAACCTACGCCCTCCCTGGCGTTTCCGTTTAATGGTCGGAGTAGCTAGTAGCATGAGGTTACCAGACCGTAGAGGGCGGCGTGGTATGTATTTCACAATCAGGTTGATAAGAAATTTAGGGCTCTTACAATGCAAGGCTTTGAAAAGAAGGCAGCCGGTCTTAAAAGCTGCACGTTGTGCAATAGGGAGCCAATGTAGTTTAGCCAAAAGGGGGCTGGCAGAGTGCCATTTGGGTTGCTTAAGTATTAATCTGGCTGCCTGGTTCTGTACCATCTGGAGACGTTTGAGCAGGAACATGGGCAGGCCGAAGTAGATAGAATTGCTGAAATTGAGACGCGATAGTACAAGGGCAATCACTGCCTGAGTAAGAGCAGAAGGGGTAAGCAGGTGAGCGATTTTTTTGAGTTTCCTCAACTGGAAAACACATGAGGAAACTACAGACCCCACTTGTCCCCTGAGTGAAAGGTCGGCGTTCAGAGTCACTCCCAGGCTTTTTACTGAATGAGAAGGGGAGGGAGGTGGGCCAAGGTTAGCAGGCCAGAAGTGAGGGCCCCTCATGGTTGCGCTAGTACCTGCAGGATTAGCTCAGTCAGAGATTCATCCAGCGCTGAATGTGTAACATGGTGGCTTGAAATTCAGAGGCTGAGTTTGGCCCGTCTAGTGTGAAAATAAGTTGAAGGTCATCTGCGTAATTAAAAGTAGTGACCTTCATATTTTTTAAGGAACTGATGAGGGGTCTGAGATAAAGATTAAATAAGAGAGGGGAGAGTGACGAACCCTGGGGGACTTCGCAAGAGGAGACCAACCTGGGGGCGGTGAAAGTGCCTAGACGGACTGCCTGTGTTCTGTCTTGGAGAAAAGATTTGATCCAGTTGTAAGCAGAGCCTTGTATACTTGCTTGTTCGACACGGGATAATAAGATATGATGATTCACCGTGTCGAACGCGGCCGACAGATCAAGGAGGATGAGAGCCTGGTGATTACCTTTATCCGCTTTTGCTCGCAGGGTGTCTAGTACGGCGAGAATAACCGTCTCAGTGGAATGTGCAGGACGGAACCCGGCTTGATTGGGTTCCAAGTAGTCGGTTTGTTCGATGAAATTCGAGAGGGACTTGGTGACGTGGGCCTCAAGAATTTTTGCTGAGAAGGGAAGCAAGGAGATAGGGCGATAGTTGGAATGATTCAGAGGGTCAGCCCCGGGTTTTTTTAATAGTGGGACCACTATCGCATTCTTAAAGGCAGAGGGAACCTTACCTTGGGTGAAGGATTCATTTAAGAGAGGGAGTACAACATGGGGGAGGACGGATAGAACCTCTTTCAGGATATAGGGGGGACAACAGTCGTTAGGTGACCCAGATTTGACTCGGACCAGTAGTTCTGAAAAGAGCATGGGGCATAAAACTGGAAAATGATCCAAGGTAACAGGATTAGTCGTGACCAGATCAGTGTGGTCGGTGCAACATATGGCGGGGATACTGGCCTTTATCGTGGATATCTTGTCCAAGAAAAATTAGTTCATAGAGCTGCAAAACTCCTGAGTAGATGGCTGATCAGGGTGAATTCTATCTGAATTACACAGATCGTTAATAATGGAGAAGATCTCTTTAGATTTATTTTGAGCGTTAAGAATTCTAGCGGAGAAGTGTGCGGCTTTGGCTTCGCGTATAGTCTTTTTATAGTCGTTGCGAGCTGAGGAAACCTGAAGTTTATCCTCCAGAGTATAGTGTAATCTCCATTTTCTTTCTTTTTGCCTTAGCTCAAGCTTCTGTTTTTTGAGCTCCGTGGAGAACCACTTATGAGCGTCAGAGTGGCGGGAACGAGTAAATTTAGTAAGGGGGCCATGAGAATCGCAAGTTTTAAGTAGCCAGTCAGAAATAGCAGTATTCATGACATCAACATCTGAGTTGAAGGGGGGGCTGGACCTGGCTAGGGCGTCGAGAAAGGCGTGTTTATCAATAGAGCTCCATTTCCTCGAAATGCCAGCGCCTTTGGAGGCAATCTTAGGATTAATGATAGCGGTGAGCGTGAAATCAATGAGGTGGTGATCGGACCAAATGCAGGGTGAAACAGTGAGCGCTGAAAGGGTAAGATTTGAGGACCATATTTGGTCCAAGATGTGTCCTTTGGCATGGGTAGGTGAGGAAACGTTTTGATTAAAGTTTAAACTAGCAAGCAGTTCTGACAGTTCTGCAGCATGGGGCCCACCGCGAGCGTCATTGAACCAATAGTTCAGGTCGCCTATTAGCATAATACTAGCATAGTTGGTAAATAGATTAGCCATTTGTTCGTTAAGAGCTGCGGGGAAGGTGGGCATAGCAAGAGGGGGTCGATATAATAACACCAGGACGATAGAGCCGGTAGTGGCCTCTAACTTAATCACTAAATTCTCCACCTCAGGGAGGATCAAAGAGCTAAGGGCAGTAAAAACGTGATTCTTATGGATAATAGCAGCCACTCCACCACCGTTTTTGCCCTGGGGTCGATTATCGGCTAGAATGTAGTATTCCGAGGGAAGGGCTGCTAAAATGTCAGGTGCAGAGTCCTGGGTGAGCCAGGTCTCCGTGAGCAGGAGAATATATGGCTTCTCGAGGCTAATTAGCAAAAAGATGTCCGTTTGGTGTTTGACCAAAGAGCGAGTGTTGAGGTAAAGTATACATAACGTGGTAGGTGTTGTGGGTGCAAGGGAACCAGTGATGGGGGATTGAGAGCTGCGGGCAGGGGGGTGCCATGATCAGGGGAATGAGCATAGATATTATGTTCCCTGAGGCGGTTTATAGTGGATTGGTTAAGGGGTGAGCAGCGATTAGCTAGCGAGCGCAAGTAATTAGAGGAGTACATGGTGATTTGGCCAGAGTCTATGGCCCCGGGGCCCGTCTGGGCGCGGCCGGGCGCAGAGGGGCTTGCCTTAGGCGCGCCTCCGGCGGGCCGCCGGCGCTACCCGCTGCGCGCGTCCGCTACGCTCCCGCGCTGCCACGAGCATTTGAATCAAAGCCCCGCCCTCTTGCTCCTCCTCCTTGCAGGCGATTGGATAGGGCCAGGGGAGGGGAGTGTCAGGGAGAGACGAACAAAGTGAAATTGGCTAAACGCCTTGAAAGTTAAAAAGTGGCGATTTTATGAAGCTTTCTGGTAAGTTTGGCATAACCACTGAACAATACAGGTTAAAGTTCAGGGATACCCAAAAGGCATAGAATTAAGACTGGGTAGACTTTGTAGATTGTGCTACTAAGGCTCTGGAGGGTTGGTTACTTGGCAGCAAAGTGCATGACTTCCAAGGATTGTACAATTTGATTATGAGGGAGCAGATCCTTAATAACTGTCAAAATCAGCTGATGCACCAGTACCTGGGGGACTCAGATCAGACCTCTCCCCAAGAATTGGGAAAGAAGGCAGACAAGTGGTTCAGAACTAAGGTTAGGCAGAAGGTACAGAACCAAGGTGGTGAACCAAAGAAGCAAGATCCTAAAAACTCTGACAAGGGTGGGGAGAAAGGTAAAGACCAGAAGTCTTCACAAGGTCCCCAAAAATCTTCTTCAAATGGGGATTCACAGTCTAACAAGGGAAAAGGAAAAAAAGAAACCATGGTGCAAAATCTGTAAACAGAAGACTCACTGGACAAGTGATTGCACCAAGTCCAAAGACTCAACTCCAACCACCATTGCCCCTAAGGCAACTGTTCCCCCTAGTACAGCTACAATTGGTGGTGGTAATGTTCAGAATAAGGGTGTAGTAGGGTTGACGCTGGATACTGAGGTGGACTCTGGCCTAGGCAGAGTTCCAACTCAGGCTGTCCTGATCTGTGGTGGAGGCATGGATATGTCCTCCTTTGTGAGTTCCAGTAATTTGGGCAAAAACAGACAGCAGCCTTTGATAAATGGAAAAGAGGCTTTGGCATTCAGGGACACAGGAACAAGTGTCACAATGGTGACAAAAGATCTTGTGGATCCTGGGCAGATTATACTTGGTGAAATGTACCAAGTGACCAATGCTAGCAATGTCAGAACAGACCATTCTGTGGCAGTTGTTAACTTCTCCTAGGGAGGGGTAACTGGCCTTAAGAAGGTGGTAGTAAGTGCAGACCTACCAGTTGACTGCTTGCTTGGCAATGATCTGGAAACTTCAGCTTGGGCTGAAGTGGAGCTCAGGACACATGCAGAAATGTTAGGGATCCCTGCTCATGTCATTGCTGTGACTAGGTCACAGGCCAAAATGTCTAACACTGGACAGGCCCTGGATTCTGGAATAATGGACCAGGTGCCTCACAAGAGGAGGAGCAGAAGGGTTAAGGCAGAGCCTTTCCACCTGTCTCATGCTACTGATCAGTCTCCTCAGGGAGATGAATTTGAGCCTGAAGAAGGAACTGTCCTAGAGGTGCTTGAACCTGACCAGATTGAGTTCTCTGGGTCAGGGGCCCTTCCAGGGCAGATCTGAGACAGGAACAGAAAACCTGCCCCTCTCTTGAACCCCTCAGAAAGCAAGCTGCTGATGAGGCTGCTGGGAATGCTAGTGGCACCCATAAAATGTATTGCGATGATGGACTCTTTAATTCAGAGTGTAGAGACCCCAAGCCTGGTGCTTCCAAGAGGTTGGGTATACCTCTGAAGTTTAGGGGCTTCCTATTGACACTAGCCCATGATATTCCCCTAGCAGGACACCTGGGCCAAAACAAGACTTGGGACAGAATTGTCCCTCACTTTCACTGGCCCCACATGTCTGAAGACACTAAGGAGTTTTGTCGATCCTGTGTAACCTGCCAAGCCAGTGGCAAGGCAGGTGGAACCACAAAGACCCCCCTGATACCATTTCGTGCAGTGGGGGTTCCCTTTGAGAGGGTAGGGATTGACATTGTTGGTCCCATGGATCCTCAAACTGCATCTGGGCACAGATTTATCCTGGTGGTGGACCATGCCACTAGGTACCCAGAGGCAATCCCACTTAGGACCACGACAGCACCTGTGGTGGCAAGAGCCCTCTTGGGTGAATTCTCAAGAGTGGGCTTTCCTAAGGAGGTAGTATCTGACAGGGATGCAAACTTCATGTCTAGTTACTTGACTGCAATGTGGAAGGAGTGTGGAGTGAACTACAAGTTCACCACACCCTATCACACACAATGTGATGGTTTAGTTGAAAGAGTCAACAAAACCTTAAAGGGCATGATCAAAGGTCTCCCAAAAAAGCTTAGGCACAGATGGGATATCCTTTTGCCCTGCCTTTTGTTTGCCTACTGGGAGGTGCCACAAAAGGGGGTTGTTACAGCCATTTTTAACTTTTGTTTGGCGATCCTGTTAGGGGTCCTTTGTGTCTGGTGAAGGAGGGATGGGAGTTACCTTCCAAACCCCCTAAATAGGATATAGTGGACTATGTACTTGGTCTTCGCTCCAGGATGGCTGAATACATGAAAAAGGCAACTAAAAACCTTGAGGCTAGACAGTAATTGCAAAAGGCCTGGCATCACCAAAAGGCTGTACTGAATGTCTACTAGTGTAGGAGAGTAGGATCTGCTTCACATGGGCACCCCCACTTTTTGCTGGTGTTTCACTGTTTTTCGCCCTTAGTCTGGCTGTGGCCCTGCTAATCAGGACCCCAGCCTAGCTACTTCCTCTCTAAAATGGTTTGCATGTACATTAGGTACATTTCTAATCGGATTCTGGAGTGCCTTATAAGCCCCTAGTATATGGTATACTATGTATCTAGGGCATAGGTACCTCAGAGGCCTACCAGGGGCTGAAGCATATATTATGCCACCCCTGGGAAACACTCCAAAATGACACCACAGGCCTGCTACTGCAGCCTGGGTAAGGTGGTGCTTGCACCCCTTACTGTGGTATAGGCTACCTATATCACTACCATTGCACACACATATAAAACCTATAAGTCACTCCTATGGCAGGTCTTAACAATCCTGAAGGCAGAGTGCTTGGTTTTTATGTGAGAGAGTGCCCCTGCATGAGCAGAGCCCCTCTGCAGCGTTCAGAGTACCTCCTCTGATGCTGTTTGTGGTGCAGCCTGACCATATACTCTTAAGTGCATTATAACCTCTCGGTAAATGCTAACTTTAGACTGGCTGCACGGAAACATGTCGTGTTTGGTGTCAAACACTTAGGAATACTACCCACCCGCCAGTTCTGGTGGCGGGGCTAGCATTCCACCCTTCTAGAGGGAGAGACATGTTCACACTGGTCTGCCCAGTAAAGACTTTCTAAAGCCCTGGCATCACAAAATGGATGCCACTGCCACAGACCACAGACACGGGTCTGGCCTCCTGCTGCTGACCAAAACTCCGGCAGGGGAGGCCTGGACAATAGGTTTCCTGTCCCAGGGAGGTGTAACCCCCTCCCCAGACAGGCAGATGTGTATTGAGGCTGGGTGGGAGCACTCTCTGGTGCTTTGAAGTCCTGCACTGGGGGCACGTTTGCTGTCCCTGTGCATAGTCCAGTTCAAACCGGTTGAAGGGGCTATCTGCCCCTGCTCTGGTGTGAAACTCGACAAAGGAAATGGGTGTAACCACCCCTCTTTCCAAACCCTCCCATAGGTGGGTCCCTAGAGTATGTCCAACCCCCAAACTTTGTATAAGTATGGGAACCCAGTCCTTGAGACTTTTGGTTACCCTGGACGAAACTCTGCAACATATATCCTGGACCTTCGATGTTCTATTTCAACTAGAAGACTGAAGAAATCTCCCTTCGGGTCAAGGAGTGACTCCCCTGCTTGGCAGGCACCAAAGAAGCAACTGCCGGGTATGCAATTCTGAAGCTCCTGCTGGACGTCAAAGTCTCTGCATCCCCAGAGGTAGATTTCCAGACTTCCCCGAGGCCACTCTGAGTCCACAGCAAAGCTGAGGCCCGTGGCTATCGTGGGTGACGTGGAACCATGACCCCTGGACACAGTGATCTTTTGCTGATCCATCATCTTCCTGGTCTTCCTCGAAGTTGTGCTTTGGGCTCCGAGTAGCCCCAACCTTGAGCACCTCCTGCACTGAAGATCTCTGGCCTCCACTCCACGAGTGACCCGTGGGCCGGTTTCAAGTGCGACTGCTTGAGGCTCCTTTGCGATTGCTAGCCTGTTGGCTAGTGGCTCCCCACGAAGGCGTCTCCTCTTCTGATTGAGCTTTCTTGGTTGCTCCAGACATGCCCCAACTTACCCTTGCTGGGTGAGTCCCCCAGACCTTGCTGGTCTACACCAACGTCCTTTCTCCAAGTGACTTGCCGTTGCCAAGGCTTGTTGGGTTCAACCTGGTAACCGACACCGCAGCACTCGACAGACTTTGTGGGACAGTTCAAATCCAGCTCCTGGTCATCGTTGATGCCTCCTGGACTTCGTGGCTGAAGAGTCAAGACACCCATCAACTCACCTGAAGCACCCTACATCTGTGGGCATTGGACTATCGTGCCCTTGGTCACTGGTAAGTGACCCAGACTCTGTCCCCTCCGCTTTCAGGTTCCTTCCATCCTAGATCCAGGCTTGGATCTCTCCGGACACTTCACCTCTTCACGGCACCAGCACTTCTTGAGCAGCTTCCATTGAAAACAGCGACGCGACCCGACACCAAAAGACACCTATGCACCCGGCTTCCCTGGGTGAGGTAACTCGAGCACTCTGGTGCTCCTGTGGGTGTTGACCCTAGACACCTCTAACTTCAAAAGGGTTCGCTCGTAGTCATCCTCTAAGTGTCCTTAAACTCTTAATTTCCAACCGCGACTTTCCCCATAGAATTTAACAGCGATTCGCGGCTGTGTTTTCACACTGCACGCGTCCCCGTGGGTTGCCTGTGTCACTACCTTTGGTGGTTCCTTGTGGTTCAAGCACTTCTACAGGCTCTAGTCCTTGTGTCTAGTTCAGTCGTGGTTCTTATACCACTTTGTTGGTTTCCGTTTTGGTACGCCCCTAGGGCCCAAACGTGTATTTGTGCTTTTACTGTTGAATACTGACTTGTTACTTAGGTACTTCGAACTCCAGCCTCATAAAGAGACTAGAGGGGTGTGTTTTATCGTAAATACATTTATTTTAAATATATACCTGGTGTGGCTGTCCTTTCATTTGGTCATTCAAGAGATTATAGATTGGTAAAACAAGCTGCTTTACATTTCTTCAAGACTTAGCCTGAAGGTTGCTCTCCATAGCTACCACTAGGATAGCTTTCAATAAAGGTTGTCTTTAACCTATCACTATAAAGGGTTGTTTGGACTGATACAAGGTGCCCACTATAACTAGTGTACAGCATATATCAGGTCAACTTCTCACAACCAGCCAGGACAGAAAGTGTGGGTGTTGGAGCCTGGGGCCCCAGCAGCCCTCCAGGACAAATTTAGTGGTCCCCATACCATTGTGGAACAGAAAAGGGAAGTCACCTACTTGGTAGACCTTGGAACCCCTAGGAGTCCCCACAGGGTGCTTCATGTCAACAGACTAAAACCATATGTTGACAGGGTAGACATGGGCTTGCTCATGGCTACAGATGAGGGACAGGAGGAGGAGAGTGACCCACTCCCTGACCTGCTCTCTCAGAACCCTAATGATGGATCAGTTGATGGTGTAGCCTTGGCAGGCAGCCTCACTGTCCAGCAGCAAACTGACTGCAGAAAACGCCTCAGCCAGTACAGACATATGTTTTCTCTGACTCCAAGTCAGACCACCTGGTGCACTCATGAACTGGACACTGGGGACAGTCTGCCTGTGAATAATACGCTCTGCAGGCAACCTGACCATGTCAGGGACTGTATAAGGACAGAAGTCCAAACGATGTTGGATTTGGGAGTCATTGAACCCTCAGATAGCCCTTGGGCTAGCCCAGTATTCCTGGTACCTAAAACTCACACCAAAGATGGCAAGAGAGAGATGAGGTTTTGTGTGGATTACAGGGGCCTCAATGCAGTCACTAGGGCTGATGCTCATCCCATCCCCAGGGCAGATGAGCTGATAGATACTTTGGCCTCAGCCAAGTTTCTAAGCACATTTGACCTGACAGCTGGCTATTGGCAGATCACACTAGCTGATGATGCAAATCCAAAGACAGAATTTTCTACTCATAGTGGGCACTATCAATTTGTGGTAATGCCCTTTGGTTTGAAGAATGCACCTGCCACTTTCTAAAGGTTGGTGAATCAAGTCCTTACAGGCCTGGAAGACTATATTGCAGTTTATCTAGATGATATTGCTGTCTTTAGCTCCACCTGGGAGGATCACCTGGTCCACCTGAGGAATGTTTTAGAGGCCCTGCGAAAAGGAGGCCTAACTATCAAGGCTACTAAGTGCCAGATAGGGCAGAGTCCGGTTGTGTACCTGAACCACCTTGTAGGTGGAGGCCAGGTTCAACCATTGCAGAGCAAAATCCAGACCATAATGGACTGGGTTGCTTCAACTACCCAGACTCAGGTGAGAGCCTTCTTAGGCCTGACTGGGTACTACAGAAGATTTGTCAAGGGATATGGATCAATAGTGACACCCTTGAATGACGTAACCTCTAAGAAAATGCCCAAAAAGGTTCAGTGGACAGTTAGCTGTCAAAAGGCATTTGATGACCTGAAGCAGGCCATGTGCACTGCTCCCATTCTGCAAAGTGCTGACTACTCCAAAGAGTTCACTGTCCAAACAAATGCATTTGAGTTGGGGGTAGGGGCTGTACTGTCACAGTTGAATGATGAAGGTCACGATCAACCAGTAGCTTTCATAAGCAGAAGGTTGACCCCCAGAGAGAAATGTTGGTCAGCCATTGAGAGGGAGGCCTTTGCTGTGGTTTGGGCTCTGAAGAAGTTGAGGCCATACTTGTTTGGTACTCACTTCATTGTTCAGACAGATCATAAGCCCATCTTACGGCTAAAACAGATGAAGGGTGAAAACCCCAAACTTCTCAGGTGGTCCATTTCCCTACAGGGGATGGACTATAGAGTGGAACATAGACCTGGGAGTAACCATGCCAATGTAGATGGACTCCCCATATATTTCCACTTAGAACATGAAGACTCAACTGGTCAATGTTAGTTTAATGTCCCTGCGTTTGGGGGAGGGGGTTGTGTAGGAAAGTAGGATCTGCCTCTTATGGTTATCCACACTTTTTGCTGGTGTTTCACTGTTTTTCAACGTTAGTCTGGCAGGGGCCCTGCTATTCAGGACCCCAGCCTAGCTGCTTCCTCTCTAAAATGATTGCATGTACTTTAGGTACACTCCAGATTGGATTCTGGGGTACCCTTGTGAGTCCCTAGTATATGGTATACTCTGTACCCAGGGCATAGGTACCCCAGAGGCCTACCAGGGGCTGAAGCATGTAGTGTGCCACCCCTGGAAAGCCCATCAAAATAACACCACAGGTCTGCTACTGCAGCCTGGGTAAGGTGGTGCATGTACCCCTTACTGAGGTACAGGTTCACTATACCTCACCTATCACTGTACATAGTAACCTATCAGTCACCCCATAGCAGGCCTTATCAATCCTGAAGGCAGGGTGCTTGGTTATATGTGAGAGGCATGAGCTGAGCCCCTCTGCAGCCTTTGGAATCTCTTCTCCAGGGTTGTCAGTGGTGCAGCCTGACCATATACTCTTAAGTGCATTATATCTTAAATGGTTAATGCTAACTTTGGATTGGCTGCGCGGAAACATGTTGTGTTTGGTGTCAAACACCTTGGAATCATACCCCCACATCAGTTCTTGATGTGAGGATATGATACCACCCTTCTAGAGGGAGAGATATGGCAGTACTGGTGTACCCGGTAGAAATCTAATAGAGCCCTGGCATCACAAAATGGATGCTGCAGCCACAGACACAGGTCTGGCCTCCTGCTGCTGACCAAAACTCTGGCAGGGGAGGCCTGGACAATAGGTTTCCTGTCACAGGGAGGTGTAACCACCTCCCAGAAAGTCTTATGTGTATTGGGGCTGGGTGGGAGCACTCTCAGAGTGCTTTGAAGTCCTGCACTGGGGGCACATTTGGTGTCCCTGTGCATAGTCCAGCTCAAACCGGTTCAGGGGCTTCCAGCCCCTGCTCTGGCGCAAAACTGGACAAAGGAAATCGGTGTAGCCACCTCTCTTTCCAAACCCTCCCATAGGTGGGTCCCCAGAGCTAGTCCAATCCCACCTTAGGTATAAGTAAGGCATCTCTGTAACCAGAACTTTAGATATGCCTGGACAAAACTCATAAGCTGAATCCTGGAACTTGGACGCTCTACTAAAGACTAGAGGACTGAAAAAAATCTCCCTTGGGGTCAAGGAGTGACTCCCCTGCTTGGCAGGCACCAATGAAGCAATTTGCCGGTCTGCATCTCCAAAGCTGCCGCCGGACTCCGAAGTAATTGCAGCCCAGGAAGAGGATTTCCAAACATCTCAGTGGCCGACCCGAGTTCCCAGCAAAGCTGAGACCCATAGCCCTCGTGAGTGGGCTGGAACTGGAACTCCTGGTCACCGTGCACTTTTGCAAGTGCATTGACTTCTCGACGTCTCTAAAGTGTGCTTGGGGTTACTTGTAGCCCTCACCTCGAGCAGAGAATCCACAGAAGATTGTTGGCCTAGTCACCCTGAGTGACCCGTGAGCCACCATTTTGTGTTTCCTCTTGAGGTTCCTTTGCGATCCCTGGTCCATCGACTGGTGAGTCCCTGAGGGGGTAACTTTGATTTTCATTGGGCTTCCCTGGTTGCTCCAGACGTGCCCCGACTCCCAACCAAGTGGTGAGACCCTCAGACCTTGCTGGTCTGCACCGAAGCATCTTTCTCCTTTCTGCGTAGTTTGCTGCTGCCAAGGCTTGTTTTGTCCAATCCGGGCACCGACACGGCAGCACTCGACATCCTTTGTGGGACAACTCGAATCCAGCTGCTGGTTGTCCTCGATGCCTCCTGGTCCTCGTGGCTGAAGAGTGAAGCTTCACCTTCTTCACCTGAAATCACCAACATCGGTGGGCATCCGCCTATCGTCCTCCTGGTCACTGGCAAGTGACCCAGACTCTGTCCCTCTGCTTTCAGATTTTTCTCATCTTTGATCCAGGCTTGAATCTCTTCGGACACTTCGCATCTTCCCGGGAGCAGCACTTCTGTGCCAGCTTCCAATGAAAACGACGACGCGACCCGACACCATTTGACACCTATGCACCCACCTTCCCTGGGTGAGGTAACACGAGTATTCCGGTGCTCCCGTGGTTGTTGACTCTAGAACTTCCTAAGTCCCAAAGGGTTTGGTCCTGACTCATTTCTAAGTGTCCCTAATCTTTAAAAATCTAACCACGACTTTCCCCATAGAAGCTAACGGGAGTTCGCGGCTCACACTGCACACGGCCCCCGTAGGTCCCTTGTGTCACTACCTTGGGTGATTCCTTGGGGTCCCAGCGATTCTACAAGCTCTAGGCCTTGTGTCTAGTTAAGTATTATTTTAGGATATGGTTTGGCTCGCCCCTAGGGCCTGACGTATATTTGTGCTATTTTACTGTAATATTTGAAGTGTAACTTATGTGTTTTGACCTCTAGCCTCATAAAGAGACTAGGAGTGTGTGTTTAGAAATTAATACATATATTATATATATATATACCTGGTGTGGTTGTCTTTCATTTAGCCATTCAAGAGATTATAGACTGGTAAAACAAGCTGCTTTACATTCCTTCAAGACTTAGCCTGAAGGCTGCTCTCCATACCTACCACTAGGATAGCTTTCAATAAAGGTTGTCTTTAACCTATTACCAATAAGAGGTTGTTTGGACTGGTACAGGGTGCCCACTATAATTAGTGGACAGCATATACCAGGCCAACTTCTCACAAGAGGGGAAGAAAGAAGAAAGAGAAGTGCAGGAAGAAGCAACAGAGATGCAGATAGAGGCAATAGGGGTGCATAAAGAGGCAAGAGAAGTGCAGAAAGAAGCAACAGAGGAGCGGAAAGGGGCAAGAGAAGTAAAGAAACAGGCAGGAGAGGTGCAGGAAGAGGGAGCATGGGTGCAGAAAGAGGTAAGAGAGGTACATAAAGAGGGAAACGTGTGCAGAAAGAGGCAAGAGGGGTGCAGAAAGAAGCAGGTGAGGTGCAGAAAGAGGCAAGAGGGAAGCAGAAAGAGGCAAGAGAGGTGCAGAAACAGGCAATAGAAGTACAGAAAGAGGCAAGGGAGGTGCACAAAGAGGCAAAGAGGGGTGCAGAAAGAAGCAAGAGCGGTGAAGAAAGAAGCAAGAGAAGAGCAGAAAGAAGCAACAGAGATGCAGAAAGAGGCAAGGGGGTGTAAAATAAGGCAAGAGAAATGCAGAAAGAAACAACAGTGGAGTGGAAAGAGGCAAGAGAAGTGCAAAAACAGGCAGGAGAGGTGCAGAAAGAGGGAACATGGGTGCAGAAAGAGGAAAGAGAGGTGTAAAAAGAGGGAAGAAGGGTGCAGAAAGAGGCAAGAGAGGTACAGAAAGAAGCAAGTGAGGTGCAGAAAGAGGCAACAGAGATACAGAAAGAGGCAAGAGAGTTACAGAAACAGGCAATAGAATTGCAGAAAGAGGCAAGAGATATGCTGAAAGAAGCAACTGAGGTGTAGAAAGAAGCAAGAGAAGTGATGAAAGAGACAAGAGAGTTACAACACAAAACAAGAGAGGTGCTGAAAAAAGCAAGAGAATTCCACAAAGAAGCAAGTAGGTGCACAGAGAGGCAAAGAGAGGTGAAGAAAGAAGCAAGAGAAGTGCAGAAAGAAGCAACAGAGATGCAGAAAATGGCAAGAAGGGTGCAAATGAGAGAAGAGAAGTGCAGAAAGAAGCAACAGAGGAGCAGAAAGAGGCAAGAGAAGTTTAGAAAGAGGCAGGAGAGATGCACAGAGAGGGAACATGTGTGCAGAAAGAGGTAAGACAGGTACAGATAGAGGGATGAAGGGTGCAGAAAGAGGAAAGAGGGGTGCAGAAAGAAACAAGTGATGTGCAGAAAGAAGCAAAAGAAGTGATGAAAGAGACAAGAGGGTTGCAAAAAGAAACAAGAGAGGTGCAGAAAGAGTCAAGAAAAATGCTGAAAGAAGCAACTGAGGTGCAGAAAGAAGCAAAAGAAGTGATGAAAGAGACAAGAGGGTTGCAAAAAGAAACAAGAGTGGTGCAGAAAGAGGCAAGAAAAGTGCTGAAAGAAGCAACTGAGGTGTAGAAAGAAGCAAAAGAAGTGATGAAAGAGACAAGAGGGTTGCAAAAAGAAAAAGAGAGGTGCAGAAAAAAGCAAGAGAAGTGCAGAAAGAGGCAATGGAGGTGCACAATGAGGCAAGAGGGGTGCAGAAAGAAGCAAGAGAGGTGAAGAAATAAGCAAGAAGTGCAGAAAGAAGCAACAGAGATGCAGAAAGAGGCAAGAGAGGTGCAGAAAGAAGCAATAAAAGTGCAGAAAGAGGCAACAGAGGAGCAGAAAGAGGCAAGAGAAGTGCAGAAACAGGCAGGAGAGGTACAGAAAGAGGGAAAATGGGTGCTGAAAGAGGTAAGAGAGGTGCAGAAACAGGCTATAGAAGTGCAGAAAGAGGCAATAGAAGTGCTGAAAGAAGCAACTTATGTGTAGAAAGAAGCAAAAGAAGTGACGAAAGAGACAAGAGGGTTGCAAAAAGAAACACGAGAGGTGCAGAAAAAAGCAAGAGAAGTGCAGAAAGAGGCAAGGGAGGTGTACAACGAGGCAAGTGGGGTGCAGAAAGAAGCAAGAGAGGCAAAGAAAGAAGCAAGAAGTGCAGAAAGAAGCAACAGAGATGCAGAAAGAGGCAAGAGAGGTGCAGAAAGAGGCAATAGAAGTGCAGAAAGAGGCAAGAGAAGTGCAGAAACAGGCAGGGGAGGCACAGAAAGAGGGAAAATGGGTGCTGTGCTAAAAGAGGTAAGAGAGGTGCAGAAAGAGAGAAGAAGGGCACAGAAAGAGGCAAGAGAGTTACAGAAACAGGCAATAGAATTGCAGAAAGAGGGTAGAGAAGTGCTGAAGGGAGCAACTGAGGTGTAGAAAGAAGCAAGAGAGGTGAAGAAAGAAGCAAGAGAAGTGCAGAAAGAAGCAACAGAGATGCAGAAAATGGCAAGAAGGGTGCAAATGAGAGAAGAGAAGTGCAGAAAGAAGCAACAGAGGAGCGGAAAGAGGCAAGAGAAGTTTAGAAAGAGGCAGGAGAGATGCACAGAGAGGGAACATGGGTGGAGAAAGAGGTAAGAGAGGTACAGATAGAGGGATGAAGGGTGCAGAAAGAGGAAAGAGGGGTGCAGAAAGAAACAAGTGATGTGCAGAAAGAAGCAAAAGAAGTGATGAAAGAGACAAGAGGGTTGCAAAAAGAAACAAGAGAGGTGCAGAAAAAAGCAAGAGAAGTGCAGAAAGAGGCAATGGAGGTGCACAATGAGGCAAGAGGGGTGCAGAAAGAAGCAAGAGAGGTGAAGAAATAAGCAAGAAGTGCAGAAAGAAGCAACAGAGATGCAGAAAGAGGCAAGAGAGGTGCAGAAAGAAGCAATAAAAGTGCAGAAAGAGGCAACAGAGGAGCAGAAAGAGGCAAGAGAAGTGCAGAAACAGGCAGGAGAGGTACAGAAAGAGGGAAAATGGGTGCTGAAAGAGGTAAGAGAGGTGCAGAAACAGGCTATAGAAGTGCAGAAAGAGGCAAGAGAAGTGCTGAAAGAAGCAACTTATGTGTAGAAAGAAGCAAAAGAAGTGACGAAAGAGACAAGAGGGTTGCAAAAAGAAACACGAGAGGTGCAGAAAAAAGCAAGAGAAGTGCAGAAAGAGGCAAGGGAGGTGTACAACGAGGCAAGTTGGGTGCAGAAAGAAGCAAGAGAGGTGAAGAAAGAAGCAAGAAGTGCAGAAAGAAGCAACATAGATGCAGAAAGAGGCAAGAGAGGTGTAGAAAGAGGCAATAGAAGTGCAGAAAGAGGCAAGAGAAGTGCAGAAACAGGCAGGGGAGGTGCAGAAAGAGGGAAAATAGGTGCTAAAAGAGGTAAGAGAGGTACAGACAGAGAGAAGAAGGGCACAGAAAGAGGCAAGAGAGTTACAGAAACGGGCAATAGAATTGCAGAAAGAGGGTAGAGAATTGCTGAAGGGAGCAACTGAGGTGTAGAAAGAAGCAAGAGAGGTGAAGAAAGAAGCAAGAGAAGTGCAGAAAGAAGCAACAGAGATACAGAAAGAGGCAAGAAGGGTGCAGAGCGAGGCAAGAGAAGTGCAGAAAGAAGCAACAGAGGAGTGGAAAGAGGCAAGAGAAGTGCAGAAAGAGGCAGGAGAGATGCAGAGAGGGGGAACATGGGTGCAGAAAGAGGTAAGACAGGTGCAGATAGAGGGATGAAGGGTGCAGAAAGAGGCAAGAGGGGTGCAGAAAGAGGCAAGAGAGGTACAGAAAGAGGCTGTCATGACCCGCCAGAGAGGGGGCAAGCGAGCTACACGATAGAGGTGGAACTACAACTCCCATAAGACAGCGGGAGAAGCACACGCGGCATATAAGCCCTGCCCCCAGGTTACACCGCGCTTGTCACTCTAGTACCTTCATGGATACCTGAGGTTGCGAGCCGTTCCTGTACGCTTCTACGGATTTGCCCTCCTGTTTCAATTCACCGCAAGAGACAATTGCTGAAGTCTTCCGTACTACCGTGAGCGGAGGCCAAGGCTCACACTTTTACCCGCGAGAACCGCGCTTCTGGTCCGAGTGACGCAGAGGCATTCAGGAAGCTCCAGATCGCCGCAGGAACACTTCAGTCCTTCCACGGTTCCCGAGAGCAACAGGATATCGAGCTGCCTTCGGCGACGACACAAGACACTGTGAGCTGACCGCTTGTGGATTTGTCAACTCCCAGCCTTTCTCGTTGATTCCCCGACGGTAATCTCCAAGACGCTCCTTGAGTCCGCTCGTTCCGAGATTTTCCAAACCGAAGTGCTCGGAGTCTTCTGGGGTATAGTGCCTGTACCCGGAGTTGCTCTACAAGAACGCGCTAGTGGAAGCGCTTGCAAGGGTCTTGGAAACCGCAATTTCGCCCCGGAGTTTACCAGACAACCTAAATCCTCTTTTCAACGCAGCAAGTAAGACGTTAGAAAAGGGACAGGACAAACGCTGCCAGAAGTCTTTTCCTTTCCATTGTCTCCAGAATCCCTCGGAACAGAAAGAAGAAGATACGACACAAGCTAAGTACATTTTCATGTTTATCTTCGTGACTGCTTGTTCCAGCTGGTTACTTGCTAAACTCGCTTCTCTGTGCACAGCCTCCTGAGTAACTACACTAGTGATGCGCACCATTTCATGTGAGTGTACCCAGACAGCTGAATAGTGAGGGGGTGAGAGGGTGATTGCATTACTACGTTGATATTGTTTATTATATCTCCATTACAGGGTGTGTGAGAGTTGAGAGCAGGAAAGACGTGTTCCCCACCATCTTCTTTCATTTCCGCCTGCTGGAGACATCACTGTTTTTGTTTCCTTTGTCCCGTTTTACCCTTTCCCCGGTAGAGGTGTCATTTGTGACGTGTGATACCTATCACGCGCAGATAGTACCTCTTAGGGGTAGGGATAAGCTAGCATCGTTCCTGCTGTACCCGGCTTCCAGGTTAGTGGCACTGTCAGTTATCCCAGATCCTGACAGAGTGACAAGCCCACGGATATATACAGCCTGAACGATGGACACGAACACCGTCCTGACCTCGGTGTTAGAAACCCTAACCGCATTACGCATGGATGTAGAAGCTGTTAGGGGAGAGAATCTAGAGTTACGCAACACACTAGGTTCCATGAGACGCGAGGTAGCGGGACTATCCCGCCCTAGTATCAGTGAGCAGAGGGGCGCACAGTATATTCGCCACTGGACCCTACCCCCTCCAAACACTAGTAGTGCGCCTACCGGACAGACTACCCATGGGGGAGGAGGCAGTATAGGGCCATCTACTATACAAGTACTTCAACCAGCCAACTTGCCCTTAGCCCCTCCTGAGAGGTTTCATGGGGATCCCAAGAAGTTTGGTATTTTTCTGGGGCAGTGTAAATTGCATTTTATGTGCAAACCAGCTATCTTTCCTGATGACCAAACCAAAACTGCTTTTGTAATGTCCTATTTGGGGGGAGATGCGGCAAGCTGGTCGTTTCCCCTCATCGAAAGAGATGACCCAGCCTTGCGTAATTTCGATACCTTCTGTGAAGAAATGCGCAAGTTATTCGACAGGAAGGCGCATTTGCTCTCTTTAGATCGGGAGCTCATCACCTTGAAACAAGGCAACCAAGACCTGCTAACATATATTACCACCTTTAACCGACTGGTGTCAGAAACAGATTGGCCCATAGAAAAACGTACGTCCTTATACTACCAGGGATTAAGGAGTGAGTTAAAGGATGTCCTGGCCCAGGTGGTGCATCTCCCGACCGCTTGTGATGAACTCATTGACCTTACGGTCCAACTGGATCACCGGCTACAAGAAAGACGTGGGGTCAGAACGCAGATGGAAACCCGCTATGCTACACCACGGGCACGTCCTGTCAGTACCGTTCCTTCTCCCGTTATGGAAGGGGTCGAACCTATGCAAATCAGTGGCATCCGAGGCCCTTTGAATTCCGAAGAGAGAGAAAGAAGACGAAAACAACGATTGTGCATGTATTGCGGAAAATCTGGGCACTTCATAAAGGAATGCAAGGCTAGGACCAAGGCCCCCTACCGAGAAGCGAAAGAACCGCAGAAGGTGAACGCCACAGAATATTCGGCGGAAAACTAGCATGCCCAAGCAAGAAACAGACCACTTGTTTGCGGCCTCCGGAAGAAGAGGTCTGTCCAGCCATCATCAATACCTTACAGAGCGCGGTAGCCCATATCAACGTATGCGTTAAGTTAACTGTGAGAGACGTTGGTTTAGTATCCGTCCACGCCCTGCTGGACTGCGGTGCGACCGGCAACTTCATGGATCGCACATATGCCAGGGAAGTAGGCATACAGAGTGTCAAGAAGGAAGTACCTGAGATGGTTAAGGCTGTGGACGGCACGGACTTAACATCGGGACCTGTGGAATATCACACCCAACTAATGCAGATGAGGGTGGGAGAAAACCACTGGGAAGTCATCCAGTTTGATCTAATAGACGCTCCTCAATTCACGTTGATATTGGGCATGCCCTGGTTGACTCTCCATGACCCTCACATCCAGTGGGCAGCCAGAACAGTCAATTTGAATTCCCTTTATTGTTCCGAACATTGCACTCTGGAACGGATGGTTGAAAATACAAAAACAGAAAGTCCGGCGGGATTCCTGGCTAGCGGAGATGGTCTCACAACCATTGGCTGTACTTCCACGTTACCCCCGGAATATCAGAAATACAGCGACGTATTCAATGAGCAAGAAGCAAATAAACTACCTCCTCATAGGGCATATGATTGCGTAATAGACTTAGAACCCGGAGCCAGTATACCCTGTAGTCGCATCTATGCCCTCACTGAAGCCGAGACCGTCTACTTACAGCAATACCTCAGCTCGCTCTTGGCCAATGGGTTTATTCGGCATTCATCTTCGCCTGCGTCCTCTCCTCTATTTTTTATACCGAAACGTGAGGGAGGCTTGAGGGCATGCATTGATTACCGCGCATTGAACCGCATTACCAAAAAGAATAGGTATCCTCTCCCACTCATACCGGTCCTCCTAGATCAACTGAAGGGAGCCAAGGTCTTCACAAAATTAGACCTCCGGGGAGCCTATCACTTGGTTAGGGAGCGGCGGGGGGATGAATGGAAGACGGCATTTAGAACCAAGTTCGGCTTATATGAATACCAAGTAATGCCTTTTGGTCTTTGTAATGCCCACGCCGCCTTCCAATACTTCATGGATGAGGTTTTAAGGGGCCTTCTGGACGTCTCCTGCATCGTATACATCGATGACATCCTGGTGCACTCGTCATCCATGGGAGAACACATTCAACACGTGGCGGCAGTATTGGATCGGCTACAGAGATACTCCCTCTATGCCAAACTGGAAAAATGCTATTTTCACACGAACAAGGTAGAATTCCTCGGATATGTTATTGGGCCTGAAGGGGTGTGCATGGACACCAAGAAAACACAAGCCATCCAAGAGTGGAAGACACCTACAAGCGTTAAGACCTTGCAGAGTTTCTTGGGCTTTGCCAACTTTTATAGAAGATTCATAAAAAACTTCTCCTCTCTAATCCAACCATTAACTTATCTGTTAAAGAAAGGTGCTACCTTTAGATGGTCATCAGAAGCCGAGGAAGCCTTTTGCGCCCTTAAGAAGTGCTTTACCAGAGCTCCCATTCTGAGACATCCAGACGCTTCCTTGCCATTTCTGCTGGAAACAGATGCTTCCTATTATGCTTTGGGAGGTATTTTATTGCAGCGACACCCAGAAACAGGGCAGCTCCACCCTGTGGCCTTTTTCTCAAAGAAACTCACTAGCTGCGAGATCAACTATAGCACTACGGACAAAGAGTTACTGGCCATTAAGAGAGCTTGTGAGGAGTGGAGGCATCACCTACTCGGGGCGAGACACACCGTAGAGATCTACACAGATCACCGCAACCTTCTGTTCTTAAAGAGCGCTCGAGCTCTAACTCCTCGTCAGTTGCGATGGTCTCTGTTTTTCGCGGATTATGATTTTGTCATAAAATTCCGTCCAGGACCGCAAAATGGAAAGGCAGATGCTCTATCCCGACCTGTCCCATCGCGCCCCTCAGATGCAGAGAAGGAAGAAGAACCACCCATCATCTTAAACAACGCGCTCTTCCCTTCTAAAACAACGGCCTCCGTTTCGTCTCAACTCTTCCTTTCCGAAGTGAAACAACAAACAAACAACATAGAAACAATCTCCTGGATTCAGGAAGAACCGCAACAGAGAAGGCTGGAAGAAGGACTGTTGTTCCATGCCAACAGGCTGTACCTACCTAGTGAACCTTTGCGCCAGCAGGCCTTCCACTGGATCCATGATTCCCCCTTGGCGGGTCATTTAGGGAATCAAAAAACCGAACAAGCTATGTCACTTTATTTCTGGTGGGAAGGCATTCAACAGGACACTGCCACTTATGTTGCTGATTGCGCCATCTGCACTCAGGCAAAAACGACTCATCAACGTCCCAAGGGGCTTTTAAGGCCGATTCCTACTCCCCCAGCTCCCTGGCACACCATTTCTATGGATTTTATTGTAGAAATGCCACCTAGCCAAGGGAACAACACTATTCTAGTCATCATAGATCATCTAACCAAAATGGGACACTTCATTGCTCTTCCTAAATTACCCACCTCTTCAGAAGTAGCAATGATTTTTTTGCAGCAAGTCATACGTCTACACGGAGTTCCGGCTGTCATTATCACTGATCGAGGAACCCAATTTACCTCCAGATTCTGGAAAGAACTATGTGTGATCATGAAGGTGGATGCGAGATTATCCACCAGTTACCATCCTCAAACGGACGGCAAAACTGAAAGACTTAACCAATCTTTAGAACAGTATCTCCGGTGCTTCACGCTAATGCACACCAATGACTGGAGTACACTCCTGTGGACTGCTGAGTTCGCTTATAACAATGCTGACCATTCCTCCTTGGGGTGCTCTCCTTTTTATTGTCTCCACGGGTTTCATCCGAACATGTTGCCGTTTGAGCATCCCATTACCTCCAAACTTCCTACCATACAAGAACACCATTCACATCTCCGCTCTGTCTTAAACACGGTTAGAAAACACCTAGAAGACACAAGGGCAAAAGAGAAGAAACAGGCAGACAAAAAACGCTCCCCCGAGCCTGCTTATTGTGTTGGGGATAAGGTATGGTTAAGTACAAAGAACCTAAAACTTAAAGGCAACACTAGGCTACAACCGAAATATCTAGGCCCATATCTAATTGAGAAAATTATCAACCCTGTGGCCATGAAACTCTCGCTGCCGGTCAACTGGCATATCCACCCAGTGTTTCACGTGTCACTCCTAAAGCCCTGTAGGCCCAGCTCACGACTCATTAAAAAGCCCCCAGCTATAGAGGTAGAAGGGGACGAGGAATATGAAGTGCAGGCTATCCTAGATTCCAAGATACTAAGAGGCAACGTCTACTATCTTATAGATTGGAAGGGGTATGGGCCAGAAGACAGGTCGTGGGAACCAAAAAGGAATCTGCACTGTCCAGCCTTAGTTAGAAAGTTCCATACACTACACCCCTGTAAACCTGGGGGTCCGCCGGGACGGCGGACATTGAAAGGGGGTTCTGTCATGACCCGCCAGAGAGGGGGCAAGCGAGCTACACGATAGAGGTGGAACTACAACTCCCATAAGACAGCGGGAGAAGCACACGCGGCATATAAGACCTGCCCCCAGGTTACACCGCGCTTGTCACTCTAGTACCTTCATGGATACCTGAGGTTGCGAGCCGTTCCCGTACGCTTCTACGGATTTGCCCTCCTGTTTCAATTCACCGCAAGAGACAATTGCTGAAGTCTTCCGTACTACCGTGAGCGGAGGCCAAGGCTCACACTTTTACCCGCGAGAACCGCGCTTCTGGTCCGAGTGACGCAGAGGCATTCAGGAAGCTCCAGATCGCCGCAGGAACACTTCAGTCCTTCCACGGTTCCCGAGAGCAACAGGATATCGAGCTGCCTTCGGCGACGACACAAGACACTGTGAGCTGACCGCTTGTGGCTTTGTCAACTCCCAGCCTTTCTCGTTGATTCCCCGACGGTAATCTCCAAGACGCTCCTTGAGTCCGCTCGTTCCGAGATTTTCCAAACCGAAGTGCTCGGAGTCTTCTGGGGTATAGTGCCTGTACCCGGAGTTGCTCTACAAGAACGCGCTAGTGGAAGCGCTTGCAAGGGTCTTGGAAACCGCAATTTCGCCCCGGAGTTTACCAGACAACCTAAATCCTCTTTTCAACGCAGCAAGTAAGACGTTAGAAAAGGGACAGGACAAACGCTGCCAGAAGTCTTTTCCTTTCCATTGTCTCCAGAATCCCTCGGAACAGAAAGAAGAAGATACGACACAAGCTAAGTACATTTTCATGTTTATCTTCGTGACTGCTTGTTCCAGCTGGTTACTTGCTAAACTCGCTTCTCTGTGCACAGCCTCCTGAGTAACTACACTAGTGATGCGCACCATTTCATGTGAGTGTACCCAGACAGCTGAATAGTGAGGGGGTGAGAGGGTGATTGCATTACTACGTTGATATTGTTTATTATATCTCCATTACAGGGTGTGTGAGAGTTGAGAGCAGGAAAGACGTGTTCCCCACCATCTTCTTTCATTTCCGCCTGCTGGAGACATCACTGTTTTTGTTTCCTTTGTCCCGTTTTACCCTTTCCCCGGTAGAGGTGTCATTTGTGACGTGTGATACCTATCACGCGCAGATAGTACCTCTTAGGGGTAGGGATAAGCTAGCATCGTTCCTGCTGTACCCGGCTTCCAGGTTAGTGGCACTGTCAGTTATCCCAGATCCTGACAGAGGCAAGCGAGTTACAGAAACAGGCAATAGAATTGCAGAAAGAGGCTAGAGAAGTGCTGAAGGAAGCAACTGAGGTGTAGAAAGAAGCAAGAGAGGTGAAGAAAGAAGCAAGAGAAGTTCAGAAAGAAGCAACAGAGATACAGAAAGAGGCAAGAAGGGTGCAGAACGAGGCAAGAGAAGTGCAGAAAGAAGCAACAGAGGAGCAGAAAGAGGCAAGAGAAGTGCAGAAAGAGGCAGGAGAGATGCAGAGAGAGAGAACATGAGTGCAGAAAGAGGTAAGACAGGTGCAGATAGAGGGATGAAGGGTGCAGAAAGAGGCAAGAGGGGTGCAGAAAGAAGCAAGGGAGGTGTAGAAAGAGGCAAGAGAAGTGCTGAAAGAAGCAACTGAGGTGTAGAAAGAAGCAAAAGAAGTGATGAAAGAGACAAGAGTGTGGCAAAAAGAAAAAAGAGAGGTGCAGAAAAAAGCAAGAGAAGTGCAGAAAAAGGCAAGAGAGGTGCACAATGAGGCAAGAGGGGTGCAGAAAGAAGCAAGAGAGGTGAAGAAAGAAGCAAGAAGTGAAGAAAGAAGCAACAGAGATGCAGAAAGAGGCAAGAGAGGTGCAGAAAGAGGCAATAGAAGTGCAGAAAGAGGCAACAGAGGAGCGGAAAGAGGCAAGAAAAGTGCAGAAACAGGCAGGAGAGGTGCAGAAAGAGGGAAAATGGGTGCTGAAAGAGGTAAGAGAGGTACAGAAAGAGGCAAGAGAGTTACACAAACAGGCAATAGAATTACAGAAAGAGGCAAGAGAAGTGATGAAAGAGACAAGAGGGTTGCAAAAAGAAAAAAGAGAGGTGCAGAAAAAAGCAAGAGAAGTGCAGAAAGAGGCAATGGAGGTGCACAATGAGGCAAGAGTGGTGCAGAAAGAAGCAACAGAGATGCAGAAAGAGGCAAGAGAGGTGCAGAAAGAAGCAATAAAAGTGCAGAAAGAGGCAACAGAGGAGCAGAAAGAGGCAAGAGAAGTGCAGAAACAGGCAGGAGAGGTACAGAAAGAGGGAAAATGGGTGCTAAAAGAGGTAAGAGAGGTGCAGCAAGAGAGAAGAAGGGCACAGAAAGAGGCAAGAGAGTTACAGAAACAGGCAATAGAATTGCAGAAAGAGGGTAGAGAATTGCTGAAGGGAGCAACTGAGGTATAGAAAGAAGCAAGAGAGGTGAAGAAAGAAGCAAGAGAAGTGCAGAAAGAAGCAACAGAGATACAGAAAGAGGCAAGAAGGGTGCAGAGCGAGGCAAGAGAAGTGCAGAAAGAAGCAACAGAGGAGTGGAAAGAGGCAAGAGAAGTGCAGAAAGAGGCAGGAGAGATGCAGAGAGAGGGAACATGGGTGCAGAAAGAGGTAAGACAGGTGCAGATAGAGGGATGAAGGGTGCAGAAAGAGGCAAGAGGGGTGCAGAAAGAAGCAAGGGAGGTGCAGAAAGAGGCAAAAGAGGTACAGAAAGAGGCAAGCGAGTTACAGAAACAGGCAATAGAATTGCAGAAAGAGGCAAGAGAAGTGCTGAAGGAAGCAACTGAGGTGTAGAAAGAAGCAAGAGAGGTGAAGAAAGAAGCAAGAGAAGTTCAGAAAGAAGCAACAGAGATACAGAAAGAGGCAAGAAGGGTGCAGAACGAGGCAAGAGAAGTGCAGAAAGAAGCAACAGAGGAGCAGAAAGAGGCAAGAGAAGTGCAGAAAGAGGCAGGAGAGATACAGAGAGAGGGAACATGGGTGCAGAAAGAGGTAAGACAGGTGCAGATAGAGGGATGAAGGGTGCAGAAAGAGGCAAGAGGGGTGCAGAAAGAAGCAAGGGAGGTGTAGAAAGAGGCAAGAGAGGTACAGAAAGAGGCAAGCGAGTTACAGAAACAGGCAATAGAATTGCAGAAAGAGGCAAGAGAAGTGCTGAAGGAAGCAACTGAGGTGTAGAAAGAAGCAAGAGAGGTGAAGAAAGAAGCAAGAGAAGTTCAGAAAGAAGCAACAGAGATACAGAAAGAGGCAAGAAGGGTGCAGAACGAGGCAAGAGAAGTGCAGAAAGAAGCAACAGAGGAGCAGAAAGAGGCAAGAGAAGTGCAGAAAGAGGCAGGAGAGATGCAGAGAGAGGGAACATGGGTGCAGAAAGAGGTAAGACAGGTGCAGATAGAGGGATGAAGGGTGCAGAAAGAGGCAAGAGGGGTGCAGAAAGAAACAAGTGATGTGCAGAAAGAGGCAAGAGAGGTGCAGAAACAGGCTATAGAAGTGCAGAAAGAGGCAAGAGAAGTGCTGAAAGAAGCAACTGAGGTGTAGAAAGAAGCAAAAGAAGTGATGAAAGAGACAAGAGGGTGGCAAAAAGAAAAAAGAGAGGTGCAGAAAAAAGCAAGAGAAGTGCAGAAAGAGGCAAGAGAGGTGCACAATGAGGCAAGAGGGGTGCAGAAAGAAGCAAGAGAGGTGAAGAAAGAAGCAAGAAGTGAAGAAAGAAGCAACAGAGATGCAGAAAGAGGCAAGAGAGGTGCAGAAAGAGGCAATAGAAGTGCAGAAAGAGGCAACAGAGGAGCGGAAAGAGGCAAGAAAAGTGCAGAAACAGGCAGGAGAGGTGCAGAAAGAGGGAAAATGGGTGCTGAAAGAGGTAAGAGAGGTACAGAAAGAGGCAAGAGAGTTACAGAAACAGGCAATAGAATTACAGAAAGGGGCTGAAGGAAGCAACTGAGGTGTAGAAAGAAGCAAGAGAAGTGATGAAAGAGACAAGAGAGTTACAAAAAAAGCAAGAGAGGTGCTGAAAAAAGGAAGAGAATTCCACAAAGAAGCAAGTAGGTGCACAAAGAGGCAAAGAGGGGTGCAGAAAGAAGCAAGAGAGGTGAAGAAAGAAGCAAGAGAAGTGCAGAAAGAAGCAACAGAGATGCAGAAAATAGCAAGAAGGGTTCAGAACGAGGAAAGAGAAGTGCAGAAAGAAGCAACAGAGGAGCAGAAAGAGGCAAGAGAAGTTTAGAAAGTGGCAGGAGAGATGCACAGAGAGGGAGCATGGGTGCAGAAAAGGTAAGACAGGTGCAGAAAGAGGGAAGAAGGGTGCAGAAAGAGGCAAGAGGGGAGCAGAAAGAAGCAAGTGATGTGCAGAAAGAGGCAAGCAACTGAGGTGTAGAAAGAAGCAAAAGAAGTGAGGAAAGAGACAAGAGGGTTGCAAAAAGAAACAAGAGAGGTGCAGAAAAAAGCAAGAGAAGTGCAGAAAGAGGCAAGGGAAGTACAGAAAGAATCAACAGAGATGCAGAAAGAGGGAAGAGAAGTGCAGAAAGAAGCAACAGAGGAGTGTAAAGGGGCAAGAGAAGTGCAGAAACAGGCAGGAGAGGTGCAGAAAGAGGGAACATGGGTGCAGAAAGAGGTAAGAGAGGTACAGAAAGAGGGAAGAAGGGTGCAGAAAGAGGCAAGAGGGGTGAGGAAATCGGCAAGAGAGGTGCATAAAGAAGCAAGAGCTGTACAGAAAGAACCAGCAGAGGTGCAGAAAGAGGCAGGAGGGGTACAGAAAGAGGCACAAGAGAAGTGCAGAAAGAAGCAAAAGAGGTGTAGAAAGTGGCAAGAGTGGTGCAGAAATAGGCAGGAGAGGTACAGAAAAAGGCAAGAGAGGTGCATAGAGAGTGAAGAAGGGTCCAGAAAGAGGTAAGGGGATGCAGAAAGAAACAAGAGATGTGCAGAAAGAAGCAACAGAGGTGTGGAAAAAAGCAAGAGAAGTGAAGAAAGCGGCAAGAGAGTTGCAGAAAGAGGCAAAGGAGGTGCAAAAAGAGGCAAGAGGGGTGAAGAAAGAGGGAAAACAAGTGCAGAAAGAGGCAACAGGTGTGCAGAAATAAACAAGAGTGGTGCAGAAAGAAGCAAACAAAGTGCAGAAAGAAGCAACAGAGGTTCAGAAAGAGGCAGGAGAAGTGCAGAAAGAGGCAAGAGAGTTGCAGAAACAGGCTAAGGATGTGCAGAAATAAGCAAGAGAAGTGCAGAAAGAAGCAACAGAGGTGCACAAAGAGACACGAGGGTGCAGAAAGAGGGAAGAAAAGTGCAGAAAAAGGCAGTAGGGGTGCAGAAAGATGTAAGAGAAGTGCAGAAAGAAACAACAGAGATGCAGAAAGAGGCAAGATAAGTGCAGAAATAGGCAAGAGAGGTGCAGAAAAAGGCAAGAGGGGTGCAGAAAGAGGGTTGCAGAACGGGGCAAGATGGGTTCAGAAAGAAGCAAGAGAGGTACAGAAAGAAGCAATAGAAGCTCAGAAAGAAACAACAGAGATGCAGAAAGAGGCAAGAGGGGAGCAGAAAGGGGCAAGAAAAGTGCAGAAAGAAGCAACAGAGGAGCGGAAAGAGGCAAGAGAAATCCAGAAACAGGCAGGAGAGGTGCAGAAAGAGGGAGCATGCGTGCAGAAAGAGGTAAGAGAAGTGCAGAAAGAAGGAACAAGGGTGCAGAAAGAAGCAAGAGGGGTATAGAAAGAAGCAAGTGAGGTGCAGAAAGAAACAAAATAAGAGATGAAAGAGACAAGAGGGTTGCAAAAAGAATCAAGAGAGGTGCAGAAAAAGCAAGAGAAGTGCAGAAAGAGGCAAGAGAGGTGCACAAAGAGGCAAGAGGGGTACAGAAAGAAACAAGAGAGGTGAAGAAAGAAGTAAGAGAAGTGCAGAAAGAAGCAAGTGAGGTGCAGAAAGAGGCAAAAGAGCTGCAGAAAGAGGCAAGAGAGGGGCAGAAACAGGCAATAGAAGTGCAGAAAGAGGCAAGAGAAGTGCTGAAAGTAGAAAATGAGGTGTAGAATGAAGCAGGAGAAGTGATGAAAGAGACAGGAGAGTTGCAAAAATAAAAAAGAGAGGTGGAGAAAAAAGCAAGAGAAGTGCAGAAAGAGGCATGGGAGGTGCACAGAGAGGCAAAGAGGGGTGCAGAAAGAAGCAAGAGAAGTGCAGAAAGAAGCAACAGAGATGCAGAAAGAGGCAACAGAGCAGCGGAAAGAGGCAAGAGAAGTACAGAAGGAGGCAGGAGAGATGGTGAGAGAGGAAACATGGGTGCAGAAATAGGTAAGAAAGGTACAGAAAGAGGGAAGAAGGGTGCAGAAAGAAACAAGTGATGTGCAGAAAGAGTCAAGAGAGGTGCAGAAAGAGGCAAGAGAGGTGCAGAAACAGGCTAAGGATGTGCAGAAATAAGCAAGAGAAGTGCAGAAAGAAGCAACAGAGGTGCACAAAGAGACACAAGGGTGCAGAAAGAGGGAAGAAAAGTGCAGAAAAAGGCAGTAGGGGTGCAGAAAGATGTAAGAGAAGTGCAGAAAGAAACAACAGAGATGCAGAAAGAGGCAAGATAAGTGCAGAAATAGGCAAGAGAGGTGCAGAAAAAGGCAAGAGGGGTGCAGAAAGAGGGTTGCAGAACGGGGCAAGATGGGTTCAGAAAGAAGCAAGAGAGGTACAGAAAGAAGCAATAGAAGCTCAGAAAGAAACAACAGAGATGCAGAAAGAGGCAAGAGGGGAGCAGAAAGGGGCAAGAAAAGTGCAGAAAGAAGCAACAGAGGAGCGGAAAGAGGCAAGAGAAATCCAGAAACAGGCAGGAGAGGTGCAGAAAGAGGGAGCATGCGTGCAGAAAGAGGTAAGAGAGGTGCAGAAAGAAGGAACAAGGGTGCAGAAAGAAGCAAGAGGGGTATAGAAAGAAGCAAGTGAGGTGCAGAAAGAAACAAAATAAGAGATGAAAGAGACAAGAGGGTTGCAAAAAGAATCAAGAGAGGTGCAGAAAAAGCAAGAGAAGTGCAGAAAGAGGCAAGAGAGGTGCACAAAGAGGCAAGAGGGGTACAGAAAGAAACAAGAGAGGTGAAGAAAGAAGTAAGAGAAGTGCAGAAAGAAGCAAGTGAGGTGCAGAAAGAGGCAAAAGAGCTGCAGAAAGAGGCAAGAGAGGGGCAGAAACAGGCAATAGAAGTGCAGAAAGAGGCAAGAGAAGTGCTGAAAGTAGAAAATGAGGTGTAGAATGAAGCAGGAGAAGTGATGAAAGAGACAGGAGAGTTGCAAAAATAAAAAAGAGAGGTGGAGAAAAAAGCAAGAGAAGTGCAGAAAGAGGCATGGGAGGTGCACAGAGAGGCAAAGAGGGGTGCAGAAAGAAGCAAGAGAAGTGCAGAAAGAAGCAACAGAGATGCAGAAAGAGGCAACAGAGCAGCGGAAAGAGGCAAGAGAAGTACAGAAGGAGGCAGGAGAGATGCTGAGAGAGGAAACATGGGTGCAGAAATAGGTAAGAAAGGTACAGAAAGAGGGAAGAAGGGTGCAGAAAGAAACAAGTGATGTGCAGAAAGAGTCAAGAGAGGTGCAGAAAGAGGCAAGAGAGGTGCAGAAACAGGCTATAGACATGCAGAAAGAGGCAAGAGAAGTGCTGAAAGAAGCAACTGAGGTGTAGAAAGAAGCAAAAGGAGTGATGAAAGAGACAAGAGTGTTGCAAAAAGAAACATGAGAGGTGCAGAAAAAAAGCAAGAGAAGTGCAGAAAGAGGCAAGGGAGATGCACAAAGAGGCAAGAGTGGTGCAGAAAGAAGCAAGAGAGGTGAAGAAAGAAGCAAGAGAAGTGCAGAAAGAAGCAACCTAGATGCAGAAAGAGGCAAGAGGGGTGCACAAAGAGGCAATATAAGTGCAGAAAGAAGCAACAGAGGAGCGGAAAGAGGCAAGAGAATTGCAGAAACAGGCATGAGAGGTGCAGAAAGAGGGAACATGGGTACAGAAAGAGACAAGAGAGGTGCAGAAAGAAGAAACATGGGTGCAGAAACATGTAAAAGAGGTGCAGAAAGAGGGAAGAAGGGTGCAGAAAGAGGCAAGAGGGATGCAGAAATAAGCAAGTCAGGTGCAGAAAGAGGCAAGAGAGGTACAGAAAGAGGCACGAGAGGTGCTGAAACAGGCCATAGAAGTGCAGAAAGAGGGAAGAGAACTGCTGAAAGAAGGAACTGAGGTGTAGAAAGAAGCAAGAGAAGTGATGTAAGAGACAAGAGAGTTGCAAAAAGAAACAAGCGAGGTGCAGAAAAAAGTAAGAGAAGTGCAGAAAGAGGCAAGGGAGGTGCACAAAGAGGCAAGAGAGGTGCAGAAAGAAGCAAGTGAGGTGCAGAAACAGGCAATAGGGATGCAGAAAGAAGCAACAGAAATGCAGAAAGAGGCAAGAGAAGTGAAGAAAGAAGCAAGAGAAGTGCAGAAAGAGGCAAGAGAGGTGCAGAAACAGGCAAGAGACGTGCATCAAGAGGCAGCAGATGTGGATAAAGAGGGAAGAGGGGTGCAGAAAGAGGGTGCAGAAAGAAGCCAGCGAGGTGCAGAAAGAAGGAAGAGAAGTGCAGAAAGCAGCAAGAGAGGTGCAGAAAGAGGCAAAAGAGGTGCAAAAAGAGGGAAGAGGGTGCATTAGAAAGAAGCAAGAGAGGTGCAGAAAGAAGCAAGAGAGGTGCAGAAAGAAGCAAGAGAGGTGCAGAAAGAAGGTAGGTGCAGAAAGCAGAAGTGATGTGCAGAAAGAGGCAAGAGAAGTACAGAAAAAGGAATAAAGGTTCAGAAAGAGGCAATAGAAATGCGGAATGAGGCAAGAGAAGAGCAGAAAGAAGCAATTGTGGTTTGCACAACATTAGTACCAATTTAACACCCACATTTAGCAATAAGTATTAGGTGACCATCCTAAGTTTGCAAAGGGCCTTCCACCACACTGTAACACTTGTTGCTGCATTTTTGACCTGTTTAAGCTAGAAACAAGGATTTTTTGTTCAAATCTGCAGATTACGTAGCAGATGGTGGATTTTGTGGCAACTGGGGAAAATATATAATTCTGCGAAAGTCGGTGCAGGCAAACAGTCTCATAATTCCAGTGGCCCTGCTTATACCACTGACTAGGTCCAGAAGTGTTCCTCAGTGGTTCCTTCTTTTTTTGCCTCATTGAGTTTATAGTTTAGCTTCTATGGAAATGAGGAAGACTAAACCTGAGGTTACCACTCCACAACACAGACATTCATATCACATAATTACTCTCATCACACATAATCCCACTCTACATAATTCCTATACACTAAATCCCACATACTTTCTATAATTTCACTGCACAACATACCACATAATTTCACTACACACAACTTACATCCACTCCACTCCCAAAAATATTAGAAAAAAACTTTTACATTTATAACGCCAATAGCTCTAACTCTCGCAAATGCGAGACCTATTACATTGCAAATGCTTCTTTAACTAGTAGTCGTGTTTTCAGAGTGGTGGAGACAGGAGGCTGGGCCTCCGACCAGCGCTCAGGAATTCAGCTGCGTAGGACTTACAGACGGTACCAGGAGGGCTTCTTGGCCCCCAAAGTCCCTCAGGAGTAAAGTGGACTTCATCCCCCAACCAGTAGTGTGCCAGGAGGCGCGTTTGTACAGTGGTGGAGAAAGGGGGTCATGGCCTCTATAGACCTCTTAGCAATCTCAGTGTGTGGGATTTACTGGAGGTAACAGGAGGGGTAGTTGGCCCCAAGGACATTCTTGGGAGACAACTACCCCTCCTTTACCTCCAGAAAGTCCCACACAGCAGGATTGCTATGTTCTCACAGCAGGCCATGCCCCCTTTGCCCACCACTCTGCAAAAGCGCTCCCTGGCACGCTCTTGGATGGGGATTGAAGTCCCCTTCACTGCTGGGGGTCCTTATGGGCCAACTAGCCTACCTGTTACCTCCAGTAAGCCCCACACAGAGCGAATTGCTGAGAGGTGGACACAGGCCATGCCCCCTTTCTCCACCACTCTGCAAACGCACCTCCTGGCGTGCTCTTGGTTGGGGATGAAGTCCCCTTGCCTCCCGAGGGTCCCTGGGGGCCAACTTGCCCTCCTGTTAGCTCTAGTAAGCCCCACACAGCTGGATTGCTGAGAGTGGTCATAGGACACACCTCCCTTTTACACCACTCTGCAAACACGCCCCCTGGTGCACTGCTGCTTGGGGTATGAAGTCCACTTAGTCCTGAAGTCCTCAGAACACAAGGGAACCTCATCGCCCCACCACCAGTGGCCGAGAGGCGTGTTTGCAGAGTGTTGTAAAAAGGGGCGTGGCCTGGGACCACCACTCAGCAATTCCACTTTGTGGGGCTTACCAGAGGTACCTAGTGGGCTAGTTGGCCACCAGGGACCCTCAGTAGCGACAGGGACTTCATCCCCCAACCCAAAGCATGCAAGGAGGCGCGTTTGCAGTGTGATGCAGGGGGGGGACAGGGCCTCCAGCAAGGTGCCGGTTTCTTTTTTTAAATTTTCTTTTAGGAAGAGGGGCTGTGTTGCACCCTATCTCATGACAATTTTTGGGCCCGGGGACCCCATCTGCTGGGGCCTGACCCATTTAAAAAAAAAAATTATTTGAAAAGGGAGGGGGCCCAAGGCCTCCCCCCTGAGACCGATTACGGGGCTAGGCCTTTAGCTTGTTTATCTTATTTTTTTTAAGGGGAGAGGGCCATACAGCCCCCCTCCCCAGGCCAATTTCTACCCCGGAGACCCCATTACCCGGGGCCTGGCAAAAACATTTTTTAATTGAAGTGAGGGCCACGTGGCCCCCTTCCCTTGGCCACTTTTGTCCCCGGGGACCCCATCTACCGGGGCCTGCCAAGCCTTTTAAAAAAAAAAAAAGAAATTGGAGCGGGGCTGCGTGGCCCCTCTCCTGAGGCTGATTTTCGGCCCCGGGGACCCCTTCCCCGGGGCATGGCACCTGTGTTGGGGACCGCGGGGGGAGCCCTAATGACCCTGTGGTCCCTGCCTCTTCCTCACCTCCTGCAGGAGCCGGCATTGCTTTTGGACAAAGGGAGCAGCAAACATGCAGCTTCCTTTGCCCAAATGTAAATCTGCTTCGCTTCATGGAAGTGAGAGAAGTTTTTACTGCTCTCGCTTCCATGAAGCAAAGCAGATATTTGCTATGGAAGGGTGGGAGCAGTGCTCCCGCCCTGCCATAGCAAACAGCAATGTCCCAGGGGTGGGCACCCCAGGACATTTTCTGGAGCCGGCCCTGGGGGGTGGCGATCCCCCGGAGCATGGAGGGCTCAAGGAGGGGGGGCGCGCGGCCCCCCTCCCATCTTTTGTGCAGCCTCAGGGAGGTGGTGGTCCCCGGGGGTCTGCAACGGACCTCCGTATTTAAATTAGAGCATGCCCCGGGGAGGTGGTGGTCCCCGGGGCAATGTGGGTGGGCAGGAGCCCCCCACACTTCATTTAAAGAATTGAAGCCCCGTAGAGGTGGCGGTCCCCAGGGCTTGGGGGGTCCGCGAGGCTATGCTATTAGGAAGTGTATAGTTGACAGAACTGAGTTTAATTTAAGACCAATGGGAATTATAATTTCAAGCTGATACAGAGCCCTGTCCCTTTGGCTTTCGGGGCTCTCTTCCTTGGCTAGGTTTAGAAGATTTGACCGGGTTCCGGACAGAAATCTATTGACCTGTTGATGGAAGCCCCTTGCCCTGGTCTCCCTTTCCTGCCCGCCATATCACATACAGCCCAGGACCAGATACCATAGGCCCAGGGATGACCTCCTACTTGGCTGGGTGAAAAATATCTGACTGGGTCTCGGGTCACAGCTCTGGCTGGCCCTGTGGGGGAAGCTCTAGGTCTTGGCTCCCTTCTTCAGCCCACTGCTTTACTTAGAGCTCAAGATGGGGTTTTGTAGGCCCAGGGAGGGTTTCCCTGCTTGGTTCGGTGAAAAAGCTCTGACTGTGGCCCAGGTCAGAGCTCTAGTCAGTTTACTTCCCAGCCTGCCTGAGTGAACAGGTCACAGCTCCGTGAGGCCAATGCCACCACAGCCACAAGCCTGAAGCCCAGCTTGGATGCCGAGAACCCAGATCAGGGACCCACTGGCCACTGCATATGCAAGTGGGATCTAATTAATAATATGTGGTGTAACCAGATGCTTGTCCTTAAAGCATGACCATCCTGTCACTCAGCCCAATCATCTGGTGGCACATGCCATTGGACTGCATGGCACACCTGGATGGCTGGGCTACCATGGAAGTCCTGATGGGGGCTTATTTGACTCATCAAGGCCAGTGAGGGCTCCAGGAGGTTGGATAGATTTGCTTGAATGTCTCCCTTTGTCACTCAGTGTGGATGGATTATAAGAAATTCCTCCAGATTTGTATGACATGGTACTATTGACTTGTTTTTCATTCAGTTGTACTACCAGGCACTGTAAAGGCCTGGGCAGGCCTGCCCCAGGCTCCTCGGGGCATCTGGGCTGCTCTGCAATTCCCAATAAGGGTTCATTTGACTCTTTGAGCCCAGCCAGTACTCCAGGATGTCGGATACATATGCTTGAATATCCCCCTCTGTCTCTTGATTTGCATGGATTACAAGAAAGGCACATGGGCTCCCTCTAGATCAGTAGGGACAAGGTACCAGAGACTGTATATCATCTGGTTGTACTCCAAGGGTACTGGGAGGGCCCCAGCCCCTCTGCACTGGAGGCCCAGGTCAGTGGCTTTATTTCAGCCCTTTGAGATGAGCCTTTCCTCTGAGCCTACTTTCCCAGAGAGGATAGGGATGTGAAGCTGACATCCATGTTCTGGGCCGTTTGCTCAGGGACAGTCTAGGCAGTACTGAATTGTAATCAATCAGGATATACTCAGTCCATTTAAATTTGGACTGCTTGGCCAGCCTAGGCTGTTTTTTCAAGCAAAGAGCTTCCACCACACCTTGACTGTCAGACTCAAGGTTCTGTTTTTTGGGGAGACCACCCAGCAGAACATAGGCCAAGCGACCTGACAGCTTGTTCCTCCCCAGTGGTCTGGCAAGAGTGGATGGGGTAGTGTGGCTCTAATTCTGGATGCCGCCTGGTGGCCCAGTCTCCTCACGCCATGCCTTTGGCCTTCTCCACCCAGCACATTTCCACAGCAGCTAGGAATGACCACTCTGTGGGGTGTCCTCACTGCCCAGGCCAGCACCCTTGTGTCTCACTCAGGCTTCACCTCGGCCCACCTCTCCCTTTTGTGTTGTTGAACAGACTGGGCCTGCCATTGCCCATTTAACTGCTGTGTCCTCTTAGCTCCTTACAGAGAAGCAGGAACTCATTCTGCAAGTTTCTAGGAGATTTGAAAGTAGGTTAGATATGGGTACACAGCTCCCCCTTCCATCCAATAGGTGCTGCTACCTGGTTGATCCTACCAGTAGTATATGCGTGTCTCAAAGATTAAACCATGTATGTGTAAGTACACATGTCCAGTACAGTGGAACTGCAAATGGCTCATTAAATCAGTTATGGTTCCTTTGATTGATCCATCTGTTGCCTAGATAGCGGTGGTAATTCTTGAGCTAATACATGCCAGTGAGCGCTGACCCTTGTCCCAAAAATGCATGCATTAATCAGACCAAGACCAATCCAGGCTTGCCTGGTCACTTTGGTGACTCTAGATAACCTTGGACTGATTGTACATCTCTGTGATGGCAACAATACATTTGGATATCGGCCCTATTAATTTTCGAAGGTACTTTTTGTGCCTACATTGGTGATCACGGATAGTGGGGAATGAGGGTTCATTTCCAGACAAGGAGTCTGAGAAGCAGCTACAACAGCCAAGGAAGGCAACAGGTGTTCAAATTATTACTCTTCACTCGAGGAGGTAGTGATGCAAAATAACAATACAGAACCTTTTTGAGGCACTGTAATTGTAATGAGAACATTTTAATTATTTAAATGAGGGCCCGTTCTAGGGCAAATCTGGTGCCAGTAGCCGCAGTAATTCCAGCTCCAATAGCATATATCGGCGGTTCCCAATCTATGAGTTGCGGCACCGTGGTGCACCGTCAAAAGTAGCCAGGAGCTCTTCGAGCAACAGACAGCACCAGGCATACAGTTTGGGAACCACTGGATTGTGAATGCGTGCATTTTGAGCTGTATGCTTTTAGGAGTTTTTAGTTTGTTATGGACACCTATTAAATGGGGCTGCCGTCTCTCCCCCATTATTATGTGGATAATGGAGGATTTTTGGAGCCATCCTTTCTCTCTAACTGGCCCCTTCTGTTATGATCACATAATACCTCATTCCCAAACCACACTATTTTCCACTTTCTTTCGAATCGTCTCCATTTAATTTGATGCACAGCCTTGCCTTGCTTTTTTTTGCAAACTTTAACATCAGAAGGGGTTCTGTGATCATTTTGTATCACAATTAAACTCAACTTTATGCATTTGTGGCAAAGCCTTGGGGCTCTGTACAGAGGTTAAGAAATTTGTTTGTGGAGCAGATGCCTTTTAACTAGTTTCTTTAAAATAAGAGTTACTGCATCTCAAACACTTCTGTTAGGCTTGTTCGCCTCAAACTGCTGACATTTATTTAAACTCCACAAATGAGTCCTGTTTCAGAACATGAACTCAAAGGGAAGGAGGTTGGGTTTCACTGCTTTGATCTAGTTCAATCTGGTGGCTCTGCATTTAGACAAGGGAAACCATTCACTGCAACACACACTCTTCTAACCATCCAAAAAGCAATGAAGCACATCAGTCAGGAGCATGTAGCGCTATATAAATACAATTGTAATGCAGTACGAAGGAGCAAAACACCACCAAAGTAGCACTGTACCCAAGACCACCATTCGCGGCCGGCATGATATTGCGGGTTTGGCACGGGGAGGGGGAGGTTATTTTAATTTAAAAACAATTTAAACTTACCATCTCCTCCAGTCCTGTGTCTCCTCTCTCCTCTCCATACAGGAAGCAGCCAGTCTCCCTCCCCTCCCCTAATCCAATCACAGTGCTGCAATGGCAACATTGTGATTGGCTAGGACGCCAACCCCACAGGTATCTATGGTGAGGCCATTTTCTCTATGTAGGCTGCATGCAGCCTACATAGAGAAAATGCAGATCATGCATGACTGATTTAGTTGGCCCTGGGGCTGACCAAACAGTCAGTGCCCACAACAGGGAATTAGCCACTCCTCCCATGCCTGGGGCAGGACCGCCCACTGACCGCCCCCCAACCAAACCCTGCCTTCTGCTTTCTCAAAGTGTGAGAAGCAGAACCATAAAATGGTATTTAAAATACCATTTAATGTTTCTGCTTCTCGCACTGCAAGCAAGCAGTGGGGCAACACTCCTCTGCCCACATGGAGGAGCCACCCCTGAAGACCCCACAGCAAAGCATAAACAGGTAGCAGCGAACAAGACTTCATCATACCACAGAAGGTGTTGCAAGACAAAAAACTCAACAGTAGAGTGCTAAGCACAGGGGACTCAACAGCAGAATCTGGTAAAAAGCCCAAGCCTGCTCAGGTCTACACTTGCTGTGAGAGAGGAGCTTCTGCTCACTGCCCACAATCAGCAAAAAAGAGCATTACATCCCCCCTCCTCCAGTGAATGAGCAGGACATCCTTGATGTTCAGTGCCATCACCTTTGGGTCCAAGTGCTTCACAACCCGGACTGTGGACAGTTTTGAGGAACAAAAATGTCAAGCTTCCGAGGTGTCTATTCTCAGCACGTTTAATTGTGGTCTTGGAGTTATTGCACAGTCACTTGGTAATATGGTTAAATGCTGCCAAGCACCCTGCACTCTTTTCATTCATTTTGTGTTTAAAATAGGGCATCGAGTAGTTCCCTTTATCATTTCCTCAGTATGAGGTATACAAAAGTCGCATGCAAGTCTTGTTCTTAGATATGGCATGAATAGCTTCAGTCCATTTCCCCGTTTACTACCCTCTTTGAGTGAGTTTTGGAGGCAGGGGTGGGTTGCCTGGTCATCAAGTCCAGTTTGAGGATATGTCTTACCATGCATTCACTCACTCTACATCTGTGCATTCCCTCATTTGTTAGTAGTGCAAGCTTGCATGAGTGGTCGGTGCCTGCCTGCATTCATGCATTCATACACTGTATTTACTAAATAAGCACGCCCAGCCTGCCAACATTGACTCACTCATCTGACTTTCCAACTGACAACTTTTCTTTGCAGTTCTCAAGTAGCTCCTGAGGCTGCCCTGATAATGCCCCTCAAGGATGCACTGCTATGATGGGGGGAGGGGATGGGTACAAAGAAACATTTGTTCCCAGGAAGAGGAGAGTGCAGGCTACCCCTGCACTGTGCTGTCCCAGAGGATGATGGGTAGACTCGTGGACCTAGCAACTCGGTGGCTTGTGTGAAAAACAAGAGGACCTCTGTGCGCCAAGCGTACAGGGTGAGTACTCATGTAGCATTTGATTGCACACAGGACATCGGTATGTGCACACTATACAAAGTTACATCTCTGATTATAATACCTCTATCGGCTTCATCCCAATTATTTTCAGGGAGAAAAATTGAGGTATTCCTGATGCTGGGCTTACATCCCCCCACTCACCAAAAAAAGTAACATAATGGGGAGCTGCGGCCAACGGCCAATAGTTTAAGAGACCATCGGGCCGAAAATGTTTGGGAAACCACGGGCGTATAATAAATTTGCTTCAGCTAAAAGGTTTGCAGTTGGATTTTGGGATCAAGCTGGTGGTCTAACATGTGACAAGCTACCTCCTGTCCCAGTCCCTGTATTTTGGCACACCCCTGAATACTCTTGATAGGATGTGCTGGGGGTCCAAAGTGTTTACTTTGCAAAAATGACAGTCTGCAAATCTGAAACTTAATGGAATTGACTAAGGGAAACCACCAGCAGTGGAACCTTCGGTTTAATTTGACTCCAATATAAACCTCAACTTGTCCAGACATGGAAAGGATTGGCAGATTGGTAGCTCTTTCTCGATTCTGGAGGTGGTGGTACATGGCTGCTCCTAATTGGTGGAGCAATTAATCTGGTTAATTTTGATAATAATTGAGACTGCTCTGTGCTAACTACATATGTGACACCCAGGGGTAGGAGTTTAACTTCTTAGTGGGATAAGTGGCATTCAGTGAACAAGGGGGTGTGCAGTTCCTTGAGAGTTCAAAGGGAGAAAGAGACAGTGGAGTTTTTTCTTTGTGTTCCAGTATGGAGGGAATGCTCCATGTAGGAGCAGGTGCCCTCACACACCCCGGATGGTGTCATGCTACATCATTGGGTTTGCTCCTCATCAGGCCAGCGCTGCAATGCCTGATGGCCACTCACAAAGGGGCTCTTTGCCGGAGATCTTTTAAGAAGCCTTCTAATGAAGTGGGGGTGTGAGGGTTTTTGTTCATAGTGTGTGTAAAGTGATGTTTTTTACAAAACGTTAAATAAAATAGGTTAAGGGATGTTCCTGATCTAGTAGGTTTATTGATTGAGCTCACTAACCTAAATAAATAATGTGGTGCCCAGTTAAGGTGCAATGGTCCTAATAAGCCTCATAAATATTTCATTTAAAAGTAAATGGGGAACATGTTTCTCGCCTTTAACTGTCCACTCAGATCAGGCGGCGATTTTTCAGGACCTAATGATGAAAACTGCACTACTCAACGACTGGATTCCTCAATATTTGCATTGTGATTATGGTAATCAGTCATGCAACAGGTCACACAGGTAATACATTGTACCTTGACCTGGATCAGAAGAACTGGAACACAAGAGGACAAAACATTACACAGAAGATACATGTGGAGGCCAACTCCCAGAGTTGAAGCCTGAATGGGTGCTGAGTCGTCTCGTTGTGTGGGTGGTGGCGAGGCAGCGTTGCCTTCTTCCCCTCTCTCCTACACCAGCAGGTGGGTGAATGTTGAAAAAGTTGCCTGTGGCTCTTTGCAGTGGATCACCAAGCTTGAGTGCCAATGAAGAACACAGATAGTTGAGAGAACTAGCGTGAATTTCAGAACACATTGATCAGTGACACTTTAAATGTACCTTGCGGCCCCATATTCCTCCCGGGGATTCACCTGTCTGAGGGTCACTTGAACGCCAATCACTCTGGGGCTCTCCCAGGGTACAGATGTCACAGTGGGCTCCTCTCCCTTCATCCCCACCAAGGTCAGACCCTTATTGGCTATTGTAGGACACCCCAGCCCTGGCACTGAGGTACGCTGCCAGTGCACCTGGTCTTCCCGCCTTGGTGAGTCGGGCAGGTGATCGGTCTGTTACAGGCATAAAAAATCTGGGTGCCTAGCTGCATGCTATGCATGTTTTGTTGTAATGTCCCCAATTATCTGTGTGTGCTTCCTCAGGCACCCACTTCTATGGATAGGGCTGGGACGGCTTCCTGCCTGCCTGGATGTGCCAGCTTTGAAGCTAGCCAACCAGTACCGTAAGGGAAATTTGAAAATAACTTTAAAAAGAAGGTTCAAGAGGCTGTGAAACCATCCAGATGTAAACATATGGGGTCCATGCAGTTCACCCTGAGGCGATGGTGCACTCTACCCATTTCCCTACACTGGGAGTGGGGCCAGTGCTCTGCCTCAGCTGGTGCCTAGCAGCTGATGTAGAATTGGTGTGGAACAGGGAAATCTAACTGTTTAATCAAAAGAATGCATTGTGAAGGTCCGAGGTGAGTGTTGAGACAATGGGATGTCTGCCCAGTGCTCTGAATGTCAAAGTGAAGAAATTGAGGGAAGTGCAGGCAGATGGCTGGAATAACTATGACTCAATTGCCTTGTCATCTAATTAGTGACACACATGAATGGATGAATGATATTTCTGCTGTCCCCACCTTATATCTAGCGAAATCACAGCCAATTTAATGGGTGTGGCAGAATTTGCAGGAAGAGAATACCCTTTTGAGCTTGGCTCCAGTCCAGCAGTGTGAAGAGACATGAGAGATGTATGATAAGTGGCAGGCCCCGGGGCCGTCTGTGAAATACCATTACTCTTACTTTTTACTTACCCGGTGAGGAAGAGGGGCCATTCCCATGGGATTCTTGCTTCTGGCTCCAAACACCCATCGCCCACTGGGCATGACCCGCTCTGAGTAGTGGCCGGTGGGGAGTTGAACTGAGGTGGTACACCTATCAAATGATAATGCAGGTGTCCCAAGATGAACTCGGGGGAGAGAAACCTCAACTGGAGCAAAAGGGCAAAGTTTGCTTGACTTTCAGTATGTATACAGATCGTGAAAGCTGAACCTCAAGATCCTTCTGGCTTTTTGGACTCAAGCAGGAGGTGTCAGGAAAGTTACCATAGGGATAACTGGCTTGTGGTGGCCAGGTGTTCATAGCAGCGTCACTTTTTGATTCTTTAATGTAAGCTCTTCCTGTCATTGTGAAGCAGAATTCACCAAGCATTAGATTGTTCACCTACTAGTAGGGAACATGAGCTGGGTTTAGACCATCATAAGACAGGTTAGTTTTACTCTACTGATGATGTTTTGTTGCAATAGTAATCCTGCTCAATATGAGATGAACTGCAGGTTCAGACATTTGGTATATGTACTTGTCTGAGGAACCAATGGGGTGAAGCTTTAGGATTATGACTGAACGACTCTAAGTCAGAATCCCACCTAAACCTTAACAGTACCTCAGTGCTGTGGAGCCTCAGTTGGCCTGGGATATCTGGCCACTGGTCCAGTGTGTAGAATGAGTGCTTGAGAACCGCAGCATGCATTGAATGTGGCTGCCTCCATCACCTTTAGAGCACTACATGTTCATGCAGCACCCAGTGCTAAATCATTTGTAGAAAACCTGATTCTGGATTAGGGTTTCCTATGTTTGCTGTGATCTACTAAAAGTCATTGTCTGAGCCAAGCTTTTGTCTCTATCTGGTGGCCTGTGGGAGGGATGGATCGCTGCCCACTGGAGACTGCTTCCACCACATGCTGTGCGGTATGGGGCTTCCATCTCCCACCCTGCAGCACCGGGTGCAGGGTCGAGGGCATGCTCCTTTGCAGGTCAGCAGGATGACCAGATGGTCAAATCAGACAACAGTGGAGTCGCCGGGAGGTTAGCTGGAGGGTGACTCTCTGAACGGCCTCCTGAGCATTGTTCTTCACTTGCATGACTACTCTAGTCGTGTCTGCCATGGGCCCGGGGCACTCTGGTTGCCCAGTGGGCCTGGGCCATCTGGTCAGTGACTGGCCTAACAAATGGCTAGAGGGCCGGCCAGTGAGGCTAACTCTGACTTGTGTCTCCGCCCAGTTTCTGTAAATTCACACTTTATGGTGGTTTAATACTCCAGTGAAAACCACTTTCTGGGCAGGCCAAAGGGGAGAGTAGGGTTGGCTGGGGGCTTAACCTCCACTGCACCTCAGGCCTGGGCCCTAGGAAGGTTGAAGGCATCAACCCTGGGCACCCTGAGCTGATTGACTGGGGTGACAGTCCCTGGCCAGCGCAGGGTGGCTGCAGACTGCGGGTAACTCTCATGTCACTTTAAGGCGTGAGTAGAGACTGGACCTCTGTGAAAGGCCCTATCACTGGGCAGATCCACCTAACTTGACTAGTGCAGGTTGGAATCAGACCAGGGAGGAGTTTGGGGGTCCGGTGGGCTGAACAGTCCCAGTAATTCCAAGTGAGAGGTATGCAAAGCCAGGGCTTTTACTTGGGAGGCCTGATTCCCACAGGCCAGGATTCCATTCACCAGGCATGGCCACTTTCCCTACTCGGGGCTGGGTGGTGTTGGACCCTGGAGGAGTCCCAGTCTCTGGCGATCTGAACAGTTCCAGTAATCCCCAATGAGAGGCAGGTGAAGCCATGTCTTTCACCTGGAAGGCCAGGTCCCCACAGGACATACGCCAGCCAGCATGCAGATCCTATTAGCCTGCAACAGCAGGGTGGCATCAGACTGGAGAGGAGTCCAGAGACTTCATTGCAAAGTAATCAGCAAGTGTTTCTCTTAGTAGTTCCGAAAGGGACAGTGCTTGGTTCTCGATCTCTGAAATTATCCTCAACAGTTCAATGGTAGTCAGGATGTCAATGAGTGACTCTTGGGATAGTGGAATCCAGCATCCCTTACACTTTGCATGTAGGGCTGTTTACACGTTAGATACATTACCTGATTGGAGGACCAGAAGTTCAGTTTGGCATTTTAAGCAATGCCAACTCATCGTCATGCCTTGTGCAGGCTCTCTGGTCCTCAGAGGAGAGAATGTCTTCTTCTTCATAAGCTGCAATGACCTTGCGTTTCTCAGAGAGCCCCTTGTAAAAGGTACAGGCAGAAAAGTATAGGTGTGCAAACCTTTATTGGGGAGATGTAGCGTCGACGAGGACTTAAAGGTGGGGTCTCTATGTTCTTCTAAATATGTCTTTAGTGAAGGGAGAGTGTTCTATGGATGGGCCTGTGGTGAGCAGGGAGTATGATGCTGAAGGTGATGGTGTGCTGGTTGCTCCAAGCAAGAAGAAAGTGGGCCTCAGAAACATCAAGAATTCCATTTTGTTCAAAGTTGTTATCATTAGCCTGGAGTCTAGAGTGTGTAGGTTTCAGATTGATGACGTAATGATGATTGCAAGTTCCTGAACTACATTTCATCAACACCGTTCTGACAAACTACCAGAGTAAAATAGGAGGAAATGTATACAATGATGCACTTAGCAAAAGTAGGTCTACATTTGTACATTTCTTCCAATGAAAGGTATGTATGTCTCTTTTATTGCGTGCTTACAGAAGTGTTTACTTAACAGCTTCTTCAGTTTGGCATTTCAGTTTAATATGTGCTCAAGATACTCGCGTCTGGAAGGGCCTCTTTCCACAAGAAACCGCCCTGCAGAACAATGTTGCAAATTGATTTTGTAAGTGGTACACCAGGAGGCACTTGGCAAACACCATTTTAACAAAATCTACTTAATGGCAATAGTTTTCCATCTTTAATATATATATTTTGGTAATACAGAAATAAAGTCGCAACATAGCTACATAACAATGTCACGGAATGGACCTCATAAGTTGCGTTTATTCGCATAAACCGCAATATTAGTTGCTTTCGCTTGCTGCATAACATAATAAACCCTGCACATAAAGTGGTTATCTATTGTCAGACAAAAGTTCCAATGCCTCTCTTGATAAGATCTGAGCTGTCACTATTGCCCCAGGTTGTTATATGTAATATCCAGGTATGAAATAGTTATTAACTTTTGTGAATTGCGGTATATATATTTATGTTTGTGATGTGCCTATATTTTGCATTCACATGCACAACAGTGAGAATATATAAAGCATTTAACAAAATCAAAAAATGAACTGCAAACTTCATACATCATTTTTTTGTTCTCTGTACTGACCTTTTTTCCTTCATCAGTGTACAGTGCAGTACCCTCATTGAGACAATAGGTGGCGCGGACGTTCTGTGTATGAGATACAGCCATTCTTCCAGGATGCACATGTTGTTATGAAGAAGCGAGCATATTTCGATTATGTAAAAACTAAACCTGCATCAACAAAGCAAAATGGAGACAACTTTATCCTCGATAATAAGGAACGGCTGGACCCCAGGCCACAGCACCCTTTGCCGTTTGGCTTCTTGTACAGTTGTGTTGTGAAACAAATTAATAATCATTATGTTTAGCATGGTGTTCATTAGCAGTTCATACCCGAGCAGGTGTCGCCCTGCCTTGGAGATGGGCAGACCCGACGAGCAAAGTCTGCACGAGGAGAAAACATGTCGGCTGCTAGCTACAATAATTCAGTATTAATATTTGGCATTTAGACAAAATTTACCACAAAATACAACTATAATGTATGCCATAAAGGGGAAGCCACAATGTTTGTAACTGCCAGCACGCACGACATAGAGGACAAAACAAGGGACATTTACCTGACGGTATTATATTATTTGTTTTGAGGTTTTCTACGGCGGAAGCATAGGAGCGCGGTCAAATGAACAACTATTACATACAACATCAGAGGAAACATCCGCTTTCAGCAGATAAGACACACCCAAAGAGTAATCATGTCAATGGAATGAGCAAAATGCTGCAAACGGCCGGATTGGCCACTCTGGCACTCTGGCATTTGCCCAGTGGGTAGCAGGCTAAGGGGCTGCTTTCAGAGCCGGATGGGTTTCCATGAAGCAGACATTAGAGCCGTTATAGACCCTTTCAGGACACATCGTGCAATAAACCACACTCTAAGCCATGTAAGCGTAAAAGGCCATTTATTAGGACAAGGTTGCACATAACTAAATAAACGTATTACTGTTAAACACAATTCAAGTTGACATCTTAACATAAACCGTTACTATCTCAGTCTCCCCATGCCATTCGCATCTCACCATCTCGTCATCATCACCCCTCTTCATTTCACACTGACCTTGTTCCATATAACCCAAACTCTCCTTTAACCGTCCTCCAATTGTCCAATCATTCACCCTTGAAGCTCCTTCCATTGCTCATTGCATCCCCCCATCATTCACCTGTGCACTCACCCCCCCCCCCCCAGGGGTGGATCTGCCCGTCTGTGATTCACCACCCCTCCAAAGTACTGCCTAACCTGCAACATTTCCTAAACTGGCACACTATAACCGACCTTACCCATATCCCCACTCCTGCAGTCTGTAGGGTGGGTGGGAGGACTAACTTTTTTCTACCCCAGACACAGCCCATCACAGTGCTGTTCGGTGTCAGTAAGAGGCCGGATCCTCCTCTCTTGCCACATATATAGCCTACCTTAAACCCTCCCCTTCCGCTAACTAGCCCTATCCCTGCCTTGTCCTTCCGGCCCTTGCATAAGGCACCCCAAGGGAAAGACTGGTCTGCGACCTTCACTTCCCCCGGGTGCCAACAGTCTCCTTCAGTGCGTGGCTGGTGTGAACATATTTGCTCTGGTAGATTTTGGTTTCCTTTTGGGCTCTGGTTATGATTGGAAAGATATAATCTGAACAGCAGCGGCGGCCAATACAATGAAGAGGTGGTGAGGTGGTTGGAGGGGGTGCGGAAGAGTGCGGGTGGTTAATAATAAAAAAAATCACTTACCTGGAGCTGCCAGCTGCCTCCCGCCTCCCACATTGCGCCTCGGTCTTCCTGGTCCCAGCAGGCCCTGTGGCACCATCAGACTCCCTGTGCAATCCCCGTGCCACTCTCATACTATTAGAGCAGTGCAGGGATTGGCCTGAGTGGGCTAAAAAAAATGGTCCGCTCAGGACAGGAAGTCTGTGCGGTATCTCCAGACTGGCTGCTCAATACAGCCAGGCTGGAGAAACCTAAGAGCGCATAGAACTCCTGCTCCCCCTCCCATGCCCCGACCTGCACACGTTGGCTCAGAGCTGACAAATTATTATAGTATATGTTTTTATTTTTCACCTGCTGGCTCTGAGCCAGTGGGGCGACCCTCCTCCTGCATTGAGGAGGAGCCGCCTCTGCTGAACAGTTGGGTCTTTAACTATCAAGAGATGGGGCCAAGGAAAAGACAATAAATTGGGCGGTTCAATCTCAGGCCACTAGGAAAAGAGTTACAGAAGGTGGTGAGAGGGTGGCCACCAGTGCTTAATTTGAGCTGGTGGTTAATTGTCGCACCAGCACTGCCACACGTTGCCGGTGTCTGGCTAATTTAGAGATGACCAAAATTAATTCAACATACATTAAAACTGACTATTACCTGCCATCCAAGCCATTCTCATAGCTTTGGGGCATGAAATAGTCTGAATTGTCACACTTGTATCAGTGGCATAACACAGGCCCCCGCAGCCCCTGTGCTAAGGGCCCCCCCCCCCCCCAAGTTCCAGGGGGAAGCCTCAGCACAGTAATCTGGCAGGAGAGCACCCGATTGAGTCCAGAGGGGGCCCCTCCACCTACTGTGCAGGGGGGCCACCTCAAGTCAGTGACTTGTAGGAGTGTGATGGTTAGTAGTTGTGTTGTCACTATCATTGGCAGCATGACAGGGGCAATGTGTGGTGCAAGCTGCAGTGGCCTCCTAATGAGAGCCCTGGCACTTATGTATTTTTTTACAAATTAAGCACTGGTGCCACTCACCTGTAGATTTCATGGCCCATCAGTTATTTATGACTTAAGTCCATTACCTGTGATTATCCCTTTTACAGATGCCTTTTGTCCACAATTATAGATAATTGCAGTGAGCAGTGGTAGGCCTGGCACCCGTCAGACCTTTGAACAACCACGCAGTGCCCACTGCTTAGAGGAGAAAAGGGGCATGCATGCAGTGTCCTGCTGGACATGTTTGAGTGTCTCAGCAGAACTAGTCTTCCAGCCACTCCCGTAAACGCTGGCCATACACACACCCCACACCCATCCACCACAGGTGTCACGAGTGACGTGGGCCTGTTAATTAAATGGCCCGAGTGCATGTGCTTGTGGCCAGTTCCATGTACCATACACACGGTGTCTGTGTCCTTATTTATAAAGTATGTGAGCCCAGGGCATGCCCGAGTGCAGCTGCTCCTGTGCAACAAGCTTTGGAGCTGCGCCATGATCAACAGCGTTTTTCTGCTGCAAGACTAGCATTCAAACGCATGGGAACTATAAACAGAATTGAGGTGAGGGTTGGGGTCAGAGTAGGGCTCAAATGATCAAGATACATGAAACAGTTTGGACATTCATCTAAATACAATACAAACAGCTTAAATGAAAAGTAAATATGTTAAATTAATCTCTCGGAAATGCTTTCTACTAGTATTAATTAGGGGCCGACTGCAAGTTTGGTGGCTATAGTACTCCATTGCAATGGCAGAGGAGTACTTTCTTCAGAAAACTTAAGGTCATTTATAGATAGGCGGACCTTTTTTATGTTGACAGCGGTTACTACTCTGTCTCTGCCCCTGACAAACCTGCAATGGCCTAAAAGAGTAGGTGCCATGTGTCTGCCTACCCGATTTAGAGTGGGCGAACATATGGCCAGTTTTCACGGTCTGTCACTGCCATATAATATCTAGCGGTGCAGGCAGTAAAATCCCCTTCATTATGGATGAAAACTCTCATGGTGAGGGGGGCATTGTGTTTTTTTATTTCCCAAAACCAAATCCCACTTTGGGTTTTGTTTTGGAAACTAAAAAAAATGTTTAGTACGCCAGTGGTCTGTCAAACTTACAATGCATTGACAGGAGCCGGTATGACGGGGGTTCCTGCTAATGTTGGAGATGTTTGCTGGGCTGGCGGACATCTCAGAATTTGGCAGACAGGGACTCATTCAGGGGGAAAAGAGGACATATGTACAAGGAAATGGTACAGTGCAGTACTGCTGCGAATTTCGCACCGACGCTCCATTTCCAAAACGTAGGGATGTGCGCATTTACAAGAACGCAGCGCACCCCTGTGTTTTCCCTAGTGCTGTCGCTAAAAATAGCTGCCTAGTGCCAACTCAGACACCCTAGCACCATAGTGCAAGGTTGCCTGCATTGCAGGGATGATTGTTTAAGTGACACCTTCATACACAAAAACAATCATTAATGGCATTATGCTGTTTCTATGTGTGCTGCAGATTGCAACACACATAGAAAAAGCAAAAACGAGGAGAAATTAAAGTATGTCTCTTTTTTGCGCCAATCTAGCGCCTGCTCTTGCATGGTGTTAGTTTATGGTGCTGCCTCAGGTTTACAGATCAACATCAATACCTGTTGCACGCCCCTTTCATGCAGATACCTACCTTCAAGGGTACCATATTTACAAAGGGGCGTTAAGCCACAAAAAGTGGCTTATCACCACTTTGTAAATATGGAGCATGGCATTGTGCAACAAAACGTTGGTAAAAGTGACATTCCGGAGGTGCAATCCCTTCTACATATGCCCCAAAACACATTTCTCTGTTGCCCTGATGGAGTCCATACCCATCAGACAAACTCTAAATCAGGCTACTAATTGGTTGAAGCAATCACTTCAGATGTTTGTGTGTTAAACCCGAGGGTCACTGATTGAAATCCTGCTTGGTGCACTGAAGAATAAAGACTTGAACATAGTGCTATTAAGGACCAATATGTGACAAAAACCACAGGAATGTGCATATAAATAATGGGGCAGATTTATGAGGCCCGTTGCGCCATCGGAACGTCACTTTTTGTGACGTTCCGTGGTGCAGAATCCTGCGTGATATTTATCAGGCAGCACTGAGCCACTTTTTGTGGCTTAATGCTGCCTCATAAATGTCAGTCCCTTCAACGCAGTGTTCTGCGTTAAAGGGGCGTGCAATGGGTGTTGCTGGGGGCGTTCCCAGCAACATCCATGGCCTTTTGACACTGCCCCAGATTTACGAGAAATCGTAAATCTGAGGCAGCGCCAAAAGCTTCCGCCTCCCCAGGGGAGGCGTAAGGGAGACGCAACGGGGAGAAATATCTTTATTTCTCCTCGTTTTTCCTTTTTCTATGTGTGCTGCATTCTGCAGCACCCATACAAAGAGGAAAAACCTCTTGTGATTATTTTTGTACAGAAAGGTTTCCCTTCCTATACAAAAATATTCATCCCCGCAACGCAGGCACCCTTGCACCATGGTGCAGTGGTGCCTGCGTTGGCGCAGGCAGCCCATTGTGCGCTGGCGCAGGGGAAAAGGACAGGAATGCGCCGCATTTTATAGATACGGCGCATCCCTGCCCTTTTCTTTTGCCGTAGGGAAGCGCAGCAGGAAGGCCTGCTGCGCTTCCCTACGGCAAAACCTCATAAATCTGCCCTAATGTTTTTTAGTTTTCAAAGAATTACACTCAATATGAGTTAGTCAGTTGCAGTATAATAAAAATGAAGAAAAAAAACATTTATTACACGCTCTCTCCCTTCTCCCCGTCTCCTTCTCCCTCTCTCCCCTCTGTTTCACACACAGTCTTCCTGTGCCCTTCTAGCACTTTCGTTCACTTTCTCTCTGTCTGAATATGCTCTCCATCCCTCAGTCCCAGGTGGTAGGTGTAGCTGGAACAACCTCTGGTGATGCTAAAGTGCCCTCTTGTCCATCAGCCACTCACCTATCACAGTCCTCTGTGCACATCTTATCTTGGACATATCCACAGATTGGATGAAAAAACGAGGTGCTCTTTTGTTTTTGTTTTCTAGTGTTTTATATAGCATGAACTCGACCCGAAGATATCAGGTATCGGAGTGCTTTACATGAGCACCAGTTTTGTTTCAGATGGACACATTCATTAGGTCTTGCCTAGGCATCGCATGTGTTGTCTCTCCGAGACATCAAGTATTCTATATGTTGGGTGAAACTCCTCCTATTGCCGGGTAATATCTCCTGCTGCTCGCCATTTGTTTAACATTGGCATACCTCTTGTTAGCTGGGTTTTTACTGGCTGTTGATCTGATACTAACTACTGTTTTTGGCCGCTTTTGTGTTTGATGTGTGTTTGAGGGGAACTTTCTTTTACGTGTCCTTAATGCTTTTCACCCTTGGCGGAGCCCTCTCACTCCCACAGCGCAGCATTAGCTTTACACACAGCTGTACATATTAATTGCTTAGCTGCTTTTAAAGGCCACCACTTTCCCTAAGTCCCAGTTATTTCCTATAATTGCCTCGGGTGTCCCGCCGCTCATCAGTGCTTATTTGTTTGTTTAATAACACTGCGCACCCTTAACAATGGCACCTTCCACACGCAGCCCCCTCCGGCGTTGTGCTTTTATGCTTGCCCGTGACTTGAGTTCCTCGGTCTATATAAGGATAACATGCTTCGTAATTGTTGCTGGATGTTACACGCTGCTACCTTGGGGCACGGGTTAGCAGTTTTCCCCGTTAGTCTTGAAAAGTGGTGGTTTCAGGGCTTTTCTTAATGGTATGTAAGCAAATTGTTTGCAACTTCAGAGGCGATGCAAATGTTTCACACATTTCATTTGTTATTTTGTCTGAATTATGTATACGAAGGATTGAGGCATTACATACCCCAGAATTCCTTTCCATGGTTGCTGTGATTGGTGGATTATTCCCAGGATTTCAGTCATGTGCCTCGGGCGTCCCGCCGCTCATTAGTGCTTATTTGTTTAATAACACTGTGCACCCTTAACAATGGTGCCTGCCGTATGCACCCCCCTCCGGCACTGTGCTTTTATGCTTGCCCGTAACTTGAGTTCTTCTGTCTATATGAGGATAACATGCTTCGGAATGGTTGCTGGATGTTACACGCTCCTATCTCGGTGCACGGGTTAGGAGTTTTAAACTTCAGAGGCGATGCAAATATTTCACACATTATATTTGTTATTTGGTCTGAATTATGTATACGTAGTATTGAGGCATTACATACCCCAGGATTCCTTTCCATGGTTGCCGAGATTGGTGGATTAGTCCAAGGATTTCAGTCATGTATATAAAGTATGGAGGCACTACAATTCCCATAATTTCCCACCATAATTGCTGCAATTGGTTGATTAGCTTGACCGAGTCCGTTACCTGGTTACTTAAATAGGCCTGTGTTTTTTAGATGCTGTTTGGACGGGTGGACTTGCGGGATATTTCACCAACTGTGACCATTTATTTGGGTTCTCAAGTAAGGAACACATATGTAAATTTGAATGTGGTGTGGCTCACTGGTTAGAGGCGGCAGACCCGGAAGCAGAGGTCGGTCAGGGACCAGGGTTCGATTCCCGATGCGGCAGGGTCTTGGGCCAAGGTCAGCGGACTCGATAATTCTCGCCTCGGTGCCTACTCTAATCATGGATCACACTCCGCAACTCTGGGCAATAGCTTGCTTAATCTCCACTAACAGCCCCATCAGCGCCGGGGATGCTTGGTCTTCACCTTGGAGATGCCCAGTAAGGGACCATCTCACAGGGAAAGCCAGGATGGGTTCCCCAGCAGTACACAGCGCTGGGACACTCTGCTCGAGTAGCTGAGCGCTCAATAAAACACCAGATAACATAACATAATGTGTTTGTTGCTTTCCTATTTTTATAGGAACTCCGAGGATATATTCCTCACCTTTTGGGTCAGCCATAGTTTTCTATTTCCATATCGTAACTGTTTTGGCGCATTTACTGCAATGTTTGTTTTAATTACTATTCACTAAAGGATTGTACTTTTTGCTTCCTCCTTCCACTTCATCATAAGCCTCCCTATCCTCTAAGGACAAGCGCACCGCTTCCCTACATTAGAATGCTCTGCTTCCCTCAAAAAAATTAGGGCCGCTTATTTTGACTTTCACATACACAGGACGGCACCATGTGAACTGCAGTCCACATGAAAGGGGTGTACTGTGCGTAAGCATAAAGAGGGAGGACTAGCCTAATGTCTAAACCCTCTCATCTTACCGGAGTGTTGGAGCTGATGCACCTTGAAATGTCACAGGATTATGGCAGCTTAAAGGTACCAGTTCCACAAAACTCATTTACGCGACTTTACGCTATTGGCGTTGTAAATGACAATGCGTTTTATTTGTTGGTTTTGAAAACAGATAAATGAAAGGCGCTGTCATTTACAATGCCAATAGCTTAAAATTTCGCAAATGCGAGACCTATTGCATTGCAAATGCTTGTTTTTGTTAGGCACGGGGAGATTAAGTGATTTTCCCAGAATCACAGGATGTTGAGCATCATTGCTGAGACTCGAACCTGGTTCCCCAGCTTCGAGGTCGACCACTCTAACCTTAAGGCCACATCCTATGTGCTCTGAATACTGAGTTTCAGCATTCCACCTAGCAGGCTGGGCATGATTGTGTGAGTATTTTAATGCCGAGGGAAAGGGCCAACAGGTTTATGTTCTCCAGCACACTTACAAGTATACAATCAAACCTGCACTCTCACACCAAGCAGCCCCGGCCTCATGCAGCTAAGAGCGGTGGGGCCAGGTGGGGGGGATTTCAACATATGAACGCAAGGGAAAATTAAATAAATAATTAATTTCCCCACATGGTCGTATGTCGAAATACCCCCCTGCCCCCCACCGGTCCCCACCGCTCTTACCTGCACAGGAAATACTTTGCTATACGCATGAGGATCTAATGATCATTGGTAAGCAACCCATTCTTAGACGGGAATGTACTATTGAGAACCGTAATGGCAAGACATCCCCAAAGGCCAGACTAACCTGTGGTCTGCTGAATGGTAGATCTCTTCCTAAACACGTGGAAGAATTCAACATATTGCTTGATACTGGGAAGTTTCATGTATTGTTCATTACAGAATCTTGGCCTACAGGGGACTCTCTCTCTGACCTCAATAAGGCATGTCCAGATGGGTTCAAGGGGTTCCACAAGCCACGAGTTGGCAAAAAGGGGGGGGGGGGGGAGGGATTAGGCATTCTCAATAGAGACAGTTGGGACTTTGATATTTTTCCCATAGATGAAGTAGAGGGTTTAGAAATGCTAGAATTTCAGTTAAAGGCCCAAAAGGAAAACATGGCCACAGGGATTCCATGTTATAAGCCACCCACAACTGGAAGTTCTTACCTTCCCGCTTTCCTAGATAATAGCTCTAACCTGTGGATCACACACAATCATTTTTTTCTGTTGGCAGATTTTAATTTCTGGGCAGAAGAAGGCCTAGCGACAGCATATAAGGAGCTGCGTAGTACCTGTGAAACAATTGGCCTTAAGCAGCAAGTCCATGGCCCCACACACATAGAGGGCCACACCTTGGACCTCATTTTCTACCCAGAAAACCTAACTTCAGTAGAGGAAATTACCCCTCTCTACTGGACCGACCACTCATTGATTACCTTTTACCTGCAGCTGGTTAAGAGTTGTTCCCCTGTCGAGCCAGTAGCATATCCACCAGAAGGCAGAGCATGGAAAAAGCTCCCTAAAGCTAAATTCAAACGTTTCATCAATAACATATTTCTCTCCAGCAGATTCTGCAGAGGTGAATTACAATGGATTTGAAAGGGAAATTTAAAGAATTTTAGATTAAACTATACCCCGGACTACCCTGAAGAATCAAAAAAGGTCTCAGCTCCTTGGTACGACCTCACGCTGAGAAATGCCAAACTAAAATGTAGGCAACTGGAGAGTAAATGGAGGTGCCATTACCATGAAGCAGATAAGTTCAACTTAAAAAACGCGTTAAGTGAATATAAAAACAAGTTAAGGAAAGTGAGAGCTAACTACTATTACGAGCAGATCACACCAGCTCCTAACAAAACAAGCAGAATATTTGAAATTCTTAAAGAATCTACCAACCCATCTCGCTTTGAGCGAGAGATCAAACCATCACAGGCATTATGTGACAATCTGTCGGAATACTTCGACAGTAATATCAAAACAATTTTGGAGGGGATTGACAAATCTACCACAGTTAAACACTCTAGCACACACTCTAACAGCCCCGCTCAATCTGGACTGCCTCCCCTCTCAGATCTCTTCCCTTTAGACCTTTCCCCCGTGACACTTACTTCGTTGGATCCTATCTCTGGCGAGGCCGTCAAAACCTTGTAAAGGGCCATAAAATCAGAGTCGCCATTGGACCCTATGCCACCAAAGCAATGGCTAATATGGGAAGATGAGCTTACAGGCCCTTTCGGACAACTTTGCAATCACTCTCTTGAAACCGAGAAGGTGCCTGACTGCTGGAAGAAAGACATAGGTAAGCCATTGCTAAAAAAAAGCACTGTCTGACCCCACCGATCTAGCCAACTTTATACCTATTTCCCTTCTCCCTTTTCTAATAAAAATTTTAGAACGCCACATAAGTTCATTATTGTCGCACTATCTAGAGGATTCCGCATGGCTTGGGGAAGAGCAATTTGGATTCCGTCCTGGCCATGGAACTGAGACCGCCCTTATTTGCGCTACCGATGAATTGCGAAGGACTATTGACAATAGACAATCGATTTTACATGTCCTCTTAGATTTATCGGCTGCGTTTGACACGGTGGACCACCACACTCTTCTGTCCAGAGTTATGGCAGTGGGTGTGGGGGGGGCCGATGTTAAACTGACTAAAATCCTACCTGTCTGGTCGCAGTCAGGCCGTATCGCTCCCCCCTTTTCTATCCAAATTTAGAAAGACAACAAATGGTGTCCCTTAGGGCTCTTCCCTTAGCCCAATCTTATTTAATATCTATATCAAACCCCTTATGTTACTTATACAAACTCACAATATTAAGTTAATCAACTATGCAGATGACACTCAATGAATTCTGTCACTGAACAATAATCAGGAGGACACCATAGGTAACTTCCACGCATGCATTCTTGACAACTTTGACTGGATGAATGCAAAATCACTTAAGATGAATGGAAACAAAACTGAACTCCTCTGTTGCCCTTGCAACAAAAGTCCGGTATCCTTATCACCTAACTTCTGGCCACTACCCATGGAAAGCCACTGGGCAACCCTGCGGCGGTACGAAACTTAGGCGTGATCACTGACCAAGGTTTGTCTCTGGAAAATCAAGTCAATGGACTTACCAGGACCTGTTTTGCACTGATCCGGGCCCTTAGGAAGCTATATCCTCTGCTTGATCTACCAGCCATATCACTGATTTCCAGGGGGGTAATACTAAGTGGGCTAGACTATTGCAACGCCCTGTTGCTAGGAGCCCCTAACTACTTGCTAAAGAAGCTAGAACGCATCCAGACAATCACTGCTAAACTAACACTGAACAAGCCTCGATATTCATCTGCTGCAGAGGCCTTGAAGGGGCTCCACTGGCTGCCTATCAAGCCGAGAATAATCTTTAAAACTCTCTGTATTGTCGATAAGGGATTAAAAACAAAAAGGACCAAAACTCATCCAAAACAAACTAAAAGAATATACTCCTGGCAGAAACCTCCGATCTACTACAGACAACTATGTCCAAGAACTTAGATTTCAAAAAGTCAGACAAGGAGGATGTACCTTTACTGTCAATGCAGCCCGGATATGGAATAAACTACCAGCTCCCTTAGTTACGATCTCCTTCTGACTTACTAAAATTCAGGAAAGCAAGGAAAAAACCTGGTTATTTCCCCACTAGCGACTTGCTTCTCGGTTTCTTTGATCTGCTGTTTCCTTACATTGTGGTTTTAGCGTCAGGATACCATTTTTGGTCACAGTGCGCTCTACAAACAACCCTTACATTACATTACATTACATTACGGACCGCGGCAGACACCAAGCACACTCCCACAGTGAGAGACACTCTGGATGTAAGTGCTTTAAATGTTGCATATTGTGCTGGGCACTCTCACACCCAACAATGTCACACAAAGTACTGTTACAGCAACAGCATGTTCGACCATACACTACTTTCAGACCACTAGAGCGCTCCGGCGCCCAACACTCTTGCCACACCTAAAACGCATGCACTTTTTTGCATTCAACAAGCTCAAAACAGCTGCACTTTCCCAACACCATCAATCTATTGCAACGACCACGCTCAAAACACCTGAACTCTCTGCCACACAACTTCTCTTGGGAGCAAAGAATGTGTTATTCTGTCAACTATGATAAATTAAAATTAAAGCTAGTAGTGCTAATGCCTTTCATTCATGGCATGAGGGTGGAATTGGGCCAACTGATGTCGACTGCTAAGTTCTGCTTGGAGTGTGTATTTTTGCTTGTTTTTTCATTGTTAAATAAGGCAAGCTATATGTGAATATTCACTTAATACTCCTATGTAATATACAAAACAAAAAACATAAACCTATTTTGTTTTGTACTTCAGTTGGATGTCGAAATTAGAATTGGGAAGCCTACTTAGATGTGTCCAGTAAATTGGCGCTTTCTTCTGAATTTGTGTCCTCAGTTTTGTCCTTCTGTCCTGAATTTTTACACTAACTTCCCAAAATGTGCCTTCTTGACAGATAGTGACCCTAAGTGTAATGCAGAGAGGATGGTGAAGATGCTATCATACTTTTTCAATGTGGATAGTAGTCTGGCTGAGCATGGAAGGCGGCTTTCAATGGAATGAGTGAGAATTGTGGCAGGAATGCGTTGCCAAATTCCATTTTCAATACTATCAGTGTGTGCAGCAGATTTGAGCTGAGCCAGTGCCACAATAGGTTTCATTTTCTTTCGCACCTGCAGCTGGAAGTTCGCATCTGTTGAGATTCTATTTATATGAGGAACCCTGGAGAGTGAAATTTCAGGAGTGAATCACAAAGAATTTGTAGAGGGAGCGAGAACAAGAATGAAGTCTGTTCATGTTAGATCCTTGACGTTCAGAATCAAAGCAGTTTTTGAAAGTAGATGAGAACATAATAAACTCTTTTGAGATCGAGTTGTAGGTAGTTGTTTGCCGTCCATGTATGCAGCTTGGTAAGGACTAAGGGGCATATTTATCATATCGGACATGTTGCATCAGAATTAATCGTGCCGTGCTGCGGCAGATTCCTGCGCCATGGATGCACCATATTTATCATACGGCACGCCATGGCACAGGGTCCCGAGATGCATCACGCATCGTGATTAAGGGTGGGCGTAGTGGGCGTAGTGGGGCTACGTGAAGCAGCACGTAGTGTGCCCAAATCTACGCACACTACGCGCTTCGCGTAGCCCCACTACGTGCCACCCACCTCCCGCCCGCCCTTCTTTTAAATAATATAAGCATTGAAAAATAAATTAAAATAAGTCGACTTACCCGTAAGCGCGGCGTCTCCGGGGCTCCCTCTTTCTGTTTCTAATTTCTTCTGGCAAATGCGCATGCGCGGACGCCCGCGCATGCGCATTTCTCGCGAGAAATGCGCATGCGCGGGTGTCCGCGCATGCGCATTTGCCAGAAGAAATTAGAAACAGAAAGAAGGAGCCCCGGAGACGCCGCGCTTACGGGTAAGTCGACTTATTTTAATTTATTTTTCAATGCTTATATTATTTAAAAGAAGGGCGGGCGGGAGGTGGGTGGCGGGTGGCAAGCAGCTACGCTTCGCCCTCGGCGTGTGCGTAGCGCTGCCCTGCTTCGCCTACTTCGGAAAGTGCGAAGCAGGCAGCGCTACGTACACTACGTGGGCGAAGCGTAGTGCTACGCCCGGGGTTAATCGTGATGCAAAATAGTTGATTTATGCCGCAAAGTGCCATAACGCAACTACTACCTATGTGACGCAAAGTTGAATTGCATGACGTAAAACACCTTTACGTGCCACAAATCTGCATTGTATCACGCAGGAGGGCATTGCATTCTGGGAACGCTTGAAAAGAGTAAAATGTGCAATGCAATTCCCACTACTAACACCCGCAACTGTCTACAAACATGGAAGGTGCCTCAGGAAGCCAGGAGGGCAACAACCCTAACTATGAAGAATTGCCAACAACCCAGGGGAAGAGGAAGTCAAAATTATCTGAGGAGGAAAATCAAATACTGATCAATGAGGTGAACAAGAATGGGCATCTTTTACTTGTCACCTCCAAGTTGCCATTAGCAAAGAAGGATGTTATAATCTATATTGGACAAGATCCACTACATTGCTCAAACCGGAAAAACTGAAGTGAAGTGTAAGAAGAGGTGGTTCAACTACAAACACCGGACAAAACAAAAACTAGCCAGGAACCTATTTCAGCCATGAGGGCTGGAGAAGGACCTGATGTTCAGAAGGATTTGGACCCATTGGAGGAGCAAGTGGCATCCCTCATTGCAACAGTTGGTAGCCGGAGTGGAACAATACTGACATAGAGGACCAGCAAGGAGTACAAGGTGTGTAATGCCATAGAGAAGTGTACAAGGACAATCTTATCAATTATCAAATGAGGGGCAGATAATTAGAAATTCCATTGGACTGCTGGGACAACAACCTGGGGGGCAAATATACACAAATAGCATGCAAGACAGTGTGGCAAGACATCTTGCTGCAGTGTGCGGCGTGAAAGGTAGAGGGCAGGAATGTGGGGTTATCTAACATTATAGAGCACATTCCTACAGTCTACATGCACTGGTGCTCACACTGCTGCCTAGTGCCAATGAAGGCACCGTGCATCATAGTGCAAGGGTGCAGGTGTAGTATGTAGGATTTTGTTTTGAGGAAGGGACACATTTCTGCACAAAAACAATCCTAAAAGGCATTTTTGCTCTTTATACGTATGATGCACAATGCAGCACACTTAGAAAGAGGAAAACATGAGGAGAGAGAAATATTTTTATCCTCGTTGCCCCTTTGGTGGAGATGTGTAAAGTTTTGACGTGTTCCCAGGGCTACCAGCGTTGGTAAATCAGGGAATGTGTCAGAATGTATGTGTGGGTGCATGGGAACAGCGACGCTCCAACCATGGCTCGCCTCACTGCCACAGAGTAATGCAAGGCAGAGATTAGTGCTACCTTGTGTTATTCTTGATTTATCAAACCATGCCGGCACATGCAAGTTGGCCTCGGTTTTTGCGTCACCCTTGCATCCCCTTGTATGGTGCAGGGGTTTTGAAAAACCTTAATAAATATGGGCTTTAATTAGTTTATTTGTTAATGTAATTGTGTCTGAATGTGTGAATACTACTCTATCACTTATAAACATCAATACGCTCTTTAACTGTAATTCCCTACCTAACCCTGGGTATAGTGGATGTAGCGGGTCTACGTGGAGGTCCACGGAGTTGCAAACAAACTCCGCTCCCCTCTGCCACCCGCCTCCACCCCCCTATATTAGCAAGTAATTCTAGATTACAAAAAAGTAAATTAAAATCACTTACCTGCACTGCGGCGTCCCCGGGTTGCTCTCCTCCTCTTCCCCGCTGCCTGGATTAACCTTGAGAAAACTGTGCATGCGCACACGCCCGTGCATGTGCATTTCTCGCAAGAAGCTCCCGTCCAGCCATAACCAACCTGCTCTGCTTCAGCTAGCGAGAGATGAAAATGCTCTTGCTTGCTGAAAGCAGAGCAGTGTCTTTTTCCCTGCTCGCTGTGAAGAGAACAGGTAAACAGACATTGCTTTGGGATCTGATCCCAAAGCAAGGGAGAGATGCCAGGGACCGCAGGGGTGTTCAGGCTCCCCCTGCGGTCCTCAATGGAGATGCCCAGGCCCCAGGGGATGGGGTTCCCAGGGCCAAAGTTGACACAGGAAGGAGGGCCGGCCCCCTTCTGCTTTTTTTAGTTAAATAAATGTAAAAACGGCAGGCCCAGGGGGATTGGGTCACCTGGGCTCAAAATGGTTCAGGGATGGGGGCCAAACATGGACCCCCTTTCAGAAAAAAGAAAAAAGAAAAAAAAAGCCGGCAGCTTACCAAAGGCCCGCCCCCTTTCTCCATCACTCTGCAAGCACGCCTCTTGGTACACTGTTGGTTGGGGGACTTCATCCCCCAACTAGTAGTGTGCCAGGAGGCGTGCTTGCAGAGTGGTGGAGAAAGGGAGCTTGGCCACAGAAAATCTCTCAGCAAACCCACTGTCTGGGACATGCTGGAGGTAACAGGAGGGGCAGTTGGCCCCCAAGGACCCACAACAGCCAAGGGGACCTCATCCCCCTACTAGTAGTGCACCAGGAGGCTTGTTTACAGAATGGTGGAGAAAAGCGCATGGCCTCTTATCAGGTCCAGGCAATTCTGCTGTGTGGGACTTACTGGAGGTAATAGGAGAGGTAGTTGGCCCCCAATCTCAGCTAACAATAACTGCTGAATTTCTCTGGTTTTGTATGAATGAAACCTGAGCCTAACGTTAACGTCTCTGTAACCTTTGGATTTTTCAGTGAATTTCTAAGGTTTTTTAAATTCCATTTCCTAACTATAACGTCCCTGTAACCTTTGTCTTTTTTCAGTGCCACTGTCCACCTACAGCATGCAAACGCTTACATGCTAGTGATTATAGCAGGAGCATACTGAAAGTAGAAATACTCACATTTCTTCTTTATACTCTTAGAGTATTTAGGTCAACATTGCGCTATACTTATGATAACTACTACTTTGCTCACATTTCCGCATTGGCATAACATAGGCCACAGCAGCGGCACAGCCCTCAGCTCCAGGGGCCCCCTCAGTGCACAGTACACCACACTGTCAGCAGGGTCCGCTGAGATGTAGTTTTAAAATTACGCTTAAGTCCCCTCATAATAAAGTAAATAGTAGGTGGTGCGCCATGTGCGGCGCGCAGCTTCGTGGTCTTCAGCCAGGGTGGGGCCTACATAGGGTTAGGCAGAGCTGGACTGGAATTTTCATGCGCAGTGTAAACTACACATGAGACTGCAGTTTGCCTTGGTCAAATTTGATGTAGCCGAACCTGTTGATAAAGTGGGTGATGGTTAAAGTGTGGCCTGTGTGGGAAGTATTCGGTTTATGTGTACGGTTTTGAGAGGAGCTCCAAATTTGTTACTTCGACCTATTGCTGCACAAATGCATGCTTACATCGCAAGTAGGAGAAACGTAGATAGAACTGGCCATTTCTTTATTTAATACATAGCCCAATCGATCCAAAATTGCATGGGATGTGGCACTGGGTAGCGCGAGACCCAACTCGATGCTCTCACTCCCATACACTAACTAAAGATGATCTTGTCATTATCAACTCTCTCAGTACCATGTGTATGAGGCAAACCCCTCCCTACCATCTCCCACCCAAACCATTTCTCTCAATGCTTTCTTTCAATCAAAAGAACCCAAAAAGAAAAAAACGACATTGGCAAAGAAAATAGGTCTGGTATTTGCTGTCAGCCTTTTGGATTTGTCAATGATTTGTCGGCGAACCAACAAATTAACGGGGGCAGCCGAGACAGTGACGAGCCAAGGATCTAGATTGGATCCTTGGGACCCGGCGTGAGTTGGGCCCTGGAAATGTTTGCTGTGTAAATCACGAGCCAAACAGCACTTAAAATATGCTTCAGTGGCGTAACATAAGCACAAAAGCCCCCGTGGTGCAGGGGGTTGAGCTCCTGGTGGCCCCCTCTGGCACTGTGCATGGGTGGGCGCCTCCGGCCTGAGCTCTCCTGACTGGGTCCGGAGGGAGGGGGGCCCCCTCCATGTACTTTGCAGGGGGGCCCCCTCAAGTTTCGTTATGCCAGTGACACAGAAACTAAGTGATGATACTGTGCTGTTTTTCAGTATCATAGAGCTAAAATGTGTAAACCTGTTTTTTTTGCAGTAGATTGAAAAGATATGAGTAGATGATCTAAACCACAGAACTTCATCCTAGTTTCAGGAGGCCCACAGTCATACTACATATTTAGAATAAGCAATACATAAAAAATTTCCATTTAGATTAATTGTATGTAAAATAATCTTACGTGGTTGTACTGGAAATTTGAAATAAGTCCCTCCCTCCTGGACCTATGTAGGACACTACAGATCTTAGAAACAATTAAAAAATAAATACTGTAAAAAAGAGGGTCCTTCTGTTGTAAACTATTTGCCATTAAATTAATGAGCATCATCAATTTCTGGAGCATCTCAAGTACTACCATGGATACAAGCATTCAAGGGAAGAGACCAAAATCCGCCATTTTGAAAAGATATGCTTTGAACATCAGCCTGAGGGTCAGTACATCATTTTGTGCTCAGCAACTATTTGGTAAATCATTCCACCTCTTAGTAAATTGCAAAAGGCTCTGCCCCACTCCTCTATCCCTTCTGATTTTGGGACCAGGAGCAAGACATACTGCATAAGGAGGAAACATCCTCCTATTTTCTGGAAGAGGTAGAAAGACTCCTTGCCTCACCTGGACATCTGGAGCATGCTGTCAAAGTGTGGGATGTCAATAGGCTGATGCTGGGTGTTAGTATGCTGATCACAGCAAGCAGCCTGATGACATTACTGCACCACAGCAGCCACATACATTTCATTTACGATGGCCAGAAATGTGCTCTTTTGGACTGGGGTGGAGGAACATATCAGAAGCCTCCGACCATCCTCTAAAACGGTCAGTTTGGGGATAGCAAGGGCGACCCTCAGATTTCGTTGTGGCCAAGAAGTCAGTAACAGTTGAGTCACCTGGTAGCATCAACTCTGCTGGGATATGAAAAACACATTTTTGCCACTATCTTCAACTTTTGAATGTTATGAATATTCTGTAATTTCGAGGCCGAGACACACTAGGTCCTACACATCTGGGTTGATCATTCAAGAAGTTATCATTGCTAGCTTCATCTTGATCTATGGTCAAGTTCAGGAGCTGCCGATGCTGACTTCAATCACATGCAATTGTGAACAGTAACCAGTTGCTCGCGGCAAATTGCTTTAAATGGCTTTAAGCAAGGAAGAATATTAGCCTGTACTGGCTCAGCTATATATGTATGGCTGAGACAAGTTTCAAACCCATGTTTTGAATACGTGTGCCTTTATGTCCCATTTCCAAGATATTTTTTACAAATTTTAGGGGAGCATTTCAATGAATATGTATTACATTTAGCACCGTGGTACTCTTGTGGGAGTTTGTTATTGCACTTTATAAACGCTTTTAACATAACATAACATACAATAAGTACAGCCAGGAAGTGCAACAAGGCCCAGTAGGAGGAACATGTCTCTTAGTCTCATGCAATGTATTACACTGAGACTGGCCTACTCTCTACCTCTTCAGTATGAGGATTAATTTATGGATAATGTCCATTCTACAATAACATAATAAAGCAATAGGGTCCTCGTGTACAAAAGGAAAAGGCACCTATAGTAAGTGCAAATTACACACTGACATTTTGAGACCTGTCTTTCATTATATGATGTGAGTTATACATTAATAGATCACTTCGCAAAATGTCAAGCCACAGGAGTTTGCAGAATAACCTGCCTAATGAATGTTTCGTGGATAGGTCGCTATTTGCGACCACCTTTGTTTGGCTATAAACACATGTAAGGTGGCTTGCAAGGAACCTGTTTTAGCAGCCCGTGTTCCATGAAAAAACCTGTGCTGCTTTTAAAAAAATGTATCCTGTTTGGGAAGATATTAGAACGAGCAGGCAGTAGTCCAGTGGCCTACCTGGACAGGATTGATTTGATTTGATTTGTCAACTTCTAGAGCGCACGAATGCCCGTGGGCGTCTTGGCGCTATGACAGATCCTCATCTCATAGGAACGGTTTCTAGAGTTATGCAGAGAAAAGCCAGGTTTTTACTTCCTTTCTGAAGGATTTCAGAGATGGGCAAGTTTTTATGGCAAGAGGCAGCTGATTCCAGGTTCGTGCTGCATGTACAAGGAAGCTTCTTCCACCCCAGTTAGCTCGCCTGAATCTGGGGACACTAATTAGTTTTAATTGGCCGGATCTGAGATGTCTCGTTGGTTCATATATTTTTAAATGAGAACTTAGAAATTTTGATCCTGTTCCCTGAAGTAACTTGTAGGTCAGGCAGAGTGATTTAAATTTCACCCTTTTTTCAATTGGCAGCCAATGCAGGGTTTTTAGTTTGTGACTGATTGGTTCAAACTTAGGTATGCCTAAAACCAATCTGGCTGCTGCGTTTTGTAGGCGTTGTAGTTTAGCTATGATTTTATTCGTAGCTCAGGCATATAAACCATTTCCGTAATCCAGTCTTGACAGAGCTAAGGCTGTCACTGCTGTCTTACGCGAATCCTGTGGTAGATAAGGCAGTATCTTTTTTATCATTTTAAAAATATACCAGAGTGTTGATGACAGCTTGCTGGCTTGGGCTTCAAAAGATAGATTGGTGTCAAGGGTGACGCCCAGATTCTTCACTTTTTCTGATGAGCTTGGGCATCTACCCAAGTCATTAGGCCACCAAGCGGGCGACCAGATGTTTGTGTCACCCCCTAATATCATCACCTCACTTTTGTCTCCATTAAGCTTCAGACAATTTCTTTCCATCCATTGGCTCACCTGTATCATACATAATTGAAATTTTTCTGCTGTGTCCTCCACATCCTTGCTGATGGACACCACAATTTGGGTGTCGTCAGCATAGGATATTGGAGTGAAACCACAGCTTCTTATGATTTCTGCAAGGGGGGCCACGTACAAGTTAAAAAGGGTGGGACTCAGCGAGGACCCTTGTGGGACCCCGCATGGTGAATTAAAGGATTTAGATTTTGCTTCTCCTACTTCTACCGAAAAAGTTCTGTTTACTAGGTAGGATGCAATGAGGGTGCATGCTGAATCGTGTATTTTTGCATTTTTCAAACGAGTTAGGAGAATCTCGTGACTGACCGTATCGAAGGCCGCCGATAGGTCGAGTAATATCAAGCCGGCCTTCGTTCCGTTATCCAGCAGTTTCCTAAGCTCTTCCACAGCTGTAATTAAGGCGGTTTCTGTTCCATGTCCTTCACGGAAACCAAACTGAGAGTGGTCTAACCAGTTTCCATCCATCAGATAACGGGATAGCTGTTTGTTTAAAAGTTTCTCTAAAATCTTTGCAGAAAAAGGTATTCTAGCTATAGGTCTGTAATTACTTGGTTCTTCACAGTCCAGATTTGATTTTTTTTAAAGTGGTCTGATTGATATCTTTTTCCAGTCGTCTGGAAAGGTATTAGTTCCAAGTATTTGAGCGAATAATTTTTCTAATAGCAGGCTCAATTGTTCTGCACAGATTTGCATTATTTTGGGTGGACAAGGGTCCAATGGGCTACCTGAGTTAGTGGTGAGTAATTCCTTCTGGATTTGATCTACTGTTGGATTACTAAATTGGAACAATGTAGATTGAGCTGATTGTTCCCCTGATTTTATAAGTTGTGAGGTAGCCTGATCAGCCTGATCTGCCATGTCTGTGTTATGGCTTTTGAAAGATTCGTAAACTGAAGATACTTTGTTTACAAAGAAATCACCTAGTGTGTTACAGAAATCTGATGACATTTCTTGTAACGTACTGTTTTCAATTTTTGAAAGTTTTTTAACAGTAGAGAAGAGGGTTTTACTGGAGTTTTTTGACTCGTTAATTTTTTGGACCAAGTATTTGCTTTTCTCTGTTTTTATTAATTTTCTATAGCTGGTTAGGGCTGCTTTATAATAATTTTTTTGCCGGGCGTCGTAGTTGGATCTCCACTTTTTTTCTGCTCTTCTACACGACTGTTTTTGTTCCTTCAGAACTTCAGAGTACCATGGTTGTGAGGGGGTCTTTCTTTTAAACGTGACTTTCTTTTGTGGGACAGTAAGACGGACTGCGCCCTCCAACCACTCGTTGAATTGTTTACAGGCTTTGTTGCTGTCTGCATCGAGAGTTGGATAGGATGAGCAGAGGGTGTCAATAAAGGCTTGGGGTTGAACCTTGGACCAGTCCGGATATGTTTTTTTTTTTATGGCTTCGATGGGTCTTCCTGTCTCTTGTGCGACTTCTAATGAAAAGGAGACCATCTTGAGATCTGACCATGGGATCATGAGCGTATAAATGTTATTTAGGTTCTGAAATGATGTAAAGATCCCGTCTAAGGTATGGCCTGCACAGTATGTATTTAAATGTACTTTTTGTTCTAAATCAAAGTTTGCCATTTCATCTTTAAATGAGATTACCTTGGGGTCGTAACTTTTCTCCAAGTGTATATTGAAGTCTCCTAAAATTGTATAGTCAAGGTTCGAGACGCTTGATTCTAAAAATGGGCTTAATAGCTCAATTAAAGGCGTCTTGGCATTAGGTGGTCTATATATTAGTAGGCCGTTAAACGTATAATTGTTCGTAATCTTAATTTGAAAGGTCAATGTTTCACAATCCGGGTTGCTTCCTTTATCGGAACTTTTAATTTTGAATTCTTCTTTAGCTATGATTGCTAATCCTCCCCCGCGCTTCATTTTTCTGTCGGCTCTAAAGATGGAAAAGCCCTCGGGAATCGCAAGGGTCAGATCAGCGTCAGACGCTTCGTCTGCCCACGTCTCGGTGACAAATAGAAGATCGATATTTTGGCTTTCAATTAACTCAGCTGTGTGGATATTGTGTTTGACCATAGACCTGACATTAATTAGACCTGCTTTAATAGAGGAGTTTCTATAGCTTGGTATCTTAGGTTGGTTTAGGGGCATATTAAAAGCTCTAATCCGTAAAAAAGCGAAAACATGTGAGCAAGATGGACAATTTTTACCTTCCTTATGTAGATCGATCGGAGTACATGTGACGCAAGGTCTTAGTTATAGGAGTTCCTGGCTGGTGTAGGTCCGATTTCTTCTATCAGTATGATTCTGGACAAGGGGTATGGCCCTGGGCCCGGTCCCGGCGCGGACGGGTTTGCCTAAGGCGCGCAGACGGCGCGCCCGCTGCGCTCGTCTGCTGCGCATCCTGGTTATGCACATAGTTTATAGGAAAGGGGGAGCGTGGGGAGGGGGCGTGGCCTCAGGTAGTGGGCGTGGCCTGACGGCTCACTGGAAATGGCGGCAACAAGTTTTGTATCCCGTGGCAGCGCTAAAATCCGCTGCTCGGGGATGTCTACTTCGTGATTTCAAAAAGTAAATGCCCTGGGAAAGGAATCGGGTAAGTAAAATCACAGTATCACATTAAATTGTTAAAAAGTTAAAACGAGCGTCTCCCGGCTTCCGCCTCAGGAGATGAGTGTCTTCTGACTGGCACTTGTAATCAGTGCGTCTTTAAATACCTTCGGCGGGGGGGCGTGGCCTCAGGTAGTGGGCGTGGCCTGAGGGCTCACTGGAAATGGCGGCAACAAGTTTTGTATCCTGCGGCAGCGCTAAAATCCGCTGCGCGGGGATGTCTACTTCGTGATTTCAAAGAGTAAATGCCCTGGGAGAGGAATCGGGTAAGTAAAATCACAGTATCACATTAAATTGTTAAAAAGTTAAAACGAGCGTCTCCCGGCTTCCGCCTCAGGAGATGAGTGTCTTCTGAAAGGATTCCCTTTCCAAATGGATTTCCACCTACTTTGAGGTGTTTGTAACTGTTAAATGGCTTTCAAAGTTAGTTGCTGTGGCAATCCATGGGGAAAGCTCATTTAAATGCACAATTCGGAGGGCACAACCCCTTTCACATCCCTTCCTAATGGGAATTCAGAATGAGTCACAAAACCCGTTTTTCTATTTGGAAAAGCATTTGCGAATCAAAAAATGGCAATGGCACAGTAAGAATTGTCATTCTGCAGCCGCAAACCCTGCGATTTTACAAAATCTGTAACTGCAGAATAATTTCCTACACCAGCCCCATGGTAATAAACAATCAGTACTTTAAGTGGCTCTGAGTTTAGTCTTCATTTTAAGGAAATTGTGGTTACTTGGTGAGCTGTTTGAAATGTCAAGCCCTCTGAAAACACAGGAGATTTTTCTCTCATTTTCATGGATCTGTTGAAGTATTTTAACCAAATCTGGCCGGTGTTAAACTTTTTTGTTCATTTACATTTGTATGCATTATTAACAACGTGTAGAATGTTAATTTACCCTCAATTATATATACATATATATATTTATATATACACACACACACACACCTATATATATACACACACACACACACACCTATATATATATATACACACACACACACTAAAATAGTACTGTTCCGTTTGAAACAGAATTCCTATGACTAATAGAACTGTTTTGTTAGTCCTTCAGTAGCGGCCGGTGGTGGAAGTGATGCGGGGCGGTGGGCAGGGCGGGGGTGGAGCAGGGTGGGGGGTAGTAAACTATGGAATATGGCCCAACGGAGATAAGTAAACAAATAAGTAAATAAAACAAATTTCTTTGCGCACGCTGCATTGCCAAATGCGATGCAGCGCGCGCAACAAAATTTCTTTTAGTTATATATTTATTTATTTACTTACCTCACTTGGGCCGTATTCCATAGTTTACTACCCCCCACCCTGCTCCACCCCTGATCCGGCTCACCGCCCACAGCACTCCCACCACCGGCCGCTACTGTCCTTGTTAACCAGGCCTCCATTTAGGCCCGGTCGCCATTTTTTCAAAATGGGTGTCTCCAATGCTTTTGCCCTAGAATATTTCATTGCTTATGTTTTCTGCAGTACACAGTAAAGCTGATCTGTGTTTGTTTATTTCAATTGATGTTGTTTTTTAATGAAAAACATTCCAGTATTATCACAGTAATGTAACATTTCATGGAGCTTCCACTAGCTCTCTGTTCTGTAGTCATTCATCATAGTTTGCTGTTCTGCATGTAATTAGTTTGAACATAACAAAGGAAAACCCTCTAATCCCCTATACTTTAATGATAACAGTAGGTTAAAGAAAATTATTCAATACGTAAAAAATGTGTAAAGCCCAAAAGGAAACCTCCAAATTGAGAACGTAATGCATTTATTAAATCACCATTCCAAATTTACATATATATAAACAAGATATTAGTACATGTATTTTGAAGCAGATTCCCTGCCACCCCTGGGTAAGGTGGGCGGTGGGTGGCAGGGAATCTATTTCAAAATTCTGTACTAATATATGTTCTTTATATCATGACACTGAGAGAATGTATATGATTTGATTTATTTGTTTATATAGCGCATTAAATCACCCTCGGAAGGGTATCTCAGCGCCCTGGAGTTGCAGTGAAGCATTCAGGCTAGAAACAGGGCAGTTTTCAGGGTTTTCCTGAACTTCCAGTGGTCAGGGCATTGTCTTAAGGCGAGCGGGAGTTGATTCCATATGAATATGATATGATATGAATATATTTGTAGGAAAGTCAATATTAAATTTGCAGTGACAATTTATTAAATGCATTATGTTTTGAATTTGGAGGTTTCGTTTTGGGCTTCATATATTCTTTGTTTTAGGGGGGAAAATTGTCCTTAAACTACAGGTATCATAGGGGGTTGGTGGGTTTTCCTTAACTTTGTTTTCCCCATCCCGCACCCCATATTAGTTATCAGGGGCCCTCTGTGTTTGCTTGCTCCTGTTACTAGATTGTCCTGCCATCTGCAGATGATATTAGAATAGAGTTTGCAGTATCAATATCGAGGTACTGGGATGGTGCTGAGGCAATATCATGTTAAACAAAACTGTGCTCTAATTTGCCAATAATGTGATACGTTTGCTCACGCCCTGCTGAATCTTCACCTTCTATTGTTTTCAATGAGAAGATTTACTATATAAACTCTTGATTTGGAGGATGTGCCAGAAGACTTTCCGATGCTACAATGGACGCAGTCTGTTTCTCCATTGATTTTGCTCTTCACTTGGGAATTAGAATAATTTTAATTTTCCACTACCTTGAAATACTTTATTTGCTAAGAGCCTTTATGGTAGTCTTATGCAGATTTTTAAATCTTATCTTTTGAATGTTTGTAATAAATGTTCTAAATTTACTCGCCCAATGTAGAACTCAATCATTGACTGGGACTTTACTCAATTTTTTTTTTTTTGATGTGGTAGGAGGTACTTTACCTTGAAGACCCATTGCCTCATGAAATTCAGGTTTAACACCATCTCTGGTGTTTCAATCCATGGATTGAGGTACATTTTGAGGTGTTCAAATGGAGAGGTTCCCCTGCACCCACAAAGGGATCATTTACAGCAATTAGATATGCAAATAAAATAATTTTTTTCTTTTACAAAATGTAATCGGATAGAAGCGTAGAACTATACATAAGAAAACTTTATTGTAATTCTCTCATGTTCCAGTGTACAAAAATATGTTTTCCTCATTTTAAAAATATTAACATATGCTGAACAGAATCTTTAATTGTCAGTTACAGTACATTCACGTGTTTCTTAAATCTTTGATTTTACATCAAGCAAATAGATCAATGGCTATTTTTCAATATATATACAATATTTGTTCATACATAATTCTCTGAGATCACCATTCCGAGCACAGATTATATAATAATTTCATTTAAATGCCAATGTCAAATATTTTACATAAAATCTGCAAGCATTGTTTCAGTTACAATCTTCTGATAACAAAAAAGTTTGATGACCTACTCAAAGAATAATTTCTTTATGTATCACATTGAAGGCACTTCTCTTTCAGCGTCATTGTTCCATTTTGGTCCTTTCGGAGGTTGGTTGTGGTTTTCACACAACATATGACTAGCCAGGCAGATATAAGTCATAAGCCTGTGGGGCACCTCTACGTTGCCCATAGACCTCTACCACATGAATGCCGCTCACTGTGGGTACTGTGCTCGGACATGTTGGCATTCGTTGTTTGTCAACTGGTCCAGTGTTTTGGCTTGGTTTGACTTGATGGTTATTGTGCCTGGCACAAGAAACGGTGTTTTCCACTGACCTGCAAATGATAGAAAATAGGTAATTTGTATGTATTCTGTGGCATTGAATTGTAAATATTTCATTTCATGTATCCATCAATGACCAGTTATCTCTGTATTAAGTGTAAGTGGTTGCTTTTCTTGGTGGCACTATGTTATCTAACAGAACTATAAAAGTTTATTTTTCTCAGTGGCGGCCGGCATGGCTCGCGGGTTGCGGGCGGGCGCGGGGGTCGCGTGGGGGGAGTCACTATTGCAGGAGGGTATGCATAATAAAAAAAATAAAAAAAATATGAACTTACCTTGCTACCAGGTCCCATGTCTCTGCTCGTGCTCTCCTTGAGGAACAGGAAGCACAGCTAGGCACCACTGACCAATCACAACACGTTGTGATTGGTAGGCACCCCGGCTCCCCTAACCCTGCAGGGTGTAATGCAGCCTGAATGGAGAACAGGAGAAATGTGCATGACTGGATTGGATGGCCCGAGAGGGCCGTCCAAACTGTCATTACGCACTGAGGAGTGGGCAAAGCACTTCTCCCCTGCCCTGCTCCTGGAGCAGAGCAGAACCGCCCACCCGCCCGACCGCAAGGCAGCACAAACATAAAATGATAATAACTGAAAGTTATGATCATTTTATGTCTCTACTTCTCACACTGCTTGAAACCAGTGCGGTGACACTCCTCTGCCATAGCTGAGGAACCGCCACTGATTTTTCTTGCATATGGAGTTATAATGTTCATAATTCCTGCCAAGCATACGACCAATATTTTAATGATTTTAACAATGCTATTTACATTAGTTACATCGCCTTTAAAAAGTCATAACTGCATTCCAGTGTTTTAACTTTATAAAGCTTACATCCATTTAAGACTTTGACAGTAACCTGCAATAAGATGATCTGAATTTCAGCAGAATGAAGGGGTCTCAAGACCAATGGCGACTCCTCCGCTATGGCGGAGGAGAGTCGCCCCACTGCTTTCAAGCAGTGCGAGAAGTAGTTATTGTAATTTAATATTTGTGCTGCTTTGCGGGCGGGTGGGCAGGGCAGCCCTGCTCTCGGATAGGGGAGGAGTGGTTTGCATAATGGCTGCATTACAGCCTGCGTGGAGAATATGCCCAGGCCCCAATTCCATGATTGAGTGTTGAACCAGGACACTCAAAACCAATTGCAATGCTGCATTGCAGAGTAATGATAGGTTAGGGGAGCATGGGTGCCTACCAATCACATTGCTGCTTTGCAGCATTGTGATTGATCAATGGGGCCTGGCTGTGCTTCCTGTTCCTCGAGAAGAGCAGGAGCAGAAACGTGGGGCCCAGTGGCAAGGTAAGTTAATGTTTGTTTTACTTTTTTTATCGTGTGACCCTCCCGTAAACACGACCCCCGTGAACTCTGCGACCTCCGCACCTGCCCCCACCCCGCAACCTGCGAGTTATGCCAGTGTTACCAGTGATTCACTTCGAGGAAAACATTGGCTTCTAGAGTAGGGCAAGATATTGATTTGGCCATGTTTGTTCCGGTGCTGCTCAATTCTGCCAGTTGTACTGCTCAATGTTGCCAAGTACAATACCCAACTAGACAACTTTTTCAAATCAATTGAGCCTCGAGCGAAGCTTTATTATGCCTGTTTTGCAATTCAGCTATGCCAGTAGTGCTTCTTAATTATGTCTGCGGATCAGCTCACTTTTGGGCTTAGTACTACTCCAATACACCCTATTTCTGCATATGTGGCATACGTGCACCCTTCTCTGCAAACATTTTCAGTGGTTTTTTTCACAAATGCCTTGATCCTGCAAACATACTGGTCATTGGTAAAGCATGATGGTCCATAACAAACATTAGTGTACAAAAATGTTTTCCTTCATTTAAAAATATTAACGTATGTTGAACTGAGTCTTCAGTTATAATTGTACGTTCACATGTTTCTTAAATCTTTGGCTTTACATCAAGCAAATATATCTATGACTATTATTTCAATATGTATAAAATATTTTTTGATAGTTTACTGTGATCACAATTCCGAGCAAGATTATATAATAATTTCATTTCATTGTCAAATATTTATTCATTGAGTCTGGGAGCATTTTTTCTGCAATTGCAAACTTCTGCTAAAAATGTTCAAAGGCCTACTAACAGTAATATATTATAGCCTTATAGCCCGCCGTAGCGGGCTATACCGGCTATTAAAGGCCCGCTGCAGCGTTAAAGGCCCGAGCCGAAGGCCTTTAACAAAGCAGAGGGTCTTTAAAAGCCGGTATAGCCCTGCTACGAAGGGCTATAAGGCTATTAGAACATTCTGCCACTAGAGGGCAGAATGTTCTAACAAATAAAACAAAGCCTTCAGGGAGCGCGAGGGGATTGAAATCCCCTCAGGCTCCCTGAAGCCTTTGTTCACAGCCACAGCTGTGAACAAAGACACATTGGAATTTTAGAGCTCCGGGCCATTATAAGCCTGGAGCACTCCATTGTTTTCAATGGAGCTTCCAACATTCCAAAGTTCTATTTTTTTATATATTTCACAATAAAGGCACTCTGCTTTTGCCATCAATGTTCCATTTTGGTTCTTTTAAAGGCTGGTTGCAATTGTCACACAACATATGGCTACTCGTGTAGATACAATTCATATGTCTTTGGGGCAACTATAGTTGAAGGGATCAACTTATTTATGAGTATCAAGAGGGGGCTTGAAAAGGATATTCCTGCTTAACTGCAACATTAGTAAGTTATTATCTTTAAAAGAATTACATACTAAATTTAAAATAGATTATTATTGCTGAAGCATTTTTTTTTCTACATTAATACAAATTAATATATACAATTCATTTCCAACATTTAACATAAAAATATTTGTACATACTTTTGATGTTTAATAGACTGTTTTACTTTTTTGTATACTTTACCACAGGGGGATCTGTGCACCGACGGGCTAAGATATAAGGTGGACGGGATATATGTATCATTTATGATGGAGTAATCCATCGACCAAACTCTAAATCAAGCCTTTTGTCACAAGCTCGTCTTCGAGGAAATGTGACATTGTCAATACAGCAAAAATAGCACTTTGCAGCTAGCAGGGCTTTAAGAGGGATAACAAATCAGGGACTGTCCAAACCGAAGCCTGGACAAAGAGCCTTCATCAGGAGTCCTTTACAAGGGGTAAGAACCATGTAATTAAGGGCACGGCCTAGGTCAAGTGAAGCTGTGCCTCACAAATTGTTTAAGTCTGCATGTTGCCTGAGAGACTGGAAGATGCAAGGAGACCAGGGCACATGACATCAAATGAACACAAGGCTGAAAGATAATCTGGGTGCCAAATGCTTTGCAGGCAGTAGCAGTGTACTTGTCTTTCACATATCCTTAGCTGAGCACAAATATCTATGTTTGTATGCCTGGCGGTTGCATGTTATTCAAAAAGAACAAGATGAACCCCACTCTCCTATTTCTTCCTTGTCTCTTTTTCTTTGTTGTTCTGACCTGTCAGATGGGAATATGTGAGATTTGTTGTCAAAGGATACAGTTTTACGCTAATCGAGCAAAGTTCAATAGGGCGGTGCTATGGTTTCCCTTTTCTCTGCTAAGGTACAATTTCAATTCTTCAAAAAACAGGTCCAGAAGGTCTGGCGTGTAAAAATGTGTGAAGGTGTTCCATTTTTAAATTCACAAGCTTTGTAAACTTTGAAAAAACTGCAAAATCACAAAGAAAACACAACAGTGGGAGAAAACTCCTCCTCGTTGTAGGTTTGCGAGAGAAAAAGGTCTGCAAGATTGTTCTTTCCCCAAATGGTTTTTGAAAGAATATTCTCTCACAAAATGTCTCCGGCAAGCAGCGATTGAAGAAAGGTATGGGTACTGTGATCTTGAGTGCAATGGGGGCGTGGCCAGTGAGTGAGGGAGTGGGGTTAGAGATGTGCCCTTTGACATAAAAGGTAACTGCATCTAAAATATAATGCACACACCTAAATGAAAAAATAATGCATCTTAAAATCTTCCATGAGAAATGCATTTTTCTAGTAGGACAGGCCAGTTGGTTAATGTAAATATCTGTGGGTATACCTAGATGGTCACTGATTTGAATCCTATTCGGTGCCCTGTGGGAAACAGTAATGTGTATATATATTATGCTAAAAGGTCCAAGCCTGTGACAGAAAGCACAGTGAACTACGTAAGTCATTAGTGTGAAACATGTATTGCACACCATATAAAATACACAGGCTGTCGCAAAATGTGCAAAAATGGTTTTCTCTAAATGTTGATAGTGCTTTTAAAAGTTATGTTCTTACTAATGTGCTGATTGTAGCTAGTGTAGTTTTTTGTTTTATTATTGGTGTACTTTAAAAGGACAAATTCTATCAATCAATTAAAACATATATTGGGCCCCAAGCAACCTTCAGATTTGCCAATGAACCAATTGCACACATTTACATTTCTTTCAGGTACTGGGCACCCTAGAGAGATGGCTTGTTTCTTCTCTAACTGCCTCTCCATTCACTCACTGAAAGTAGACTGTTCTTCTCCACTTTCATCTTGCGGGTGATCAAATTGATAAGCTTACGAACGTCGTTTGCGGCAGCTCCTCCGCTAAGGCAGAGTAGCATCGCCCCACTGCTTTTTTGCAGTGACACAACAGGAAAATAAAAGGATATAACTGGTGTTATTATCATTTTATTTTCTCCTGCTTTCGCCCGATTGGCGCTAGGGGGCAGGGGAGGACTGGCAGCACCCTTCGAATGTTCGCAGTGACAGCTTGGCCGGCAGTCTCGGGCCACCCAAAACAGTCTTGAGCACTTCGCATGTTCACCATGCAGGCTGCATCGCAGCCTACGTGGAGAACATGCCCAGGCCTCCAGTCAGCATCTGAGCGCTGAAACACGGTGCTCATACCAATCACCATGCTGCTAAGGCAGAGTTGTAACTGGCTGACTGGTCACCTGTGCGCGCTTCCGGTAAGGCCGAGTGAGGGAGGACTACAGAGGCGAGGAAGCGGCGAGAAGGTACGTTTTTATTTATTTTTTTACTCCGGCTTCCCCCATGTCCTCCACCCCCTCCCACCCCTGCCCTTCTACCTCCCTCTTCCTCTCGCCCTCCCGCCCCCTACCCATAGCTGCCAAGGTTTCAGATTGCTGTGTGTGACATTTTCATAAAATCAGTGTAATTATGTGTGACATTTCAACAACTATGAGTGACACTTTGTCACAACCAAAATCAAGCAATGAAAACCAGGAAAACATATAAATATGAGCAGTTAAACCCGTTTGAGCAACAAGACATTCTAAGAAGATGATACAACTGCTGGAAAGCAAAGCACCAGAAACTGAAGCACCTAGTTCTCTTCTAAGCTGATCAACAAAACGAGGACTCAGGTCTGCCCCGGTCATTTACAGTGTGCGCCGAGCCACTGCAAACAAAAGAATGTTTCTGTAAATTTAGATGTCAGGTATTGTAATAGAGTTAGATTATTAGGGGATGCCTGGTTTCACCTTGGAGATACCCTGGAGGGACCATCTCACAGGGATAGCCAGGACGGGTTCCCCAGCGGTCTACAGCGCCAGGACGCCTCAGGGCAGCAGTGCGCTTTACAAGACACATACATTTACATTTACATTTACATTATGTTTTTCAAAAAACGGCGCAGTTTGCTTGCCACATGCTCACCTCAAGTACAGAGAACAACATGACTGCTGTAGTGGGGGATAAATAAAAAGAGAGGGAGGCGGATACGGACTGTATCCCATGGGTCTCCTCACTTGAAAGCACACATCAATGTTCGCTGGGGTATGGAATCTAGCCACGGTGCACTGCTGACTCCACCACCGACATTTTGAGCAGGTTTTCTTCTTTAATTTCTGACTAACGGCAAAATAACAAGCTTTACCTAATTGCTTTCTCGACTGCTCGGACGTTATAAATCTGGCCTAATCAAATGAGTAAAGGGACATCCGTTTTATTTAAGAACACTGATAGTTTTACGAGTTCAGAGTTTTCACTTACTTCAAATCGAGGCAGGCGACGAGCGAAGACCGTGCCATGGCAATAGGTGCCTTCCCCCGGGCTGGGACATGCTCTCACAGCTGCAGGCAGCAGCCCCCCAGCAGGCTCCGGTCGGGCCCGAGTTGGTTGACCTCTAGTCCAGGGGATCATGATTTTACTGATTGTACGGGCCGAAAGTGGCGAGCAGCAGTTATCTCTGCTACAGGGCGGCAGCAGGCTCACAACTGAGTCAGCTGCCGCCAACGCTGGTGGGGCCTGGTGAGCCTCAGGAGACCGAGGCAAGCCTGCGGTGGTGAGAGCGTTCACGGCGTGGGTCACGGTGGCTTGCGTATAACCTCAGCTGCCTCTACCAAGACTCAGCGTGAACCCATCACACTGTCCAGTGAACGCCGGCGCCAATTATGGAGGAGACACCAAAAGAATTATTGCGTCGTGGCGGGCAGCAAACTAAAAAAACCATAACTGCTGCACACTCAGAGAGATTATGGATACACTGTTGCAATCACGTGACCACGTCACATGACTGCCATGCCCCCCCCCCCCCAGAGCACCCCTCCTTGCCCCCCCTGTGGACACCCATGCTTTTACGGATGCCTTTTGCCTGTAATTTTGGACGCTGCAGGGAGCAGAGCTGTTCCCTGCCAGAGGCCTCAACTATCTGATGGGGCGCCTTGCACACCTCCTCGCAGCCCATTGTCATTCTGTCTGTGGCTGATTATCACATACAGAATGAAAATTGCCAGTTTGAGCTGCGAAAGCATACATCCCACCCTGAACCAATGAGGCAGCTCAGCAGGTTGGGTATGCGCTGCCGAGACCAGTGGACACAGAGCAGTGTTGTGTGTGCCATGATCGGGTTTTTCTCCCTAAGGCCATGAAACGGAACAGGGTCTGCCTCGAGTGCCACTTGACATCACCACAGCTAGAGGTGGTGCGGAAATACACCCACCCCCTTCAAACTCGTGCTCAATGGCATTCTGGCTCGTGCAGTCCTTTCCTTAATCAGCCATAAGTGAAAGTGCAGGCTGCATCCTAAGGGGAAGTGGCAAACTAGGTCTGGACACCAAGACATCCTTTTAACACTGTGTAGCCTGAGAGCAAGGGGTCTTCTGAATGAAGTTCGGGGGTGGGGGTCGATGCATTATCCTCCCAAGTCAAAAATTGAGGTTTCAGCATAGCCCGGATTTCAGATCCCACTAAAACGTACACAGTCACGTGTCAATAACATATCTATCTGCCAGTCTGCACCCTATCATGTCTGGCAGGACGTCCCGACCCTGTGTTTCACTGCCTTTTATCCTTCTGTACCCCACTCCCGGCGCTCACTGCCTAAAATCACTCTTACCCCACACCTCTCGCTCACTGCCTTATATCCCTCTGTACCCCACACCTCCCACTCACTGCCACAACATATCCCTCTGTACCCCACACCTCGCGCTCACTGCCACAACATATCCCTCTTTACCCCACACCTCTCGCTCACTGCCTTATATCCCTCTGTACCCCACACCTTGCGCTCACTGCCTTATATCCCTCTGTACCCCACACCTCGTACTCACTGCCACAACATATCCCTCTGTACCCCACACCTCGCGCTCACTGCAACAACATATCCCTCTGTACCCAACACCTCTCGCTCACTGCCTTATATCCCTCTGTACCCCACACCTCGCGCTCACTGCCTTATATCCCTCTGTACCCCACATCTTGCGCTCACTGCCACATATCCCTCTGTATCACACTCCTCACACTCACTGCCTGATCGCTCACTTTACCCTGCCATTCATCTTCTACGTGTTCTCTCCCCTTTCACTCGTTCTACCTCTGTTCACCCCCTTACTTCTTTTAGTACCTTACTCCTTTCTCAATACCTCTACTTCTTTTCCTCTTCAGTAACATCTCTCGGACACATCTCTGCACTTCCTTTATATCAACGCACCCCTCTACCTCACCTGTCTACCTCAGTCTTTATTATTCCCTCTTCCTCGGCTGTCTCTACCTGTCTCTGACACACCTCACCCTCTCTCTACCTGGCCCTCTCACGTTCTACGACTGCATTATTCTTCCCTCTCCAACTTTGATTTACCTGTCTCTGCTCCTGAATCTTTTTCTTCTACACCTCACTTCTTTGTCTACCCTTCACCCCTCGCTACCCTTCTGTTTGCCTCACTACGGTCTTTACCCGACCCACCTTTCAGTGCCTCTTCCCATTTCGCCTCCCTCCCTCACAGCGCTCTCCTAGCATGCATCTGTTTCTCCCCTCACCACCATGCCTGCCTCTACTCCTCCTTGCCTTTCTAACCAGCCTAACTTTCTAGCTTCCTGTTATTCATGGTAGTGAACCTTTCATTTCACGCCTCTGGTTGTATTACCTACGCATTCAAATTGAGTAGGCCATTGCTGTGCTCCCAACCCGACATCGAGACCCAGTCCCCTAGCCTCTCAGCATGCCCAGATATAACAACAAGCATTGGCATAGCCAATAGGTCCCGCCTTTGGGACCTGCTGCATAACTAGATACTTATAAGGTCCCAAAGGCGAGACCTATTGGCTATGCCAGTGCTTGTTTTACTCAGCTTGGCCTGAGCATTACCCGATCCTGATTGTCTGCCATTTTAGCCCCGCCCCTATTGATTAACATTAGCCACGCCCCTTCATTTGCTAGGTTAGCTCCCCCCCCGCCCCCCCCTCATCCCCCCCACCACCCGAAAAATTTCTGCGGACGCCCATGCTTGGTGAACTTTGTAAATTGTGCAAAGTGCGCGCTTGCGAAAACTGCAAAGATGATTACTTTGCCACCCCCGTGAAAAGTGAATCATTCATGGGGTCCTTAAGCCGCCACCGAAAAAAACTACACGTGCGTCATCACGGCAGCGGTTCTGCTCCGAGGGTTCGCTCAGTGACAGGAAGCGCTGCGTCTCAGATATGTACGTGGAAAACAGTGCGCAGTCACGCGCGAGAACAATCAAAGTTGAAGCGAAGCCTGTTTCTCTGAACTCCAGCAGCAGAAATTAGAATGAAACCCAACTTATTCAATTTCTGTATTTCTGAAACTGATCTCTCCATGAAATCACTGCACGTCAGCAGAATGCTGGGAGGCTGGGAGTTCATTTGCTCCGTGTTCAATGCTGCAGAAACGCTGACTTTGCAGTACCTCTTAACTTAGTTTATGGCGGCTTTTTCCTGACCTTTATTTCAGTCAAAAGTGTAATAGCGAACTACTTGTTTGCACACCATCCAAGCATGACACCAATGCAATTGTGCTCATTGTGATAAAGGTTAACATGCCCTTCCTGACACACAAGTTTGCATTTTACTGAATGAAAATTAACTTACTTTCTGCCACTCCTGGAACTCCACTGCAAGCAAGCACGTGCCACCCACCAACCCGCCGTGCTTGCTCTCGGTTGCACCTGGGGTTATTTGTATTGATTCAAGTTCCTTCCCCCTGGTTTTCCCCCATATTCACAGGGGCGGCTGGTGACATTTGGAAATGGTAGGGCGTAAAATAATTGTCATACTTCACCGCAGCGAGCGAGCGCAGCGAACGAGCTGGACCAACCTATGGGGGATTCGGGGGAAAAGTTTGAAAAAAGAGTGGACAAATGGTGCATTTTCAAGCAAATTTGAGAAAGCAGGAAGGTCCATCTGGATTTCCTAATTCTATCAGCAGCTAGGTCGCAAAGCAGTAGTAAGGAGCTTTTAACAACTTAAGCATTTTTCATGCTTTTTTTTAAATTCAAATTAGAGAGTTTCAATATGATTTAAAAAGAAGACTCCTAAAAAACACTGTTGCTGCACCCTGTAAGAGACAAGGTAGTATAGAAACTTACACTACTTGCTATGAGTAGTACCTGAGAGGACGTGAAGAAAGAGATATGACATGAAATAGGCAAACACGTTTTAGTGATTGACCGTCACTAGAACAAAGGTCCTTAAATGCACTTAAAAGGGGTGGTGCAGGCTCCGGAGTAACATTAAGAAATATTTTTCTGGCTGACGTTTCAAGTCTCCCCGAACTTGCAGTCTTTCTATAATATGCCAACAACCGACCTCCCTGATGATGCTTTTACACCTTAGTTTCACGAAATGGCAAATGAACTTTAGAATGAGAAACACGTGTGATATTGAATAGATGCTTATGTTTTGTGCCTAAACCTACATCTGCATATTTTTTTCACCTTGCCATCGCCGAACAAACTAACGTAGAGCAGTAATGGGATTATCCAGCCAAACCTGTCAGTATGCAATTACTTTAGAAACACCCATGGCTTCACCTGCATTATGTATTTGGATGCGCTATACCCTGAATTAAAGCGAACACTGTACATAAAGTACAGGTTAGGTATCCTGCCAACCAGGGATTACCTAACCCAAAGATTCAGGCTCACTGCGGGATTCGAGTGCTTTGATTGTCAACAAATATGAGTTTGGTTCATTTATAGCCTAAAAGTTACGCTTGTTTACTAATCGCCAGATTCCAAATTTGAAGCAAGAGCAGGACATGTAACTAACAGATCGAACTAATTCTTTTCTTTTTTGCATTTTATACAAAGTCAGAAATTCATTTTCTCTACGTTTGAATCATAAACGAATTGCAGTATAGCCCATGCCGGATAAAATATCAGTCAGAGCAGCATATCCGGTATCAATGTCCGATGCATAAATTTAGAGGTGGGTTCCCGTCATGATGTTTAAATTTCTATTTGTAAATCATGACACCGTCTATTGCAAATGTCACCCTCCTCTACAGATATGCTCAGTGTAGTTCCTCCCGTGGGAACATCAATATGTTCAGTGCAAATCTTTTACTTTGAATAACCTTCCCCCCTTATGTCATCAGACCGCCTTCGACCTGTGGTTCCTTAACCTGACCAACCCCAACCCAGCCAAACCACCCTAAAATTAAAAAACACTTACCTGACCGGTGACTGCCTCTTCTCCTGGCCCGCGTTGGCGCCTCTCTGCCCCTTCAAACGGTCCGGAACACCACGTCCACGTGACGTGACGCAAGTGACTGCAACCCGGCCCTCAGCCAATCCTGGCGCTGCAGCAGCGCCAGGATTGGCTGACGGCACAGCCTACTCCTCGCCCGCCGCCCGCCCATTAGGAGACCGAGGGGCTCCTAATGGGCATGCGCAAGGCAGCAAAAACACAAGTACGCATGACTGGGCACGGAGTAAAATAATAAGCTCCATGCCCACTCATGCGCACTTGTGCTGCCTTTCCCAACGGCGTCTGACAATGATGTCAGTCAACATGACGCCGGTCCGACGTCATGCTGACTGACATTCACAGAGGAGGGACTCGGGAGCTGCGGACATTCACAGAGGAGAGAGCTGCGGGGGCGGGCGCGGGCGGGGGGGCTACGCCCCCACGCCCCAATGGACGCACCGCGCCTGCATATTCAGTCGCCTGTTGTGATCGCTCCATTCCACTCCCTGTTTCTAACACTGCCCCTGCTGTCCATTCGTCTGTCCTCATCACCCACTCCCAGCGTTTTCTTTTCAGTAGCCCTCAAGATGGCTAATGGGCTCATTCTGGGTCCCGTTGTAATGCCAATTTGGTTGGAATCAGAAGTTTCCAGCCAAGTTGGGATCACAAATTGTGCATAAAAAATACATGAACCGTGCAAATTTCCCCATTTGGATTTCAACAGGCGAAAAGTCAGTGGACACAGAAAACTGAGCAGAAAGAGGAGAAATGTGGAAATTGGTGCAGAATTCATAGTATTTGGATGTGCGTCTTAATTCCAAATTTAAAAAGTCATAATGAAACAGTAGTGCAACAGCTTGTAAATGGAACAACCCATGATATTAGTAATGCATCATTGTACCAGGTGGCCTGTCTGTCCAGTATGGGTGCCGCAGATGGAGAGCTGCAGATTGCACGCACCTCAATATCAGGCAATGAATGGTGCACCCCAAAAAGCAGGGGAGGCTGTTGGTACACATCCCAGCATGGGGGCTGCAGATTATGGCAGCCCATTATGAGGATGCTGCAGATTATGCAGAGCACAGTATGGGTGCTGCGGATGTAGGCAGCCAAGTGTGGGCGGAAGTGCTGCAGATCGCAACACTCCAGTATGAGATTTGCAGATGACATACAGCCAGAGATGGGGGTGCAGATAGCACCTAGCAGAGTACAGGAGTGGCAGATCATACAGGCAGCAGACTGTGAAAGCGAGGATAAAGGGGCTCCCACTACGTGATACACATTTATTTATTTACAACGTTTTCTATAGCGCGAACATGACCCCGAAGGGTATCAGAGCGCTTCACAGTAATGGAAGGGGAAGCAAAGTAGAGGAACGTTGAGGTAAGAGAGGCTAACATGTTTAGCTCATAAAATTGTACAGAAATGCAAGCAAAATATACCTTAATAAGGGAACTCAAAACGTTACTTCATAGGTAAGGCAAAGAATCATAGACATTAACAGTTGATAGGAAAAAATAAATAAATACATAAAACCGGACATTTCGAAAACAGACGAGCCATGAACCAGTTAAGGCAGGAACTTGTTCATTAGGATTGTTTTTACTTCCTGTTTGAAAGCCACCGTGTAGGGGATTCTGCGAAATTCCGGCGGGAGAGAGTTCCAGATCTTGGGTGCCGCCCCCAAAAAGGCTCTGAGTCTTGTTTTCTTTTTGCGAAAAGTCTGCGGTTTGAGTAGCAATGAGTTAGCACTTCTGGAAGGTCTGCTACCACCTGATAATTCCAGTTTTTGAGCCAGGTATCCACGTGTTTTGAAGTGGAGGGCTTTGTGCCTCAGACAAGCAATCTTTAATTGTATTCTTGCTTCGTAGGGTAACCACTTTAGAGATCTTAAGGCTGGGAAATGTGCTCATTTCTTTTAGTGTCAGTGATCAGTCTAGCAGCGGCATTCAATGATGCCCTCAGTGGGGCTAAGGTAAATTTGAGGAGTCCACAGAGCGTTTTATGGAGCCACAGTATGCGATTGCACAGCATGGGACCTGCAGACTGTGCCCATCACAGTGTAGCTTCTCCAGATTGGCAAGGGCAGTATGAGCCAGTAGATTGTGCAAGTCCGTCACGGAGAATTAGTGCTTAATTTGAGCCAGTGCTTAATTGTGTCAGTTGCTCTGCACCGGCACTTTAATGTCAGCATTAGCTGCCATATAGTGGTGTTGTCTGCCTAACTAGGGATGAGAACAGCAACAGCTGTTTATTAATTTAATACACATTAACAATGACTAATGACTGCTACCCATGCCATTCTTATAGCTTTGGAGGCCTGGAATACTTGTTAGAGTGTGATGATTAGTTGTTGAGTTGGTATTATAATAGGCAGCGCTGGCATGGACAATGGATGGTGCAAGCTGCAGTGGCCTCCTGACAAGGGCCCTGGCTCTTAATTCTTTACAAGTTAAGTACTGCGGAGAATGGATAAGGAACGAGATAGTGGAATGCCCTACAGTGTCGGACAGGTCTTTCATTCCACTGGACATTTCCATGGTGGGCTGGTGACATTGGAAGCCTGTTTTAAAAGTCCAGAGCTGCTGGTGGTGCTTTTATCACTTTCCCCAGATCCGAAAAAGTTAACTGCAGAAGTTTCAGGGGGGCTGAGAGAAAGAGAGAGAGAGAGAGAGAGAGAGAGAGAGAGAGAGAGAGAGAAAGAGACAAGGGAGGCGGAGAGAAACTTCAGAAAGGGAGAAGAGATAGACGAGTGAAGTAGAGCAAGAGAGAAAGAATGGATGGATTGACGGCTAGAGAAAAAGCAAGGGAAGTAAGAGGGTGGGGCTGTTTTGAACATTTTTGCCAGGGTTGTTTTTGGTTCCTCAGTTCAGGCCTGATGCCTTATTCATATATGGTTTTTATATTTAACACTTCCCAAGCCAGCTTCATATCCAGTATTTTCAAAAAAATTGTAATTACTTTTTATCAAAGAGGACAATGTGTATCAATAGACTTTAAGATACACACCTGTACATTGAAAACATTTTTACATCCAGGATATGCCTGAAGGCAATCTGTGTAGAGTGTTCTGTTCATAAAAATTGTTCAATTTGCTGCATTTGCTATTTATCTATATCTGTATTAATCTAATGCTGTCTCATAAAAGAACTTGTTTTCAATACAGCTCAAAAATAACTACCTACAGGGTAATAAAAACAAATTGTTAATTCCATTTTATGGTCAATCATACGGGGAGACGAAGGCGCTAGGGGGCGCGTGACCAAGATGGCCGCTCGTAGCTGAGGCTCTGGCAGTCCAGACCGCAAACAATTGACTAATATGCAGTATCACTAATAAATAGTGTCCCTAGTACGCCGGAACCAGTGTCGGAACAACACAGAATCCTTCCGACGCTCTGCAAAGTATTGGCAGTTGCAGTGGGATGGGGAAAAGACTACTGCAAGTACGAGCGTATGCAGCAGTGTGCAATATGGAAGTTCGAGGCGGGCGCTCCGACTAATTAAGCCCGCGGTTGTACACGAGGAGCAGGCTGAGTTCACCACGAGTCCTCCACTCCGCGATCTGCAGGAGGTGCCCACGGGCCGCGAGACCCTGACTGAGTGGATCGGGCCTTGGTGTGCCCCCCCCTGCTGCTAAACAAGGTGAGGGGGAGTTTTTTTGAGGCTCAGGAGGGAAGACCTGTAGACCACAAGGCAGCAGTTCGTGGCGGACAGCACTCCCCCCCTCTGGGCCGGGAGATTGGGTACTGCCATGAGACTGGCTCGGCTCCCTCAGCTCCTGCAATACAACTGGCGTGCACACTAGTGAGCCCCCCCCTATAAGTTGAACCAGCAGAGAAACTGCCACTCGGGGATCTAGCCACGAGTAACAGCAGTGCCTACTGTGTCTCCTTGGGACCACTTGCAGAGTCAGGAGGATAGCGGTTGGTCACCACTGACCCTCTGGGGGAAAAGCAGAGCGATGGGAGGTGGGGACTGGTGTGCCGAATCATGGCTGGACTGGGTATCCAGGGCCTGAAGCCGACCATGCGGCAGACCTGAAAAGAAGGCCACAACTTATTGCCACAACAGAACATTCCCGCCTGACCCAGATCTGCGCAAATAAGATATTGAGGTGCTGTGCCCCCACATATTGGGGCGAACGCGGTCAGGTGGAATGAGCCTCACCCACAGACCATAGTTGGAAGGTGGTCTAGTGCTGCCCTCCCTACAATGGGGCCCCCCAGGATCGTGGCAGCCCCCATAATGCTACTGTGGCTGCAAAGGCACAGCCAGAAATTAACTTAATTGGCATAGAGCTACACCACGGAGAAACAGAATCAATTCTCAGAAGAGTATATTGCACGAATAGTGGATCCCCGATGTTGGACTGGGTAGTCACTTGGTAGGCACCGCTGAAAGGACTTATCACCTTGCGTGTTGGGCTAACACAGAGAGGATGGGGTGAACAGATGGCAAACAGTCGAAGTTGCCATTCGAGGCCCGCAAAACAGCACATTTGCAGCAAGAGGAGCAGTCCTAAGCAGGGCCCCCTCCTGATGATTAGAAAGATGACTGGAAAGCAATACTCCTCACCATGAGGAGTAGCTTGACCTCCATTGAATCCAAAATGAATACAATCGTCCAGAAGATCAAAAAACATGACCACAGGATCAAGGAAGCAGAGACCAGAATCTCAGACCTGGAAGACAACACGACCAGTCAGATCTCTCAGATGGATCGACTGCTGAGGGTAATTGACTCTAAACATTAAGCCTTAGAGGCGCGTTCATGCCGAAACAATGTACGTGTGCTAGGCCTGCCTGAATCGACAAACACAGGTCGTATGCAGGAATACATAGAGGGGCTACACTGCGACGTGTTTCATACAGAAGCTTTCTCTAAACACTTGGTGGTTAAAAGGGCGCACAGAACATTGGGGACGAGACCGCCCCCGGGAGCACCACCAAGGCCCATCGTTGTAAGATTCCTCAACTAACACGACAGAGACACAGTGCTGAGGCTGGCCCATGAAAAAAGAAGGTAGAATACGAGAACAACACCCTCAGCTTCTATCCGGATTTCACCCAAGCTGTTCAAGAAGCACGAAGGAAATTCACAGTGGTCAAAAAATCTTCAGCAGGACCACTTAGAGGACACCCAGCGCGACTGCGTGTTGGTCACAAGGGGAAACAACATTTCTTCCAGAACCCACAGCAGATTGAGGACTTTCTGAAACAGAATCACCGCTCTATGCCTAGCGATGCCCACAGCCGATCCAGGTCCCGATCTTCATCACCATTAGCTAAACTCGAATGAACTCAAGGATGGCCTATAGAGCAAAGACGATATGTACTGCACTATTCCTCACTTTACCCTAATCGCGAGTTGTTGTAAACTCCAGACCAACATGGGACTTCTAAATATAATAGAGGGGATCCAGCTGGCGTGGCCTGACAGACGGCAAAGGGCATGGAACTCTCTGAATTGAGCAGAGTGCCCCTGCTCTCTCCCTCTCTTTTTGCTATATTCTTACTGTAATATGTTTTTTTTATTCCTTTGTCATTAAGTGGTACAAATTTGTACTAATGGTCCGGATGCCCCTCCCTCACTCCCACATACCTCCACTAGCTGGAGGTTACTCTCCCTGGTCCTCGGGCATACTGAGATAGAGGGCTATCGCAACCCTCCTAGTGGCACCTCTGCGGGAGATCCCCCTGAACAACCTCTTCGTTATCAGCACAGTCAGTAACGAAGACTGAGCATAAGAAGTTAGGTTTCAAATTTTATTTTCAGATTGGGAATGGATGGGGCATGCATACCCGACAAGTTGGGGATATTGGTGTGGGACGGGGTGGGAAGGAGAACACAGTCACTGCAGATCAGTACCCCTCGATAGAGGTCCAGACCAGGGCATGTTTTTCAAACTGCATAGTGAGATAAAAACACACCCATCCTTTCTCGCCAACATTAAGGGACAATGAGTAACGCTAGAACACCGGTCAAAATCCACTGCATTTCCTGACATGTAAGGGGGTTAAATAACCTTCGTAAAAGGCGGCACATTTTAGCATATCTGGATAAACACCAAATTCAAATAACACTTTTACAGGAGACCCATTTTGAACCAGCTACGCAGCCAAGCTTCGCTGGGAATCGTACCGCTACTTTTCATCATATTCTACATATGCACTTGGGGTGGTGATCCTCATTCGGAAAAACACATTATTTTTACCCGGGGGATCAATAACGGACCAACAGAGCCGATACTGTATGGTGTTGGTGTAGGGCCGCCTAGGTTCACATGTAGTTATCATCGCCGACTGTAACGGCCCTAACGTAGATGGCCCCCATTTTTTTTCAACCACGTGGGGAAAAGTGTTCTCCATAGGAACAACTTATGTTCTTTGGGGAGGCGATTTCAACAGAGCACTCTCGCCCCCCATGGATAGATCACACCCAACTGCGCAGCACCACACTGCTGCACAGTGTTAACTAGCAGGGATCATCACAGATAATTACCTTCTTGATGCATGGAGCTACCTATACCCCACCAAGAAGGAAGGGACTCACTTCTCAGCAGTGCACTCAACATAGTCGAGAATCGACTACTGGTTAATCACAAGAGGAATGGGTCGCTGGGTAGAACAGATTGAACACCTAGCGAGAACACATTCCGATCATTCCCCAGTGAAAATGACACTTTCTGTCCCAGGGTGCAAACCTCCATATAGTAAATTGTATCTAAGCCGGGCGATTCTATTAGACCCAGTTTTTAAAGAAGAAATAGGACAAGAGACACAAGAATTTGTTTAGCGCAATATTGACACTGTCCCCAAAATCACCACGGTGTGGGAAGCATTTAAATTCACCATACAAGGACTCTGTATTACGAAGGGAGGGGGGATACTAAGAGATATCCGTACACAACTCAACAAACTGGAGAAGGACATACAAGAACTAGAACCAAAAGCAAGTGAACCAAATAGTGGGGGACACATGAAAGAAACTTTGCGAGACAACCTTGAAGAGTACAAGGACACAGCTGACTGAGAGTGTGGATTTAGAAGTAAATACCATAGAGCCAGGGCTTATGGAGAAGTGGATCACCCAAGAAAGGTCATTGCTGACTGCATAAGACAATCTAGGTTTTCCAACTTTGTCACAGAACTATACGACCCTGAAGGAAACATTCACAGGGAAGCCGCTGACTTATTAAATATATTTGCAACATATTACTCCACTCTATACACATCACAGAGGGGGCGCAACCTCTAGACCTTTCGCACTACCTCGCAGACACCGCACTGGCATGGCTGGGGAACTCCCAAAGGGACTTTCTCGCAGCCGAGCTTGAAGAGGACGAAATCACGACAGCTATCATGCAGACGGGGGGCGGTCCCCCGGATCAGATGGGCTGCTGGTTGAATTTTACAGGACATACAATACACAATTAGCCCCCATGCCCAAGAAGGTTTTCGAGGAAGCGGATTAAGATGGGCTACTTCCATTGACAATGAGGGAGGCGATGATCACATCTCTGCTCAAGCCGGGTAAGCCGACTGAGCATTGTGAATCATTCAAATCACTCTCGTTGATAAACTGCAATACCAAAATTCTTGCTAAGGTCCTATAAAACAGGCTGAACCTACTGATGGACAGACTGGTTCTGCCCGATCAGGTTGGGTTTACACCAGGTACAGCGACATCACACAACCTTAGAACGCTGTTTGCGGTCTTGCAGGATATAGACCCAGACATTGCTGCGGTGGCAGTATTTCTTGACGCCACAAAACCATTTGACTCTGTGGAGTGGGACTTTCTCAGCTGAATACTGCAGCACAAGGGAATGCTACTGGGTTTTTAAGATGGGTAGAGCTTCTATATTGGAAACCTCTGTCCACAAATGGTGGGCTCTCCCCTGTAGGCCTCTCCAATTATGGCTATACTGGGATATTCAGATGAGGCTGAAACTCCGCACAAGAAGTTTCTAGCACTAGGTCTACTGATTGCAAAACGCAAAATTTCCTGCAAGTGGGGCGGGGTAGAGCCCCTAAATTCAAAGATTGGCTTTCAGATATGACAACATGGCACGAACAAGCCCTCATATATGCAGAATTGCTTCCACTCACGTCGAAACCTAAAGACATATGGGAACCCCTTAAAACCTATCTTCTCTCTATTTCAGAAACCGTATCAAACACTCCAGAGAGGCAAGAGACGGAAGGGCAGAAAGGGATACAACAAAGGGCGTAGGCAGATCAATATTCTATGGGGCCACTGTAGAGGTTGAGTCCTTCTCGGACTTAGCAAGAGTAGATAGAGTTGATGCAGGGCGCTGCTCGACCACGCCATAGGTAGCCTCACAAGGATATTATGTACCCGCATCTACTGTACAAAGTGCAGACCTTTACATAAATAACCAGGATATGACCAACAATCAAGGCCGTTGCTTATACTTCATTTTTCTTTCTCGTCTACTCCTTTTCCTTGTGATGAAAATATAACACATCTATGCTAACATGCACTGAATGTAAGATGTAGTGCAAAGACTGAAGTAATTTCTCTTCATATTATGTTATTACTTGATGCACCGGTTTCGACATAAGCTGTACTGATTATACTAAAATATCCCAAAAATAAAGTTTTAAAACAAAGGTTCTAAAAAAATCATGGGGGAGACATTAACCTTACACTGAATGCTACAAATTCGATACTTTTTGTGTAGCAGTCTCAAGGCACTGAATCAACTCTTGATAGCTGAGAAATGCTGGTCAAAAGTATGAAGCCCAACAAAACGCATGTTGGAATTCTGCACCTGTAGAATTTGGAGCTTCAATAGGTGCAGATTTGGGACTTTTTGGAGCTCACACAGGCTTCCAAAGGTATACAGGGAATCTGCAGCAGTTGCTGTAAACTTTTTTGTATCCCTAATTTTTTCCATGTGCTCATATACGGAGACATTTTCACATGCTCATTTGCACATAGAATAGAAACGTGAATGGAAGAATATCTGTCCTTGAGTATGAGTGCATTTATTCCTCTTTTCACAGAAAACAATTTTTCCAGTGGAAAATCCCCTTCCCCCAAACCCTTCAATAGTTTTAGGGATGTTCAATCTCCATTCCCACCCAAGAACAGGATGTACCCCTGCCCTTGACTGAAATAAATGTATCCTTTCCATGCACCCATTCTCACTCTGACAAAGGATATACTGTCGCCGTTTTATAGCAGTAAATCTCCAACCTTTTCCAGAGTGGGAGTAGGTCACAAAGAAGTGTGTAAATACAACAAAATGTGTCATTTTGTTGGTGTGCGCAGGATTCCACATTCAGGGCCAGATTTGCTATTCTCTGATGCAATGCAAAGCTGCACCAAAGTTGCTGCGATGCCCTCTGTCACAGGGAAAGAGATAAAAATGTGCCAAATCTAATAAGATTTGGTGCATTTCTCCCCCCCCCAACGCTGTCACACTTTTGACATGAATGCATAAATGCACACACCCTTGTGCCATAGTGCAAAGGTGTGTGTGTTCTCTGAAGCATAGGTTTTGTACTGTAAAGGGTCGATTCCAGAACATAAACAATGCTTGAAGTCTTTTCCCACTTTTTTATGTGTGCTGTACAATGCAACATACAAAGTTGGAAAAACGAGGAGAAATAAAAACATTTCTCCTCATTCCACCTGCCTCGAGGAGGTTATGATTTTGGCATGAATCTCTGTCTTCAAGAGGATCACCAATATTAGAGATAAACTGGTTCATACTAGACCAAGAACCAAGAACCAAGAAACCACCCGCCCAAGATACACTGTTGGGCTTTCCAGCAATCAGGGGACATTTTCCATGTGGCACATGCGCTGTTCGTCCACAAACTAGTCCCACTACCTCCATAGGTAACCATGGATATTATCTCGCCAAACTAATTGTAACAGAGACCGCCTTATCTATTTGGTGACATGCCCGTGTGGTCTCCGGTATGTGGGTATGACCACACGCGAAATAAAAATAAGAACAATGGAGCATAAAAGTACCATCCGGTGCAGGAAACAAGCATCTAAGCTCACAAATCACTTCCTTGAGAATAATCATGCAGCAGAAGAATTGTCCTGGACAGTTCTTGAACAACCCTTCATCCCTGCCCATATATCTAATGTAGCCAACTATCTGTTTATCAAAGAACAACGATGGGTAAACAAATTAGCAGGGTCTCAATGAAGACATTCCATGGACTGCTTTGTGATCTACAGTCGCACGTGAACTCACAATAGCCCTCCGCTTACTTGTCCAGACAACAATGGAGACACACACTTCATTGCGAAATCACTTCAAAATAGAACTCTAACTTGAGGGCTTCTTTGCTACTGTTACTGAAGTGGCAATCACAAGTAGCATTACTCTTAAATTTGTTCACCTCTGATGACTCACCACTCCCCAGTTTTTGCTGTGTCCTTCTAGCAGTAGTTTTGATCCAGGAATGGGTGAACAGTGTTTTCTAGCTTACATCATCAGATTTGTCTGGCAAATAATACTAAGTGACTTGTCCCTCAATCGGTCATCACTTGTCATTGTTTTTTCAATTCCTTTTTTTCAACTTTTCATTTTTGTATGTTGAACGAAGGATGAGTGTTCTGGGCAATATTACCAGCTTACTATAAATCGCCCAATGAGATTAATCAGGCTGATCACTCATTTTCCTATCATTAAAACATATACAGAAAGCAGTTTTCCACCAAAGAGCATTTTGCTGCTTTTGGAGGACTACATATCCCAACATTCCTTCCTGCCTCCAACATCCTGTGAGGGAGCGTGACGCGATCGCGTCACATGACACAGGTGATTGTGATAAAAATCACCCGCTTGGGACCGGCAAGCACCTCCAGGTTCCAGCTCCGTGAGAAGTCTGGGGTACCGACGGAAAGGTAAGCGGCCCAATTGTGTTCCGTATTACTTCGATACATTCAGTCTGATACTTGCAAAAAATATACGTGCTAAGTTACACACATAGACCGACTGACTAAATGTGCCTATGTTCGCATGTTTGTCCGGACCAGTTTCGCATTAACATGCCTCTTTTTAAGTGATTTTTAATCGTCTTTAAAGCAATAGCACACTGAAGCTTAGATATAAAAAAATTTCTTTGCTCAGCTGAGCCATTTTTGAGCTGCACCCCCTCCGTGCTGAGTTACACGCATAGCCCAATTGACTAAATGTGCCTATGTTCGCATGCTTGTCCAGACTAGTTTCGGAGGAACATACCTGGCGGACGGACGCTCTGCTGCGCACCTCTGCATACCTGGGGAGTGGAAGCGCTGTGGTCTCCCTCGCCGCCATTTCTCTTGCTGGCCGCCGTGTGGGGGGACTACAGCCCCCAGAGTTCCAAGCGCCACCTCCCGCTTCCGCTTCCTGCTCGCCCGGAGGCGCTTAAAACTGCGAGGCTCCCTCGGTGGAGCGGGGGGCATTTCGGAGGAACATACCTGGCGGACGGACGCTCTGCTGCGCACCTCTGCATACCTGGGGAGTGGAAGCGCTGTGGTCTCCCTCGCCGCCATTTCTCTTGCTGGCCGCCGTGTGGGGGGACTACAGCCCCCAGAGTTCCAAGCGCCACCTCCCGCTTCCGCTTCCTGCGCGCCCGGAGGCGCTTAAAACTGCGAGGCTCCCTCGGTGGAGCGGGGGGCATTTCGGAGGAACATACCTGGTGGACGGACGCTCTGCTGCGCACCTCTGCATACCTGGGGAGTGGAAGCGCTGTGGTCTCCCTCGCCACCATTTCTCTTGCTGGCCGCCGTGTGGGGGGACTACAGCCCCCAGAGTTCCAAGCGCCACCTCCCGCTTCCGCTTCCTGCGCGCCCGGAGGCGCTTAAAACTGCGAGGCTCCCTCGGTGGAGCGGGGGGCATTTCGGAGGAACATACCTGGCGGACGGACGCTCTGCTGCGCACCTCTGCATACCTGGGGAGTGGAAGCGCTGTGGTCTCCCTCGCCGCCATTTCTCTTGCTGGCCGCCGTGTGGGGGGACTACAGCCCCCAGAGTTCCAAGCGCCACCTCCCGCTTCCGCTTCCTGCACGCCCGGAGGCGCTTAAAACTGCGAGGCTCCCTCGGTGGAGCAGGGGGCATTTCGGAGGAACATACCTGGCGGACGGACGCTCTGCTGCGCACCTCTGCATACCTGGGGAGTGGAAGCGCTGTGGTCTCCCTCGCCGCCATTTCTCTTGCTGGCCGCCGTGTGGGGGGACTACAGCCCCCAGAGTTCCAAGCGCCACCTCCCGCTTCCTGCGCGCCAGGAGGCGCTTAAAACTGCGAGGCTCCCTCGGTGGAGCGAGGGGCATTTCGGAGGAACATACCTGGCGGACGGACGCTCTGCTGCGCACCTCTGCATACCTGGGGAGTGGAAGCGCTGTGGTCTCCCTCGCCGCCATTTCTCTTGCTGGCCGCCGTGTGGGGGGACTACAGCCCCCAGAGTTCCAAGCGCCACCTCCCGCTTCCGCTTCCTGCGCGCCCGGAGGCGCTTAAAACTGCGAGGCTCCCTCCGCGTCGCGGGACGCGCGCGGGCGGCGCCGGGCTAAGCCCGGGCAAAGGGCGGGCCCTCTGTGGCCCTCAGAGGCCAGAAGAGACTGGGCTGGGCCAGAGACGCTGTTTATGAACATATTTGGTATATAAAGTACCGGGTGTGACATTTAGTAGGTTGCCAAGACTTGGCTATTGTTTTAAAGTTTTTGTTTTATTTTATAGTACAAATAGAAGACGGGCAAAACGTTATAACAATTCAATAGGCTTTAGAAGGGGCTGTGCCTGTTTATAATATGTCGAGATCTAAGCCCCCTTCTGGGCCACGCACTATGGATAATTATTTGGTCCAGAAGGTTAGTAAGATAAACTCTGAAAGGCGACAGTCGCTAGGGAAAATTAGTACCCCGCAATCAGAGAGCCCTGTAAGGGGTTCATCAGCTTCTAGTATAGAGGATGCGAACAATCATTCTGACATTATTATTCCGGAAGTGGTAGAGATGGTAGAGATGGGACAGCTCGAGTCTGAACAAACCACCCCCAATGAGTTAGGAACAGGAGACTGTCCTGATATGGTAGAACAATGTTTACCGACTCCGAAAGCACGGGCAGTTAGAACCTGTAGGAAATTCCCTATTAAGAAGGGGGCATTGTGTAGTGTGCGGAAACGAGCAGCCTCACCAGATAAAGTCCTTGAAACGAATGTAATGAGTAAATCTAAAAAGGTTGGAGTAGAGGATGATATAGTAACTAACCTAGAGGAGATTATTGGTTTAAAGATTAGAGGCATTATAGATCCTTTGGTTTCAAAAATTGAGGAATTAACAAAAGAGGTTGTTAGATTGGGTGGTTTGCTTAGTAAGGCCTTGGACAAACCAGGAGAGGTATCTACTGTCACTACTGTCACAGCTGCTGCAACTGACACAACTAGCAATCAATGTAAGCAGTATGTACAGGGAGACCCTTCTAAGGAAGCCATAGGAAATAAAGGAAATGATAGTGTTAACCCCATAACACCCCAAAGGAGCATGCACTTAAGCAGCAAGGCTTTGCCTGCCATAGAAAATATAAATGGATGGGAGGAAACTAACAAAAAGTATGCTATTAATCTCCCACCTGAGTGTGCTCCTTATGTGGTGGTACTAACAAATGTACCGCCGCTTGATAATAGGGGTCATCAAGAAACCCACGATTCCTTAAAAAATAAATGTCTATCCTGGCTAAATAGACAGTGTGGTTTCCCATTGAATTTCTCTGATAATGTTTTGACTACCAGGAGAGTTAATTGGATAGGGAGTGCTAGGAAAAGCTCAAAGGGGGACTGTGTAATCATAAATTTCAAACATCCACAGCATGTTACTACTGTCCTCCTAAGAGCTGCATCTCTCCCAATTTCCGATGGCAATGTATGCGCCCGAGCACTAGGTTACTTTTATAATCACCTTAATGCCAACCGAAGGGACAATACTAGAATCTCTACTTACCCGCCCACCTCTAAACCTTATTTTGATATCGCTACACAGAATAGATTTCATGCACTTAGCTCCCTGGACTCTAATGATTGACGCATACAAGAGACGGAGATATGTTCAGAAAGGGAAGAGGGTCCCGATAGGGATGAACATATGTACGACTGTGTACCTGAAATAACATCTATGGGCTCAGGATATGCGCCTAATCAGAACGAGGCAGAGAATATTCATGAGGGAAGTGTGAATATATGCGATATGGGCCAAACAAGTGGGGCTGGCAACGTGGAGGGAAATTTCCGAGGCTCTGCCATTGGGATTACCGCCAGAATAGGTACATGTTCCAGACTGGTGTGCTGGAATGTAGCTGGTCTGAAATCTAAAAGCAGAGACCCTGGCTGGGAAACTTTTATTAATAGGTACGATATTTTATGTTTCCAGGAAACCTGGTGCAAAAGTAATATTGACTATGAGGGATTTGTTTCATATAATTTACCAGCATATGGAGAGGGTCCGGGAAGAGCTAAGGGGGGCTTACTCACCCTTGTATCGGTCCACCGCCAAATGCTGGTGATAAAATATGTGCCGGTGGGTGATGTAGTACAGATGATCTGGATTCGTGAAGGCAAAAGCCGTAACATCCTTCTGATCAATTATTATAACAATATTTTTGATAGCACCAGGGGCAGAATAATAACCGATTTGGCCAATGCTATTGATACCCTAAGTCTGGATTCCAATGTAGTATTTGATATTATCTGGTGTGGGGATTTTAATACCTCATTATGTGAATTATTATCTACAAAGGCCTGTGGGGTCACGAATAATGCCGGATGGGAGGTCCCACACTTTGGTCACGATTTGTATGGGGAAAATGTGAATGCATTAATGGGGTGCCTTGACCTGGAAATTATGGATTGCTGTAGGGACAGTAATGGTTCACCTGTCCCCACATTCAGGAATTGGCGCTCTAAATCCGTGATTGATCATGTGTTGGTATCCTCTAGTATTGTCGACTGTTTTGGCCCACTGGAAATGGAAATAATGGACACTAGTGATCATAACTGTATTATTGTGACCATGACTCTGTGGGAGGAGAATGATAGAGAGATAGGGACCACAGTTGAAAATATCGAAGCCCACCGGGCTAATGGGGTAAGGCTGAGGTGGATAGGTGCAAAAGCATCCGAACTGACTGCATCCATTATTATGAAGAATTTAGCAGACATTGTTTTTATTTTAGAAAATAGATTGGATCATGAGCGGGTCTTATCTAGTTTTATAGGAATCAACAATGCCATTAACGCAAAGTTCACAAGTGGTAGCAGGGGTGGTACAAAACCTGGTTTTGTCTGGTTTGATAAAACCTGTTCTGCTGCTCTGACTGATCTTAAGCAGGCCCTAGCAATAAGGCCTAGGGATAAAAAATTAGTAACAAATCTGAGGCTAGAATATAAAAATGCCATTAAAGCTAGGAAGATGGTTTTACAGCATCAGGCCTGGGATTCTCTTAACCAAGCGGCAGAACTCACTAATGCCACGTTATTTTGGGCAACAGTCAACTCCCCATTCCTTAAGGAGACAAATACACCTGAGTTAACAGCAAATGTCTCCTGTGAAGGTTGGATTACCCATTTTTCAACTATCTTTGATTCTGGTAAAAATATTAATGTTGGATCAGATAGATGGCCTATATTACCACTTGAAATCACTGTGGAAGAAGTTGAAAGGGGGATTAGGGCAAGTAAGGGAGGAAAGGCCCAAGGCCCGGACGGGGTTCCAAGTGATGTGTACAAGGAAGCACCGGAAGTATGGGGCCCCTTGTTGGCTGCTGTTTTCAATGCCGCGGTTTGTACAGATCCTCCGCCGACCTGGGAGGAGTCTATTATTGTACCAATATACAAGAAAGGATCCAGGTCTGATGCTAAAAACTACCGACCAGTTTCATTACTGGATGCTTCCGTAAAAGTTATGAGCAGGATTATGCTGGTAAGATTGGAAGAATGGGCAGAACAGGATGGAATTTTGGCAGATAGCCAATATGGTTTTAGGAAAGGTAGGGGTACGCTCGATCAATGCATTAATTTAGAATTATTGATCGGGAAGTATAGTGAAGCCAAACCTGGCCATATATACTTGTGCTTTGCTGATTTAAGCAGCGCTTTCGACATGGTTGACCACTCTATTTTGTGGTCAACCCTGTTGAAATTGGGTGCGCCAGAGGGCATAATTTATTTTCTTGCCAGGATGTATGAGAGATTAAAAACATGTGTACGTTTCGGTAGGAAGGGAGAATGTACCCCGAACTTTAGCGTAAAACGAGGTATAAGGCAGGGTTGTGTTTTAGCTCCTCTTTTATTTATTTTATTTATAAATGGTATTGATGCAATTTTAAAGGAAGTACCCGCAGATGCTCCCATGATCAATGGTGTTTCAGTACCGGTGTTACTATACGCCGATGATGCTGTGTTGTTGTCAAGAACTCCGATAGGGTTGCAACGATTGATGGATAGCTTTGCCTCCTTTATAACGACAAAAAATTAGTCATTAACAAAAGTAAAACGTACACTATGATCTGTGGCCCAAAAAAATCTAAACATGCAGTGAAAGGGTTTTTTATTGACAAGTCAAAAGTACAGCAAGTGGACAAATTCTGTTATTTAGGTATAACTTTTTCTAATGACAAAAAGTGGACACATGAATTTAATAACATACGCAATAAAATGGCTAGAAATGCCCATGGAATTTTTAGATTTGCTCAGAAAATTGGGGATCGTAGGACCAGAGATATGATAAAAATTTATCAGGCTAGATGTGTATCAATTGCATTGTATGGGGCAGGAATCTGGGGTTATTGCTGCGCATATGAATTGCAACTGGAAGAGAATTTTTTCCTTAAAAAACTTTTATGTTTACCCACATCGGCCTCTAATGCTCTATGTCATCAGGAACTATCTGTGAACTACCTACTTGACCTTTTGTCACTTAGACCTCTGATGGTTTGGCGGTCTATTTGGTTGAATGAGGAGAAGTCCTTTACCAGGTCTATCATCCAGGATTGTTTGCGATTAGATAAAGCCATAGCAATACCCTGGATTAAATACATTATTGTGTGTTTTTCAGATATTTTTAACCTGAATATTGTAACTGATCCGAACGCTGTTTTACTGATCCCCAAGGTTGAGTTAAAAAGGGTCTTCCTAACTTTTGTTGAGAGGAAGAGAACTGTTATTGCTGGTACTTTGTCCACTGTTATGTTTTATAACAGATATTTGGCCATGGATGGATTTCCTGTCTATTTAACCCTTGTCACCAGGCCGACACATAAATTTGTGCTGACCAGACTGAGATTTGGAATAGTGCACCACTTGGTGGCCCATCCGATAATGAAAAAACATCCATTAGGACCTTGTAGATGTGACGGGATTTCCAAGCAGAGCACAATGCATTTTTTATTATTCTGTAAGCTGTACTCTAATTTTCGTATTGCCCTGCTTAAACCCATGTTTGTTAAATACGGAACACGTACGGTTGAGCACGCAATGAAATTGATTTTTAACTTACAATCTGCGGATATTTGTTTTTATACTGCTACTTTTTTAAACAAATGCATCAATTCTAGGAAAAGCATGTGTTTTTAGATGTTGAAATGTAATTTTTAAATGTGTAAATTAATTCATTGTTTTAACTAATCATAGTGTTTTTTAAATGTATGATTATGTCTGCTATAAGTCGTTCATATTTTGTATATTTTGATTTTGTGATTGTGTATGCTTTTATGGTCATTAATTTGTACCGAATAAAGCTGAATTGAATTGAATTGACATGCCCTTCCTCTTTAGCGACTTAATTGTTTTTAAAGCAATAGCACACTGAAACCTAGATGTAACAATTGTTCTTTGCTCAGCTGAGCTATTTTTGAGCTGCACCCCCTCCGGTAACAAATACAAGTAGACGTGCTGCCTGCACATGATCTTGAGACATGCTTGTAACGCTGCTAATGCTTTGTAAATAACCTAGCCCAGTTGCAATATGTGCAGTGTATCGGAAACTGTTTCGAGCAGTGGTTTCCGTGATCCCAGTTGCAATTGTTTGCCCTTCCGGAATACTATCCAGGGAAAAGCTTGTTACGCTGTGTATGTTCTTGATAGATCTGCTAAGCATACGCCTAGTTGTCAATGCTCATGTAACTAGGTTGCGCAATCTTTGCAACATCTAATGCAAATATATTATGTGCACAGTCCACACTGTAATCATATTTTCGAAATCTAACAGGTAATCATTGGGGAACTATGTCTTCACTCCCGGCCTGGTTGCTGATTGACTTGTGAACAGTTTAATATTTAATTTCTAATTTTTTAATTTCTATTTTTTGGAGCTGTGTTGAAATAATTACTATGAATGTATTACACTTTCTGACACAGTTATCACCCCCACTCTTTTCAGAGTGGTGCCTCTCCCCTATGCTGTTGCCACGTTGAGGTGAAGTGTCTTATCCGTACATGACGGGAAAGCTACTATTCTACTTTACTTTGCCTCTGTTGATTCTAACATGTTCAAACCAAGGATGGGAACAGAGTCCTACATGGTTGCGTTAACATTCCTTCTTGCCTGTTTCAAGAGGCATATGCATTATTGATTTCCTCTGTTGTTTCTGTCATTCACTGGTACTACCAGTAAATTGAATACACCAAGCGTGGGATTACTGGTTTTGTATTTTGTATTTGTTTTCACATTTTTTTACAAAATCTTTTATCGCAGTAGCACTAATATTCTTTGGTCCTGACGAAAGCCGCGATACCTTGTAGGGTCCCTGAGGCTGAAACATGTAGACCCTTTCACGTCCACCACATGCAGTTATTATTTCAAACTGCAGGTACTCTGTTTTTAATCCTGACACTAGGGATGAACCAATAAAGTCTGTTTCGCTCCTGGTAGTTAGTTTTAACATCACTTCTTTCACATTATAATTTTGGTTTTGCACTGCGCCCGTTACCCAATCAGTTAAGTGACTTCTTCTCTGAAGGATTTATTATGTCCTCAACAACGTAGGAATAAAAACATCCCTAAGCTCCTCCCTCACAGAGAAGGGGTTGTAGCCGTTGGCGGGGCTAGGGGTCACCATCAAGAGGAGAATCCCAGATGAAGAAGCATGACACCTTGGTGGGTGATGGGATTACATCCTAATTAAGAGACTCCTCTACTAACATAGTGAAATCATTCTTTGCCGTCTCCTTTTCCGGCACACGTGTTTTCTTAGACCAGAGAATTTCATGTGTTTGATGAATCTCTGTCCAGCAGTGTTTGTAGATCGAGTTTAGCGTTAAAAGCCAGGGGTTATTCCATGTAAATGCCTATGCACCATCCATGGAATACCCCCTTGACACAAAGTACTGCAAAGCAGCGCATATCAAAAGCTTGCAACGCTTTGCAATACTATCTGCGTTGGATAGTTAATCCCAGCCTACCACTATGCACCGGGTTTGCATCACAAAAGTCGCAACGCATTAGAAAATCTGGGCTCCAATCCGTACTTCTGGGAGTAAATTTTCTCAAGCAAAAATCTTCATCTGAGTAAATCCTTTTATCAGATTAAACCCAAATTTTGCACATTTCAAAGTACTTTTACATTCTTCAAAAAGGCTTTTGTGCATGTAAGATAAATTTACACATGCATATCATAACTCCTACTGTACTATATTTGTCATGGAAGCAGAGTCCAAGAAGACCAATGCAACCTATACTGTGCCCATTTGTTAATCTCTGTTGGGTACTGTTGGCTAATGATATTGTGCCCTCATGTGCACCTGCCATTACAAACTAATAGGGTAACCCAGTGCACCTCAGGCCTGGGTAGCAATTAATACAAAAAGAAAGCCCTGTCCATACCAACAAAACATTTTCTGGGGGACCTATATTTCTTTATGGGACCCAAGAGCATAGTACAATAACTTTTCCAAACAAACAAAAACAAATAAATAAGACACATAACCCGGATGAACATTACTGTTCACAGCATGTATTAGGTTAAAAGTACATGGAATCAATGTAGATGTAAATGATTGGTTGCTGCAGACTGTGCATATGTGTGACAAGAGTGCTTGTGCAGAATGACTTGTGACAAAAGGAAGTGACTGAGGATAGTAGTAGTAGTCAAACTTTATTTTTGTTTACCAAGGCAAACATAAAAGTACAATACAAGAGTTAAAACACAATGTTAAAACATTAATACACAGGATTAAAAAGCACCACAAGCAACAAAACATAGGGCCTGCTAGACAAATGTTCATTCACCATTGAGTCGTCAAGCAAATATATCGACCCGCATCGAGAGGCACCTACACACTGCTATGCTGCTGAACATATAAAGTGCAATTGATAGATTTAAAACACCATTAGATTCCTTCGATTGACAGCGCATTTAAAAAAAGAACATATTTTAACACAGATGGAGTATCCGGCATCTGCAGATATTACATTGCCTTCTTCGACATATGATGCCACGTTTCCTTAAAATTGGGCGTAAAAACTGATTGCTAAAATCACAATACAAGTTACAAAAGAACGTGAAATGAAACAGACTCTGGGGAGAGGATTCATCACAAGGACACAACATCGTTTTTGAGGGGGAGAATTGGCCCAAGGGAAACCCATGGTGCCATCGCGCAAAACCCAATCTGAAACGGGTGAGTAACATTATGTCCCAAGAGCGATTAAACCACTTCAGATACAATTCCACACAGGGGGTGCACTATAGCGAGGCATCTTCCCTGAAAGAGATGTTAGTAAATTCAATGGTCTCACTTTGGTGAAGACTGTATGATCTAAAAGAGGTTTTTACCCGTGCCATGTCTTGTTTAGTCATGGACATCTACAACGTATTCAACCCCGAGCTCTTGATGCAAGATAAAGGTTGAGCTCGCTGGTGGAACACCCAACCATCTCCTCTGCACTCTATTTTGTTCTCCTTTAAACAGGTTTGGATTGATATAACCCCAAATACCTGAATGATTCAGTAAGGTGGGGAGGCATCTTCTATAAATCTCCAACATAGGACCCACAGATTGTTTGCCAATGCGTCTACCAAGATTAAAGATATATCCAACCGAGCTGGTGAATTTCTGGCACACTTTAGCAGTGCAAGGGCCCCAGTTGCCCTTAGCATCAAAAACAACACCCAAATAGGGAAAATCCTGCGCAAGGGCAACAGGGTGGCCAAGGTCATCACTGGGTGGGCAAGGGGACAACCGCTCCCTTCCCTCGATCAGGGGTCTTGGCTTATGTGAAGGTCTAGAAAACCTATTCTCACAACGGCATGGCACAGTTTACTGTCCATGGATTTTGACTTACCCTCAATACAACCCCAGGAGGTGATATAACCCTGATAACTTGAATTCAATGAGGTCCACGATCTCCTTGCAAAATTTGTAAGCAGTCCCAGAATGACCTTGTTACATTTTAGATGATCATGAAGTAAAGGGGACTCTATTGGCTCAGACCTGCTTAAATCAACAGATTTCTTTGAGGGCAGACCCTCTTTTACTTTTGTTTTGCGGGGCAAGCCTCGGTTGACTGGTTGAATAGAAGGGGGGACACACTTTTATCAGGCTGGGTTCTGCCCACTCATTCCTATCCAGTAGCATTAGTTACACATTCAGTTTGTGGTGAGGGCAGGGAGAGCAGTCTCTCAGTGACAAGAATTTCTTCATCTTATGCGCCCACTGCCTTTTCAATATATCCGTCAAGAGTGCCCATGTTCTTGGTGGCAGCCCTTTCCAAGTTAGAACCAAGCTTGCATTTAGCCATCTAAAATAATTCACAGTTCACAAAACCCAACAACAAACAATAAAAGGGTAAATCAGGAAATAAACAGATAAAAATCAGCTATACGTTTAATGTATTGGACACAGGAAGAAGTTGGGGCAACAATTGCAGTGAGGTAGTGCAATATCTCTGCAGATCGAAATCATGGAGAAGAGTTGGAACCCAGTCTCAATCCACTGAACACAGGGCAAACCAAGATCTTATGCACGCTATGTGCACTGTGTCCTCTTCACAAGGTCTGAAAGCACTAGAAGGTAGATAGTCACCCCAACAGATGGTTAACTAAGCTTTTTGGGCTGGCACAATTGTATGGTAATGCCAAATATGGCAAGTCTCGATATCCTTAGGAGTGCCTGGCAGCTTCTCCTCACCACTCAGGTAGGTAAGGGTACAAGCTACCATCCTATGGCAGGCCGTGTGGAGAATGTGGAATAGGACTAGGAAGGCCACACAGTCAGTAAGAGGCCAAACCTCAAGAGTATTTCCCAAGGCACCCGATTGACCTTCCTCTTAGGTGCAAGGCTCAGAGATAGCGGACAAACCAGCAGAGGTGCAGGCAAACATTGCAGGAAAAGCCTGAGAGTGTTTACAGATCTTACCACTGATGACCAAAGTTGCCAGGCCATGGAGCCAAGGGAGGTGGCCCTGCCCTGCCTCTTCCTGGTGCTGACGGGTGCAGGACAGGCTCATCGTTGGCATGGGCTTTGCCGGGTGTGTCCCCTGTGCGTCCTGTGCAGCAGGGCTGCATCGCCGCTATGTAGCGTGATGTGTAGGCATGGCCTGTTGGGTGTCTGGGACTCGTAGTCCTCTGGGACTTACTCAGCGGTCAAAATGACTCATCCAATAAAGGGAAAGGAGGGAACAAAGATGATTTTTAAAAGTGTAAGGCAAAAAGGGTCATGAGAAAGTAAAGTGCCAATTAGTAAGTACTGTTCATGGTTAACCGGGATCATAGCGCAATTTCAAGCCGTCTGCGAGTATAGATTGGATGCAGCAAGCAGGTCGTCAAAGGACAAAGTTTTTACCTTCTGACTTAGTGTTTTTTTCATGGAAGTTGAAACCCGCTAGCAGGGAAAGTTTGCCACTGAATGAGCGCTTTTTGAACCTGTTCGTTTTTGCAAAGAAAAGCTCAGAGTAGGAAACATTACAATTTGCACCCACAGGGCAGTTACTATTCACACCTTCACCCAGTCAAAAGTTTTATCTATGGACTTAGTCTCTTTTTTGAATCTCAAAATGTTCTAGTGTGTCAAGCATGAAACTGTATCTGATGAAGTTTTTCTGAAATTGGGAACCTTTGAGCAAAGTCCACATTTTTCAGACATTCTGGGGCAGTTACTCTTAGCCACTTCTAAGGTTCCCTGGATATTAAGGAAAACACTTCAGGCCAGAACCTACTCCAACAGAGGTCATCCTCAAAGCCCAGCCCAATTCCAGTTGTAACTGGTAAACTGGTTACACAGGAAAGAGGTATTTTGCAGCTTTTGATGCCCCTTTAGCCACAAAGGAAGTCAGTAAACTGACCCTTGAAGTTCAGTTCTTAGTCCTGGTACAAGTGGGAGCAGATCCATCCTTTCAGGACTTCATACATGGTTATATTCAGTAGGCTCGATTCTTTTCTGTTCTCTCATAGGTCCAGTCAGTGCTCTGAGGGTTTGGCTGGGATGCTATGTTTGTTACATTCTCCAGCCAGTAGTGGGCTTGCAGTGTCCTTGTATTGCAAAAGGATTCAAGGCAACAAGCCTTTAACTGGAAGTTACCAAGCCACGCAAAGTCACCTTGCTTGGCTCTGCATAGTTTAGTAAATCCAAAGAAACGCAAGGCAGCGTATTTCCCTGCCTTGCGTTACTTTGTGGCAAGAAGGCGATCCATAGGTGAAGTGTAGCCAATCTCATGCATCCTTCACAGGTTTTTCACACAATCCAAGATGTACAAAGGTCTGTACACCTGGTATTGCACCAAAATAGTGCACCTCCCTGAACTTGGCATAACGAGTAGAGATATCTTTCATTGCAATCAGAAACACACACACACAAAGAGGGTTCAGGGTTGTTTCAGGATTGTTTTTGTGCAGGAAGGTGCTCCTTCCTCTGCTTAAACATTTCTGATTGAAATACAGGCACCCTTGGGCATGGCGCAAGGGTGCATGCATTTGCACGAGGCAGCCATAGCATACAGAAGAAATGTGCCATATCTTACTAAATATGGTGAATTTATGCTCTCGCCCTTTCCCCCATGCAGCACAGCAAGTTGCCTTACTGCGTTGCATTGCATAAAATATTGGTAAATCTGCTTCGGCTGACCAATTGGCAAAGAGTTCCCAAGGGCAAACCTTCCCACTTTTGCAATACATCCTTTTGCCTCACTGAAAAGTAAAATTCATCATGTCAGAATCGTTCTGCCCCTGTAGGGAGCATGTGAGACTCTAAGGGGCGTAATTAAGTTAATGAACAGTCCCTTCTCTTTCAGACACCGCAAACTGGTTGTGGGGACAGCTTCCTCCTCCCCTCGGGCTAAAGCCAGGAGGCTAAAGTTCATTTTAAGATCGAAATACCCCTCTTACCCATGGTTTCCTTATCACTAAACTTTATAAGTATAGGTCTACCACTGGGTTCTTATAACTTAGTGAAGCTTTGGAACACTGCTAAACTGCAATGTTTAGATTAAGTGGGATCACATTCTTCCTCAGAGCCATTCTGTCAGAGCCAGGGAAAGTATAACTTTTTAAACATTACTTATTTGAAACCAAATATATGCGGTTAACACATTAACTGTACTGAATCAGCTACAGCCCAAACAGTAAAAATAGGTTTTGGAGGCTACTCAGTGCAGGAACATATAAACATTGAAGTCTTACATGTTCCGTGTTTAAAATTCACACACTGTAATGCAGGAACTTAGTAGGGAACATATGTTTAAAGCAGTTGCTTATCACCTATCCTAACTCTGTATTCAATGTGTCACCAAAAGTGTGATGTTTATGTGTAAGTGTGTTAGAAATGGGATTCTTGGTTCAATGAGGTATGCACCCAGACCAGACAGGAACCACCACTCTGTCAGGGTAAGCTAGATACACACTAAAAGATAACCTGTGCTCTCCCTCAGATAGCTTGGCACAGAGCAGTCAGGCTTATCTAAAGAAGCAATGTGTAAAGTATTTGTGCAACACACACATATACAGTAACACAATGTATACTCCACGAAAAGACTCCACACAAGTGTATGAAAATAGATTATTGTATTATAAACAAAAGAAGACCAAAATGACAAAAATCCAATGTATAGAGGTTGAGATATCGAATTTTAAAGGAATGAATGCAGTTAAGCACTTAGAAGCAAGTAGCTCTAAAAAGGTTACTTTAGGTCGCACTGGGCTGGGGCAAAGTCAAAGTTTGGGGCGACCATGATTGAGTGTCGGCTGTCAACAGGACTCACATAGGCCCCAGTGAACAAAGTACCTTTCCTGGTCGCAAACAATGAGATGCGTCAATCTTCTCCTCGCAGTGTAGGTGATGAGTCAGTTCTGAGGACAGGTGCCGAAGTCAAGAGGCGTCCCAGAGTCGAGAGGTGTTGAGAGACGTTCCGGATTCTGCCAAGCAGTCAATGGGATGCGTTGATCTCACCAAGCTGCAGCAGTGGTGATACACTGGCCATTACATCAATCTCGGGAGGCAAAGCACTGGCTCCGATGCACTGATTTTACTCCTGCAACCAGGTCAAGGAACCGGTTCTGCTACACCGAGACAGAAGATGGGTCAACATCTGTGTTGCAAGTATCTGGGCCACTTCAAGTGAGCCAAGCACAGGAGCAGGGGTAGAGACTTTGATAGCCCTGAGCTCAAGCAACAGGTGGCAAGCCAACAAGCCCTTTGAGATCATTTGGAGTAAGAGCAGAGTCCAGCTCTTCTTCAACACAGAGATTCAGAGAGCAGCAGGCAGCAAGCAAACACAAGAGAAAAGCAGGCCTTCGAAGTCTGCAGCCCAAAGACAGGTCCTTTAAGCAGCACAGTAGCCCTTCTGACAGAGGTTTAGTTCAAGATCCAAAAGTGCCTGATTTTAGGGGGTCAGAGACCCACTACTTATACCCAAAAGTGCCTTTGATGTGGGGGTGACTTCAAAGCAATTCTCTGAAATGCACAAGTATCCCTTTCAACCCAGTCCTGTCTGCCAGGCTATCTGTGGGGAGTTATCAGTCCTTTGTGTGGACACAGCCTATTCAAGTGGAGGCTTAGCCCCTCCCTCCCTTCCATCCTGCACAGGCAAGGCAAATAGAATGCAGATGTATGTAGATGGGTACGCAGACACACCTACTACACATATGTTGCGGCTGTCTAGAGGGAATGAACAAAGTGTAATTGTCACCCACCCCAGATGTTTATTGGAGACAGGTTGTCAGGCACACAGAGCAGTAAGTGCAGAGAAATGTCCACTCCATTTTTTAAAAGTGGTATTTATAAAACAATAATGTTAAATTCAACTTCACACGTAAGGATCATTTATCATTACCATTCCAAACATTTGAAACATGAAAAAGCTACTCCACTCTGATCAGGAATTACAGCTTAAAAGTATATTAGGGAATTCCCAATGCTAACCTATGAGAGGGGTATGCCTCACAGTAGTGAAAAACGAATGTGGGTGTTTGTCACTATCAGGATATGTAAAGAATAAACAGACATGTCCTTCCTTTTACTTACATGGCACCCTGCCCTTTAGGGTTACTTAGGGCCTACCTTAGGGCTGACTTATATGTCATAAAAGGGGAGTCTGAGGCTTGGCAAGTAGTTTTAAATGCCAAGCTGAAGTGGCAGTAAACTGCACACACAGGCCATGCAGTGGCAAGCCAGAGACAGGTTTCAAAGGCTACTTGTGTGGGTGGCACAATCAGTGTTGTAAGGCCCACTAGTAGCATTTTAATTACTGGCCCTGGGTATATGTTATACCACTTTACAAGGGACTTCTCTGTAAATCAAATATGCCAATCAGGTATACACCAATGTCACCATGTTTAGGGGAGAAGCACATGCACTTTAGCACTGGTTAGCAGTGGTAAAGTGCTCTGACTCCTATGGCCAACAAAAAGAATCAGCAAAAACAGAATGTAAAGGGCAAAAAGTCTGGGGAAAGACCACCCTAAGGATGACAGGTCTAACAAAATGGAATGTATTTTGCTGTAAAAACATGTTCAGCAGACCGAACTCAAGCCTTATTTGTGCAAGGGGCAGACACTTAGGACGAAAAATATGTTTAAGGCAGTTGCTCATTGCTTTTTCTAACACTATATTCAAAGTGCCCTCAAAAATGGTATGTAACTGTGTTCCAGACGAGGTGTTCAATGGCTCTTATAAAGGTTTCTGGAATGCCCATTTGGTGAGTTTCCACGACAGCAGCCCACAATTTACCATATCAAATGCTGAAGTAAAATATAAAAACATGCATAGAATGTGCCTTGAAGGTTCCAAACCGCCCTCTGGGCTAATATGTTTATGAAAAATATGTTGGTTTCAGACCCATTCCTAAATCCTACATAGTAGATTGACAACGATTTGGGTGCTCACTTCTCAACATAGTGGCACAGCAGTGCAAAGGGAATAGATCTGATCTAGTGGTTGAGCTACTGCTTTTAAACATGGGGGACTAGACTCTAATTCTGGCTTTGGATCTTGATTGAAAATTTTGTCATCAAGGCCAAAGTACTTTGGGGCATATTTATCATACTTTCACACACCGCAACGCAGCAACCCACCTTGCTGTGCAGCGTGAAAGAGCAGGAATGCGCTGTATTTAACATCATTAGGCGCATTCCTGTCCTTTCTTTGCGCTGGCACACCTCAGTCAACGAATCGCCAATGCAGGCACCCTTTCATTATGGTGCAAGGGGGCCTACGTTTCAAGGAGAACTGTTTTTGTGCAGGAAAGGAAGCCTTCCTGCACAAAAGCAATCATTTTCCTCTTTCTATGTATGCAGAGAGATTGCAGCACACATGGAAAGAGGAAATAACGAGGAGAAAAAAATATTTTTCTCTTTATGTCATTCTCTGCAAGGCGTAGCAATTTCATGCATTTCCAGGCTGGAAACCTTTGTGAATCAGGGATTGCGTGAAATCCATGGGTGGATGCATAGGAACACCCATGTTTCACCCATGGAACACAGAATAAAATGTAACACAATGCAGTGCAAGCCGCCGCATTGTGTTATTTTTTTAAAAAGGCACACAAGATGGCGCTAATCACCAATTGCCTGGCTTTGTAAATATATACTAGCATTTCACGTCACGGATGCGCCACAAAAGTGCTACAACCACGACACAAAATGTTAGTAAATATGGCCCTTACTTTCCCTCTGTCTAATATTGTACATTTATGAAAATGGAATGCATCTCTAAAAGGGTAACATAACTATGCAATTAAAATATCTCATACCCTATTGCACATGACCTTGCAACATCTTCCCATACCCAGTGTTTAATTTGAGCCAGTGATTTCCGGTGCTCAGCACTGGCACTTAATCATCAACACTGGTGCTTATTGAGCGAACTCGACCCAAAACGCTTTTCAAGAGCACCAGTTAAGGACACATTAATTTTTGGTAGGCACAGGGAGATTAATTGATTGCCCAGAGTCACAGGATGTTGAGCTGCTGCCAACACTCAAAGCTGGTTGCCCAGCTTCGAAGTCAGAAGCTCTGGCCATTACGGCATATCCTCTCCCCACTTGTAGGGTTTCATGGTTAGTAAGTTGGTTCTGTTTTAGGCAGCGCCAACAGGAGAAATGAGCTGGTGCAAAATCCCTCCTGACAAGAGCCCTGGCACATATTTACAAATTAACCATTGTCCACACCACTGATAATGTCCAGCACTGCGCTCCCCCTAGTTTGGTTCATGCTATACAAGTACCACTATATACGTCCATAGACTCGAGAGATTTGCCTACCATAGATGTTCCTGGCATAAAGCACCCAACCCATGACCTCCTGAAATATATGTCACTGAAATTGTCTATCAAGTTTACTACAGCCTCAGCCATTGGGATATTATTCTCCATGTTACATATACACTCATTTCCAAAACCCTGTCTTTTTACAGGGGTATCCAACTTCAGTATTCGGAGTCCATATCACTCTACGTTTGGATTATAACCACTATGTACAGTATTCATTTTTTGAATCTTAGTATATAAATCTATCTTGTGTTAGGATCCCAAACATCTGGCACGGCACCAGGCCTCAAGCTCTAGATTTGGACTCTCCTGTTCTAAATAAAAGAATCAGAGACCTAGAAAGTTTAATATGAGCCTAAATTGCATGGGCTGTCAATCAGATTGATTGCTTAGAAGTGATCATCCCAAGTGTGTGATCTTCTAAGGAATACTAGAACTCGGCTAAATTATATATAATATTAAAAACAAAAGTGTGCAATCACACTATTGCTGTTTACTTCTTCAATATCATTTATATGTGAAAAATAACAGGTTCATAGTATTAAGATGTGTATTGTATAAAATAACATCATTTTTTATGTGGTCCCCCAACAAATTTCTATATAGATTTAGTGGCACCAGGATTCTGTGTGCTATGATGGTGCTAAATAGAGTTACTGAGTGTGAGCTTTTCCACTTAAACGTTTTCCTATGCACTGATTTCACCTAACTGGCTTATTTATCTTTCCAGTAAGGCCATGGTATATGGTGCAAGAAGCGCATCAGTGAAGGTTAAATGCCATATTTGGACTGCTGTGTGCATTACACCACCGACATTTATCACAAGATATCATCTTTGTGCTCTCACTGGGCTGCAGTTTAAAAGTACTATAGTGTCACTTGGCAAGGGGAAGTGCTTGTGTCATGTAGAAAATCCTACATTCACATTTTAACTAAGAGATCCACTAATGTATTCCCAGTATGCCCCAAGAGGGTGAGGACCTATATATATATATATATAAAAGAGGATATTCTATTTATTTGAAAAAGTTTGCCTCACAAAGTATGCCTTCCAAAAACAGTTTGACACTGTATATGTAAGGCTCTATTATAAAAGGATAGGCCTGGTTATAGATAAAGCAATTATTTCCTACGACAGAGCAGTATTTTCCTCTTAGTTTTCAAAATGTAATTCCATGATGAAATGTATTTTTGCTAACTTTATAAACTTGTACTCTCTGCTGATTGAGATAGGCCCTAGTTTGCCTTACAGCCTAGCTCCAGAACCTGAATACACAGTTAATGACACCCCCTCCAGGAAGATAATGGATTGGTCTCTGCCAGCAGGAAGGTAGTGGTGATGTTCACCATAAGCACATAGCAGGAATTAACCTGAGCGGGTTGTTTGGCCTGTCAAACCTCTGGTCCATGGTAGTCAGCCTGGAATTGTACCTAGGTCCCGGTCAACTATGTACAATAACTTCTGATCGGAGCTTTGTTTTTTATAGACACTTTTTTGCCTTGAAACTTCGAAAAATCATATATTTGGTTCCCTTTTTCTGATGTTGATCCTTTTCACACCCTTTTGGCTTATTAAATTATTTTTCTTTATTTTTCCACATTGGTTTGGGAATTTTAGTCTGTTGTTTTCTTGGCTTTAACATTCTTTGTTTCTCCTTGAACTTAACATGTATTCCTGCCAAATTAATAACTGAATATCTAAAACACACAACTTCTTATTGTGCTGAACATGGCTTTGTGGTTGGCATTTGTATTTTGGGGCCATGGGTGTTGGTTGTGGAGAGGCTACTCCCGCATGGAGCATACTTTTCGAGCTACCTATTTACTAAACTTGTTTTCACATCAATGTTGATTTCCTAGTTATAAAGTGTAACAAACGCTAGCCACATTTCGGACAAACAATGCAATCCTTTCTCAAATGTAATGCTTAGGCGTTCAATGTGAGTAAGTTTCTCTAAATCATCAAACTTTTATGACACCAATTAATTTATACTGCCAAAGTGTTATTCTAAACACATTCATCAACTCTAATATCGTGTCCTTTTATTGAAGCCAACTTAAATTCTGACACAAAAATAAAAATGGTTGTTTTTCTTGTTACTGTGAGTTGCAGAAGACAGCTCTGGTATCCAGAGTGGGGTTACTTTGCCGCGGACATACCTGCAGAAACCTTCATTATCGTATGCCATATTCTCCCATTCATCAAATGGTAGTTTATTCCTGAGTTGCTTGTTATTATTATTGTTCCTGCTTTTGTAACCATAATAGGCAGCTTGCATGGTTTCCAATTCTTCAAATTCTCGTTGATGCCAAAATTGAGTTTCCCTGCAGAAAAAGATTGAGAGAAATTGACATTCAAAGTAAACAGGAAATTGTTAAAGTTTTAAACTTTTGTAGTGTGGAATGAAATGTTTATTGACACCTCAAAACACTGTCAGCTGACCACCCCTATGTCTCTGGGCTACCTTGTGCGTCCCTATGAGATCTTTGTCCGACCAAGTACTATACTGTAAATATGTGCACGCTTGTGAACATGCTCTGCATGTACTATGGACATGTATTAATAAAGCTATGCATTAATAGGTACTGAGTGACTGTATATGTATAACTATAGTTATGAAGAATGTTCCACTGAGTGCTCGACAGTCTATGAGATATAAATGCCTACAACTATTATTATGTGTCAGCCAGGCATCAGTGAATGGGCATGCAACCCAAATCTAAGACATTTATGACAAAAAGGTGTTACAGTATCCCGGAGAGAGGCAATAAAGCTACAACTTTGCGGCAAACACTCATTACGTCGTCAGGTTTTTAGCTCTCCCACAGATTCATGAAACCCTATGGGCCAGATGCACAAAGTAATTTATTGCCATACACCTCCACTTACAGACAGCAATTGCTTCATTTATTATACATGACATTTATTCACAAACGGATACCTATCAAGCGTAAAGGATTTTACTGTTGCTCCCATTGAAATCAATGGAGGCAGCACATAACACTAACAAATAGAGAAACATAAAATGCATTACATTCAATGGCATTTTCAATTAATATTTATTCAAATCATTAATGTTATTCATTTTTTATTTTTTTTAATGTAAACTCTTTAACCATATAGCATACGTGGAAGAAATTGTGTGGTATGTTGACTGGGGTGTGAGCACTGGTCAAGTAGCAACGACAATCTTTTTCAGAGTGAGGTACAAGCCAACTCTAAATTAACCTGTGCTAAACCCTCCGGTACCTTTGCACAGAGCAGTCAGGCTTCACTTGACAATGTGTAAAAAATTTGTGCAACACTTCAAACAGTAATAAAGTTAAAAACACTACACAAAAAAGATCCCACAATAAATTAGAAAAATAGAGATTTCTTTAATAAGTATAACAAGACCAAAATGACAAAATCCAATCAGTAGAACCGGGGGAAGTATACAGCCTATTTAAGTGTAAGTGGGGCTGTGCCCAGCTCCTCCTTACCATCCTGCCAATGGTGGCCCATCCAGAAACACTTAGTCCCTAATTGTGTGTGACTGTCTCGGAGAAATAATTAAAGCTCAAGTGTCAACTACACCCTGGCATGTGACCCAGAGGTAGGGTGCAGGCTCCAAACGGCTAAGGCATAAAATGACAACTTTCTAAAAGAGGCATTTTCAAAATTTTAATGTAAAATCCAATTTCACCATCAATTAAAATTTGTCATTTCAATTCTAAAGAAACCAAACATGAAAAGTTACATGCTCCCATTTGGAATTTACAGTTTATTAAAGGTAGTTATGTAACCCCAATATCGGCCTATGCGAGAGGTATGCCTTGCAATAGTGAAAAACACCTCTTTCAGTTTTTCACTACCAGGACATGTAAAACTAAAGGGTACATGTCCAGCGTTTTAAATACACTGCACTCTGCCCTCTGGGCTGTCCAGGCGTACCCTAGGGGTGACTTACATGTATTAAATGAAAGGTTTGGGCCTGGCAAAAGGTTTATTTTGCCAGGTCAAAATTGCAGTTTGAAACTGTACACACAGACTGCAATGGCAGGCCTGAGACATGCTACTTAAGTAGGTGGTGCAATCAGTGCTGAAGGCCCACTAGTAGCATTTAATTTATAGGCCCTAGAGACAGGTATTAGACTGTACCAGAGACTTACAAGTAAATAAAAAATGCCTATTGGGTATAAGCCAATTCTACCCTGTTTGGTACTGCTTAGTAGTGGTGAAGTGTGCAGAGTCCTAAGGCCAGCAAAAACAAAGTCAGCCAACTAGGATGAAGGTAAAACGTTAAGCTGGTCTGAGAATATGTTTTCAATGAATTACATTTCAAACGATAGTTTCTTTAATTTAAATTTAAATCACAATAAAGCAATTCAGAACTTTCATCCAAGATTGTGATACATTTAACACAAATCATACTGGTACGAGTGGATGGAGGAAAATTGACATCTTATTTTAATGGAAAAACACTTTTAACAAAAATTTCAAAAACGTTATTTAAAATTGAATATTATTCAAAATTCCACTGGTGATGTATTGTCCCCTGCTGCTGTGGTAGTCCTAGGTGATTGGGAGTTCTGGAAATGTGTTATATTTTTAAGTATAGAAATTTACAATTATTTCCCTTGAAGTTCCCTCTTACATTTTGTAGGGAGATCTCTGCCTCACCACTGGATAGCTTTATAAACAGCGGGAAGGTTACTATTACTTTCTTTTCTGTCGTAAATTCAGTTGTAGGCATTCTGCCCCCTCAGCTGAGAGGGTGGAGACTCGCACGTCTACATCTAGGTGTAAATTTACACATGTAAATAGTAAATTCCATCCTTGGGGAGATTTACACCTAGGTGTAGGTGTGCACCTGAGGAGATCTACACATGCAAAGTTACCTTTATGAATGGTGTCTAATGCAGTAAGATTTAATATTCCCTTTGTGAATCGAACCCAATATGTCAAGCTGAGTAATACGGAGTCCTGATTGCTTCCTCTTCGGTTGTAAATTAGTTATAATTCTGGTTCAAGAAGGATTACGAAATTCCCAAGGTAAAAGTGATGTGCAGCTGTATTAGGGGATCAAAATGCCATAGGAGCCGGAAGCCATGTATGCGAGTCATCCTTGGCATTTAAGGGCCTCAACCCAACAGCCTCTTCAGCTTTTTTCTACACACCATGGGCTCTAGATAAAGTGTCAGGAGAATACCACATATATATGTGCACAATAGAATCCCTTGTACTCTTTAACATTATATTTTATCTGTACCATGAGCAGCTATGCTTTTTAGTTACCTATTGAATGACAGGTATTTGGTCCTCACAGTCGCTATGTATGTTATTACTCATCCCCTTTCCATTTTTCTTAAGTCTCTTTCCTCTGGCTACCACACAGGTCGGAAACGTATCTGCCCCTTGAGCACCCATGCTCAGGACAGCGGAGGTATGACACCCGACTGCGGATAAGTGTCTATTTCAGATAACTAATATAGTGGTCTGATGACTGGGATTCACTTTTTGTGTTTCTCTATTGCCAAAGTTTGACTTGGTGGTATTGATTATCTACATATAAAGAATTACATTTTGTGACGATTCAGTTTGATCGCACGCTTGAATAATAGGCTTGTGTTGATATCTAATCACCACTCTCCTTAAAACTCTACACAATTTGCTGTCTGATTTTCATGTCTTCTCACAGGTACTACCAGTGAATCCACTACTTCCAGAAATCTATAGATCACTGGTTTTGTATATAGAAATGTAAATATCACAGCAGTAGCACCTTTTAGATCCTGAAGAAGGCCACAACGGGGTCATTGGCCGAAACATGATGATCTTTAAGACACACGAGCAGGTCTAATGTCTCCCGCCATGTTTTATGCTTTAAATCCTAGCACAGGGTTGCTTGAAAAAAGGAATGTGGCGAACCCTGTAGCTAGTCTTAATTCACTTCACTGTTTGAACTGCTTCCCTCACCACACTCTCAGACTCTTATTGGGTAGTTAGTATATACCCTTTTAGTATACAAAACATCCCTGATCTCCTCCCTCTCAGTGAGGGGGCTGTAGTTCCATCATGACTAGGCTTTGTGGTATGAGGAGGTTCCCCAATGATGAAGCAATGCACCTCTGGTGGGTGAGAGAAATCGTCCTTTAAAGGGATGCCTTTTGAGACTGGTGTTGATTCCTTTAGCCACATTACAATGTTTTGACCTGAGGGCACATTTTGTTTGAATGTGAACAAGTAGTAAACATAAACACATGACAAGAATCTCAGCAGGAATTTCAATATTTTAGATTGTGAGAAAAACATCCTGCCTTCCACCCTGCTCCTAGGCAACCATTATCTGTTCAATATATTACAAATATGCTGAGCTTCAAAGCAGTGATGCT